>NC_090937.1:185591964-186216964 GCF_040938575.1 Ambystoma mexicanum
TGCAGCCCCCACAGTGCAGGGGGCCTCATGCTGCCCATGCCCAGCGGTGAGGCCCAGAGTGCACTGGGGGTGGCACTCGGCAGGGCTTGCAGGGGGGCCCCCACATTTTGAGTTACGCCACTGGTATGAGGATATATGGTTCATGGTGGCACCTTCTATAATGTTAGGGTGAGTGTTGTGAAAAATGAAATGAACTCCAAGACCACTGAGTGTTACGTACTTATTGAATAAGCCATGCGACCCTTTTATCTCAGACTCCGTGGTCATTCGAATGTTCATAACATGCTCTTTGACTTTTTGCAAAGCAGACAGTCGCCCACATTAATGCCATGTGCCCGCTTCCCTTTTCCCATAGTGGTATCCTGAAAGGGTACGATAGGAAATAACGTATATGATTATTAGACATTTTGATGCTTTGCTAAGACAACATTGGACTTAGTAAGATCATATTTGACAAATGTTCATTAGAAGTGAACATTGTAAAATGTTGTGAAATGGCACTTTACAATGTTAGTACAACGAAAGTCCTTTTTTAAAACAGTTTCTATTGCTGAAACTATCCACCCTGTTGGGGTTGCGCTCTTGCTGCTGTTATCATTCTGTTAAGGATTTTAAAGATGCGACACACTACAGACCAGGACTCTTTCTACTTGCCAGGGATGCAGCGCACAATTAAAACGCTTTTAAGTTTATTACATTCAGATTCAATTTCTGAGAAAGCAGGCAACCCGTCTCCCACCCCCGTTAACGTACACCCTGTGTCGCAATGGACCATGAACCAGGCCAGTGTGTAATAATGAAATATTTATTTATTTTTAATTTTGAATAAAAATCAAACACATTCAAGATAGGGCAGCAATCACCAATGTGGTGATAATTACACAGTAAAATGATAAAATACACTTAGTTTGACCTTCTAGCATCAGATACACAATGCACACATGAATGAAAGCAAGATTACTTTTTGGGTAGTATTTTTAAATGGCACCACAGTTAGGCATTCCCCCTGGTACCCTCCCTCAAACCCCACATGATTTGTGTGCATGAAGAGGAGTAGCAAGGAGTCAGGTATACTAGGCAAAAAGCAGAATGAAAATCTGACCCACCACCCCTAAAAGGGAGACCAAAATCAGATTGAGCTCCCTTGAAAACTACAAACTACAAGGCAATGTACTAACAAGGGGCATACAGTGTAGAAAGTCGACTTTGGAAGGAAAAAAACAGTGCAGCAATAATCACATGTAGCAAAATTGCAATTGCTTCATTTCACAGGTTTAAAATAGGCAAACAACTTCAGAAATGAGCTAAAAAGACAGAATCGAAAATCGGTTTTGCTGATGAAGGACAAAGGCACATCACAGGTATGATACTAAAGTGAAAGGGTAACTCTGAATGGGGACAGTATGGGATTCTTTGTAGGAAAAGTAAATCGGCTTTTATAATGAAAACAGTTACATGGGCTAAATCGGTTTTAAGAGGAAAATGACAGGTTCTACTGAGACAATTATTTTAGTGGCTAGATTATTAAAGAAGTACACTGCCCGCGAGAATATTAATTTGCAATGTTAACCCATTCACGCCGTGTGCCTCTTTATATGGGAATTAATTAATTTATTCCAAATAGTACTAAGGACTCATACAACGGATTGAAATGATTTGGAACAAATTGCACTAACACATGGAGATTAACACAGATTTTCCTAAGGACAGGATACACAGAGGACTCTGACAATTTAAGAATTTACTACGGTATTTATAGGATTTCTATGGGATTGGACATAATACAAGGTAACAAAGCAATGGAGGCAGCTTGTTGGTTACTGGGAAAGGGTGATACTCACAAAGAACACTTGAATTGGGTAGTTAGGACAGCCAGCTGGGTCTCTGGACAGCGGGAAAGGGGTCTGGTCACTGCGCAGCGGCGACTCTCCTCTAGGGACACAGTGAGGCAAGCGGGGTCTGGTCACGGTGGACAGCGGGGTGCATCAGCTGGCAAAAGCAGGTCTGGTCGCTGGATAATCCCAAAAGGAAGTCAGCAGTCTGTCCCCATTTCTCCCTGAATTATTGGGATTTTGGTAGGGTTTAGTTCTGGATGGTGGTTCTGCCTGCAGAGGAGGTACTGCATGGATCTGGATCAGCTACCCCTGGCCTGGCACTGGAATCTGGAATCCTGCAGGGTGAATGTGGAATGTCTGGATCTCTGGACGTTGCCGTTTGCATTTTTTTTAATGTCCTGAATTTTGAATGTCTCCTCCTTATGTAGGCTGGATGACATCAGAGGATTTTTACTATGTGGGCAGAACTAAGCTGGACATACCTCTAAGATGGGATAGGTCAAGCAGTAAATGTAGCTGCCTCCCTGTAAGCAGATTAGATTGAAGGAAGTGACTCAGTTTTAGTGTGAGTGTTTTTATGAGGTGCTTTGTTATACCACAGTAACTTTTGCCAAAACCAGTTATGAAACAAAACCCTTATATTTATAAACATCACCCTTATAAAATTAGATTAGTCTAATACCATATTTCACATGTAGTATCCTATTCCAAACCCCAAGTTTGTACGATGCTGTTTAGTCCTTTTGGCAATCTTTCTTAATTTCTATGGAAAATATTTCCTCTAAAACTCTACAAATAGAAATACAGAATCTTATCAATGTTGGACATATTTGCATTTAAGTTTCATAACTGTACATGAATGCATTCCCCAGAATTGTCACTTTAATGCCGTTCACGTCTCCCACATGCTAGGAAGGTCAACATCGTCTTATTTTAATGGCGCAAAAATTACATTCAAGCTGTCACAATATTACATTTTTTTTTCTTTAGATTACTGAAATAAATGTCTTTATATAAACATTCTTTTCAATCTCATGGGCTGGCTATGTTTCCATAAGTTGGCAGTCTCTCCAACCCCGCAGCAAATGTCTTGTTCTGGTCAGCTTTGTCCAGAGGTTGCTATGACTCCCCTTTGATCCTAGGCAGTTGAAGCAGAGGAGAGGTGTCAAAAGAAATTCACACTTCAGTGACAGGGCTGTCCATTGTCCCATGCTGCAGCAATGCCACTCAGTCTGATGAAGCTGCCACTTCCCACAGCTATGGGCCTTTCATGTGGTTAAGGAACTTCCGTTCCCATGGGGCTGGTACATTAGAAGTGCCTGCATTGCAAAACTGATTTGACAGCAATTCTTGGGCCTACCCAGGATGTTGAAGTTCTTTTTGTGGGGAAAAATAAAATACACAAAGTACAAGGTTCCTATATTTTGGCAGCTTTCCTTCCCAACATATGTACAGTTGTGTTTCTGGGCCTGTTACAGTATTCTTTCCCATTTATCTTCAATCATGTCCTTTCATTTCTCTGCAAGGCAAAGTAGCACGGGTTCATTTTATTTTGTTCCATTTAACAAAATGTGATTTTCCTCACATCTACATTCAAACATTTCTAAAGCTCTGGTAAATTTATAATACACAGGAATCTGTTCAAGAAAAGTTTTTTTTAAAACTGACATAAGCAAAGGACGAGAGAGAGCTTCTTGTGAAAAGTTTTGCCTGTGTTAATTTGTTGCAAAAGTAAATCCTTGCCGTACGGCCTGAAATGAATTTCTCTGCTCTTTCACAGATTTTACTTGACACACAATGCCTTTCTGGGAGGAATGACCCTCCTTTGATAGTGTTCATCTTGAAGATAGATGAGCATGGATATGTTTTACTGGAACCAAACTATGTAATGTTGCAAGATGGAAATAGTGCCAGTGCAAAGTCATTTTAAACCCAGAACATTTTAGTTTCAGTTGGAACTTTTGAGCTGGCAGCATAGCAGCGCTTAGCCAGGCTGCCTTGGAATTCCTTTTTTTTGCTGCACATGAAGAAAATAAATGCAGCCATTCTCGGGTTGTTCTATGTTCCATATCACCCTATGTGTGCTCAGCAGAGCCAGCACAGCCATTATTCTTGTGACTGCTGAAAATGCTGTTTGATGGTGCAGGAGAGTTCTTCTGGGCTGGTAAATGTACCCCAATTCAACCTTTAACCCTATAAACAACAGCATCCAAACCAACTCTCTTCAAAATATCTGCATGGTGCTATTACCAAGAGCTGGGGGGCTCAAGCAATCAGGGAGTAAGCAATGTGTTTGTGGCATTCAGGGTCTGCAGAAATCACTCCTCCCCGACACTCCCCTAACCCTTGCTAAGAACTGCCCCTTTGGCATTTCTGCTGTCAGTTCCTCCCCGCCTGCGCATCTCCGTGAAAATCAGGGTAAAACAATCGCGCCCCAGCACATTTTAAAACCAATTCAATGGAACTATGCTGTAATCGCATGACTTGCAGATGGGAAAATAGTTTGTTCCAACTTCCGATTAGTATTCCAAGTTATGCCATCACTGCCAATGTTATGGCATTGCAAACTAGAGAGCAATCTAAATCCAACCTTGCCACGCTCATAAATAATAGACCTATTTTTGTGTTGTCAGACACTAACAGTATTTAGTCCTACTTTTATGCTGGTGGTATGTCCAGGTTTTTGATTTAAAAAATGTGGTCACATTTCATGTACAACCTTTCTCTCTTCTCAAATCGTCCTGTCCAAAGGTCAGTGAGGCTCCTTTTTCTCGCATCTCAGACCAGAAATGGTTACAAAAATATGCAGAGGTTCTGAACCCTGGCACAGCACTTTACACAACTTATTACAAAGAATATATTTTTCCTGATATATTTTGTAGACCTTCATTTATTTTGTGTTAATCAATTTCACCTACCCTTAAACCATCCTGCCATTCTATCAATGGGAGAGTCGAGATAACTCAGAGAAACACCAAGTAGGCTGATATATTTGGGTGCTAGAAATAAGGCCTAAGAAAATCCTCCCACACAGCAACTTCCCTTGCAGGGTCTATAATAAAGACCAAGGAATCCCGTTTGCACTTATATCAGACTCAAGGTATGGGTGATGGTAAGTCAGTTTTAGATGCAATAAAGTGAGAAACTATTGTCAGTTGCCTTTTTAGGGACAGGCAGAGAAGTAGAGATAGAGTGGGAGATCAGGAACCATTAGGGGTGCCCGATGTTTGGAAAGAACCTCTCCGGTTAAGTCCTAACTAAGAGAGAGGAGTATGTTCTGGAAAAAGGGTAAGGTATGCAACGACTAACCTCCAAGAGCCTTGTCCAGGGAGGATAGCTCAGCGGCAACTTGCTTGCCTTGGAAACAAGACGACACGAAGCAGCACAGGTTCGATCCCCGGGTCCGCGCTTAGAAACCTCTGGGTATCTAAGCGCATTATAAATACGCAACTAAGACAAAAAAACAGGTATGCAACTAAAAAACAAACAATTCCTGTAACAGTGCCTCAATGCCCGGGCGCTGTGTGAGCGCTTTAAAAATGCAAAATAAATAATTGCCAGATGAGTTGAGGATTTCATGTTGTGCTTAAGGAAGATACATCA
Source organism: Ambystoma mexicanum (assembly GCF_040938575.1). Lineage (NCBI taxonomy): Eukaryota > Metazoa > Chordata > Amphibia > Caudata > Ambystomatidae > Ambystoma > Ambystoma mexicanum. The sequence continues at coordinate 185,597,403 of NC_090937.1, forward strand.
AAATGATGTTTTTTTTAGCATATAAACTACCATATGTAAGTAACATCCTCACTGGGATGACGATGCTGTCTACATTTTAAGTTCCCACACTGAGCACCTATTTAGCATTCAATATGTTTAAGAAGAATCTATTGGACGATACTGAGAAAATTGAAAGTAGAAACAAGAGGTCAAATTAGAACATGAAAATGGAAGAATGGCAAGCAATTCAGAATATGCCTGTTAATACAGAGTTAATTCAAACATCAGTGGGCAATGGCGGTTCTATTGAAGACAAGGACAAACAGTTTGTGAAAGAGTATCTATGAGACAACTCAGTAATATCCAAAGTTATGAGGGTATCACTTCGGACCCCATGCTGAATGCTTGAGAAACCATTCTTACAGGGTTGAACAAAAGCAGCAGTGAGATGGCTATGACAAAAGAAACAAACTTCTTGACACAGGAAGGTTTTCGGAAACAAACTTCTATACACTCCCTAAAATTTCCAGAAACCCCAAATGAATGATTAATATGTTCTGACTTTTATTACTTATAGTAAGTGTATTTATTATATGGTAACAATAAATTGCTTTTCTGTTTTAAGTATTTTTGATCCTTTTTTAAGACATTTCAAGCTTCATTAGAGATTGTGCCACGGTTATAACATTGGTTTATGTAGGACCCATTGTTGCATTTGCATGCAAAGTCCTTATGCTTAAGATTTAGTTATTGGTTGTCCCAATACTCTAAAGCAAAGTGATTAATATTACAAACAATCAAGATGTGCGCTCCCCTTTCTCTTTGTTTGGGCTGACATTGAAACATAATATATCAGGATATGACAAAGAGCACCGACTGAGATAGAAAGAACACATCGGACCACAAAGTACTTGGAAATTGAGGAATGGATACATTATTTCATTGTTTGCTGTACTGGCTTCGCTTGATCTTAATCAAGAAAATGTTTAGGTTCAAAGCTAAACTATTTCATTAGATGGACGGCATGGCAGCTGGGATTTTCATTGCTTCAAATGCACCTAATCTGTGCATAAAAGGTTTGGAGGAGCGTGCGATCCATCACAATTACAAGGGATACCAAGGCCATATTAGATTAGTTTATAGATGATATTAGCACCACTTGGAAGGCCACTAAAGGAGACATGAGTGACTTTATTGATTGGCTTAGCACACAGGATCCGCAATCGAAGTCCACAGGTAGGAATGATCATGATCAGGGCAATTGTCTTAATGTAATAAGATTTTCAGAAGAAGAAAAACTGAACAAGGTGTGGCCATTCACTAAATCAACAAAGAGCAACTCATTGCCAATGTTTCATAATTTTAGCCCTATGTGCCTCTGTGGAAATCTACATTGTGGCTAATTCTTGCATTTGCTCAGAAACGGTACCAACCACCATGGTATTGAAACCAAGGTAAGCGTTGTGTCCAAAAAACGGTGCAATGAGGGATACGGATCAAGGTTAGTCAAAACATTCTGGAAAAGAGGTCCAATTATGACAAGGAAGCCCTAATGGAGGGGAGAACAACAGAGCCCCAAGATAATCATTTGGTATGCTTGGCCAACTTCACACATCAGCACTGCCGGGTGAAGAAGGTGATACAAGGACTTTTGCACATCCTGCAGAAAGGGTCTTCTAAGCTGTTAAGATGGATTTCTGAACTCGGACCTGGAGGGCCAGAGGTTCAGAAGGCCAGCCTAGTTTCTTGGAACAGGGTAACCTCTGGACAAGCCAGACCAATCAGGGTAGCGATGGCGGCGGTCAAGACTAAGTCTCAAGAGGGGTGAGGGTGACTGAAAGCCCGCAATGAGCACACAAAGCAAGGACACTTACAAATTACTCCAGACAGGTTTTATATTAAAAATATAGACACATTTATTACAAGGCCTTTGTAACATCGACCATAGCAAGGAATCACAATAATACTAAAGTAAACCAACACATGACAATCAATACAATATATATACAAGTCCGAGGGGTCTAAGGAGTTAGGAGCACGTAATGTGTAGACCACCTTGATACTGGAGGAAAATAGGCAGTGGACGTAATCATTAGGCCCAGTTCGACATCTGAAATACACCTAACTAGGAGGAAGTCCTTGCCCTACGAAGAGAGGAGCCTTATGCTCAAAAGTACCTGCACGCGCTTGTGCCAATGGACAAAAGAGGAGCTCTTCAAGGATATCAGGCAGTTTAGGAAGGTGAATGAAGCGATGCAGAACAAGTCCCCACTACTCAAGCAAGGCCTCCACTTGTGGGCAGAGGCAGGGTGAGAGTGCGGGATAGAGTCGCTATTTCGCAACAGCGGTAGAAAAGAAACTGCTCCTGCGCGAGGGGCCACCGGTTGGGGTATGGACTACTCACCGGTCCCCAACGCAGGCAGACTCAGACTTCTCCAGTTCAGTTCACGATGCTGGCAGGTTCAGCTGTGATCATCATGACGTCTCGACACCGTGTAGATTCTGTGTAGCAGGCTGTAGGGTCGAGTGTGTCCCAAATGCAGCAGACGTGCACAGGTTGTTACCACAGCAGGGCAACACGGCAACCGCGTTTACTCTGGTCCGGGCGCACTTGTCTCACTTCAGACCTGGGAATGCCAAGTGTACGAAATTCAGTGTGAGGGTGCCGCGGACGCAGAGCAAGCAGTAGACCAAGTTTCGAGGTCTTCCCCGAAACGGCAGCGGTGACAGAGCAAAGCGTCCTGCGTAAGCTGGTCAGCCCACTGGTTTGCCCAGGGACACTTCCGAAGAGGCTTACTTGCAGGGTTTGATGAAGATGCCGGGAATAATTGATCCCACTATTCCAATGGGTCGAAGCGCCTTCGCAGACCTTCTAGGGCGATCAGATGCAGAGGGGCCTCGCCGGACGACAGCGGCTCAGGGTGCGAAACCTTCAGTGGGTCACCAGCGGTTCCTCGACTCAGCTTCTTGTTGCAGGATACTTGGCTCCTTATCCCTTTTTCGGTGTGAACTCAGGAGATCGACCTGGTAGTGGTGTTTTCAGCCTCCCCTTATCCAAAGTTCCCTTTGCGCCAAAACTGAGAGGACCCAATGGGAGATCTGCTCACAAACACTCACACCATACGTGGACCTATCACGGACCACGGTGGTCCCAGGCATTCAGGACACTCTATACTCTCTGGCACCCAGGATGTGTATTGGGAACAGACATCCCAGCCCACATCCTGGAGGCACACACAAGGCATGCAGAAGCCCGCGAAAGCTTGAGGGTTTTGTGGGAAAGTGCATGACCAAATAAGGGTGGCCCCGGGTCGGCTCGACCTGGGGGAAGGTGAAGGGGCAAGACGGTCAGCAGACAGGACAAAGAACCTTGTGGCATGGCCATTTTGGGAGCCAGGCAACCTATTCATGCCAAACGCGGTAAGCGCGGATAACATGGCAAAAAAGACTTCAAAACACAAAAGAATACGATAGCTGCCACCAGTCCTGTCCGTGACGCACTAGCACAGTTCATAATTAGTCCAACAAGAGTTTCTAGGGCCTTTGGAATGACTAGAGGCCCAAGAGTGCGGTAATGTAAGTCACGGTGCACTCTTCTTTCATGTTGCCCAAAAACTGCAACATGAGGAAAGCACTAAGGGAAACGAAGTCTCCCAGTACTGACTGTTTTAAGGGCATGTCAGTTTGCCCATAAGAATTGAGCGAAAGTCTAGAGGAGTGCGGCTGAAGGCTGTGCTTCTCTGGCAAAGTCTAGATCAGGGTGTAAAACAGCAGCAAAATGTTTGGGGGTTGCCACATGGAGGGAAAATTACATACAATATGAAATATTTCCTAACAGAAGCCAGGATGCCCTCTTTGTGCATATAAAAAGTCAAAGCATATGGAATTGTCTGGTATACAGAGACACCAAGGAGCCCTGACTATACAGGCAACTCACCTTGAATTAGTTATGGGGTTTACCAACAGATTTACATTATCCCTATTTCTCTTCGGCGCTGTTCTGCTTGCTTGGTTTTGGTGTTCGTGAGCCCTTACACACAGCTGCTTACCTGCTGAGTCTGCCCTCGGAGGAAAGGAAGAGGCCGTTGAAATAAAAGCTGCTGCATTACACCGTTGCATCGAAGCCCGTGGTCAAGCCCCCAGGTCTGTTTGGGCGCTGTTGGGCGCTTCAATGGAGCTCAGTGTTTGTAAGCGAGCATTCAGGGGTTTGGGTGCTCCGCTGAACACTTATATCATATTTCGGATCACTGCGGTTGATCAGGGGAGCGAAGGTGATGCGCAAGAGGTGGGCACTGGTAAGATTCATCACACCTGCCAGGCTAGTCTGCCGAATGGGGAACGTGCAACGTGTAACGTTACAATATATATGTATTGGGCTTGGTTTGATCACAAAACCGCAGAAAATTGCAGAGAGTGACTGACTGGAAAGGAGGCAGCGAGGGATGCCTCAGCTCGATCGTTTCATGACGAATGTGTCATTTGGTTTCACCACGCTCGGACACATTTGTAAACTCGGGGGGACTTTGTAAACCCCTGATTGTACTTTATTCATACTTGGGCAAGGAGCTGATCGGGTGCTAGCAAGGTTTTTAAATATTTGACTTCGGTTGCTTTCATACAAGTCACAAACTGCAGCTTCAAATACTGTGTTTTGTCTTATGTGTGTAAGCAAATTATGGTTTTATGTTTATTTCACTTTGTGAAGTCTGTTTTTTATTGTTAAGGTTGAACTGTTTTGTTTTGCCAATAAACAAATGAAAAAATAAAACAAAAAAAGGAACGAGAGATAGGAGGCAAAGAAAAGGCATGAAAGAAATAAAGAAATTAAGAGTGAAGGCAAGAACATATTGAGTTAATGTAAGAAGGATAACAGGAAAGAAAGATGGAAAGAAAGAGAGAAAGAAAAGAAAAAGAAAGAGAGAGAAAGAAAGAAAGGAAAAAAAAGGTAGAAGGAAAGAAAAAAGGAAACATTTGATTTGATTCGCTTATCTGTCAAATGCTTACCATACTGAACCATACTGATATCAGATGCAGTTTTTGCATTTGCAAAGAATCTAAACATATTAAGATTCCTTGCAAATTCAAGGACTGATGGTGTTGCCAATGCCATGCTCAGCCCTAGTGATGGAGCAGAGTTGGCCACACAGACGCCCATGCACTCCTTCAGGTTCAGCCTGTGAAGAGTATCAGGGAGACCTGTCATGCCGTCACATACTTACAGGGCGATTCATGGAATTCCTCACAAAAGTGTCGCACGCGGCTGGTGCACAGCGTGCCCGTGCGAATGTCTGCGCCAGCCGCGTGCGATAAAATCAATTTCCGCGCACAGCGTATTCACGCATTCTCGCCTCCAAAAGCAGACGTGGCGCAGAGTGGCGCAGCGACCCTGCAGCAGCGTCAGTTACGCCCCGAAGAACGCCCTCGCGCAAGGAAAAGCCATCAAGATCGCAAAACCATCGCAAAGGGCTGCGCCAACCCTGTACCAGTTTACCGGACTGGCAAACAGCAAACGCAAAGCGGGGAACGTGTATTACGGGTTTCAGGAACACGCGTGCACGAGAAGTCTCACACTCGTGCGTGAGAAGTCTCACACGCGATCTGGCCTGGGACAGCGTGTGCGTGTATTTCAGAGGTGCGCGAGAAGTTCCACATGCGAACGGGCTGGGTGCGTGTATTTCAGGGGTGCGCGAGAAGTACCACACGCGATTGGCCTTGGCGCGTGTATTCCAGAGGTGCGCGAGAAGTTCCACACGCGATCAGGCCTGGGGGAGCGTGTGCGTGTATTTCAGGGGTGCGCGAGAAGTTCCACACGCGATTGGCCTGGGCGCGTGTATTCCAGAGGTGCGTGAGAAGTTCCACACGCGATCGGGCCTGGGGGAGCGTGTGCGTGTATTTCAGGGGTGCGCGAGAAGTTCCACACGATATTGGCCTGGGCGCGTGTATTCCAGAGGTGCGCGAGAAGTTCCACATGCCTGGGGGAGCGTGTGCGTGTATTTCAGGAGTGCGCGAGAAGTTCCACACGCGATTGGCCTGGGCGCGTGTATTTCAGAGGTGCGCGAGAAGTTCCACACGCGATTGGCCTATGCGCGTGTAGTTCAGGGGTGTGCTAGAAGTTCCACACCCGATCGGGCCTGGGGGAGCGTGTGCGTGTATTTCAGAGGTGCACGAGAAGTTCCACACGCTATCAGGCCTGGGGGAGCGTGTGCGTGTATTTCAGGGGTGCGCGAGAAGTTCCACACGCGATTGGCCTGGGCGCGTGTATTTCAGAGGTGCGCGAGAAGTTTCACACGCGATTGGCCTGGGCGCGTGTATTCCAGAGGTGCGCGAGAAGTTCCACACGCGATCGGGCCTGGGGGAGCGTGTGCGTGTATTTCAGGGGTGCGCGAGAAGTTCCACACGCGATTGGCCTGGGCGCGTGTATTCCAGAGGTGCGCGAGAAGTTCCACACGCGATCAGGCCTGGGGGAGCATGTGCGTGTATTTCAGGGGTGCGCGAGAAGTTCCACACGCGATTGGCCTGGGCGCGTGTATTCCAGAGGTGCGCGAGAAGTTCCACACGCGATCGGGCCTGGGGGAGCGTGTGCGTGTATTTCAGGGGTGCGCGAGAAGTTCCACACGATATTGGCCTGGGCGCGTGTATTCCAGAGGTGCGCGAGAAGTTCCACATGCCTGGGGGAGCGTGTGCATGTATTTCAGGGGTGCGCGAGAAGTTCCACACGCGATTGGCCTGGGCGCGTGTATTTCAGAGGTGCGCGAGAAGTTCCACACGCGATTGGCCTGTGCGCGTGTATTTCAGGGGTGCGCGAGAAGTTCCACACGCGATCGGGCCTGGGGGAGCGTGTGCGTGTATTTCAGAGGTGCGCGAGAAGTTCCACACGCTATCAGGCCTGGGGGAGCGTGTGCGTGTATTTCAGGGGTGCGCGAGAAGTTCCACACGCGATTGGCCTGAGCGCGTGTATTTCAGAGGTGCGCGAGAAGTTCCACACGCGATCGGGCCTGGGGGAGCGTGTGCGTGTATTTCAGGGTTGCGCGAGAAGTTCCACACGCGATTGGCCTGGGCGCGTGTATTCCAGAGGTGCGTGAGAAGTTCCACACGCGATCGGGCCTGGGGGAGCGTGTGCGTGTATTTCAGGGGTGCGCGAGAAGTTCCACACGCGATTGGCCTGGGCGCGTGTATTTCAGAGGTGCGCGAGAAGTTCCACACGCGATTGGCCTATGCGCGTGTATTTCAGGGGTGCGCGAGAAGTTCCACATGCGATCGGGCCTGGGGGAGCGTGTGCGTGTATTTCAGAGGTGCGGGAGAAGTTCCACACGCGATCGGGCCTGAGGCAGCGTGTGCGTGTATTTCAGGGGTGCGCGAGAAGTTCCACACGCGATTGGCCTGGGCGCGTGTATTCCAGAGGTGCGCGAGAAGTTCCACACGCGATCGGGCCTGGGGGAGCGTGTGCGTGTATTTCAGGGGTGCGCGAGAAGTTCCACACGCGATTGGCCTGGGCGCGTGTATTTCAGAGGTGCGCGAGAAGTTCTGCATGCGATCGGGCCTGGGGGAGCGTGTGCGTGCATTTCAGGGTGCGCAAGAAGTTCCACACGCGATTGGCCTGAGCGCGTGTATTCCAGAGGTGCGTGAGAAGTTCCACACGCGATCGGGCCCAGGGGAGCGTGTGCGTGTATTTCAGAGGTGCGCGAGAAGTTCCACACGCGATCGGGCCTGGGGCAGCGTGTGCGTGTATTTCAGGGGTGCGCGAGAAGTTCCACACACGATTGGCCTGGGCGCGTGTATTTCAGAGGTGCGCGAGAAGTTCCACACGCGATTGGCCTGGGCGCGTGTATTCCAGAGGTGCGCGAGAAGTTCCACACGCGATCAGGCCTGGGGGAGCGTGTGCGTGTATTTCAGGGGTGCGCGAGAAGTTCCACACGCGATTGGCCTGGGCGCGTGTATTTCAGAGGTGCGCGAGAAGTTCTGCACGCGATCGGGCCTGGGTGAGCGTGTGCGTGTATTTCAGGGTGCGCAAGAAGTTCCACACGCGATTGGCCTGAGCGCGTGTATTCCAGAGGTGCGCGAGAAGCTCCACACGCGATCGGGCCTGGGGGAGCGTGTGCGTGTATTTCAGAGGTGCGCGAGAAGTTCCACACGCGATCGGGCCTGGGGGAGCATGTGCGTGTATTTCAGGGGTGCGCGGGAAGTTCCACACGCGATTGGCCTGGGCGCGTGTATTTCAGAGGTGCGTGAGAAGTTCCACACGCGATTGGCCTGGGCGCGTGTATTTCAGAGGTGCGCGAGAAGTTCCACACGCGATCTGGTCTGGGGGAGCGTATGCGTGTATTTCAGAGGTGCGTGAGAATTTTCACACGCGATTTCAGCAGGGTACGTGTATTTCAGGGGTGCGCGAGAATTTTCACACACAATTTCAGCAGGGTATGTGTATTTCAGGGGTGCCGGGGAGTCCTACATGTGATTTGGCAGTGTGGGTCCTCCCAGGTGTCCCCTGTACACCCTCCACGGCCCCTGCAGGCAGCCCACACCACAGGGGACTACCCTGCATCCCTGGTCATGTCCCGCAGGCAGCCCACCCAACATGGGCATGCCCCCCAGCAAAGGCTCATGTCTCCTTGCACTACTGATCACCAACTCATGTCCCCTTGCACCCCCGCCCCCAGCATTGCGGGGCACCTGCCAGCAGGCCCCCACTCATGTCCCACTCATGTCCCACTCATGTCCCCCTGCACCCCCTCCCCCCAGCATTGCGGGGCACCTGCCAGCAGGCCCCCACTCATGTCCCACTCATGTCCCCCTGCACCCCGACCCCCCAGCCTTGCGGGGCACCTGCCAGCAGGCCCCCACTCATGTCCCACTCATGTCCCCCTGCACCCCCACCCCCCAGCAATGCGGGGCACCTGCCAGCAGGCCCCCACTCATGTCCCACTCATGTCCCCCTGCACCCCCACCCCCCAGCATTGCGGGGCACCTGCCAGCAGGCCCCCACTCATGTCCCACTCATGTTCCCCTGCACCCCCACCCCCCAGCATTGCGGGGCACCTGCCAGCAGGCCCCCACACATGTCCCCCAGCCAACATGTCATCACAATCTAGATCCCTGGTTCTTATGGTCAGCCTCCAAATGCAAAACACCCACTCGAGTATTGCATCCACCCACTTAGAAATGGCAATGACATGATAGAACCCCAATAGCAAGTTTGGAAATGAACACATGGCCCTCACATACACCCAATGGGTGTCAGTGAATCTCAAAACCCATATCATGATATGCATGATACCAATGAGATGATACTACACATTGAAGTTTGATGAAAAAAATGTATTAAAAACAGCATTAATGGAATTAAAAATAAACAAATGACAATGGCAATCAAAAACCAAAAGCAGCATGTCCGTAAAATAATGAAAAACGACAAATCATAATCCAAAGGAAAGGTGTCCAAAGGCACAGTTCAAGAAAGTAAATCGAAGGTAAAAAAAAAACGAAAACCATTGCTCCATGGGTAAATCCAAAAAAAAAAAATAAAATCCAACAGTCAACTATATACAGATAAACAAACCAGGGTCCATGATCCCAACTGAAGAAATGAAACCTACATAAAAATACTACCTAATAAAATAAAACTATATACAAAAATGTGGCCCATTGTCCAAAAGGTCCAAAATAAATAAAAAAGCAAAGGAAACCTAACACTAACTACATAACTATTTACAAGGGCAGCGGGCTAGTCCGACGGCTCACTGGTTGTTGTCATGGGCCAGGGCATCATCGAACTCCTGTTCAATGGCTTGGAGGCGGGCATGTTCCCTGGCCCCGAGGTCCCGCAGGGATAATGCAGTGTCCAGCTCCAACTCCCTGCGAAGACCCTCGAGGCACTCAGCCCGCCTCAGCACCCTCCACATGGAGTTCTCCGCCCTGACCATTGTGAGCCGTTCCTCCTCTGCCCGCTGCCGCTCCGCACCTATCTGCTGGCCCAACCGCTCCCACATGGAAGCCACTCCCATTCCAGGGTTCTCCTGCCCTCCGGCCGATGCCTGCACCCCTGATGTTGCTGGCCCCGAGCCTTGATGCCTCCCACGTCAAGCCTGCCGTTGCCTCCTACGCAACTGCCTGTGCCAGCACGACGGCATCCAGGCTGATGGAAACCACCAACGCCGTCGTGCACGTGCCCTGCCCGATGATGCCGTCACATCCTCCATCTGCTGGGGTCCAGTTGCTGGTGTATCCACCCCTGCTGGACCTCTGTCTCCCGACTGTGGCAGGGATGGGATCCCCACCGAGGTGGCTGCATTGGTCGGGGCAGGTCCACAGGGGGCCCTGGTGGCATCTGGGCCGGAAGACGGCATGGAGTACGACTGGCGCATAGCCTCCACAGAGGAGGAGAGGGTCGCCAGAGTGCCCGACACATGTACGAGACCCCCGACCATGACCGCTCCCAACTGGGCCACGTTGGCACGGTGCTCTTCGTGATGACGTGCGTGCTCCCCCCGGGAAGCACGCACCTCATCACGAATGACAGCCATGCGCAACGCGACACCAATCAGGACCTTCTCCATACGGCCAGGGGTCCCCTCGTCCGCAGGTGGAGGGGAGTCAGATGACATGGACATCCCCCCTACCTGCGGACGGGCCTGGGATGGGGCATCCCTGCTGGTGCATGGTGGTGCAGTCACAGTGTCAGGGACAGTGACATGCACAGGCACCTCCACGGCGACCTGTGCTGCCTCCTGCCCCTGGACTGCACCACTTGCACCAGCAGGGATGCCCCCACCAGGCCCCATGTGCGGCTCAGTAGCGGCCTCCTCCTCCTCTGTGGAAACCACCAACCTGGATGGCTCCACAACGTCCTCCGCCGTTGCAAGCCCCTGTGGGGGCTCACCCACCCCTTCCGCTGCAGCCGTGGGGGCATCCCCACCGCTTAGCTCCACAGCGCCGTCTCTGCCCTCTTCTTCACTTTGCGCTGTGTAGAGGGAGACATAGAACACAAGCATCAGGGTACTGTACAATGGTCCCCTAGACAGGAAGCAATAGCAGATGAGTGGCACTGTCAAAGATCACTTCCATCATGTCCCTCCACAACACATGGGTCAGTGCAGGCAAAACACATGCAGTAACAGGCATGGCGCATGCTATGGACATAAGCAAACATGTCCAAGGGACTCTTGAAGCATACAAAGTTGTTTTTGGACTCACATGCATCATGGGTCATGCCTATCACATGCACACACTTCAACGTACTTTCATCCATCTGGACTCGTACACCCCAGACACAGTGGATGCAAGGATAACTAGGCTGCATCAGTGAATCTGAACATTGTCACAGACATGTGTCATGGATCCATGGCATCCACAAGTCACAGACACGCAGGTCAGAAACACAGACATGGACACCATACATGTACATGGCATCAGCACCCATCCCTCACCCACACCCATGTCCAGGAACAGGGACTGGCATGCTCTCATGTGTCCATTCCGCATAGGGCTACCCATGTTACATTTAAACACATACACCAACCGTGTGCTTCACACATTACTGGTCTCACATGCATGACCATGATGTCCCTGCACACACACACGCGTACATGGCCTATGTCACACATACAGGCAAGTATCAGACAACCAGCACGCTGCAACATGCCCTGTCTCACACAGCAATGCTTGGCCACTTACCGCTCGACTCCAGACGGATCTGCCTCTCAAGGATCTGGGCATGGAGCGCTGGGCGTACGCGTTCCAGGACCCTCAGCTGGATGGTACTCATGCTGCCCCGGCCCCCCTCCACGAGGTGCCAGGCCTTTATGAGGGTCCTGGACCTGAAGTCCTCCCAGCGCTTCTTGACTTGCTTGATGTTGCGGGTTGCCACCCCCTCCGCGTTGATGGAAACCACAAAGTCGTCCCAGATCCTGTCCCGTCCTTCCTTGTCGGAAGAGGGCATCATAATGCCCCAGGACAAGCTCCACCAGGACACCAACTTCCTTCTGACTGAAGCTGGTGGCCCTCTGCCCCTCTGGCTGGGGGTCGCCAGTGGTCTCGGATGGTGTTTGCCCAGACATGGCGACCCCCGAGGCAGGCGTAGGTGGGCAACTGGGTCCTGGGGCTGGGCTGTGGAGCGATGGTATCCCAGTCGGGAGTGTTCTGTTCCAGCAGGGGTGGACACAGCAACTGGACCCCTGCAGATGGCTGATGTGCAGGCACCAAATGGCAGGGCACGGTGGCAGCAGGCAGGCAGGCAGCAGCAGATGGCTCGTGGGAGGCTGCTCGGGGCTCTGGGGGGCAGTAATTCGGCCTTTTGGGCAGGAGCATGGTCTTCCGTGTGCTTACGCGTGGCCAGCTTGATACGGAGTGATTTGGCACGTGAAAATTCTGCACGTCAGCGTGTGATCGAGGAAAGGCCCTTAGCGCGTAAGCGCGTCAGCAGGCATATGCGATTCCATTGGACCAAAGGCCCTTAGCGCGTATGCGTGTCTGTGACGTATCGCGCACGGGCGTTGCTTTTCGTGGGGTGCGGTGCGTGTGTTTTGCAGGCATTGGGGCTCACACGCTATTAGTTCACAGCGGGTGGGTGTTGGCTACGCGTTCTTCTACACGCAAGGCAGACGGTGAGTGGTACCCTGCTCCCCCAGGCCCGATCGCGTGTAAAACCACCCGTGAGCCCCTGAAATACACGTACCCCGCACCCCAGGCCCGATCGCGTGTGAAAACACCCGCGAGCCCCTGGAATACACGCACACGCTCCCCCAGGCCCGATCGCCTGTGGAACTTCTCGCGCACCTCTGAAATACACGCACCCAGCCCAATTGCGTGTGGAACTTCTCGCACACCTCTGGAATACACGCGCCCAGGCCAATCGCGTGTGGAACTTCTCGCGCACCTCTGAAATACACGCGCCCAGGCCAATCGCGTGTGGAGCTTCTCGCGCACCCCTGAGATACACACGCCCAGGCCAATCGCGTGTGGAACTTCTCGCGCACCCCTGAAATACACGCGCCCAGGCCAATCGCGTGTGGAACTTCTCGCGCACCTCTGAAATACACGCACACGCTCCCCCAGGCCCAATCGCGTGTGAAACTTCTTGTGCACCTCTGAGATACACGCACATGCTCCCCCAGGCCCGATCGCGTGTGGGCCTTCTCTGGCGCACATTTTTTTCCTGCGCAGGGAAGCTACCGCCTGCTTTCGTGTGGCGGACATGTATGGGCCTGTGCGCGTCTTTGGCCATGCGCTGTTTTTCCCTATTCGATTCCATGAATACGTGTTGCAGGCGAGCGTGTGGGTGTTCTGCGCACTTGCCTCCTGTACTTCCCCGTGACGCCCACATTTTCACGAGTTGTTCCCCATTCTGCGTGTGACGCCCCGTGTTACGCCTACTTTTGTTATGTGCGCCGCGCTATGTGCGAATTCGCTGTGGCCTTATCGCACGGCGTTCGATGACCTGTGCGCCAGCGTGCGCCGCACACTTTTTCAGCGCACATCCCACATTTTGCGCGTGCACGGACTTCCATGAATTGATGTGCGATGTTTTCTGTGCGATAATCGCACTTGCACTGCGATTTTCGCTATTTCACTGCGAATCGCACGTTTTCGCAAACGTGCGCCGTTTTTTCGGCGCACATTGACTCCATAAATCGGCCTGTTAATCTTCTCCCACAGGCTCTGGACAATCCAGAGCATGGAAGAGACGAAATCTCTTCACACCTCCATCTTCCCGCGTACCTCAGGCCAGGGGGATGGCCATGTCCCGAATGCTGACCCCACCCCTGGCCTGATCCCACAAGAGGAAAGGGAAGAGGTTAAGGGTGAGTATAACACCTGACCTGCTGGATGGAGGAACAAGCTACTGGTGGAAGTGTGTGCAGGATCCCAGAAGGGGGAAGATATCGTCGCGTCACGTGAGGCCCAAAAAAGTATGGATGTTTGTGTGAATGTACCTATTGGAGAGAGTTTGAGTGACTGAGATAAAATGTGTGAACGCGTACAGTGTTATGTGTATGTGAGTGTTAAATCCTAGATGTAAAATATTTCAAAAGCAATTAGTGTTTAAATGTATGTCTAAAATGTGGGCGAGCACACGGCACCATCGGAATAATGTGTGCATTTAGATAACTCTGTACACCCGAATGTTCCAGTATGTTAGTGTTATCCTTTGAAAAACTCGTTACAGTGGCAGACTAAGCCCAGGTGGTTCTGTGTGTGTAAAACGGACTAGCTCCTCGAAGCAAGTGTTAATCATGTGTTTGCTTCATTGGGCCCTTGGTAGAGTGCTTTCTAGACCTCCATCACACCTCTGATATCTGAAATATAAGGCTCCGCGGGTTCCATTATAAGTATGCAGTGTATGGATAGTCTGGTTTAACCGTGCTCTTCCCAAAGGCTCAGTGCATTACAAAACGTTCCCTTGTAATGTATTGTAATTGCCCAGGGGTCGTAGTTTAAATATGTGGAAGTGATTTTTTACCAGTCTAACCAGCTGATGTATTTGCATACTTAAGTGCACTGTTAATCCTCTTCAATAGCAAAATGCTCTGGGTCCTCCTGTCCTTTAGTGAATACACAGTGCTGAAATCTGAATGCTGCAGTGTTGCAAGGAAAGTTAAGCCTAGCCGCTGAATTATTTGCAGTGTGAAGGTGTTGACACTTGGAAATTGTATTGATGAGATACACGTCAGACAGGCAGATTTCCCAGTCAATGGCACCAACTGGAGCCTATTGCATGCAAAAGGAATGCTCCTTTATATTCAAGAGCAGAAATCTTTTAGTTTGGCTGGCCACAGGTCGTGATGGATGTACAATAAGTCAGATAAAAGTGTGTGTGCTCTGTGAAGGCAACAGGAAGTAGACACAGACAACTGAGGAAAGTGTGTCCTACAAACTTTTATTAAAACCACAATGAGGTTGGGGTAAGGCCTATCTTGCCCTATGCTAAGGTGGGATTTCCCAACATAAATGAAACTAAGGATAGTCTGTGTCAGGAAGTCCAAAGTAAATGCCTGTCTGTGTCCAGACTGTGTAGGGATATCACCATCAAATGAATAAGTGTTCAAACAAAAGTTCAGAGCTTCTTCCAGCTCTTGATTGGAAAGGGGCTCTCCCTTCCCCAGGATTCCAAATAGTTCACTTTCAATCACAAGAGGTTCCCTTCCCCAAGCTTTCAAGTCTCTCACTGTTTTCACAACTCCACAATTCCTCAGGATTCTTCCCAGCTTTCAGGCTTTTGGGCTCTTTCATCAACATCATAAAGTTCCACTCTTAAATTCACAATTTACCAGCTTTTCTGGATATTCAACCATAAACGTATATATGAGTCAAGTGGCTACTTTTTAGTGGGGTGTATTCGGTCTGGGCGCAGTTGTTGGACCACACGGTCCACCCATTACAGGTCACTCAACCGACACACCTGGGTGGCTTTCTTTCCACAGTTACACCACCACTGCTTCAGCTCAATAGTGGTATTGGATTTATATTCTTGCAGTCCTTTTCAACACTTGTTTTGCCACCATTCACTTGTCGGACTATCAAACCTTCTCATAGTGTTGCCACAGTTTCAACTTTCAACTTGTACAGTTCCTCTTTTCCTTATGGCTCTTGCCACTGCTCGCTTTTTCTCAGCTTGTACAATTCACAGTTCTTTATATTCATTAACAATGCTTGCTTTCTTTAGTTTCCATGATTCACAGTTCCTTTGTATTAGGAAACACTTTTCTCTGTGTTCTACTCATGTGGCATTCACTCATTATTACTTTCCTTTGGTTCGGTATTCAAAACTTAATTTCATTCTTATCAAAACAATGTAACTGAACATTCCTAGTTCAGTCCCTGCTGAGAATTTGCACGCTGCTCACAGGCTCCTCATTCACAAACCACTCTGTTCATCAACCTTCACATTATTGTAATCATCAAACATCTGTGTTTTACATTTGGACCAGCAATTTCCTTGCCTCCGCTGTACTTTGCTCACTCGCACGCGATCCGACCTGCATTCACAACGCGACTTGCACCACAGCGTCCCAGAATCTTTCAGCCTTACTTGACTCACTGGGTACGCTGTCCTTGTGTGCACGTCTCCGCTTCAGTCGGTTCTTCGTGGATGGTGCTGTTCCCGGCTCAGGAAGCCCCTATTCCTGGGTCTCCGGCACCTTCGGCTACTGGAAAGGGAGCACTCTTGACCCCAGGAGGTCTGCAGCCTGACCCTGCCACTGGAAATATTCTGACAAAGCCTGCAACAATCTGCTTCCGCTGCAACGACTCTGCAGCACCTCAGCGCTTCAGACACATATCTCCCTTCCTTCACCTCCGGCTACTCCATCTGCAAGCATTCCACAGGCGATCTCTTTAGCCTCACCTGAGCATGCCATTTATATTGCCCCTTTGGTTTCAGGTGCAGGTCATTCACATTGATTTCACAACAGTCTTTGTACCTGGCATCCCTTTTCCTCGCCCTAGTACCAGAGTGGTGTTTGTGTATGTCTGAGTTAATAAAGAATGAATGTAAGTTCCTATATGACCTCTTCCTCATCTCAATACCATAGTTGCATGCATTGGGAGATGGTTTTCTAACACAATAGGGAAGGGATTGGAAATATCCCATAAAAGCCCGGGGACATTTGATTCCTTATGAAAGGGAAATAGCGGATACCGTGTCTCACCCAAGGGTGCCGCATCCCCACTTCCCAAGTCTCCTCCTATTAGATGATCTTCCCTCACATATCCACCCCCTGGGACTGGATCCGAAAGTGATGACCTTTCCCTTGCCACCTGGGAGGAGGATATTTTGGGGAAAGAAGTGAGGACGCCCCCAGATTCCTCACTTACCCTTCCCTTATGCGGGGTGGTTCTGGCTATTTCACAGGGGAATCGAGACAGAAAGTCGACATTTCCTTGATCTCCACCCTTCCTGTGTTCCACAGTGAAACAGTAGGTTTGCATATCTAGAAACCACCACATAACTCGTGGATTGGATTCTTTTCTCTGACTAATGCATACCAAGGGTGAATGGCCAGTGACTAGCCTGAATTTCCTTCCCAACAGATAGTACTTTAAATGTATGATATCGCATTTTATATCAAGGGCCTCCAGCTCGATGACAGAATAGTGTTTTTCATCGGGAAAGAGTTCCTACTTATGTAAAGTATGGGATATTCCAGGCCGTCGTGGTCTTGTCAAAGAACGGCTCCTAATCCTGCCAGGTAAGCATCATTTTGTAGGATAAACTGTTTTGTGAAGTCAGACACTTTTAGGACAGGGCTCTGGCATAGGGTCGCTTTAATAGATGTATAACATTCCTGATCTTCCTCATTCCACCTGATCTTTTGGGGTTCTGCATTCTTCATTTTATCAGTGAGCCTGGCTGTTTTACTTGAAAAGTTGGATATAAGTCTATAGTAATAGCCAATTAGTCCTAGAAACGCTCTAAGATCTTTCTTCGTTTTGGGTGTGGGGGTATCTAGAATGGCTATAACATTTTCTTGTTGTCGCTGTACCCTACCATTTCCCACAAAAAAGCCCAAGTATTTTACAGCAGATTGAGCCAATTTAAATTTCTTGGGATTGTTAATCCTGTGGCGCTTAAGACTCTGATGATGGTGTGTAAATGATAGACATGATCCTTCCAGGTCTTACCATGGATCACAATGTCGTCTATGTAGGCCGCACAAAAGTTAGAATAAGGTTGTAAAATTGTACCCATCAACCGTTGGAATATTGCAGGGGCCCCATGTAGGACAAAGGGGAGGGTTTTGAAGCGAAACAAACGTAGAGGTGTAGCAAAGGCTGTTTTTTCTTTATCAGGACTGTACAATTGAACCTGCCAATAGCCTTTTATAAGGTCTATAGTAGAGGGATAAACAGCATTAAGAAGCCATTGAATAGAATCGTTGATGCGAGGCATGGGATAAGCATCAAAGGCCGAAATTGCACTCACTTTTCTGAAGTCAACACAAAATCTCCAGCTTCCATCCGATTTTGTTACTAATACTATGGGGGAAGACCAGGGACTGGTGAAGGGTTCAATTAAATTGGCGTCCAGCATATTCTTGACTTCATGGATGATGTTCACTTTCCTTGCCCTGGGTAGCCTATAGGGTTTTAGATCTACCACTTTGCCTTAAGGGGTGTGGATATGGTGGTAAAATCCCTTCACCCTTCCTGGTCCTCTTTATGCACATCAGCAAATTGGCTGAATAGATCATACAGGTCTTGTTTGTGATTGTTATTAATATCAGGAGGGGTAAGTTATTTTCTATCAGAATCATCGGGCAATAGAAATGTTAATATGCTGGTAATTGACTCTATGGGTTTTCCTTCCACTCTTTAAGGAGATTTATATGGTATACCTGGGTTTTCAATCGACGTTCAGGTTGGGAAATGTTACCATTAGAGGGAACTGTTTGTTCTAGTGCCTCATATGGTCAATGCCATTTAGATATTAGTTTATTCTCGGAGGTTGGCAGTAAGATTAGGACTTTTTGTGCTACAAAAAAAAGAATGATTATATGATATTGTCTATTGTTCTTTTGCTTTGGCCATATGGGTTTGAACTAAAGATCTTACCGCAGTCATATGTTCTTTAAGCCTGTGTGCGGTTTGGGAAAGTGGGATTGGGACTTCGGCTCTTTCCTCCCAGGTTTCCCTTAACATGTCTAGTATATCTCAAGGTACCCGTTCATAAAGCAACTTAAATGGGGGAAAGCCTGTTAGTCACCTGATCAGACCAGTCAAGCAGGTGATGAGAGCTGTAGTGGAGGGAAGGAAGTGCAGTGGTTAGGTTGAGGATGTTACCATTCTCGTGCATTGTGCCTTTTGTGTGCTGTGTGAGGCTGAGGGTGTAGAGAAGGCTGAGGAGAGCTTCCTTCATCGATTTGGTGGCTTTGTTGCCTGGGAGGTTGAAGTCGCCTAGGAAGACGTTGGCATGCATGAGGGACATGGTGGTGAGCAGGTTGGTAAACTCTCAGATAAAGGTGGTGTTGGGTTTGGGTGGTCTGTAGATGAGATGGGAGGTGACTGTGTCCATCGGGGAGTGTGGGAAGTGGCAGGAGAGGACTTCGAAAGAGCCAATGTTGTTGAAGTCAAGTCTTGTACAGCACCACAAAGTCTTGTCGATGACTACGAGGCCTCTGCATGTCTTGATCGGCCGGTCTGTGTTGGATGCTGTATCAGTTGAGGACAAGGACGTCTAGGATGTGAGTTGAGGTGAGTGTTAGCCAGGTCTCAGTGATGAAGATGGCACCATGGTCATGATTAGTGATGAGGTTGGCGATGTCTGCATTATAGGTGATAGCTGAGTGGACATTGGCGAACATCAACTTCTGTGTTGTGGAAGGTGAGGAGGTGCTGATTGGCTTGAGGCTGATATGAGTGAGGTTATGGCATTGCAGAGTCCATATCTTAGAGGAGCTGCAATGTCATTAATGTTGGCATTGCCTGGTGATGGTGAGGATGGCATGTGGGGATGGAGGGAGAAAACACATGTCGGCGCGTGCAGAGCTGTTGTCTGAGCAGGGGCTCGGGCCCTGGGTCCTCCCGGTACGAATAAAACAAACCAACAGGTGTGCAGAGTTATCTAATGGCATACAATATTCAGATGGCACAGTATGCTTAACAACATCTATGGCATAGATTTAAACACTATTTACTTTTCGGATATTTTACATCTAGGCATTACTATGCACATAATCATAGAACTGTACACATTCACTCATTCTGCCTCAGTCGCTCAAACGCTCTCACCTAGGCACATTCACACAAAAATACATACTTTATTTTATGTATTTATTTTTACATTTATTAAGCACACACAACTAACCCTCAGGCATCAAGGCTTGATTGTCTTTTAAGCAATGATATCTTCTCCCTCCTGCTATCCTGCACAAACTTCCTCCACTCATCAGGTCAGGGGTTATGGCCCTCCCTTCACCTCACTTTTGAGTGCTGAGGTGCGCATGCTGGCCCTTCTTCTGGCCTAAGACAGGCAGGAAGTGGGGGCGGGGGTCTGAAGAGGCGTCTTGTCTCCCATGCACCGGATTTCCCACGCCCATCAAAGGAGATGAAGGCTGTGACGTCAGGGCAGATCTGCGTCATGCTCTTCGCTGGCTGTCCATGAAGCAGTGCATGGGCATCTGTGTGGCCCGCGCTGCCCCCTGGACAGTGCTGTGCAGGGCATTGGGAACACCAGCAGTCTTTGCCTTTGCAAAGCATCTAAACAGGGTCGTAGTCTTTGCAAATGCAAGGACTGCATCTTCATTATGGAATGAATGAAAAAAGTAATTCCGTAATGCAAATGATTTTTCTTTTCTGTGAGCCTAAAGCGCAGATCCCATAAACTCTTACACCCATCCATTCACCAGCCCTCACAGCATGGCTCTAGGAGGGAAGCTCTAGTGATGCAGAAATAACCCTGCCTCCATGTGCAGAACTGAACGGAAGCTAAGAAGGAACACATTTTCCCCTTATAGAAAAGTGATGCTACAACACTCTGCACCATTTTATCATTTTACGAACATCACATTTTTGCAAAAATAAATGTCAACGTTGAAGACCCATTCCAAAATAAAGTATGCAAAGCAGGACTAGAAAAGTTCACTTTCTCTCTGGCTCAGTGACTAACCCTGCATCTTATTAGTTCTGGTGCCCCTTAAACGCCTCCATTATCATGCACTGAGAGAGCAAAATCCCGACCTCTGGAGGAAATGGCTGGAGGTAACACCGCCATCCATCCCACATGGGCAGGGGCAGGTTTGCTGGCATACTGCTAGCTAGCAGCATCAGAGCCCCCAGGGTGGTCCTCTGATGCTGTTTAATCTGAACCACTGCTTGTCAGTGGTGTACCGAGCAGAGGCGGGGTAGGGGGAAGCTTGCCCCACCAGTGGCTCTTTTAAGAGCTAGAGCGGGACAATGAGGGTGCAGAGCAGGAGCACAGTGTTCCTGCTCAGCACCCTCACTGTCCTGGCAGTCCATTCATGTGGCAGTTCGAGCAGCAGAGCTAATCTCCCAGGGAAATGACACGTTGCTCTGTGTCAACAGAGTATTGCAATAGGAGCCATTAGGCACTTATGGGATGGATGGGGGACTATTATCAGGGACTTTTGTCCCTTAGGAAATGTGAATGGGGGTGATCAGAAGTGAGAAAGGTGCACACTGCTGCATGCTTTATGAAATTATGACTATGGCTTTAAAACCCAAGGGGGATTAGTTAGGCTCACATTAATCTGCATGATGCTATTGTGACTTTGCATGCAGGATGGGGAGAATACAACTGAAGTCATACTCTTATTGCTCAACAAGTTTCTATGACGATGTATATATTGTAAAATGTGTTTATTATGAAAGGCTAGTTTATTATGTAATGTAGTTTATTTCCAAGGCATTGTTATAAATAAAGCCTTATTGAAGGACATGAAATATCTATATCAACTAAACCTGTGAAGATGTGTTCAGTTGCTTAAATTGTCATCATCCCGGTTTCACCATTTAACCAAAGTGTGTGATCCTGGACAAATCATTTAATCACACTGTGTTTTATCTGCAGCTCCTCCGTTAGTGATTCACTTAATAACTTATTTTAATATATCATGCTATTATAAAAAAAGCCTAATGACTATAGAGTTGCTCCATATATAATAATAGTGCAACTAAAGTTATTTGCCACTTGGCCTGTGCATTTTCAGCATTGTTTTCAATGTGTTTTCCACTCAACATCAACTCTGAATGTCCCGAAAAAATTGATACTTTTTTTGGCCTTAAAAGGTGTACATATTGAGTTTGGCTGTATGTGGGTGTTGGAGGTGGCTGTTTTGTGTGCTTTGCAGAATATTTTTCATTTCAGTCTATAATTTTCATTTTTATTTCTCCCTCCACCCTTAGTTTTCACAACCAAACAGGTGAGTGTCTGTATTTGTATGCGTGTTGGGGTTCTGTAGGTGTTGTGAATTTTGTAGCACCGTTTTCACCATGTTTGTACTGTATTACCTACTGTACTCATCAAAAAGTGTGGATTTTTGTTTGCCTTACAATATGTGCATCTCGAGTTTGGCTGTGTGTGTGGGTATTGCAGCCATCTGTTGTTCTGAGTGATTTGCAGAATATCATTTATTTTGCAGAATTTTTTTCATTTTGTTTTGTTCCTTCTACCCTATTGCGCATGATTGCATAAGGTGTGTGAGTGTGTGTGTTTTGGGGCTGCAGATGTATTAGTGCATTTTGCAGAATCGTTTTTCTTTTGTTTGTTCCCCTACACCCATTGTGCATGTCCAGAAATACCAACAGATTTGTTGGCCTTAAAAGTGACTATCTTGGAAATATGGTTGTCTGCATACTGGACAGCTGCCTGTCTTAGATTGATAAAGTTATTCATAAAATGGCCCTGCCATATAAGGCAAAGTTATTTTTCTCATATGGAGCAAAAATGCATCCTTTCAGTTAATTTGTGTACCCACATTGCATTGCTCATTGGCTGTAAACTGGAGGTGAACTTCCAAGGATGGCAACTGAGTGGCACATTGTTATGTGTGCATGTTAGCTGAAAGGAAATTACCTATTCTTCTCTGACATTTCATGTGAAGGATTTTTCATGCATTTTTTAAATCCACCATTACAGTGTTGGTGTTTTCTATTGTTGGGATGCATATCCAAGTCCCTTGCCCCCCAAAAGCGATTTAGGTTGAGGAAAATATAGTAGGGGCATAAAGAAAAGAAGAAGCATGACTGTAGTGGAAATGGGCAGAACAAATATGCGACATAGAGGTGGGATAAGGTTTAGAGAGTGGTGGGGTAGGTGTCTTGAGGGGGCCCTGGAGAGAGAACTATAGCAGTCCGTAGTCTGAAGGGAGTATGTGAGAGCCAGCCCTGTTCTATCGCAGGATGGACTGAACCACCGCCATTTTGGGATTGAGACCTAGAAAGGCCAGGCCCCAATACCAGCTATAGGAGAACCTGGTATTCACCACTAGCACACTTTCACATCCCTGTTCCCAGCTCAGGCATCAGACTAAAAGGCCTTCACACCAAACAGATACAATGATCCCATTGTCTCACATTGCAGGCCTTTGCAACCGAAGGGAATGCGAATAGCCAATCGCGGCGAGGGCTGTGCCTTTCTCTGAAGGACAATCTCCTGGGAGCCAGGGCAGAGCTCCTGAGCTGCCAAAACAGCCCTGTTCAGATTTAGGGCACTACCCCCCCCCATTATACTGGTCACTCTATTTGAACTACCAGATGCTCACCATTAGAACTCCTAAATCCCTCACTGATTGACTGCTTAGTGTGGTCCAGGCGGAGCCCAGGTGAAGGTCCAGGGAGAGGGCAGCTGCCAAGGCAGGAGCACCAAGCCGGATGTCTTGGGATTTGTACTACGAGGTGCACAGGGTGAGACTAACACATCTAGGTAAGTGCTGGGGAGGCATGACGGGGATCCACAGAAGCGCTTTGCATTTCAGAGGGCTAATTTGACCTAGAGAGTATCCACTGAGCTCATGTCTTACTACCAGGTGCACATCACGTGAGTGTTTGTGGGGAATGGAAAGATTCTCAGTTGGGAACCAATCATGTTTTTGCAGCCTAAAGTGGCAAGGCCAAAGACCAAGTGGAAGGGGACTGGCATAAAAGAAACCGTAACCAATCCCTTGGCATCCCATACGGAGCTGGTGGTATGTGCATAGGGCACGGCCAATGAGCCAGGGGAATTAGTACTGTGTACTGCTTGCATCATCTGTGATGACAACTTCCTTTAAAATGTATTGTCCTGCCTTGAACTAACCAGTGCTCTCCATGGCAGTCAAGATTGAATGTTTCTACTGACATGTAATCTTCTTTATATTAAAAATAAAACCTTGTTATCCTTGCAAGAGGTGCACCAAGCCTTTTTCCTCTCAGGATTGTTTTTTATTTGTCTGGGTGCTGGTGGTCTTCCCTACACTATTCATATGAATATATATATTTTATTTCATATCACCTTGATAGTCCATCCTTTGACTCTTTCTGTTCAGCTGCCCTATTCTGTAGAATGACCTCCTTTTGAGAATTAGACATTAACTTGCTAGGGTTGGCAGGGATCACTTTTGTGGGATTGCCCTCTGCTCACTGATAAAACGGTTCCCAAACTCCAGAATTAGACCAGTGTATGTTTTATTTCCGCTAAAAAGGGCAAGGTTCCTAAAAAGGGAATTTAAAGGGCCCTGATGGCTAGCCAAAACAAGCACTTGGATATGTCAGGGAAAAATGAGGCAAGACTCTGCAGTGCGTTGGGTAAGAGGCCTCTGTAAAACAATACAAATCTCTGCATTTATAGCTGCCAAATGGTTGCGCAATATAATTGTGCATGCAGGAAAAGTTAATTAAGCATAAAGTGCATTCTTTGAAGCCAATATTAGAAACTGTGTGTGGCCTGTTTCAGCATAGTTCACAAACAGCAAGTAGCACCTTTACCGCTGACAGCCCACTACAAGGATTCTGCACACAATATCATGTAGAGTTACCTGCAGTTCATTGTACATTTTAACCGCTATAATGTAGAGGCTGTTGTTTTTTTGTAATTTCAAGGCCCAACCTTTAAAAATGTCGATGGAACTGCATTTGTTTATTTATTGGATATTTATAAGGTGCTTATACAACAAGGCAGTGTTTCAAAGCGCCACAAGGCCCAAGGGAATGGAACAAGGGAGAAAATAAATGATGAAAATGACAATGAATAAATAGAAAAGGACAGCAGTACTACTAGGCCTTGTAACATTCAGAGCGTGCAAGTGCAGTGAAAAAAAAAAGTGGTTGTGGGGGTAAGGGGACGATGCGCCAAAGGTGCCCATTGGGGGGTAACAGGTAAGTGCAAGGGCAGAGACATCCCAGGTGAAGAGGGAGGCCTACCGCCCAACTGGTAAGTGCAGGGCAGAGGCAAACCATCTGACAGGCGGGTGTGGGCCCAGAGGGCAGTGCAGCAGGGTGTGGGCTGGGGAGATTGGGCTGAAGGCTAGGGCCCTATTGGACTCTGGACTCTGGAGGGGCCAGGCCGCCAATCTCCATGACATGGGGAAGGAGGAGAAGAGAAAGATCTTCAGTTGTTTGCAGAACTTGAGGTAGTTCGGTTCAAGATGGAGAGAAAGAGGGAGCCAGCTGAGGAGAGAGATCTGCCCCCAGCTCTCTGCTTGGAGAAACGTTTGATCAGTTGGAGCCAGAAGGTCAAAGGGATCTGGAAGGAGAGTATTTAGTAAGAGAGAGTTTCAGGTAGCGTGGTCCCAGGCCCCAGGCAGCCTTGTGGCTGATACAAAGGGTCTTGCATTTGATCCTTGCAGCAACCGGGAGTCAGTGGAGAGCTTTTAGGGCTGGAGAGATATGGTCCAGGGGCTTGAAACCAAGGATATGTCTCGCAGCCCTATTCTGGATTAGTTAGGCATTTAGGCATTTATATATAGCGCTACGAACCCTCAGGTATCTGAGCGCTGCTTATTATTACCCACGGTGTGTGGTGCTCATTTATCGACCTCGGAAGGATGAAAGGCTGAGTTTGGCCCTGCCGGGATTCGAACTTGCATTAATAGGCTCTGCACGGATGTCAAAGCGAGCGCTCTACTCGCTGTGCCACTTGACCGGCAGACCGAAGAAGGCTGAGCGAAGAAAGAGGCAGGTTGAGGAAAAGGCTGGTACCGTAATTTAGCCTGGAGAGGACCAGAGCTCTATAGACGTTGAGATTGTGGGAGAAGGAGAGAAAAGGAAGAATACCTCTAAGGAGGTGAAGTTGAAAGTGGGCTTTCTTGGCAAGGTCCAAGATGTGAGGAGTAAAGGAGAGACCCCAGGTTTCTGGAAGGAGAGGGAGGTGAGCCAATAGAGGGCGGCCAGAGTGCAGAAGGGAAACAGGGAGCAGGTGTTCTAATAGGATGGATCTCGGTCTTACTCACATTAAGACAGAGATCATTGGTGGTGCACCAAGACTGAATAGCAGACAAGCACTCATAGATAATGGAGGAGGAAGTGAAGGAGGAAGAGGGGAGCTTGAAGAAGAGTTGTGTGTCATCTGCGTAAAGCTGGAAATGAGGAGAGAAGGCAGATATCAGGTGAGCAAGAGGTGCAAGTTAGATGTTGAAAAGCCAAGGCGAGAGGATAGAGCACTGGGGAACACCAAATGTAGAGAGAGTGGTGGAGGATGAGAAGGAGCCCAGGAGCCCCTGGGAAGGGCGGTCAGTGAGGAAGGAGGTCAACCAATCCAGTGCCCGGTCTGAGATACCAAGAGTATCTTGGAGCCGCTTTGTGAAGATGGAATGGTTTACGGTGTCAAAAACGGAAGAGAGGTCAAAGAGAATGAGAACAGCGGGAGAGATAGAGTCAAGATTTGCAAGCAGTTCTTCACGGGTGTTCTGCAGCGCAGCTTCCGTGCCTCTAGAAGCTCGGAAACCAGATTGATGGTCATGTAATCAACCAATGAGCTCAATGTGTTGGGTCAGTTGGGGGAAGACCAACTTCTCCAGGAGTTTCCCAAGTAAGGGTGTAGTAGAGATAGGGTGGTAGTTGGCCGGACACAATGGGTTGACTGAAGGCTTTTTTAGGAGTGGGTGCACAAGGGAGTGCTTGAGAGAAGAAGGGAAAGAGCCAGATGCTAAGGGGTGGTTACAGAAGTCAGAAAGAGCCGGAGCGAGGGGGGAGTAGTTGTACTTAATGGTTCTGGAAGAACAGGGAGTCACCTGCTTGGATGAGACCTTCGTAGAGCTGAGATCTCATCCGTTGTTATAGGGGAGAAGGAGGAGAGAGTGGTCAGAAATAAATGGTGGAATGAACCAGAGCAGAGCTGATATGAGCAGCATCCCCCACTAAGGCTTTGGCTGTTAAACTCATGGCTCTTTCACATATGGAAAGTAGATGGAAAAGCTTTCGCAGTTCACAAGATACTTTCGAGAAGCGACCGTAGGGAGAGAAACAGAGTGATGAGCACTAGGCCGCAAACAGACACAGGGCGAGAAAGACTGCCAAAATCAGGCACCAAAGGAGAAAAGCTACTCCTGGCTCATCTTTGATAAGGAAGGGGGAGAAGTGCAGCAAGAGAAGTGGTGCTCAATGCCTGAAAGGACGAGACACACCAGAAGGGAGTTAACGGGGGCTTTGAGACGAGAAAGAAATTCAAAGGGAAAATACGAGTACATAGAGAGTGGCAGAGAGAGTGTAAACAGTGGGTGTTTGGATTTGTAGTTCTACACCCTACAGTGTACCGCAGTGGCACAAACAAAGCCAAGAGAACACAGAAGAAATGTATGCTGGGGGTTGTGGTTTTATACTTCAAAAGCATTCAAGATTCACACAAGAACGAAAGAAAAATTCCATGTTTGTAGTTGTGGTTCCAAAAGCCAAGTGCAGTGTCTCGAAGCCAAGAGAGCCAAGCAGATGTTTGTTTGTTTGTTTGTTTGTTTGTTTATCTATAGTGCGCGCCAGACCCGGAGGTATCAGGGCGCAGAAGATACAAGAATGCATTTAGCTTAGTTACATGTGGTAAAAATACAGATCATAGTATACAGACATAAGGAAGAGTTGTACAGGGATAACATGAAAGACAAGCCTTGGCTTGTTGCATGTGGTATAAGTACAGATCATGGTATACAGACATAAGAAGAAAGGTACACAGACATAAGGCGAAATATGCATATATTATAATGGCAACGAACAGGCAGAAATGTAGTACACAAGACAATTAAGTTATTTACAAGTGGTATGTGGCTGGAGAAGTTTACTTGTCACTCTATTTGTGTTTTAACACTCTAATAAACTACTGCAGCAGTGCTTCTAAAGCCAAGAGAGCCCAAAGAGAACTGCATGTTGGGAGTTCTCATTCGAATACTACATCGGCCCAGTGCAGGGTCGCTGACAAATAATGAGAATGAAAGCATATTCAGCTATTGAAGGGTATGTTTATTATTTGCTAAACACTCTTTACAATGGTGCTAGCCAGCAACAGTGCATCAGGAAAGGAATCACAGGTTGCCAAGCATAGTGCCAGCGTTTCTAGAATACAGCTCGGTGATGATAATAAGGGAAATACAACCAAGAAATAATTGCATGCTGGGAGTTGTGGTTCAGATACTCCAAAAGCATAATTTTGTGCCACTGGGAGGTGAAAGGAAACCCGGACTCGGAGTAAAAGGTCTAGTGTTTGTGTTGAAGCACAAGGGCAATGACAAGGAAAAGGAAGGGCTGAATGCCGACAATTGTGGTCCTTAACAATAGTGAAAGTGGCACAGAAGTATTGTGGTTCACTGAACAACCACGGAGCCCATTTTGTCAGCCGAACTGGAGGGAAAATGGCAGAGTAGCACCCGGCCTGCATGCAAAGCGTCCAACAGACTCTATCACTCATGGAGAGAGGCATCTTGACAGCTTTGCTACTGGGAGAAGGTGAAACCTGAGGTCCACCTGGCAAGGAAACCATTGTGGGTGAAGAAAATAATGCAAGATTTCCCTATCTTCTATATTTGATACTGAGATCAGCACTTGCAAAAAGTTACAGGAGGCTCGCACGTCAAACTCCTTCTACCCCATTGAGGACATAAGTGGAGCTCATGCCGTCAATGTAAGCAGTGTGGGTCCCTTTCCTGCACGAGGCAAGACCTCCCCCGTCCTGTGTTCCTTCTCAGCACTGGTTTGAGGAGCAGATGCCTTGATTTCTTTCTCAACTGAAGGCCCACAAAAATCCAAATGTTGATACCTCCTGTTGGACTCATCGCAAAAAAATATACCAGGCTGGTACAATGCGTGAGATGACAATGACATTTGATTGAAGGTGACTTTGTTTGTACACCATAGAAAATATGAAGTGTTCTTAAAATATACCTAAAACATACAATGCACCAAATATAAAAATACAATACCAACTAACCGGCAATAAAGATACATAAATAATGGTTGCCCCTCATGGAAAATAGAGTAAAATAAATAAATAAATACGAACTTGAACTCCCTATCCATATATTAGTTCTTGCCACTAAAACAAAACGGTGCTAGCTCCATCCGGAAGGAGATACAAGTATCCAAAAGGCTTCTTGTAAACGTATTATATCGTTACTTTAAATTGCACATTCCTCAAACTTCAGATCCAGTTGAAGTATGTGGTGACCCCACTGTAACACATGACACTGTAGTTGATTTACAGATAAACAATGCATTTGTACCTGTGGTATGCGACAGAGCTAGAGAATGTGTCCCTTCTCCCCAAGGGGGAGCCACCTCCATTGAGACTAAGGTGGTGAATCCGCCACGCAAGACCCTCCCTAGGGGTATGGGCAAGCGGGATCTCAGTGGGGGTGACTCCCGCTTAGGGGACAAGGACTGCCAGTCTTTATCAAGATCTTCCCCATATCCGGCATTCTCTGCCTTTATGGGGGCCCAAGAGGTTGTAAAGTGATAAACGCCTGTTTTTTTTAATGCTGACCCCATCTAAACTCTGAAAGCCTGTAGTCAATGGAACTTTGTCTTTCATATCAGAGACCCATATATAGAGCTTTCAATCCTCACCTGGAGAGGGAGACAAGCTGACACAGAGTCAATCATCTGGGGCCGAGACATGCAAAGCAGAAGCCGCCTCGATCGAGCGGAACCAGCGCTGCCTGGAGGTGGGACCACAGAATGTACGTGGTGACTGAGCATCCTGCAGAACTTCGCAGAGTTCAGGAACGTTAACCAAACAAAGTTTTCCACTCTCGTCCGGACAGAGGAAGGAGAAGAGACATTGACGAGCCCACGAGAAGGCCCTCGCCTGAGGAAGCCAGAGAAAGAGACACTGGAGTACCATTGGGGAGAGCGTCAGGAAGTGGTCCGATGCAAAGGGGCCTGTTCCACCAGAGACACTGACCCTGCTGGGACACTACAGAGTATCAGGTATGTGGTTTGGCCATGAGAAAGGGAAGTGGGTGGCCAAGCTCTGCAACAACTATGGGGAAATACCAAAACCCCATGATACCCAAGGAAGCGAAATCCATGAGAACCTTTGTCGCCGATCCGACAATGAGATATA
The DNA here is from genome assembly GCF_040938575.1 of Ambystoma mexicanum. NCBI lineage: Eukaryota > Metazoa > Chordata > Amphibia > Caudata > Ambystomatidae > Ambystoma > Ambystoma mexicanum. Next base: position 185,627,335 of record NC_090937.1, read on the forward strand.
GCCAACCCACAAGGAAATAATCCAGTTTAAGACAGACTTATAAATCCAAGGGTTTAAATACACCAATCATATAGATGAGATGGATATTAAGTCTGAGTAAATATCCGAGCAAGGTGTAAACCAAGGGGCTAAAGAGCCGAATAAAGGTCTAACTCAAGCAAGAAAATACACAGAAATCGAAGAGAAGGCTGCCCACAGCCCAAATACTGTCTGCAAGATAATGATGTGTTGGTTATTTTTCCCATGAGTGTATTTGTCCTGGTATGCCAGCCCCCAGAGGGGAAGATTAAGGAATTAAGCAGAAGATTAAGACAATCCAACAGATTTGGGCTCATCATTCAGATTAAGCCTGAAGTGCAATATCTGCGCCACCATACTTGGAGCCTAAAAGTCAGCCACACACAACCCCCATCATATTTGTTTCTTCTATGTCCCACCCAAAACACTCTTCTATCCTCAAGAATGTCAGCAGACTTAACAAAAAGACAACCCTTTACAATTGTTAGCCAATGCAGTCAGTAATTTATCAATGACTTAGTCGTTTCCATAAGCATGTTGGATCTAACCGTGGGCGCATCCATTGGAACCACTGTATAAGGGGCACACGCTGAAGTTGAATTCAAATGATCCTAGGTGAGCTGCTGCTTCAAGAGCCGTCAGATGGCCAGACTTGCTACACCCATTACAGTCGCGACTCCTCGCACCATCCAGTGAAACGAGATCCTGCAGCACAACCTGCCGCCAACTAAGCCCATCATGGGCAAGGATAAAAAAGACAATGGGACTCATTACAAGTATGGCGGTAAGGCAAAGGCAACAACGGTGCCTTTAACTGGTCTTTAATCATTATCCTCTAATCTAACACAATTAATTTTCCCTAGGACTGGTGGTGTTATCTTAGTTAAGCCTTTACCCTTGTCTAAATTTTTGAGACAAAACTCTTGATTAATGAAGCAAAATTCCTGCAGAAGGAAAACAATCAAAAACCTCAGACCAAACCGAATCCTGAGGTCTCGCAATGACATACACCTTGAACCCAAACACTATTCAAAAATTAAACATGGTGGCTCAACATTCTCAACCATTTCAAAGAAATTCTGGAACTCCCTCCCCAAAGGGAATACGCACAATACAGGGACACCTGCTCTTCAGAGAAGCAGTAAAATGTGGCTGTTTATTATACCGAGCACATTTTGCAAGACAGAAGCTATTGGGCCTCATTACGAGGCTGGCGGTAGCGGCTGCCACCGGTATTCATTTTTTTCCGGCTCCCAGAAAAGGGCAATTACGGGTCATTACGACTTTGCCGGACCCGGTAATTGCCCTTTTCTGGGTGCCGGAAAAAATGATTCCCCATTCCCGTTTAAGCCCCATAGGGCTCAATGGGAATGGGGAGGGTGTCGGTACGGCCGACAGGTCAGACCTGGTGGCTGCAAGGGCACCCGCGAGCAGAACTCGTAGTATGGCGGTACAGTAGCAATGCTGCCGGTGGCACTACCGGCACCGCTGTTGCCTTACCGCCATACTTGTAATGAGTCCCATTGTCTTATTTTTCCTTGCCCATGATGGGCTTAGTTGGCGGCAGGTTGTGCTGCAGGATCTCGTTTCACTGGATGGTGCGAGGAGTCGTGACTGTAATGGGTGTAGCAAGTCTGGGCATCTGCCGGCTCTTGAAGCAGTGTCATATAGGTTTCTATAGCAGATGGCTATCACGTGTTTCCTTTGATGAGAGTGTCAAGTTTCTTCCAAACCAGCAAGATCCAGGAGTCTAGTGTGGTGTTTCGCCGTATAGGCTCAGGAGAGGCCTGTTGCCTGCTTGCTTGGTCTCTCCACCACTGGTAATGGCGCTGGTATGGACAGGTCTACAGGTCCCAACGCTCTGTGTGCGTTGGGAGGTGGAGGGGCAGTCCACTGCCTGCACTTTCCCAAAAGCCCAGTCTTTGTTGTTCAGTGCGCAATGCACCAGCAGACACAGAGCTGAGGTCTCAGATCCATTGACCCCCCCTCATGCAGTTGTAACAGTGGTCTTGTAGCTCAACTTATATCTGATAGGCGGGGTGGTTAGAGCCACTGTGCCTGTACCACAATACACCTCTGCCCCTGGTTTGGTGTTATTGCCCCTTCTGCGGCATGTTCTGAGTGCCTTTGTTGTTTGCCCATAAACATCCGCCACCACTGCGCACCCTCCAACACAGTCTCAATTTGTGCCGCACACGGAGCCCACCCTCCGCCGAGGACCCAAGGCCACAGTGGTGTCCAACACGGGCTCCAACCTTTGTGTGGAGGGGGGTCAGGGGGATTGAGAGGGTACCAGTCACTGTCCCTGTATGGGCAAGGAGTTCCCCCTGGGTACCCGCGATAGCGATTCGGTCCTGCTGTTATAGGGGCCCCAGGTGAATGTTTAAAGACTCACCGGTTCCGCTTCCGCCCACGCAGTGTTGTGCTGTTATGTTGTTGGGCGTTCCAATCCACCGTCCTGGCTCTGCAGGATTCGGTTACGGTGCTTCAAGATGTGCTGGACCCAGGCAATTGCAGGGTGGAGCGGGCGGGTAAATACAGACCAGTACTTGTTAGGGGGATTCTTTTCATGGGGTGAAGGTCTGTGTCACCCGTTTAGGGTTCTGGTAATCCGGGCTCAGAAGCCTACAGTACAGGATGTCACATTAAATGTGTCAGCGCACGCCTTTGGGAGATCAGACCTGCGATGTGTAGAGTCCGGCCACTTCCGCTCGCTTCTGTAACTCCCCACCGGTCTCGATATTCTTCCAGGCCGCCCGCAGTAGGCTGTCACTTCGTAGGAGGTGGATCAATTCAGTGCGCCGTCATTTCACACTTTACCGGCCTGGTGCGTATGCCCCTGCATGCTTGTGGCTGTCCCTGCGGAAGGCGGTCTAGGGCGCGGATCGGGCCCTCGCAGCCTCAGACTGCTGGCGGAGGTCATTGCGGACAGGCCGGGGGCTACAATGGTACTAGCACTCTCTGAACAGGATCCTGCAACTGGCTGGGAGTTTCTTTCAGTCTGCGTGGGTTGGATGTTAGGTGTTAGTCTCCAGACCTCCCGATGCCAGTGCAGTGCGGGTACACCGTCTGCCTACCGTTGTTGGCGTGCGGCTTCCACAGCCCACGCGGGCAGCTGCACGCCACAGGACAGCGCTGTATCACAGCAGCCAGGGGGTCATTTTGTACATGTTCCCGGCATCGGTACGTTGATCGACAGTTAGCATCAGTCACACAGTCTCAGGTTAGGCTTCAAAGTTATGTCGCTGCTATGATCTTGTGCGCACTCCGAGTTCATCCTTTAGCGCGTGGCCATCTTGGTCGCCTCTCCTCTCCCACTCGCAGGTCCCGTTCCGTTGCTCCTTTCTTGATCGGGAGTTTGCCATTAGAGCTGAGAGCTTGCCCAGTGTTCCTTGGTGTTCTAACCCCATCGACACGGTTATTTCTATACTGATCCACCAGAAACAGAAGGATATATTTCAGGATGTTTATGGCGGCTGCGGGAGCTCCAGGGACTCACGTTTGCATTGCTCTCTCGCTGGCCACGCCCCCCGACAGAAGCCATTGTCCAAGAGAGACCAGGCATAGCTGACCTTGACACACTGGGTTGCAATTACCCAAAACGTTAACTGTGCAACTGCCGACTTAAGCCAACACTCACCTATACTAAAACCATCCACTCTCCTGCTAACATAACACACGTAAACCAACTATGCCATGCACACATGACCCCCTACACTTGCACCAGTCAGCAGAACTCCACACGGCCTCCACACTATCTCAACGCAGCCAATCTCTCCTTATGCCACGGGCAAACAGGGACCCCCCATATGGACTAAAACACCAGCAGAACCACCAACCCAGACCACTACAAAGCAGATGACTGTTTTTTCCAAACTGAAACTACCAACTGTGTGCGCTCTCTCTCTGCTTCCACTAACACACTAACCCTTGTGTTATTTTCAAGATATGCAGAGTGCCTGGAGGCCATGCAAATGGCAGTGGTGTGGAGTATACATTCAACTCACATACCTTAACATGATATTAAACATTTTCAGGGATTCGTTGTAAATATCCCTGCAGTGTGTTCAACTAAGTCTGCATTTGAGAATAAATATATAATGAAATATGAAAAGATATGAAACTGCTGCTAGGGAAAACCTCTTTTCTCTGAGATCATAAGCAAGGTTGGTAGTTCTTGCAGGCTTCATTCATCCTTCATCCTTTACATAGCTCTTCAGTGATGAAATACTATACAATATTAACACTTAGTGTATTGAAGACGCCATACAACAGGACATGTGTCTGCTCACATCAACGACAGTATCGAATACGTCTTCAATTGAGAAAATGTGAGCATACATTTGGGTGCCTCCCCCAAACAAACCAGTGAAATAAGATTTAATGAATGCATATTGTGGGGACATTGAGTTCTGAAACGTGGATCTTGGCACAATAATCCCTGTATTATATCTTGGAAGGAAACACCTGGATGTGAAAATTCGTGTAGATATCCAGACAAAAATGCAGAAAAGAACAATATACAGATTACAGTAATGTGTGGGGCATGGAATGAGTCCTTGGGTAGTTGGCAAAAGGAGTCATACGGTCCAGTCAATAACATCACTGTCCTTTCTCCAAGGACCTGTAGTCATGATCTGTCAATTCCTGGACAGTGATTTATTAGTTTGGTCAATGTAGTCCGGCCCAACTAAGGTAGTCATTGCATGTTTATGTTCAATTATATATACACACTGAAAATAAACATTCACTAATTCATTTATGAATGTGCTGAGGCTTCCTTTGTGCTTGGCTTGAATGTTTTCAGATTTAATAAATATATGCCCGGGTATCCAATGTCTTTGTGCATCTTCAGTGGAGAAAGGGACTCAATGAACGTTTGTAAAAGTCTGCCATGTAGGCAGTTTAGGAACTACTAAAGGGCAAACTGGTAGGTAAATATAGTATAATTATCAATGCGCCAATATCAAAAAGACTAAATGGTCCCCCAAAATCTAAGTGATGCTAATGTAGTAGTTTGACTTCTCAAGTCCAGGCCTAATGGCAGTCTCCTTTCCTAACATCTGTAGCTTACAAGGTTAACCATGCAACTCTTTTTAGCTTACTTTAGAAGGATTCCTGGTATTAGACCTGACCACAGAGCATGTTCCACGCCTGGATGTTAGATTTTTCATAAGATGTCACAATAATTGCATGTTCACTTTCGATTTCTCACCCACCGCCCCCATTTCCAGATATGAACAGGACATGCATAGTTCAATGTTTGAAGTGCTAAGAGAAGGAAGCTGATGTTTCCATCAGAGAGTCTCATCCCCTGTCCCCTGATGTCTTTCTCTCCCCTTTCCTATTGGGGGGAAATGAGTGATGAAGGCGGCCCGATAACGTCTCCTCCCTTATCACATACTCGACCCATGAGGCCATGCTGTTTAGGACCTATTTTCTGGGGAGGGTAGAGGGAGTCATAAAAATGGTCGACTCATCTCCAGAATCAGTGTTTAAGACATGACCTCAAAAATATATATTATGATGCTTTCAGTTTTTCCACGAAATGCTAATCTCCCTAAATTATGTGCAAGGAGGACATGGAGCCGAGCATTGGGCCTCATCCCAACCTTCCCGGCAAAGGCAGTTACCGTTTCTGGCACTCGGTCTGGCTGCATTGCCGCTGGATTACGAGTGCCGGAAGGACAGAGTAAATCACATTCATGGAGTCCCATAGGACACCATGAGGGGATTTGCCATCCTTACCGGCACCGGCAATGCCAGTGCCGGTAATGAGAGTTTTTTTTGCCGGTAGGGTGCCTGGCTTACCTCCAGCTGGAGGTAAACCATGCGCCCCATTGGCAAACCCGTAGTCGGGCGGTCCGGTAAAGTGCCGGTATCCACGAATACCAGCACTTTTTTTTACCAGACAGCTTGACTTGGAATGAGGCCCATTATATCTCTTACTCTCACTTGTGTGATAAAGGTTGCAGAAAAGGCAAAAAAATTAATGCTCAAGCGATTGTGAGGTCTATGACGTTTGAAAAGGTTATTGTTTTGCTAAGTTGTTTTTCTGTTTCTACTTGAAGGATTCTGCAAGCATCTTAGAAAAGATAATGGACTAGAAGCCCGCTATTCCATGGCACCTACGTCATGGTGAGGGTTGCTGAAAAGTCAGGATCAGGGGAAAACCCGGACGTCATTTTTGTTTCAATAGGATTAGTGATTTACTTGGGTGTGTTTGCTTTTTTGCTCTTGGTGAGTTAGTAAAGAAGAACAGTGCATAATTCTTGCATTCTCTGTGGCCTTAATAGTTTCTGATCCTCTGCCACATTAGTGAGGCAGATTTGGCATTTACATGGCACCTCTGGAGTGATCGTTTAGCTCTCTTTGCCATTGAAGGTCCTAATTCCTCGTGTTCAAGAAGAGCTGTGTAGTCAGAGCGGGCTGCTTGCCTCTTGGTGTAGCTCCCATTTCTATAGTGCACTCATGAGGCTGCTATCTTTTAAGAGGAGGTTTCATCTCAAAGAAACAGAACAGGCTATGCAGACTTCTACAGATGCCCAGGAGGTCCAATAGGAGTGACATTTACATATTACAACAGACCTTCTAATAGGTCTCTAACAACACCCAAGAGCTGTCCGAAGGCCACGGATCAAAATGTTAGACAGTGTCTCGCCCTTCTTTAGTATGTCCTCAGTCCATTGCGGCTCTGCGATAATTAGAAAATTTATGGTGACTTGTACTGTCTTTCCTTGTAAGGGAGAGTGGGATGCCATGCCCACACCACATTACAGAGACCCCTGCGGCCAAGGTCAGGGCACCAGAAACACCTCAACCTGCCAGTTTAAATAACAGAATATTAGTCTGTCTAACATCCATGTGGTATTGAACTTATGTACCAACCGCCTGTGGAATGATATTGACAGATTTACTGACATCTAACTATAACACATAACTGATTGGGGAACACTGCCCATGTGACTGGTCGGGTGTACCCGCAAGGGCGCAGCTCAGATTTATCGTTAAACATCAAAATGGCTGCCATCTTTGTACTTTGTGCACTGACATATCTATGATAACCAGCCGAGGCCCAGGCTAAATCTGCTGTCTCTATTATCCGTCTTTAGGAAGCGCAATCCAGCTACAGAAGCCCCAAACTGTTTCACTTTATTGACCTCCTCATGCCACATCAGTATAATTTCATCAAAATGGCATCTGGCTGTGGTCTTTTCGATGACTCTATAGGTACATGAAGTATTATTTACTGTTCCCTTCACCTTCTCCTCCCTCCTCCCGGCTGGTACTTGGCATGGTACACTCCTATTGTCCAACCCCCCTCTAACTCCTGGGATGCTTCTGATCCCAGTCCAAACACAACAGCTCTGGAAGGTTTCATGGATCCCATGCCCCAGTCATCTTCCCAACACTGGGCTGCTTCTGGGCTCTCTCACCCACCGTCCGCTACCCATTGGTTGTCTCATTGTTCTTCTCAAACCACTTCCTCAATGGTAAATGTAACTCCTACTACAGCACCTTTCTTGATCTGTAATGCAACCATTAAAACATATTTCTGCTATCAACAATAAATACATCTACGAACATTCGAAAGGTTGTGAAAAAATGACTACTGTGCTGTAAGAGCACAAGCATGATTGGTGGTTTCTAAACTGATACTCAGCCCACACTGCTACTAAACTTGCAGAGCTCTCAATCATAAAGGTGAAGCATTCGCAGCATAAATGGTATACCTCCTAGCAGGGTATGCTCTTCAAGAGGTGGGTGAGCCAGCAAAGAAGCATCCAAAACAACAATAGTACTGTGCTACCAACATAAGAGAGATGTCCAATCAAGATTCTATTAAACACTATAAATATGGATAAAAGGGGCCACTGAGGGTATGATGAAAGCGTTATTTAGACAATCGTCTTCATAGCAAAGTCCAATTTCAAGTATGTCTTTAAAAAGGTAAAGCCTGGGGTCTTAAATGTCACTAGGGCCCGTAAAAGCAGGCTGGGGGTGCAGTGAATCTAGCAACATCATCGCTCCCTCTCTGAGGAAACTCTCCTCCCATATGGCCATAGAAGGGCAGCTGCTACCTGATCCCAACCCTGGGGGTTGCTGCCTGAGGGAGGATCATATGTGGGGAGACAACTCTCATGGGAGTGAAGGAGACTCACTGGCAGGAACATATTATCCCCCTTCCCACTCTGGGTATAACACCAACCCCTTAAATTCTCAAACCTTTATGGTATATTATGATATCGATCCAGTCCATTCACTTTGCACTGACAGAGGGGCTCTTTCCTATACTTTTGCAAAATGACTGAGATGAAGAAGAGCACAAGAGCAATGCAGAGCACTGAAGCTGCAGAACTATAGACACACTCTAGTGGCTGGATGGATCGAAAGGTGGCGGGACATTTGAAACCCTGACACCGACGCTGGTCAGGATGAAGAAGCCTGTAGTGGGGAGCAGAAAAGCTTCAAACGGCGCTGTCATGTGAAACTCAGAGGTCGAAGGTACGTCCCATACAGGCTTGCAGCAGAAGACACTGTAGAGAGGAGGCCAAGGCATAGCGGGTACGGAAAGCGGACGGGATGCCAAAAGAAGGAGGAGGTTTACCGCTAGAGAAACCGAAGAGTGCGAAGAAAGCTGAAGCCACTACAAAAGACTGGTGAGCCCAGAGAGGGGAAATGGGACACTGAGGCGCTTCGCAGCGTATACCGCATGCTGAGGAGAGACAGTGATATTTACATGATAAACCTGAGCACGGGAGCTGCAACGTTGAGTGCATTACTGAGTGAAACAAATTAAAGGGGGTTGAAGAGCCAGTGGCTGATTGAGTCAGGCTGTCACAATTGGTGAAAGCCCTGGCAGGAGAGTATACCAGGCAACCTGCTGCGAGTTTGGGACCCGCACCCAATCAAAAAGTGAACATTGTGAAAGTCCTGGCAGGAGAGTATAATAGGCAATGTGATTGCAAGTCTGGGACCCACACCCAATTGCGAATAAACTGTGAGAGTAATGAAGAGGAAAGACAACCTATTAGGTGTGTGAAATACAGAGGAAGGGAACCATACCCCCTGGACTGGAAAGTTGAATACATTGTGAATGCCAAGGAGAGGAAGAGAATCCATTGACTCTGTGAAATCCAGGGTAAAGGAGCCATACCCCTGGATAGGACAACTGCATATTTTAGGAAAGAGACATGTGATTGTGAACTGTAAAGAGCCTGAGAAACCCAAGGGACGGGACCCCCTCTTGAGGATTGTGGAACTTTGATTATTTGTTTATTTTTGCACCTTTTGGAACTTTGTTTTGGAACTTTGGAGAAAGCTACAGATTGCCAGTTTAAAACTATGGGCCTCATTATGAGTGTGCCGGTCCAGTAGAAATGCCAGAAAAAATGCCGGTAGTACCGGATCTGGCATTTTTACCAGACCGGCACACTGTGAGGTCAGGCCTGGCAGTAGTTCACTGCCCCTACCGGCAGAGAATTGCACCAATTGCTGGCACAGGTACTACCAGTGCTGGTGATTGCGGCAAACCCATTCCATGGAGTCTGATAGGACTCCATGGAATGGGAACTGATCACCATTGCCAACACCTGTAAAATCCCGGTAACACCGGGATATCGGGTAACGGTAAGGTGGGTTTGCCGGTAACTAGCCGATAGTACAGGCGGGTTACCAGCAAACCCATAATGACCCTCTATATCCATTTGCACTTTATTCTCAGTTTGGCATGTAAGGGTCAGGTTAGGATATTGGACAAAGGATGGAGAACTCTTTACCTTCGGACATTCTGACACCGACACTCTTACGTTTCCTTGAGGCAGGGGAAACCCCTTGTATTGATAGGGCAAGGTAGGTCTTTCTCCAATCCTCTTTTTTCTGTAATAAAAGTCTCTATCAATCATCACAATGCTCCTGTGCCCGAGTCTCACTCCTGGTTCCTTTACAGGGAAGAGAACCACTATAGTGTACCATTTATTCTTCTTTGCAGGCTTATCCGGCTCGAAATGAGAGTCTGGCTGTTTTTCAGCAAGGCGTCAGGGTCGAGTTGGGGAGTGGCTTCAACAGGGTAAAACAACATGGTGCAGTGTGGCTCCAGTAATGCTGTGAGGCTCGAAGAAGTTGCCAAGCAGGCTGGTCCGATCAAATCGGTGATGCTAGAATGTCCATCTGGTCTCTGATGTGGAGACAGCAGATCTTTGGCAGCAGTATTGAGAGGGTTCCAAGTGAATTGAAGCACAGAGTATCAAAAAAGGCTCAGAGACAAAGATGCAGGGCGAAACAGAGACCACTTTCTTTGATCCTGGGTCCAGAGGATAAGGTAAGTCCTTCCTCTGCCCTCCCCAGTAAGGAAGGTTGTGGGAGAGCAGTTGCAGGGCTCCCACCCCTGGTAGGCAGAGTCCTCTGTACCACCAGCAGGCCGGCCTAGTCTCAGAGCACATCACTTCAAATGTTCCCCTCTAGTGCTTGGGGTGGGGGCTGACTTCCTCATTGGAAAGCTTTATCTTTACCCCATTTGGTGAGGACCTTGGATAGACTCTACCCAAATAAAGTTTGCGTGACATCCTCCTTCTTCTTGAGATGACTCAGCTAAGGGGGGATGCACAACCTTATATACTCATTTTGCCACAGTGGATTGTTTCATTCCATTTCGAGCCTTCTGTAAAGGGCCAGTCTCAGCTGTTGTAAAAAGAGGTACCCTTTTGATGCCCTCCGCCCTTGTCTGCAGGGTGTAGTGAGGGTGCACAGGAAGTGTGAGTGGCCTTAAAAATTCCAAGATGGTGGAAAACCTCTCGTGGATGTAACGTCTTTCCTAGGCTACCCTACTCTTCCCCTTCTCCTGTCTGCCTTACATCAGAGGGACTCCAGTAATTACCTCACTGACATCAGAGTTCCCCATTGTAGTAGCAGGGCTTCATTTGAAGCACCGGTCCCCTCCTTACCCCCCTCAGGGTATAGCCTATCCTTCCAGGACGGTGTCAAGCCATCCCACCAGAACACAAAGAGAGCTTCTAGGGCCGAATCTAACTCTTTGTTTTAGGTGAAACATAGCCCCAGACAGTAAAACACATCCCCTGACAGTTGTATGACTCAATTATAACCAGTTTGATAATAACATGACATAAGATGGGTTTTAGGCAATAAATAACTGTATCTCTTCAGAGGCCACTACGTCAAAACCAAATGTACCTTTAGATTTATCATTTACCAATATATCTGCCATCAGAAATTCAGGTATATAAAGTTATATATGATTTGTCTCATGGGAAGACACGGATGGGATTAATTTGGATTCCAGCAGGCTGTTTTTCTGGAATGAATCACTGTTGCTCCACCCTTATCCTCCACCTTGATCACAATTGAATGATCCCGGGTCAATGTTTCTATGACTTGGAATTCAGTAACGGCAAGATTGGAAGGCATGATGTTTTTCTCGCCTTGAAACACTTGTGTATAGACGCGTTATAAATGCCATATCATATCATGTTGATCGTTGATAATCTTTTCAAGTTCCATCAAAACCATTTTCTCAAATGTAAGTACTTCAACTGGTACAGCTGAGGCATTAGAGGTAAAGGTGGATTGTACAGACAAACCTATTGTGTTAATGCCTCAGATGTATCAGTACCAGAGGCATTGTCATGACTGATGCAAATCTATACAATCAGGAGGTCAATAGACTGTTGGCCATTCCAGGACACCATCAAAAACTAAGCCGAGACCCATTGGAAGAGATAAAGAAAAAAATGTTGGCACTCTGTGAGAGGGGTTTAGAGGAAGGGTATCTGTCTAAGAAAGAATATGAATTTATCAATCAATCGCCACGGGCTACTCCCCTCTTCTATAACATCCCCAAAATTCATAAGGACATTCAAATCCCCAAGGACGGCCCATCGTGTTGGGGTATGGTTCGATTCTTGTGCCCTTGTCCAAATATATATATTTTTTCATCAAACCCATTGCAATGGGCACTCCGACTTTCCTGTTGGATTCTAGAGATGCCATCATTAGAACTGAAGGCCTTGACTTTGATCCGGTGAAGCAACTATTGGTTACTTTAGATATAGAGGCACTATATACCAATATTTCCCAAGACAAAGCAATACAGAGCTTGGAGGTTATGCTAAATAGATACCCAACACCTCATAATGTGCCTACAGAGTTCTTGATCACTTGTGCGTCATTGGTACTTACCAATAGCTTTTTCATGTTTAAGGAGGACTACTTTCTGCAGTGTAAAGGCACGGCTATGGGTTGCACTTTGTGCCCAATCAAACCATAATCTACATGGCTCTAATTGAAGAGCATTCGATTTTAAGTGATGTCTATCCTTTTCTCCCGTCTATTATATTGCATCATCAGTGCATTGATGATATCCTCATAATTTGGAAGGGTAATAGGGAAATTCTGAAGGATTTTGTAGACTGGATTAATCGGATTGATGTTCACTTGCATTTTACATACGAGTATTCTGCAGAAAGAATATCATTTTTGGATATGTCCGTTTTCTATAAGGAAGGTAGCCTCCAAGTAGAACTCTTCAAGAAGATGACTGAGAGGAATACAACCTTACACTTGGAAGTCAGCACCCTAATGGCCTACTACAGAATTTACCACATAGGATGATTTTTCGTCTGCGCGGGAATTGCACAGACATTGCTACATATTGATCATGCATATGTCTTACAAACTAGATTCTTGGAACAAGGAATCTCCAAAAAGTTGATTAGAAGGTGTAGGAAAAGGGTTAGATTTACTACTCGTGAAAATGTACTCCTTCCTAAAACAACACCTGAATCTATGGGTCGCTTGGTATGCTTGTTCACTTTCTGTCAACATAGTGAGGCAATTCGAGGAACAATTTTGAAAAGTTGGATAATCTTAAATACAGCAGGAGTAAAAGTGGAAAAACCAGGATTTGCTTTAAAAAAAAAGCAAAAATCTGAAACAGAAGCTCACAAAAGCAAGCTGCCTCCCGGCTTAATGCGTGATGATTCAAAATATTCATCACATCCCTGTGGTTGGACATTACCCCTTTACTCTTGTGTGGCATGTACTTTTTCTATGAAAGTTCAGGCCTTTGAGCACGAGGGGAAGAGTATGGCAGTTGCAGGCTTTCACTAGTTGTAAAAGTAAGAATGTCATATATGCGATATCATGTCCATGTAAAAAGATCTATATTGGTAAGACATCAGGGGAGGTTCATCGAAGAATCAATGAACATTGGTGAACAATTTGCACCAGGACCCTGAATGCCCTCTTAGTGTTGCACTTTCTTGAAATGGGACACGTTTTGGAAGACTTGTCTTGGTACAGTTTTGACAAGATTCAGGAGGTGAGTACTGTACAGGAAGTAAATAAACTGGTCAATAAGGAGCAGTTATGGATTTTTTACCTGAAAACATTCAAGAGAGCTCTGAACTCAGCGGAGCAGTGGAATTTTAGAATCTGACTATGTGGTGTATATTCAGTAAGCTTTCCCGTATTGATTGGTAGAGTCCTTGGAAAACCTGAGGGGCTTAGACTTTGGGTGTGGTAACTTGAACTGGTTAAACCATAGGGGCCCATTCCCACTGGTTTCCATTGGGCTTTGTAATGTTTCATATGGCTCTTTAGTTGGACCCTTGTTGAAAATTACATGGGCCTTTGCTACAGGGATGCACTTGATTGGGGAGAGATATGAGGTAAGTGGTCATGATTTGATGCAAATAGATGATTGACACTATTTTGCACTTCTTGGTTATGATTTTGTCACTGAAATAGGACAACTACGCAATGAGGGTATGTCCATGATTGGGCTGATAGAAGTGCGCATTACTATTCTATCAGTACCGTGCTACGTGATGAAGCGGAACGCCATAGTCACATGACTATGGTGAATATGTAAACTTGAAGAACGCCTGAGTTGACAACTTTATATCATGGTTCAGACTGAAGAGAAGTTGGCCGTTTTGGAGCATATTAAGACCCATGAAGGGTAAGCATGTTTAAAACGACTCTAGTTTTGGAATCGTTTAAGTAACTATCTTCCCATTGGCATCTAACGTAACAAAAAATGTTAAAGGTGACTTGTGCAAGGAAACCGCTGTGGATTGTTTAAAGGTACCCGTAAGATTGTATAGGACGTCAGGAATGGTCTTTCTTTTGAGCTGTTTTTACAACAGACTGTGGAACATGCAGAATTTCTTTGGGCAAACCACTATTGTTTCTATGTTACTGGACAATGGCTAGTATTATTAAATTGTTGAAGACATGCAGTGCCAGTATAGATTAAGTGAACGATATATCTGTTATGACTTAAATTGTTTATCAAGCAATTTGGCTTGATTGAATTTTGCATATTAAGCACCAGTTGGGAGGATACAGGCAATTGTTTTCTCAAACAGAGATATGCCAAGCTCTTGGCTTACCATCTTTATTTTTGTGCCATCCGAAATTGCCCTGCATGAAAGATGCACATTAGCGACATGAGGTGCCAACAAGAATGAAGTCAAGCGTTGCAGTCGTTATGTATAACATATTATGCTCCACAGTAAGAAATCCCAGGTGAGTATAGGGAGTGGTAGGAGATTTTTTGAGAATTGACTTGTACTTTGATTTTGACAAGGGGTTGTGAAGAATAGGCCTTTGTAAAAATTGTTCTTCAGGTAGCAACCCAAAATTGGTTTACATCTGTTGAGAAGAAAGTGACCGCAGAGCACATAAGGTAAAAAATACATCTGCACCCATGTAAGGCAACTCATATCAACAGGCTTGCATGATTACTCTTTTCACGAGGGCTCAGTTTTTTGTGGCACCAAGGTTGTTTTTGGACTATTGGGTTTCAACATATCTTCTCGTGCACGTGTTGGATTAAAAAAGGGTGGCTAATGACACTTATGTGATTTAAATGTAATTTGAATATATGTTATATGTAGGCTGATGACATTTTGATATATATGTAATTTTTGCAGAGTGCTGTATCTTCCCAGATGAAGACGTGGTGAAGTTGTACCATTTACGTTAAAACCGTCGGTTCTGCTCTATCTGGAAATGTGATTGTGACTTTTAGAAAATCAATTAAGATCCATTCTAGAAGAAAGAGAAAAACATAAATGTTTGATTATTGTTTATTTAATTGTGATGGTTGTAATTGGTGAGTTGTAGATGTGGTCATGAATGTTGGGACGAGGGCATATTGCGCAACTCATATGTGAGAATGATTTGTGTTGTTTGCATTACATGTCTTTTTTATTACTGCATTGAATTATGGTTTTCTGAATTTATTCATGATTAATTCATATATATTTGTGTATCAATTAAAATAAACAATTTTGATCCCCTTTTTTTACAAATGTCTTCTGTATTTTCTTTCTGATAAGGGGGTTCTATTATTCGCCATTCCAGAAAGTGGTGATTTGCTGCTCTTCAGTTATATACAAACAATTATAGCCTCAGATAAATGAGGAGCGTTATAAGCATGGGGACTCTCAGGAAAATGATCTTGCCAGACAAAGAATCCTGGTGGGTTTGAAGGACTGTGTTTTGAGATTCTGTGATGGTTGAAGTCAGAGAATGAATTCAGCGGCAGGACTGCAGAAATCAAAATATACTTTGCCTGAAACAGAATAGAAGCCCTTTGATGGAGAGATAAGCCAATACTCCATATAATATTGGATCCTTGTCATGAAGAATCAATTTTTAGTCTACAAGCTGAGTAGAAATCAAAACAAGAAGAGTTCCCAGAAGTGTTTGAACCTGCAATAAGATGTCTGAAAGGATATGCTCACACAATCATCTGGACAACAAGAAGGAGTGCCACAAAACCATAAATCTAGGCAATTACCTATTGCACCCAGAGAAAAGGTAAAAGCAAAGAGGGTGTCACAGAAAGAATTCAATCAGCAGAATGAATTAGCCAGGCTATGGTTGTGATAAAGAAGACTGGAAGTTTTGAGGATTTGTGTGGACCTGAGGGATTTAAATAGGAACATAGTTGTGGACAAATATCCATCACCCATCATCTCTGCATGCTGAACTATTTGCAAGGGGCAGATCTATTCACAACTCTAAATTTGTCAGTAGCATACCATCAGATCACCTTAACAAGGGATTTTAGGGAACTCAAACTCCCATAACAAGTTTTGGTTTTTCCCAATATTGCAGAATTTAGTTTTACCTTGTGTCAGCGCGTGCAGTGTTTTTAAAGAATTATGGCTAATGTCCTAAAAGGGATTACTTGGGCAGTGTTGTATTAAAAGGATATTTTGGTGTATGGGAAGGGGAAAGAGAACCACGATGCTCAGTTGCATACAGTCTTAAATAGGATTAAGGAAAAGAGTTACAGAAAGAAGTTAAAAATAAATGTAGACAGGAAGAGGTGAAATATTTAGGACATATTAGAAATGGTAATGCTATGGTAGCCTTACGGGTTGTTCCAAACCTTGAAAAAGGAATACGTCAGTTCTTTCTAACGGCTGGCAGAATATTATAACAAATTCATTAGGCATTTAGCGAACATCACACAACCGATCAGGATGTTGTTAAAAAAAAGGAGCCAAGTTTGAGAGGAGTGTGAATGTGAGGAAGCCGTGTAGGAGATCAAGGAAGGGATATGCAAGGCACCAAACTTGTCAGGGTTTGGGATTGGCAAGGTGGTCAAATTGACTGTGGATGCCAGTGGAAGACGGTTAGTAGCCGTAATTTCACAAATAACTGGTAGTGAAAAAACTATAGTTTGCCATGCAGCAAGGGCAATTGCAGAGGCAGAGTTTAAGTATTCTGTGATCAGAGAAGGAATTGCTGGTTGTAAGGGTGCAGAAATAGACTCAAGAAACAAAGGTGGCATGGTTGTTGTCATAGACTGATTTAACAGAAAATAAGGAAGAACCCTACCTGTCCTCATAACTAAGAGGGATTTCCCTGGCTCAAATAAAACTAAGGATGATTTCAGAATGTCCATTAAAGTAAATATTCCACTTTCCTGTGTCCCAAATCTATTTATGTCCCATACAGTTCAAAAGAAAGATTATATAGCAGGTTTTGCCCTCCTTCCAGAAGGGTGGTTCCTTACTTTTGGATGGCGTTAGACTGATTGTAAATAATGGGGGAATATCTTTCTTTCTGTGCCGTCACTAGGCCTTTCTATATAGTTCTTTAGGCAGTTCATAAATGATGGGGGAATATCCTCCTTCCCCTGGCCATCAAATGGCCTTTCTATATAGTCCTACAAAGATGGGGACAATGTTTCCCTTCCCCAAGCCTCCTCCAGGCTCTCTTTAAACAGTCACAATAATATCTGGATTTTTACCAGAGAACACATATTTGCTCCCCTGGTCTTCTCTCAAATTTTCCCAAAGGATATTACTCTCTTCCTCTGGTCTTCTCTTGACTTTGACTAAAGAATGCTTCTGTTTTCTGTTGGTATTCTGACCTTTGCCAAAGGACATCTCTCTTCCCCTGGTCTTCTTTTCTGGTTATGTGGGTCCCGACCCCTTTCCCAGGTTGCACATTTCTCTTTCTCATGCCCGGTTCATTATAATGGCAGGCATTATCATACATGTGCAATTCTTCCAACCTCTTAACCTTCAGGTCCCAGACACCCTCTTCAGGTTTAAAATGTCTCTCTCTTAGGCCCAGTTTACAATCCTGCCAGGCATTACCTTGTATGTATAACTCTCAAAACCTCTGAACATTTGGGTCCCAGGGCCTTATCTCTCGCCTGGTTTCTTTGGGGTGCTCTCTCACCAGTATGTTTTGTTTTTCTGTTTGGTCCCACTGAGATGACGAAGATGGTTCTGGACTTCCTCCTGACCACAGCCCCTAGGGTTTCCCAGTGCCTTCCCAGTCCCCATCTGCATACTTTATGACTTGGTCCGCGAGGGTCCCGGTTATCGGCAATACCGGCAAGCTTCTCTGGCTTCCCCGGGATCTTGCAGTCTGCTCTCGGCTTTCTGCAGCTCTGACACACTGGTTCCTTGCCTGGACCACTCGGATGGATTGCTTCCTGCCACTGGATGTCGGGTTTCCCAGCCTTCAGGTGAGCCCTCGCTCCGTTCAGCCTTCTCGGACTCCACCTTCCTTCTCCTGGCATCCACAGCTCAATTGCCCTCTGGGGCAAGACTGACTATGAGGAGAGTCCTTCATCAGTGTTTGTAGTAAGCCACCTTTTGACTAGCTATTATGTTTGTCTTGGTTCCACGATGTACTGATCACAAACCATTAGTTGAATTGTTAACTGTAAAGGGGGTGAGTAAGGAAACACTGTGGTTGGCAAGATAAAGCTTCAAATTACAAGAATATGATTGCCAAATAAAGTATGTATCTGGGGTGAAGAACCAGGTAGCTGATTTCCTCTCGCAACTGCCATCAGACGAGTCAGGTTGGGGAAACGAGGAACAGGAAGAAGAGATAGTGGCTTTGTTGCCGGAAGCACTGTTGCAAGAAGAGTGGAATAGAGAGATGATATCAAACAAGTTGTTGTTGCAGGCTATGGAGTAAACCAGAGGAGGTTGGCCCAAGAAGGTGAGCTTAAGTGAGTCTCGGATTACGTTTTTGGAGGTAAGGGAGGAGTTGTCAACGGAAGGAGGAATGTTAGTGTGAGGACAAAAGTTAGTGCCTTCAATGTCGTTGAGGGAAAGATAGATAAGGTTTCCACATGAGAGACACACTGGAATAACAGCAACGAAGCATAAGATTTGTGAAAGGTGTTGGTGGCCGGATTTGATGTCAGGGTAAACATGATGGTTCTGATTTGCTGGCCATGCTAAAATGCAGACAAAATCTGCAAAGTGAGGAAGCAAGAGGTCACTCCTTTGGAACCTTCTGGGGGAGCATGGAGACAAGTGGGCATTGACATATTAGGTCTGTATCACAATTTGAAGTCTCGGGTGAAGTTCCTATTAGTGATGGGTGTTTATTTTCCTAAATGCCCTGAGGTCAATCTGGTGGGTAATATGAACACGAATGATGTGAGAAAATTCTTAGACCAAGTTTTCAGGAAGGAAGGTGCAATAAGTGATAATGGGGCTTAGTTTAAAGGGAAATCACTAATGTCATATGCAAATGGGATTTTTCAGAGAACTATCATCCGGAAACAAATGGATTAGTAGGAAGGTTTAATCGTGTCATGGTGGAGACCACAGGACAGGCCATAAGGAAAGGTTTCGGGATCATGAAGTCTGTGAAGGACAGGTGGTAGAGTGTATATCTCCCATTATGTTAACAGAAGTGTAACATTTCCCCAGAAGCCTAACATGAACCTTAAACTGGCTTGGGTAAATACTAATGCAAGACATTAGAAACTTTCAGTGGATGAAATTAGATAGTGTATAAGGGATAGACAAGATAAATATTCTAATGTAAGAATATCTACAGCACAGATAAATATCAAGATGAAATTTAAATCCGGTGAATTGTTGAAATTAAGGAAAAAATCGATGGCTAGAAAGTGATTCTATACGTTTTCAGAATGAGTCAAGGTGAAAGCAGTGTTCTCAAATGCTGTACAAATTGAGGATGGGTCGATATGGAATGTTAGCAGGATAGCTAAATGGAGGGTTGGCTGTTCTCACTGGAAATCTGGCATTAGCAATAGAGACAGTGAGGGTGCATACAAAGACAGGTGGTTTCTTTGGGACGGTGGAATGGAGGTTAACATAGGAACATGAGTCAGAAGGTCCAGGAGGGGAAGACATTTTAAGAGGGGTAGAGGTTAAAAATGATGAAGTACAAGTTACCCAAGGGGAAGGGACATTTTCAGGTTAATTCATGGAAATTCGCACAAAAGTGGTGCGATAAAATCCATTTCAGCACACAGCGTATTCATGGATTTTAGCGTCCAAAACCAGCCGTGGTGCAGAGTGGCGCAGCGACCCTGCAGCAGCGCCAGTTAAGCCCCCAAGAACGCCCTCACGCAAGGAAAAGTCATCAAAATCCCCAATCCAGCGCAAAGGTCTGCGACAACCCAAAACCAGTTTACCGGACTGCCAAACAGAAAACGCCAAGCGGGGAACGTGTATTACGGGTTTCGCGGTAACTTCCACACGTGAAAGGGCCTGTGCAAGCGGGTACGTGTACAACTGGGGTTCGCGTGAACTTTCACACGCGATTGGCCTGGGTACGTGTATTCCAGGGGTGCGCGGGAAGTTTTACACGCGATTGGGCTGGGTACGTGTATTTCAGGGGTGCGCGGGAAGTTTTACACGCGATCGGGCCTGGGGGAGCGGTGTACATGTATTCCAGGGTTGCGCGGGAAGTTCTACATGCGATTGGCCTGGGTATGTGTATTTCAGGGGTGCGTGTGTGTTTTCACACGCGATTGGGCTGGGTACGTGTATTTCAGGGGTGTGCGGGAAGTTTTACACGCGATCGGGCCTGGGGGAGCGGTGTACGTGTATTCCAGGGGTGCGCGGAAAGTTCTACACGCGATTGGCCTGGGTACGTGTATTTCAGGGGTGCGCGTGTGTTTTCACATGCGACTGGCCTGGGTACGTGTTTTTCAGGGGTGCGTGGGAAGTTTCACACGCGATTGGGCTGGGTACGTGTATTTCAGGGGTGCGCGGGAAGTTTCACACGCAATTTCAGCAGGGTATGTGTATTACTGGGGTGCGTGGGAAGTTTCACACGCGATTGGGCTGGGTACGTGTATTTCAGGGGTGCGCGGGAAGTTTCACACGCGATTGGCCTGGGTACGTGTATTTCAGGGGTGCGCGTGTGTTTTCACATGCGATTGGGCTGGGTACGTGTATTTCAGGGGTGCGCGGGAAGTTTTACACGCGATTGGGCCTGGGGGAGCGGTGTATGTGTATTCCAGGGGTGCGCGGGAAGTTCTACACGCGATTGGCCTGGGTACGTGTATTTCAGGGGTGCGCGGGAAGTTTCACACGCGATTAGGCTGGGTACGTGTATTTCAGGGGTGCGCGGGAAGTTTCACACGCGATTTCAGCAGGGTACGTGTAATACTGGGGTGCGCGGGAAGTTTCACACGCGATTGGGCTGGGTACGTGTATTTCAGGGGTGCGCGGGAAGTTTCACAAGCGATTGGCCTGGGTACGTGTATTTCAGGGGTGCGTGTGTGTTTTCACACGCGATTGGGCTGGGTACATGTATTTCAGGGGTGCGCAGGAAGTTTTACACGCGATTGGGCCTGGGGGAGCGGTGTACGTGTATTCCAGGGGTGCGCGGGAAGTTCTACACACGATTTGCCTGGGTACGTGTATTTCAGGGGTGCACGGGAAGTTTTACACGTGATTGGGCTGGGTACGTGTATTTCAGGGGTGCGCGGGAAGTTTCACATGCGATTTCAGCAGGGTACGTGTATTACTGAGGTGCACGGGAAGTTTCACACGCGATTGGGCTGGGTACATGTATTTCAGGGGTGCGCGGGAAGTTTCACACGCGATTTCAGCAGGGTACGTGTATTTCGGGGGTGCAGGGGAGTCCTACATGTGATTTGGCAGTGTGGGTCCTCCCAGGTGTTCCCTGTACACCCTCCACGGCCCCTGCACGCAGCCCACACCACAGGGGACTACCCTGCATCCCTGGTCATGTCCTGCAGGCAGCCCACCCAACATGGGCATGCCCCCCATCAAAGGCACATGTCTCCTTGCACTACCGAGCACCAACTCATGTCCCCTTGCACTCCCACCCCCCAGCATTGCGGGGCACCTGCCAGCAGGCCCCCACTCATGTCCCACTCATGTCCCCCTGCACCCCCACCCCCCAGCATCCAGGGGCACCCGCCAGCAGGCCCCCACTCATGTCTCACTCATGTCCCCTGCACCCCTACACCCCAGCATTGCGGGGCACCTGCCAGCAGGCCTCCACTCATGTCCAACTCATGTCCCCCTGCATCCCCACCCCCCAGCAGTGCAGGGCACCTGCCAGCAGGCCCCCATACCTGTCCCCCCAACACCTCATGATGATCCATAATCATGGCCCCCATGCCCCCTTAATACACTGCCTACGCCACCCCAGTCCGAACACACCACCAGGTATGACATCCACCCCACAAAGAAATCACCAGCACATGATGCATCCCAAATGGCTAGTCTGCACATCAACATATATCCGTCAAACCCACACAATGACGGCATGTGAATTATAAAACACACATTGTGACATGCATGAAACCAAAGAGAGAATACCACACATTGAAGTACCAAATGATAATGTATTAAACAGAAAAGCAAGGCAATGAAATGGAACAGAAGAAAATGGAAATAAAAAATGAAATCCAGCATGTCCAATAAATGAAAAAGATGCATGAAATCCAAATGAAAAGCAATCCAAAAGCAAGTCTCCAAAGTGTCAAACTGAGAAAATAAATCCAAGGTGCAAAAATAATAAAAAACCATTGATCCATGGGAAAAAAAAATCAACAATCCAAATCCATTGTCAAACTATGTATAAAGTGAACATCCAGGGTCCATGTGCCCAATCCTTTAAATGAAACCTATAAAATAAAATCCTACCTAATGAAGAACTATATACAAGAAGTTGGGGCATTGTCCAAGCGCCCCAAAACAAAACAAAACAGAAAGGAAACTTAACACTAAAGAACTATTTACTAAAGAAGCAGGCTAGTCCGACGGCTCACTTCTGGATTTTCCGGGCCAGGGCATCATCGAACTCCTGCTCAATGTCCCGGAGGCGGTCCTCTTCCATGGCCCCGAGGGTCCGCAGGGATGACGACATGTTCTCCTTCAACTCCCTGCGGATTGCCTCGAGGCACTCGGCCCGCCTCACGGCCCTCCGCATGGAGTTCTCCGCCCTGACCATCGTGAGCCGTGCCTCTTCCGCCCGCTGCTGCTCCGCATCTATGGCGTGGCCCAACCGCTGCCACACGGAAGACACTTCCCGTCCTGGGTCCTCCTGCCCTCCGGACGATGCCTGCCCCTCCGATGTCGAAGGCCCCGAGCCATCATGTCTCCCACCTTGTTGCTGCTGCTGCTGTGCCTGTGCCCGTGCCCTGGCTCCTGCTGCCTGCACATCCTCCACCGGCCGGGTTGCAGTCCTTGATGTGGCCACCCCTGCTGGACGTCCGACTCCCGACTGTGGCAGGGATGAGTCCTCCACAAGCCTGGCCGCACCGTCAGAGGCAGCTCCACAGGGCACCCAGATGACAAATGGGTGGAAAGATGGCACGGAGGACGACTGGTGCATAGGGTGTTCAGTTGAGGAGGGGGTCGGAACAAGCTCCAGCAAATGGAGGAATCCGGCCTAGGTGACCTGTCCCAATAGGCCGACGCTGTCAACGAGCCATTCGAGATGACGTGCAGTCCCCTCATGAAAAGACTGCAGGTCACCTCGCATGGCCCGTTGACGCAACGCCACACCAGTCAGGACAGGCTCAACCCGTACCTGGATAGCCACGTCCGCAGGCAGAGGAAGGCCAGTTGTTGTGCGCTCATCCCCTGCCTGAAAACGGGTCTGGACGTAGGCATCCCTGCTGGTGCAAGATGATGCAGTGACAGGATCAGGGACAGGATTGCACACAGGCACCTCCGCGGCGGCCTGTGCTGCCTCCTGTCCCTGGTCCTGCACTGCACCACTAGCACCAGTGGAATCCCCACCTCCAGACCCTGTCTCTGTCGCTTGCACGACCTCCTCCTCCCCCAAACCCCCCACCAACCTGGATGACTCCGTGCCATCTTCCCCCGTTGGGCCCTGTGGGGTCCCAGCTGCCCCTTCTGCTGCCGAGGTGTCCAACTCCGACCTCTGCCTCTTGGACCTCCCCCCGGCAGCTGCGGCCTGGGACGCGGCACCAGACCCCTCACTCCCCGACGAGATGACAACCTGGGAGGGGAGCCGGGCCTTGCGTCTCCGGCTGGCGGTGCGATCCCTGCCGCTGTGCTCCACAGCACCTTCTCCGCCCTCTTCATCAGTTGACGCTGCAAAGAGGGAGAAATAAAACACAGGCATCAGGGCACTGTACAATGGACACATACAGACATGACAGTTGTACATGAGTGGCATTGGCAAACCTCAGACATGGCATCACAATCGCCAACACACATGTCATTTCAACTCGCACACATGAGCCATACCACAGCCATATCGCAACAGCCAGCACCATCCATACACATACAACAGCATGAGCAGGCAAAGGTGAGCCAGACATCACATGCAACACAGGGAGTGCACTACACATGCGCACACACCACCACACTTGCATGCATGTGTACACCTCTGCCAACTGTCGCAGTGTTGAGATCGGCATCCATGTCACATCTGCCAATCAGGCTTCCACATCCCGGTGTCACATGCATCCATGTTGCATCACTGTTGCATCCTTGTCAAATACACACACATGCACATGTACACAGTGCAGATACATGCAGCTGAAACCAACATCCATGTGTGACATCACGAACATGCCTACTTACATACACATTCATTCAAACATGTGTGCCCACACATCTGCATTTGGCATGCAAGCCTACACACACAAGCACCATCCATGTCTCACACATGAGAGCCCTCGCATGTGTTAGCCTCACGGCCCTGTACACCCCCCCCCCCATACATGGCCCCATAAAAACACATGTGCAACCTGCACACTACTGGCACACCACCACACGCACAGCTTACAATCAGGATGCATGTACACTTACCGCTCGACTGGTCTGGCTCTCAAGGACCTGGACGTGGAGCGCTGGGGATATGCATTCCAGGACCCTCATCTGATCTTCCGACAAGTGGCCCCGGCGCCCCTTAGCATCCGCTGCCTTCACGAGGCGCCGGGCCTTGTTGAGGGTCCTGGACCTGAAGTCCTCCCAGCGCTTCTTGACATGATGGAATAGTCGGACTGCCACCCCCTCCGCGTTGATGGCAGTCACGATGTCCGTCCAGATCCGAGTCCGTCCTTCCTTGTCGGCGCGCAAACTTCCGAAGAGGGCATCATACTGCCCCAGGACTTGCTCCACCAGGACACCAACTTCGGTGGCAGTGAAGCTGGTACCCCTCTGCCTCTCTGGCCGGGGGTTGCCAGTGGTGCCAGATGTTGCAGTGCCCGACATGACAACCCCAGAGGCAGGAATGGGTGGGCAACTGGGTCCTGGGGCTGGTCTGTGGAGCGATGGAATCCCAGTCGGGAGTCTTCGGTTCCAGCAGGGGTGGTCACAGCAATAGCACCCCTGGCTGATGTGCAGGCAGCAAATGGCAGGGCACATGGGCAGCAGGCAGTCAGGCAGCAGCAGATGGCAGGTGGGAGCATGCTTGGGGCTCTGGGGGGGCAGTAATTCAGCCTTCTGGGCAGGAGCGTGGCCTTCCGTGTGCTTACGCGTGGCCAGCTTGATACGGAGTGATTTGGCACGTGAAAATCCAGCACGTCTGCGTGTAATTCGAGGAAAGGGCCTTAGCGTGTAAGCGCGTCAGCACACGTACGCGAATTCATTGGCACAAAGGCCCCCAGCGTCTAGGCGCGTCTATGACGTTACGCGCACATGCGTTTTCCATGGCGCGTAGAAAAAATAAGCACATCAGAGTGTCATAGCGTGTAATTGGTGGAAAGGGCCTCAGCGCGTATGCGCGTCTGTGCCGTGCGTGCGCGGGCGTTTCCCTGTACACGGGTGCATGTTACACATCCAATGACTGCACGTCAGAGTGTCAGCTCGTGTAATTGGAGGATAGGGCCTTAGCGCATACATGCGGAATTGACGCTGGACGTGTGGGCATGTTTAAAAGGTACGTGTAGAACGCCATTTCCTTGTACGTGCTTTTCGTGGAGAGCGAGTGGGTGAAATCTGTACTTCTTGTCGGTTCACACGCGATTTACTTCACGCCGTTCCAAGTTCGTACTCCCTGTTACCTCTGACAGCTTTTTCTCTTTTTGTCTTTTTCCTGGGCCTGTTTCCTCCAACAGCGTTCACTTATTCTGTTGTCCTGTCTCCTCAGACAGCGTACAATTCTTCTTTTGGTGGGGGTGTTGCCAACGCGCACACGCGCGTCTTTTTCACGCTATTTTTCCAGGCAGATGGTGAGTCACGCACATATTTAACATCTGTGCTTGCCCCGTGTGTCGCGTACCCCTTCAGAGGTCATTCTAGGCTGCGTGTGACACGCATACATTCATTTTTGTGTTTGTGGGTGCCACAGCGTAGTGCAGGTTTATTTTTCCACGCACATGGTCTAGGAGGGGTTGCGTGCACATTATCTCCCTTTTCTGGGGTGCCTGTGCGTTGCGTGACCCGTCATCTTCCCCCAGGGGTCACATACCGCCTTGCTAGAGCACTAGTGTACGAATTCCATCTAGTACCCTACCCCTTTGACCCCCAATTGCCCAGGACAATAGTTTACTGCAAATCCCATACGCACAACAACATCAGTGCCATGGTAGGGAGGCGAGCACGCAGTAAGGGTGGCAAAGGTGGCCGAGCCTCAAGAGGTGGGCATGGTGGATACGGTAGGGAACATGGCCGGGACTTGCAGGGTGCCCCTAGTCCCCCATGTGTGGATGACCAGTCAGGGACACCCATACCCCCCCCTGGTTGAGGGTAACGTGGCTGACACCATCCCTGCTCAGCCCTTGTTGGACCAGCCCATTGTGGCACCAGACCTGGCACAGGGTGACTCCATGGCTGACTTTCAGGTCAGCAGGTCTAGGCCACGTGTGGCGGTGCACGTTGGTGTCACCAGGCCACGTGGATCAGGGGCAGCTATGTCATCTGCTGCCTCGAGTAGGCAGGGTTTGGAGGCTGCAGGGGCAGCTGCGGCTCCATCCACCCCAGCTCTGAGTCTTCCAGCCAGGACAGTGTCGGTCCCAGGCCATCCTGCTGACGTTCCCCCTGACTACATCACACTTCAGCTAATGCCTGCACCAAGTCCCATGGTGAGTGTTCATTCCCACAATCCTAGTCCACAGTCCACCGGGGCTCCTGCCCCTAGTGTCCGGAGCGGCGTAGGACACTCAGGAACCCCACAACCTTTCAAGCGGAAGAGGAAGAGTGCTCGTCC
This sequence comes from Ambystoma mexicanum, assembly GCF_040938575.1. Lineage (NCBI taxonomy): Eukaryota > Metazoa > Chordata > Amphibia > Caudata > Ambystomatidae > Ambystoma > Ambystoma mexicanum. The sequence continues at coordinate 185,654,290 of NC_090937.1, forward strand.
AGTACAGGCTGATGCCCCAGACACAGCTACACAGTCCGGCCCGCCAAGGAAGCCCAGCTTCAATCAGGCCGAACTTGATGCACTTGTGGAGTATGTGTCCGCACATGACAGCGAAATGGTGATTACTGCAGGATGCAAGACCACACCTGCACAACGTCTGGCACACTGGCAGACCATCGCGGACATCATAAGTGCCCTTGGATTCGTGAGGCGCATAGCTAATGATTGCTACAAGCGCTGGAATGACCTGAAGCGCAGGGCAAAGAAAAAGCTGGCCTCAAGTCATGCCGCTACTCTAGTGACTGGAGGTGGGTCTCCAGCAGAGGACATTGAACTCACTCCACATGAGTATGTTGCTGGGACCTACGTCACGGAGGGACAGATCCAAGGCGTGGGAGACCTGCCAGATTACGAGGCATTGTCCGGTGAGTGCACATGCATGTGTGTGTCATCCATGTGCATGGTGTGTGTGTGTGAGTGGTTTGGGTCACCCATGTGCTTTATCCAATACATTCTGCGCACCAGGATTTGGGTATTGCAGTATCCCTTCTGGCAACAGTAGACATTTAGCCCAACCTCACGCCAGTTGCCCTTGGAGTGTCATCTTGCCACAACATTGTTGCGTATTATTCTGTTCATTCAGACTGATTGTTTGCATTCCACCACTTTCACTAGGCATTTCTCAGTCCTATTGTCACATGTGTGACATGGCTATGGTACATGCCATCTGTGTGATGGCATGTGTCATGTATGTGTATTGGACATGCCAATCACAGGCCAATGTGTGATGGCACTGCTAGCCAGCATGCAGCAAATGTGTTGGTCTTCCATATTGGTGTCATCAATGTGTGCCATTTGCCTCCCCTTCACACGCAGTGACAGTCATGCATGGGAGGGTTATAGTCGTGTGGGACATGTGTCAATGAAGTACTGTTTCTGTTGCTTCTCAACCCTAATTGTGTGCCATGGTGCTAATGCCTGTTCCCATTTCTTTTCTTTCATGTTTGTTTGTTTGTTTATTTTATTTGTATGGCGCTCCAAACCCAGAGGTAGAAGGGCGCTTAAGAATTTGGTTACAGAGTTGAGAAGTATCTGTGTGTTGCATACTTCGTACAGGTTTATAATATATACATATAGATACAGTGGTCAATAAACAGAACATATGCAGTGCGTACAATATACCATTTTCAGAATAAATACAGTGTCTAAGCCAGTATCCGCACGGGTCTAGAGTTAGTAGTGTTATTTTTTGTTTAGCAGCCAGCTGATGACCTGCTTCCTAAAGATCTGGAAGGATTCGACAGTTTTGAGGTTCAGCGGTAGGGAGTTCCAGAGTTGGGGGGCAAGCACTGTGAAGCTTACCTCTCCAGCTCTTTTTAGGTCGAACCTGGGCACTAGTAGGCAAAGAGTGTTGGAGGATCTGGTGGCAGGTTTCAGGGTGAGTTTATTAGCTAGATAAGGTGGTGCTAGGTGATTTAGGGCTTTGTACGTGAGGCAGAGGGTTTTTAGATCAATTTTCTGGCGTATGGATAGCCATTTGCAGGCTTTCCTGGTAGCAGAGATATGCTCTTGTCTGGGAATGTTGAGGGCTGCACGCAAGGCGTTATTTTGTATTACCTGCAGTTTGTTGAGTACGGATTGATTAGCGCCTAGGTACAGGCTGTTACAGTAATGCAGTTTGGATTGTATTAGGGCCCTGGCAAGGGTGAGGCAATTGTTGGGTGATAGGAAGGGTCTGCTGGCCCTAATGAGCTTGCCGGTATAGGCAGCGGCTGAGGCGGTCATATTAGTGTGTTTGCTAAGGTTGGTGTTGGCATCTAGATAGAAGCCAAGGCTTTTTACGCTTTTGGCTATGGGAATGGAATGACCATCGATGGTGATGTTGTTATAGCTAGAGTCAAGTTTGGTTAGAGTGTTGGGGGAGCCGACGATTAGGAGCTCTGTCTTCTCATCATTCAGGCAGAGACCATGGGAGGCCATCCATGCCTGAATGATGGAGAATATTTTGTTGATCCGGGCGGAGTCTTCTTGGTAATTACCAGAGATAGTGAGGAGTATCTGGGTGTCATCTGCGTAGTTTGTGTAGGTGTTATTGTCTTTGCAGGGGATGACGCACTTGATGCTGCTGGGGTTGTGGAGATGGTGCAGGCCCAGGAGGGGTCTCAGGCCCGACCGGGCACCAGTGAGGGACGTGGTGTGGTGGTGGGTGAGAACCCACACTTGCTGCAGACCATTCTCTCAAGGGGTGTCTCTGGGTGCACCTCCCCCAAGCTCTATTCAGGTGTCGATTCGGATGCTGAGACCTATGTGCCGTCGCAGGTAAATGTTTCTGGGAGGGATTCTGTACTGTCCAACCCACCTGCACCAGGGGTAGAACCCTCAATGGGGATGTCAGTGTTGGTAGGTCCGCCTTTGGTGGTTATGGATGCAGGGTCACACTCTGTAACATCTGATCCTGTTCCTGGGCCAGCAGATCAGAAGGGGAATGCAGTCCTGTAGCCTCAGGCAGTGCCGGCACAGCAAGGCGAAGTTCGCCTTGCCCCAGACAGGTGTGGTGCCCGCCGACGCGGTAGCCGTACGCCACCTGGCAATACCGCATGGGAGCAATCCATATACGATATGGCAAACCAACAGGCAGCATCATCTGAGAAGATGGCTCAGGCCATGGATAGGGTGGCCACTTCCATTTTCCCCCAAGAAAGGCTGATGGAACAACTACAGCAGGCAACAGACTCCATTTGCCAGTCACACAGAGAGGACATGTTGGCATCCAACAGGGACAGATGGGCGGCACTGGAGACTCTGCGGGAAGCCATTTCTATTGAGTCCCAGGGCCACAGGGAAGCCCTGAGGGTGGAACTCCGTCAGCTCAGGGTGACTCTTGTTGAGCTTGAGGCTTCAACTGACACGAGGACAGAACAGCAGCTGGAGCGGCTCACATGTACGCTCTCAGCTGAGATGCAGGCAACTCGGGAGGAGGTCCGGGCATCCCGTGAGTTGTTGCATGGGGACCTCCGCACGATTATCCTCCAGAACGAGACCTTCCACACCTGCATGCTTGCTGCCATGGAGGACCAGACTAGGGCTTTGCGTGGGCTGCCTCCCATAGTACCACCACCTCCTGATGCAGCTGCAGAGGGTGAGGAGAGTGACAGCAGCGATTCTCTCACAATAGGGTAGCCGTGCAGGCCATGAGCCCATGGAGGTGTTTTTTTTTTTCCCAAAATCCACACAGGTGGGTTTTGGTGTGCACCCTGTCCTCGGACCTCCTGGGTGGCCTCCCCCACACCTCCTGGCCCATACATGGCCATTTTTGATTTTTGATTTTTGAATTTTTTTAACAGTGTGTTGCCTTGTGTGGCTCCCGTGGGCATACGCTGTATTGTGGCTGGGCACATGCAGGCTTGTCCTGAATTTGGGTTAGATGCTTGGGTTTGTGTGACACACACCCCTCCTGCTTCCCGTTTCCATGGGCTTGCAAAGGGTGTGCCCAAGTGACATTGACTTACACAGTGACGTTGGACTCCGATTTGCTGCGTGGGCAGTCTGTAGTCAATACTGTGTATACATTCCTAGTGCATATTGTTGTTGTATTGTACACTGCATGGTGTATTGATATGTGCCTCTGCATCCATCTCATCCTCCTAATTTGCAGGTCCATTCCTCATGTCTTCACAAGGCGGTGTACTTTGGAAATGGAGTCCATGTTGTAAGTAGTGCACATACACTTTTGCGTGGCGCTAACACTGTACAGTTGGAAGTGGTCGAAGTGCTGGCATTATCAGGTAGTGAGACTACCAATTTTTTAAATCCGTACTGTCATGTTTATGGTAGGTTTGAGGTTGTGTAGGTGATTTGTATTATTGCTAAATATTTGGTAATGTGTGTTGTTGGTCCTGCATTACTGTGAGCATTTCATGTGTGGCCAGTTTCCATTAGGGACACTGTACTTTGTGACACTTCTGTCATGTTGTGGGGATTAGTTTGTTTGCTCTCACATAGCATGACATGCCATGGTGTGTTGTGTGGCGGTGCCGGGGAGGGGTTGGGTGACATGGCACTGTTCTCATGTTGTATTTTGCAAGTGGGTATTCATTTTTGCTGCATAGAAGTGTGTCTTTTGATGACACTGGATTGGTGGTGTTTGTGTAGGTAGGGATGCACACATTGTGACACTTCCAGGTGAACAATCTCAGGCTGCTATGGTTCTGGGAGTTGACTGTCCCTTCATTCATCATATTTGTCAGATTGAGTCATCATTGACTGTCAGATGGTATGTGCCAGGGCTGTGTGCACTCCACAGGGGTGTGATTTCTATGTGAAGTAATTAGCCACCAGCTGCGTACGGGCTGCCTCACCCTGTGCCCTTTCCCCTCCCATGCGCAGCGGGCGTGCATGTGGTTGGGGATGTGGGGGCACCACCATGTCCACAGCCAGGCCCTGGCGTGTTGCAATATTGTGCAGGACACATGCTGCCACTATGATCCTGCACACTACTGGGGGAGCGTATAACAGCTGCCCGCCAGAACGGCCAAGGGAGCAAAAGCGTGACTTGAGCACTCCGAATGTGCGCTCCACTATGCCCCGGGGTGCAATATGGGCTGTGTTGTATCTTACCTCGGGAGGCGTGATGGGGTTCCAAATTGGCGTCATCATGTGGGTGCTCAGAGGGTAGGCACTGTCCACTGGGGAGGTGGTGATGGGTATCATTAGTGGGGTAGTGACATTACTCTGTATCTGACATGCATGCTTGTGCAGTGGCATTTATACTCACCAAGCAGCCATGCATCGCCATGCCGCCCAGCTTCCATGTCCCGGTTTAGGGTTGACATCCTGCATATGAAGCTGTCGTGGGTGGACCCTGGATAGTTGGCATATACTGAGGTGATGATTCCCTTGGCATCACATACTACCTGGACGTTGATGGAATGCCAGTGCTTGCGGTTTCTATAGATGTGCTCAGATGCCCTGGGGGGACTTAGAGCCACATGGGTGCAATCAATGGCACCTAGCACTTTGGGGAATTGTGCCACCCCGTAGAAATCCTGGCTGACAGCCTGCCTTTCTGCAGGTGTTCTGGGCAGGTATATGTGCCTGCGGACTGATGGGCGTGCAGTGATGATGGTCAACACCTGGTGTAGGCACCGTTACTGCGTGGCCTGTGACACCCCCCCCCCACTATGGCACTTGTCCGCTGAAATGATCCGGTAGCCAAGAAGTGCAGTACATTGAGGACCTTCTCGGGGGCTGAGTGCTTGGGAGCACAGGGTGGGTGATGTGAGGTCATCTTCCCACTCACTGACCAGGTCGAGTATTATGTGAGGTGGAAACCTGTACCTCCCATACACCTGGTCATCAGGCATACCAAAAAGGCGGGTTCTGGGTGTAAAGATTCTGGCCCTGACTATCCTCCTCCTCCTCCTGAGGTATCCCACGGCCACTGCTTCTAGGAACTGTATATTCATCCTGGCGTCTGGGCTTGTTTGTTGTTTGCGCACACTTTTATGCTGCGCGGGTCGACGTACGCCTGCTTCCTGCGAGTCGACGTGCGCCTGCTTCATGCTGGCGTACGTGTGTCTGGATTGGATCGTCTTTTTTGGCATGTTGTAGGCGACCTTGTAAATCTTCCCGCCCACCCCAGGAATACACGTAACACGCTCTCCCAGGCCCAGTCGCGTGTAAATCTTCCCGGCCACCCCAGGAATACACATACCCCACTCTCCCAGGCCCAGTCGCGTGTGGAAGTTCACGTGAACCCCGTAATACACGTACCCTGCTGATATCACGTGTGTAAGTTCACGCGGACCTGTCATACACGTACCCTGCTCAAATCGCGTGTAAAACTATCCGCGCACCCCTGAAATACACGTACCCAGGCCAATCGCAATGCTGGGGGCTGGGGGTGCTGGGAGACATGAGTGGGGGCCTGCTGGCAGGTGCCCTGCACTGCTGGGAGGTGGGGGTGCAGGGGGACATGAGTGGGGGCCTGGTGGAGGGTGCCCCTCACTGCTGGGGGGTGGGGGTGCAGGGGGACATGAGTGGGGGCCTGGTGGAGGGTGCCCCTGACTGCTAGGGTGTGGGGGTGCTGGGAGACATGAGTTGGACATGAGTTGGGGCCTGCTGGCAGGTGCCCCTGGATGCTGGGGGGTGGGGGTGCTGGGAGACATGAGTTGGACATGAGTGGGGGCCTGCTGGAGGGTGCCCCTGACTGCTGGGGGGTGGGGGTGCTAGGAGACATGAGTGGGGGCCTGGTGGAGGGTGCCCCTGACTGCTGAGGGGTGGGGGTGCAGGGGGACATGAGTGGGGGCCTGGTGGAGGGTGCCCCTGACTGCTGTGGGGTTGGGGTGCTGGGAGACATGAGTTGGACATGAGTGGGGGCCTGGTGGAGGGTGCCCCTGACTGCTGGGTGGTGGGGGTTCAGGGGGACATGAGTTGGACATGAGTGGGGGCCTGGTGGAGGGTGCCCCTGACTGCTGGGGGGTGGGGGTGCAGGGGGACATGAGTTGGACATGAGTGGGGGCCTGGTGGAGGGTGGCCCTGACTGCTGGGGGGTGGGGGTGCAGGGGGGCATGAGTTGGACATGAGTGGGGGCCTGGTGGAGGGTGCCCCTGACTGCTGGGGGGTGGGGGTGCAGGGGGACATGAGTTGGACATGAGTGGGGGCCTGGTGGAGGGTGCCCCTGACTGCTGAGGGGTGGGGGTGCAGGGGGACATGAGTGGGGGCCTGGTGGAGGGTGCCCCTGACTGCTGTGGGGTTGGGGTGCTGGGAGACATGAGTTGGACATGAGTGGGGGCCTGGTGGAGGGTGCCCCTGACTGCTGGGTGGTGGGGGTTCAGGGGGACATGAGTTGGACATGAGTGGGGGCCTGGTGGAGGGGGGCCCTGACTGCTGGGGGGTGGGGGTGCAGGGGGACATGAGTTGGACATGAGTGGGGGCCTGGTGGAGGGTGCCCCTGACTGCTGGGGGGTGTAGGTGCAGGGGGGCATGAGTTGGACATGAGTGGGGGCCTGCTGGAGGGTGCCCCTGACTGCTGGGGGGTGGGGGTGCAGGGGGACATGAGTTGGACATGAGTGGGGGCCTGGTGGAGGGTGCCCCTGACTGCTGGGGGGTGGGGGTGCAGGGGGACATGAGTTGGACATGAGTGGGGGCCTGGCGGAGGGTGCCCCTGACTGCTGGGGGGTGGGGTGCTGGGAGACATGAGTGGGGGCCTGCTGGCAGGTGCCCTGCACTGCTGGGGGTGGGGGTGCAGGGGGACATGAGTGGGGGCCTGGTGGAGGGTGCCCCTGACTGCTGGGGGTTGGGGGTGCAGGGGGACATGAGTGGGGGCCTGCTGGCAGGTGCCCTGCACTGCTGGGGGGTGGGGGTGCAGGGGGACATGAGTTGGACATGTGTGGGGGCCTTCTGGCAGGTGCCCCTGGATGCTGGGGGGTGGGGGTGCTGGGAGACAGGAGTTGGACATGAGTGGGGGCCTGGTGGAGGGTGCCCCTGACTGCTGGGGGGTGGGGGTGCTAGGAGACATGGGTGGGGGCCTGGTGGAGGGTGCCCCTGACTGCTGAGGGGTGGGGTGCAGGGGGACATGAGTGGGGGCCTGGTGGAGGGTGCCCCTGACTGCTGTGGGGTTGGGGTGCTGGGAGACATGAGTTGGACATGAGTGGGGGCCTGGTAGAGGGTGCCCCTGACTGCTGGGTGGTGGGGGTTCAGGGGGACATGAGTTGGACATGAGTGGGGGCCTGGTGGAGGGGGGCCCTGACTGCTGGGGGGTGGGGGTGCAGGGGGACATGAGTTGGACATGAGTGGGGGCCTGGTGGAGGGTGCCCCTGACTGCTGGGGGTGGGGGTGCAGGGGGGCATGAGTTGGACATGAGTGGGGGCCTGGTGGAGGGTGCCCCTGACTGCTGGGGGGTGTGGGTGCAGGGGGACATGAGTTGGACATGAGTGGGGGCCTGGTGGAGGGTGCCCCTGACTGCTAGGGTGTGGGGGTGCTGGGAGACATGAGTTGGACATGAGTTGGGGCCTGCTGGCAGGTGCCCCTGGATGCTGGGGGGTGGGGGTGCTGGGAGACATGAGTTGGACATGAGTGGGGGCCTGGTGGAGGGTGCCCCTGACTGCTGGGGGGTGGGGGTGCTAGGAGACATGAGTGGGGGCCTGGTGGAGGGTGCCCCTGACTGCTGAGGGGTGGGGGTGGAGGGGGACATGAGTGGGGGCCTGGTGGAGGGTGCCCCTGACTGCTGTGGGGTTGGGGTGCTGGGAGACATGAGTTGGACATGAGTGGGGGCCTGGTGGAGGGTGCCCCTGACTGCTGGGTGGTGGGGGTTCAGGGGGACATGAGTTGGACATGAGTGGGGGCCTGGTGGAGGGGGGCCCTGACTGCTGGGGGGTGGGGGTGCAGGGGGACATGAGTTGGACATGAGTGGGGGCCTGGTGGAGGGTGCCCCTAACTGCTGGGGGGTGGGGGTGCAGGGGGGCATGAGTTGGACATGAGTGGGGGCCTGGTGGAGGGTGCCCCTGACTGCTGGGGGGTGTGGGTGCAGGGGGACATGAGTTGGACATGAGTGGGGGCCTGGTGGAGGGTGCCCCTGACTTCTGGGGGGTGGGGGTGCAGGGGGACATGAGTTGGACATGAGTGGGGGCCTGGTGGAGGGTGCCCCTGACTGCTGGGGGGTGGGGTGCTGGGAGACATGAGTGGGGGCCTGCTGGCAGGTGCCCGGCACTGCTGGGGGAGGGGGTGCAGGGGGACATGAGTGGGGGCCTGGTGGAGGGTGCCCCTGACTGCTGGGGGGTGGGGGTGCAGGGGGACATGAGTGGGGGCCTGCTGGCAGGTGCCCTGCACTGCTGTGGGGTGGGGGTGCAGGGGGACATGAGTTGGACATGAGTGGGGGCCTTCTGGCAGGTGCCCCTGGATGTTGGGGGGTGGGGGTGCTGGGAGACATGAGTTGGACATGAGTGGGGGCCTGGTGGAGGGTGCCCCTGACTGCTGGGGGGTGGGGGTGCTAGGAGACATGAGTGGGGGCCTGGTGGAGGGTGCCCCTGACTGCTGAGGGGTGGGGGTGCAGGGGGACATGAGTGGGGGCCTGGTGGAGGGTGCCCCTGACTGCTGTGGGGTTGGGGTGCTGGGAGACATGAGTTGGACATGAGTGGGGGCCTGGTGGAGGGTGCCCCTGACTGCTGGGTGGTGGGGGTTCAGGGGGACATGAGTTGGACATGAGTGGGGGCCTGGTGGAGGGGGGCCCTGACTGCTGGGGGGTGGGGGTGCAGGGGGACATGAGTTGGACATGAGTGGGGGCCTGGTGGAGGGTGCCCCTGACTGCTGGGGGATGGGGGTGCAGGGGGGCATGAGTTGGACATGAGTGGGGGCCTGGTGGAGGGTGCCCCTGACTGCTGGGGGTGTGGGTGCAGGGGGACATGAGTTGGACATGAGTGGGGGCCTGGTGGAGGGTGCCCCTGACTGCTGGGGGGTGGGGGTGCAGGGGGACATGAGTTGGACATGAGTGGGGGCCTGGTGGAGGGTACCCCTGACTGCTGGGGGGTGGGGTGCTGGGAGACATGAGTGGGGGCCTGCTGGCAGGTGCCGTGCACTGCTGGGGGTGGGGGTGCAGGGGGACATGAGTGGGGGCCTGGTGGAGGGTGCCCCTGACTGCTGGGGGGTGGGGGTGCAGGGGGACATGAGTGGGGGCCTGCTGGCAGGTGCCCTGCACTGCTGGGGGGTGGGGGTGCAGGGGGACATGAGTTGGACATGAGTGGGGGCCTTCTGGCAGGTGCCCCTGGATGTTGGGGGGTGGGGGTGCTGGGAGACATGAGTTGGACATGAGTGGGGGCCTGGTGGAGGGTGCCCCTGACTGCTGGGGGGTGGGGTGCTAGGAGACATGAGTGGGGGCCTGGTGGAGGGTGCCCCTGACTGCTGAGGGGTGTGGGTGCAGGGGGACATGAGTGGGGGCCTGGTGGAGGGTGCCCCTGACTGCTGTGGGGTTGGGGTGCTGGGAGACATGATTTGGACATGAGTGGGGGCCTGGTGGAGGGTGCCCCTGACTGCTGGGTGGTGGGGGTTCAGGGGGACATGAGTTGGACATGAGTGGGGGCCTGGTGGAGGGTGCCCCTGACTGCTGGGGGGTGTGGGTGCAGGGGGACATGAGTTGGACATGAGTGGGGGCCTGGTGGAGGGTGCCCCTGACTGCTGGGGGGTGGGGGTGCAGGGGGACATGAGTTGGACATGAGTGGGGGCCTGGTGGAGGGTGCCCCTGACTGCTGGGGGGTGGGGTGCTGGGAGACATGAGTGGGGGCCTGCTGGCAGGTGCCCTGCACTGCTGGGGGTGGGGGTGCAGGGGGACATGAGTGGGGGCCTGGTGGAGGGTGCCCCTGACTTCTGGGGGGTGCAGGGGGACATGAGTGGGGGCCTGCTGGCAGGTGCCCTGCACTGCTGGGGGGTGGGGGTGCAGGGGGACATGGTTTGGACATGAGTGGGGGCCTTCTGGCAGGTGCCCCTGGATGCTGGGGGGTGGGGGTGCTGGGAGACATGAGTTGGACATGAGTGGGGGCCTGGTGGAGGGTGCCCCTGACTGCTGGGGGGTGGGGGTGCTAGGAGACATGAGTGGGGGCCTGGTGGAGGGTGCCCCTGACTGCTGAGGGGTGGGGGTGCAGGGGGACATGAGTGGGGGCCTGGTGGAGGGTGCCCCTGACTGCTGTGGGGTTGGGGTGCTGGGAGACATGAGTTGGACATGAGTGGGGGCCTGGTGGATGGTGCCCCTGACTGCTGGGTGGTGGGGGTTCAGGGGGACATGAGTTGGACATGAGTGGGGGCCTGGTGGAGGGGGGCCCTAACTGCTGGGAGGTGGGGGTGCAGGGGGACATGAGTTGGACATGAGTGGAGGCCTGGAGGAGGGTGCCCCTGACTGCTGGGGGTGGAGGTGCAGGGGGGCATGAGTTGGACATGAGTGGGGGCCTGGTGGAGGGTGCCCCTGACTGCTGGGGGGTGTGGGTACAGGGGGACATGAGTTGGACATGAGTGGGGGCCTGGTGGAGGGTGCCCCTGACTGCTGGGGGGTGGGGGTGCAGGGGGACATGAGTTGGACATGAGTGGGGGCCTGGTGGAGGGTGCCCCTGACTGCTGGGGGGTGGGGTGCTGGGAGACATGAGTGGGGGCCTGCTGGCAGGTGCCCTGCACTGCTGGGGGTGGGGGTGCAGGGGGACATGAGTGGGGGCCTGGTGGAGGGTGCCCCTGACTGCTGGGGGGTGGGGGTGCAGGGGGACATGAGTGGGGGCCTGCTGGCAGGTGCCCTGCACTGCTGGGGGGTGGGGGTGCAGGGGGACATGGTTTGGACATAAGTGGGGGCCTTCTGGCAGGTGCCCCTGGATGCTGGGGGGTGGGGGTGCTGGGAGACATGAGTGGGGGCCTGCTGGCAGGTGCCCCACAGTGTTGGGGGGTTGCAGGGGGACATGAGTTAGACATGAGTGGGGGCCTGCTGGCAGGTGCACCTGGATGCTGGGGGGTGGGGGTGCAGGTGGACATGAGTGGGGGCCTGGTGGAGGGTGCCCCTGACTGCTGGGGGGTGGGGGTGCAGGGGGACATGAGTTGGACATGAGTGGGGGCCTGCTGGCAGGTGCCCTGCACTGCTGGGGGGTGGGGGTGCAGGGGGACATGAGTTGGACATGAGTGGGGGCCTGCTGGCAGGTGCCCCTGGATGCTGGAGGGTGGGGGTGCTGGGAGACATGAGTGGGGGCCTGCTGGCAGGTGCCCCACAGTGCTGGGGGGTGGGGGTGCAGGGGGACATGAGTTGGACATGAGTGGGGGCCTGCTGGCAGGTGCCCCTGGATGCTGCGGGGTGGGGGTGCTGGGAGACATGAGTGGGGGCCTGGTGGAGGGTGCCCCACAGTGCTAGGGGGTGGGGGTGCAGGGGGACATGAGTTGGACATGAGTGGGGGCCTGCTGGCAGGTGCCCTGCACTGCTAGGGGGTGGGTGTGCAGGGGGACATGCGTTGGACATGAGTGGGGGCCTGCTGGCAGGTGCCCCTGGATGCTGGGGTGTGGGGGTGCTGGGAGACATGAGTGGGGGTCTGCTGGCAGGTGCCCCACAGTGCTGGGCGGTGGGGGTTCAGGGGGACATGAGTTGGACATGAGTGGGGGCCTGCTGGCAGGTGCCCTGCACTGCTGGGGGTGGGGGTGCAGGGAGACATGAGTGGGGGCCTGGTGGAGGGTGCCCCTGACTGCTGGGGGTGGGGGTGCTGGGAGACATGAGTGGGGGCCTGGTGGAGGTTGCCCCTGACTGCTGGGGGGTGGGGGTGCTGGGAGACATGAGTTGGACATGTGTGGGGGCCTGGTGGAGGGTGCCCCTGACTGCTGGGGGGTGGGGGTGCTGGGAGACATAAGTGGGGGCCTGGTGGAGGGTGCCCCTGACTGCTGGGGGGTGGGGGTGCTGGGAGACATGAGTTGGACATGAGTGGGGGCCTGGTGGAGGGTGCCCCTGACTGCTGGGGGGTGGGGTGCTCGGAGACATGAGTGGGGGCCTGGTGGAGGGTGCCCCTGACTTCTGAGGGGTGGGGGTGCAGGGGGACATGAGTTGGACATGAGTGGGGGCCTGCTGGCAGGTGTCCTGCACTGCTGGGGGGTGGGGGTGCAGGGGGACATGAGTTGGACATGAGTGGGGGGCTGCTGGCAGGTGCCCCTGGATGCTGGGGTGTGGGGGTGCTGGGAGACATGAGTGGGGGCCTGCTGGCACGTGCCCCACAGTGCTGGGGGGTGGGGGTGCAGGGGGACATGAGTTGGACATGAGTGGGGGCCTGGTGGTGGGTGCCCCACAGTGCTGGGGGTGGGGGTGCAGGGAGACATGAGTGGGGGCCTGGTGGAGGGTGCCCCTGACTGCTGGGGGTGGGGGTGCTGGGAGACATGAGTGGGGACCTGGTGGAGGGTGCCCCTGACTGCTGGGGGGTGGGGGTGCTGAGAGACATGAGTGGGGGCCTGGTGGAGGGTGCCCCTGACTGCTGGGGGTGGGGGTGCAGGGAACATGAATTGGACATGAGTGGAGGCCTGCTGCCAGGTGCCCTGCACTGCTGGGGGGTGTGGGAGCAGGGAGACATGAGTGGGGGCCTGGTGGAGGGTGCCCCTGACTGCTGGGGGTGGGGGTGCTGGGAGACATGAGTGGGGGCCTGGTGGAGGTTGGCCCTGACTGCTGGGGGGTGGGGGTGCTGGGGGACATGAGTTGGACATGTGTGGGGGCCTGGTGGAGGGTGCCCCTGACTGCTGGGGGGTAGGGGTGCTGGGAGACATGAGTGGGGGCCTGGTGGAGGGTGCCCCTGACTGCTGGGGGTGGGGGTGCTGGGAGACATGAGTTGGACATGAGTGGGGGCCTGGTGGAGGGTGCCCCTGACTGCTGGGGGTGGGGGTGCTGGGAGACATGAGTGGGGACCTGGTGGAGGTTGCCCCTGACTGCTGGGGGGTGGGGGTTGTGGGAGACATGAGTGGGGCCTGGTGGAGGGTGCCCCTGACTGCTGGGGGGTGGGGGTGCAGGGGGACATGAGTGGGGGCCTGGGTGAGGGTGCCCCTGACTGCTGTGGGGTGGGAGTGCTGGGAGACATGAGTTGGACATGAGTGGGGGCCTGGTGGAGGGTGCCCCTGACTGCTGGGGGGTGGGGGTGCTGGGAGACATGAGTGGGGGCCTGCTGGCAGGTGCCCCACAGTGCTGGGGGGTGGTGGTGCAGGGGGACATGAGTTGGACATGAGTGGGGGCCTGCTGGCAGGTGCCCTGCACTGCTGGGGGGTGGGGGTGCAGGGAGACATGAGTGGGGGCCTGGTGCAGGGTGCCCCTGACTGCTGGGGGGTGGGGGTGCTGGGAGACATAAGTGGGGGCCTGGTGGAGGTGCCCCTGACTGCTGGGGGGTGGGGGTGCTGGGAGACATGAGTTGGACATGAGTGGGGGCCTTGTGGAGGGTGCCCCTGACTGCTGGGGCGTGGGGGTGCTCGGAGACATGAGTGGGGGCCTGGTGGAGGGTGCCCCTGACTTCTGAGGGGTGGTGGTGCAGGGGGACATGGGTTGGACATGAGTGGGGGCCTGCTGGCAGGTGCCCTGCACTGCTGGGGGGTGGGGGTGCAGGGGGACATGAGTTGGACATGAGTGGGGGGCTGCTGGCAGGTGCCCCTGGATGCTGGGGTGTGGGGGTGCTGGGAGGCATGAGTGGGGGCCTGCTGGCACGTGCCCCACAGTGCTGGGGGGTGGGGGTGCAGGGGGACATGAGTTGGACATGAGTGGGGGCCTGGTGGTGGGTGCCCCACAGTGCTGGGGGTGGGGGTGCAGGGAGACATGAGTGGGGGCCTGGTGGAGGGTGCCCCTGACTGCTGGGGGTGGGGGTGCTGGGAGACATGAGTGGGGGCCTGGTGGAGGATGCCCCTGACTGCTGGGGGTGGAGGTGCTGGGAGACATGAGTTGGACATGAGTGGGGACCTGGTGGAGGGTGCCCCTGACTGCTGGGGGGTGGGGGTGCTGGGAGACATGAGTGGGGGCCTGGTGGAGGGTGCCCCTGACTGCTGGGGGGTGGGGGTGCAGGGGACATGAATTGGACATGAGTGGAGGCCTGCTGCCAGGTGCCCTGCACTGCTGGGGGATGTGGGTGCAGGTGGACATGGGTGGGGGCCTGGTGGAGGGTGCCCCTGACTGCTGGGGAATGGGGGTGCTGGGAGACATGAGTTGGACATCAGTAGGGGCCTGGTGGAGGGTGCCCCTTACTGCTGGGGGGTGGGGGTGCAGGGAGACATGAGTTGGGCATGAGTGGGGGCCTGGTGGAGGGTGCCCCTGGATGCTGGGGGGTGGGGGTGCTGGGAGACATGCGTTGGTGGGCAGTAGTGCAAGGTGACATGTGGGTTGGCTGGGGGGCATGGCCATGGTGGATGGGCTGCCTGCGGGACATGTGCAGGGGTGCAGGGTAGTCCCCTGTGGTGTGGGCTGCCTGCAGGGGCCGTGGAGGGTGTAGAGGGAACACCTGGGAGGACCCACATGGCCAATTCACGTGTAGTACTCCCCGGCACCCCCGAAATACACGTACCCTGCTGAAATCACGTGTGGAACTTCACGCGCACCCCGAAATACACGCATCCTGCAAATTTGCGTGTGAAACTTCCCGCGCACCTTGGAATACACATACCCTGCTGAAATCGCGTGTGAAACTTCACGCGCACCCCGAAATACACGTACCAAGGACAATCGCGTGTGGAACTTCCCGCGCACCCCGAAATACACGTACCCAGGCCAATCGCATGTGGAACTTCCCACGCACCCCGAAATACACGCACACGCTATTTTTCACACAGCGGGTGTCCGTGTTTGTCGCGTACCCCTTTGCACCTCATTTGTCCTAGAGGGCCACAGTATGGATCATTCATCATAGCTGTATATAGGTGCTTTTTGTTAGCGCACATTTTGGCGCACATTTATTTCAGGCGCAGGGACGCTACCGCCTGCTTTCTTGTGGCGGACTTGTTTGTCCCTGTGCGTGTCTTTGCCCGTGCGCTGGTTTGCCCTATCCGATTCCATGAATACCAGTTGTAGGCGAGCGTGTGGGCGTTCCGCGCACTTGCCTCCTGTACTTCCCCTGTGACACCCATTCCGAGTGTTACACCCCGCGTTCCGCCTACTTTTGTTATGTGCGCCGCGCTATGTGCGATTTCGCTGTGGCCTTGCCGCACGCCGTTGCAAGACCTGTGCTGTAAGAGGATTCAATTCAGCACTACAGCTAAGTCAACGCCTAGTCTATAATACTGAATGAAAACCCTTATTGATATATCTTTAGGTCCAGTTCATGCGTTCTGGATGACTACCCCTGTATAACACCCCTCTCTTGGAATCCCCCTGACCCCACTGAGCCAAGAAGTAGTTCTGTTTTGCAAGTTTAAAAGGTTTATTTGATAATTTACAATATATATTATATCACGCTTTATAATAAATTAATAATTGAATAGCACACTTAATCTGATATGATAAAGATTGACAACAGAGAATCTGGCACTAGCACACTTCTTTATAATTATTAAGGAGTTGAGATGAAATGGATAAGGTAGCACACTGGTAAATAGGAACAAAAGAAGAAGGTGGTACAAAATGCTTTATGGAGTTCAAATGGATGCAAGGTTGAATGAATGAAATGCAGTATAGAAATACTCAATATGATTTCAACAAAACAATGTAATCACTTTTCTCTGGCAATTCCCTCCCCCCCCCTTGATGCAAGGCAAGGAAATGGAAGGAAACACACAGTTCTCAGAAATGCAATCAAATGTGATTCAGTTCACCCCAGCAAGCTTAAAGAAAACAGATAGGAGTTTTGAATCACGGGCCCAAATTGCTTTGATATGTGCTGGCAATGGATGAGAAATATGCTGGAAACGCTTTTAATTCCCTTTCAGAGGTTCAGGGTGAGTGGTATCTAGTTAATATTAGTCCAGGCTCACACTAGCAATGATGCAGGGATAGTTAGCAGGTTAAACGAATTTCTGGCAAATGGAAAGCAAGCAGCAGCAGTTTTTACATGTGAAGAAATTGCAAATCGCGGTAAAATTCGCGGATGCGTGTTCCGCGATTTCGGTAAAACTATAAGGGGTAGGAATGCGGTTCTAGGTGCGATTCAAAGCTACGATTCTAAGCTATCAGAGGAAAGTTACTGCAAGTCTCTAGCCCAAACGGTCGCGGAGATATGAGCGATTTAATAAAGGTCGTTTTTGGGTTTGCAAATTTCAAAAGCTCAAAATGACAAGTGCAGCTTGCAACTAGCAAATCACAGGTGACAGCTTTACAAGTGACAGGTGACAGTTAGGAGACAGTTCTACTTAGATTAAAATAGGATTGAATTATATTATTTTAACTAAGAGATTGGTTCTGCACAGTTTTCTAGGTACTCACACTATATTCTTGAGTGAAATGGGCCTCATCACGGATCTGGTCAGGGTTTTGGACTGGACTCTGGTCTGGTCTGGTCTCTCTGGTCTGGTCTCTTAGTACAGCACTGCTTTCTCTCTGGTCTGGTCTCTTAGTTCTGGATAGATTGATGAATTTGAAGTCTGGATCTCTGGATGTTGTATGGAGGTAAGTATGGATTTTTCCGGCAGAGCGTCCCGCTGCAGATGGATTTGGAAAGTCTCTATCTGTCCTGTCTGTCTGCTTTTATGTGTTTAGAATGTGGGTGTGTTCTAGCATCACTGACCCTACCTCTCTCTCAGCTTCTAATTGGTCAAACTTTCATTCGTCCCCTGATTGGCGAACTAAGTTGTGTCAGAGTGATGTCAGCCATTTATGATCTCTTGAAGACCCTCCCTTATCATCTGTGCACCCAAATCTATATATGATCAAAATACATACTTCAGAGTTACACAGTTGCTTGAAATTACATATCCATGGTGTGGCTGAATTTAGCCATGTCTCTGTCCAAATCTGCTCATTCTAGGAGCTTGCATTCAAAAATGGCAACTTCTAGCACTTTTTAATGTGCTAAACAACATTGGATCTTCATTAAATTTTATACAACTGTTCCTCACATATCTACCCACATACCAATGCATTTTCGTTTGTCTAGCTGAAACAGGGAGTCTGTAATATTAATAAACAATGAGGTTTTGCCCCAGAACATCACACAAATTCGAGTTTGGCCTTGAATTAAAGGTACATTTTTTAAATTAAAGCTCTCAAAGTTATACATTTCTGTCATTTGATTACAAAGAGTTATCAGTGTTTTTGTAAAATATATATTTTACTTCCAATTCAGTCCTCAGAGTGTTGAGGTCCGCCTCCAAGACTTGGGTGGGTCAGTCCTCTGGGCAGGCAGGGCTTTGTTGACATTAAACATTTCAGAATTAACATATTCCTTTCAGAGGAAAGGGTCCTTTGTGTGGTCTCTGGGAAGCTCCCAGCCAGTCTGCCTTCTATCAATCAAGAGGTCATGTGAGATTCTAACTCCTGGTGTGAAGCTCTTGAGGTGATAGGGTTTCCCAGGCTTCAGGCCTCTGGGAACAGCATGTGGCTAATTTTTAATTAAAATGCAGCCTTTGAAGTCAGCTGAGTCAAATCCCTTTGTCAGCAACTGCACTTAATTCTCCTGTCAGAGTTTAGACCGCCAGCGCCCCCTTGAGGATTTTGTTGGTACTGCATGCAATTTTGGGATTTTCTTGGATTAATGCATTCTAAACAGGAATGGTTCTTACATGGTAGTAAATCCTTGCTTAACATTGTTTTGATGGGGCTCCTTACAGTAAAATGGTTATGTGGAACCCCACAAAAGGGTTGAATCTTTAAAGTGGTCCAATGAGTCACGATTTCAGCAACTTTTTGACATCAGTAACAGTGGATTTTGTTAACAAAGACCTTTCTTTACACTGGTGGGTGGCAAGTTAGGTAACCATTTTGGTGTGCGCACAACTGCGCAGCTCTCCTGGATTCTGGGATGAAATGATGGGCGGCGACAGCGCATCCCCATCTTTACCCACTCCAATTATTTATTTTTGTTCTGGGGCAAAATGATGGGCAGCGACAGCTTAATCCCCATCTTTACCCCGTCTAATGATTCCACATGGGTCAAAACCCTCCACAAACCCCCCCGCCCGACTGCGCTTTGACTTGAGTCGAGGGGGAGTCGGTTGCAAGGGAGGTTTTGAACCCTGGCGCTGGTATGTCCACATTATCTTCTTCCAATTCTGTAGACGGCACAGTTCAGCATCTTCCTCTCCATCCGGTCAGATCGATCAGTTCTCCTCGCCGGTCCTGATGGGAAGATTGGGCGGTACCCCGGGCCCGTTGCGTCTCTGCTCCCGGTCTCCGGATCGTCCTCCTTGGCCCGTCTCCCGGTCTTCTTTCTCCTAGGACGACAAAGGAAGAGCGGCAATACCTACTCATAGACGTCTTTCCACCACTGTTGAGATAGTGGGGCAGCATATGCATTTTATCATCACGAAACATTACGTTCTTATTTTGAAAAAATAAAAACAGTATAACTAAGAGACAGTTTCATGCAAATCACAATATTTTAGAGACTAGATGTGGTATGTTTTATGGTTGGAACTGAATTAGTCTGAGACAGTACCCGCTAGGATTTCAGAGGATTCCTCCAGTTGTTGCAGAGTGTGCCTGGGATGGCAACATTTCAACTGGTTTATGTGGACCCACTTGTCTTCCCCCTCTGCCGAACCGCCTTTGGGGATGTGGATTTTGTAGGCCACAGGGGAGATCTTGTCGATGATCTCAAAGGGTCCCTTCCATGTAGGCAAAAATTTGCGCTGCTTGGCCTGGTTCCTTTGGAAGTTGTATAGATAGACCCGGTCTCCCACCTGATATTCCTTCCTGGAAGTTTTCAGGTCATAATGGGTCTTCATGCTATCAGCTGATCTTTCTAGATTCCGCTGAGCATAAGCAAAAGCATGTTGGAGGTGTTTCCTTAAATTCTCCACATACTCATGAGTTGTGGAGGCATTTATCAGTGTCTGCTCTTGGGTCCTGTAGAGCAAATGCTGAGGAAGCACCATCTTGCGCCCAGTCATCAACTCAAATGGTGACATTTTGGTTGCAGATGAAGGGGTAGATCTGATAGCCATTAGGACCAGAGGTAATCGGATATCCCAACTTGGCCCAGAATCTGCCACAAACTTCTTTAATATGCTCACAATTGTCCGGTTATATCTCTCTACTGCCCCAGAAGAAGCTGGTCTATAAGCAATATGCAGCTTTCTCTTGACCCCCAGTATCTCCCACATCTTTGTCATTACCTCACTGGTGAAGTGGCTACCTCTGTCTGACTCAATCCTTTGAGGTAGACCAAAACGGGAAAAGATGTGGTTAATCATCAAGGCAGCTGCAGTTTCTGCCTTGCAATTTGGGGCTGGGAGACATTCCACCCACTTGGTAAACAAGCATGTGACGGTCAACATGTACTTATTCCCCCTAGCCGAGCGAACCACGGGGCCTACAAAGTCGATTTGTAAATCTGACCATGGCAGTGTCATTCCCCGCTTTTGTAAAGGTGCCCGGTGTGTGAGGGATGATGGCTGAAATTGTGCACACACAAGGCAACCCTTCAGGTACTGGTCGAGGTCCTGCCCCATGTGTGGCCAGTATGCAACCTCTCTTAAGATTTCCAATGTTGTGTGAAACCCCCTATGACCGGCAGTGGCCGCATCATGGGCGTGACTTAACATCAGGCTTCGGAATGAGGTAGGAACCACCCACTGATCGTGGCCAGCTTTGGATTTCCTTACCAACAAACCGTCTTGGATCCGGAACATTTTTGGACATTTCATCAACACTCTTAGGTCCTCTTTCCCAATGTAATCGGTATCCGTCAGGGGAAAGTTCTCAGGGTCCTCAAGGTGCTGGTAAAATTTACCAATTATTGGATCCCCCTTCTGAGCAGTAATCAAATCAGCATCAGGGGTCTCCTTACTCCATTGTGCAATTGAAAGGTCGTTGTGAGCATTTGTCTGGGACCTAGTGATAGCAGTGACCTGGATTTCCCCCAACAGGGACTCAATCTCAATTAGATCCCCTTGGATGGCCCCGGTTTTGGCCAGCTGATCAGCTAAGTCATTTCCAGTTTTGTCTGGTCCCTCTACTTTGGAATGACCCTTGATCTTCTTCCAATAGATGGTCATCCCATTCGAGGTGACCAGATCATCAATGTTTTGGATCAACTTCCCATGTTTCAAGGGTTTGTTGTTAGCACATACCATGCCTCTGGTCTTCCAATTAACCAGGTGCTCCACGAACCCGTTCCGTACATAATCCGAATCTGTGATTATGACCAGTTCGTGGAGTTGATGCTGGACAGCAGTGAGGATGGCCTGATGCACAGCCATCAATTCTGCCACCTGACTACTTCGGGGACCAATTTTGTATCCAGCGGAGGGTTCTGGGGACTCATTCACCCATGCATTCCCTACGCCGGCCACCAGTTCTTTCTCCCCGTTGTTGTCGACATGGTAAGAGCATCCATCCACATACACAGTGGGCATTCCCTCACACTTGTCTTCTTCAAAGACTTTGTGGGGGGAATTAAGGTATGCCTCCATGTTGTCCTTTATTTTTAGACTTTCGTCCTCGAGACAGTATTCTCTGGCACAATCATGCAAGTCAGCCAGACCTTGCGCGAGGGGACTCTTCTTGTTTTGGCCATATCTGACCTCCACAGGAAAGCCTTGCATTGACAGAATCCAGGAAGTAATTCGGGAATTACTCACATTTCCGGCCCGGATTCTGTCACTTTGGAGATATTGCAGAGGCTGGTGTGGAGTCTCCACTATGATGTGTTCCCCCTGGATAAACGGGTGGTAATTCTTCAATGCCCACACCGTTGCCAGGAGTGCCTTCTCACAATCGTTGAATTTTTCCTCCACAGAGGATAAAGTTTTGCTCGCATAGGAGATTACTTTATTGACCTTGTCATGCTTTTGGTATAATACTGCCGTCAAGCACGTATTAGAGAACCCTGTCTCCAGGAAGAACTCCTTGTTTCTGACAGGGTAAGCTAGGCAAGGCGCTTGTGAGAGGCTTCTCTTGAGTTGTTTTACTGCCTCGGCTTGTTCTGGACCCCATTCCCACTTGACCCCCCCCTTCAGGAGATGAATCAGGGGTCTGGTGATCTCTGCGTAGCCCTCAATGAACTTTCTGCTGTAATTAGTCAGTCCAAGGAGGCTCCTTAGTTCCCGCAGAGTTGTGGGGTCTTTCAGTTTCTGAAGTGCTTCCACTTTCTTTTCCTGGGGACAGAGGCCCTGAGGAGTAATCTCATGCCCCAAGAAATTAACACGGGTTCTACACCACTGTGCTTTCTGAAAGGAAAGTTTTGCTCCGGCGGCCCTCAACTGTGTCAGAACATAACGGATCTCTGCTATGTGTTCCTCCACAGATGAACTTTTGATGAGGACATCATCTACATAAGCCAGGTTACCCCTCGTACCCAGGTCGGGCATGGCCTTATGTAGGAAAATATTGAACTCATTACCGGAGTTAAGGTATCCGAAGGGAGTCCGGGTCCATGTGTACTGCTGGCCCCCAAAGGTAAAAGCCAGCTTGTATTGGTCCTCCCTACTGACAGGCACGGTCCAGTATCCATTGGTCAGGTCTATTGCAGTGAATACCTGTGACCCCTGAATCTGGGCCAGCCCTTGGTCAATGTAGGGAAGAGGCCATCGGGAAGTGTGGACCCGTTTGTTGAGCTCCCTGAGGTCAGCGCAGAGTCTCCACTGGCCGTTTGGCTTCAATATTCCCAGCACCGGATTATTGAAGGTGCTGTGGACTGGACGGATTATTCCCCGGGACTCAAGGTTCTTAATTATTTCAGTAAGGGACTCCATTGATGCGAGAGGCAAGCGATATTGCTTCACAAACACTGGAGTCATGCCAGGGTCCGTGGGGATTGTTGTGGTGTGGATGTCGGTGCGACCACAGTCATATGAGTCTACCGCAAAGAGATCTTGGAAATCCAAGAAAACTTGTTTCAACTTTTGCTTTTGTTCCAGAGTCACACAGGCATCAGCTAGGTTGACTCTCTCTTCCACCATCTGCCTGAAGCCTGGAAAGACTTCTGGTTTGGCTATCTCCGCGGCCTCCTCCAGCTGGGTGGAGAAGTCCCTGGTCAGAGTGCTGATTTGGACCGGAGGCTTCAGGTGGGAAAGGCAGCCCTCATGGACCTGGAAAATCACCTCATCCCTCCTGAAGTCACAGGTCACATCTTCCTTACCATAGGGGCAGGAAGTGTACACCAGGAAGTTCCCCCCATGCCGGGTAAAAATCCTGTCTGGTGTTGTATTGTCATCACTGTCACTGTCAAAACAGTCCTTGGGGATTGGTCCTAACAGTTCATTTACTAAGTCGATGGAAAAATGTCGGTCATCAACCGCCATTCCAATAATGGTGCCTGCGGCTAGAGTAATACTCTTTAAGTCGCTGTTATCCACCTCTATTAGAATGGTGTCATGTTCTATGTTGACTAATGGAGTTGGGTTTACCCCCAACCCTTGCTGTTGGAGAGAAGCATTTAGATGTATGTAAGCATCAGGGTTTTTCAACTCTTGTCCCCTTTTAACTTTCACTTCCAGGGAGAATTGTCGGGTCCTTTCTGGGATGGTGACTTCCTCTTTAACCTGAATTTCAACTGCATAAGGTAGCAATTGAACTGACCTAAATGCTTTTTCTGGATCATCAAAGCCCATGGGATTATCCGCTAATCGGGACCAAGCTTTGAAGTTTATTAGGTCCAAACTAATGGCAAAGCGATTGAGAATGTCACTGCCTAAGTAAAAGGCGGCAGGGACGTCTCGCACGACCCAACAATTGTGGACTATGCTCTTGTTGCCAATGGAGATTTTGAGCATACACCTGCTTGGCAGGAGATGTTTGGAATTAGGTGCTTCCAGGTCCATTTCCCATTTGTCTATCAGTTTGAAGGTGGGAATGGCTGGATCTTTTGGGAGTTGGCGAAACATGGCTTCGCTGATGAAGCTCTTACCGTTGTTCACACACACTCGAGCGAGAACAGAGTCCTTCCCATCATTTAACTGAACAGGGATGAACAACTGCTCTCCAATTTGCTGAATATCAGCCAGGCTTTGAGCTGATTTCACATCTTTCTGGACTATAGGAGTGGGAGTTTCAGATTGTGGATTAGTATAGAATTTCAGAGTGTTTCCTTCCAGCGTGGAATACCACTTTAGACTGGAAGGAAGGTTCATTTTCAGAAATAGAGAGGACCCTCCATCACCAGTCTGTTGTCCTACTGCTATTACTGTCACGTCTGGAATTTGGCTATTCTGGAAGTGAAATTCTACTTGGTCAGGTTTTTGTTCAACCATGTGGCAGGTGCCGTTTAAACTAACATGGTTGACACTCTGTTTTAATTTTATTGGTCGGCTAGTCTGGGTCCAGAGGACCTTGTTTACACAATCTATTAGGGGTGACAACCTTCTCAGGAGGTCATTCCCTAGTAAACAAGGGGTGCCCTCTGGGGTCACAACTATGACCGGGTGTTTCAACTTATGTCGCCCAATTTTAATGTCCAAGTCTGCAGTCCCCTCAACGGGAATTTCCTTCCCGTCAAAGTTCTGTAGTTGTCCCGGAAGAGAGGTGAGAGGAATTTGGTAATTCTCTCCCCTTCCTGCATTCAGTTCGTCAAAGGCCCTTCTGGACAGAAGGGTAGCTTGAGATCCAGTGTCCACCAGTGCCGAGATTGTACCCTGCCCCTGTACTTGTACCGGGGCATAATATCTTCCCTCCTTCTCCTCAAGGGGGCACAGATAATGTACATTTTTGGACAACTGGTGGGCTAATTTTCTGGTTTTGGACATCGCGAGAAAAGAATTTTGGGCAGAATTCTGTGGAGAGCCTTGGGAATCTGAAAGAAAAAGTTGGCAACTGGAGATCAGAGCCATTGTGGGTTCCCCTGGTTCCGGTTCTGGGCCGCCCCCCCCTTTTTGGAGGCAGTCCACAGGATGGGTTTGAACCAGGGGATTTTCTTGCTGTTGGTTCTGGGATGAGATGGTGGGCGGCGGTAGCTCAGTCTCCACATCTCCCCAATCTGGATTTGCATCCCTAGGGACCCATTTTTCTTTGGGAGGAGTTCCCCCCTCTCTGAAGGAGAAGATCCTTTTCCCAGGATCCTCTGAGGATCCCTCTCCCTCAAATCGGAAGATCTGTACCTCCTCCTCAAACTGAGTCTGTTTGGGTCTTTTGTTTCTCCTACCCCCCCTCTGCTCCTTAGGAGGCAGACTTTCAGGGGCAAGAGATTTTGTTTCCGGTTCCTGGGTTTCCAGGGGCTGTTTACAAGTGAGGAAGGAAGCTTCCTCCAAGGCTTTACACCCCCCTTCCCTTTGTGCCTCCTCCCTGGGAACCGGTGAGTTATCGGGGTGCTGCCCCCGTCATTGTTCTGGAGCACCAGGTCCAGAGTTGGGTGCGTTCTGCGCCAGCACGCCCATCTGAGGGTTCTGCTGAGCCCTCAGTATGTGACCCAGATCCCGCGCCATGTTTTGAACCTGGCGCTCTAACTGGGAAACCCGCTCAGGCTGATACGGGGCCCTGTTTTCTCCCCTGGGCTGATCCCGGGAAGGGTAGCTGTCCCTTCTTTGGTAGTACCCCTGGTTGGGAAGATTTGGGTACCCCTCCACCCTTGGCCTCCCCTCTCCCGGATTCAGTGGTCTGGGCTCAGGGAATTGGGGAAAGAAGGATGGATGGTTTTGGGGCTGAAAGTCGGGAGGATATCTGGGGAAAAAGTTCTGCCCAGGGTTTGGTAAATTTCTGCCCTCCTGTGGGAAGTTTGGAGGGAAGTTCCCTGGGTTAGGTGCTTGGCTGGATCCCCCCCCTTGGGCTGGAGGAGTCCACACATAACCCAGGATGGGTCGATTTCCCTTGTAACGTGGACTTACATAATCAGGAGAGCGAGGGACCCCATTTGTGGGGCTGCCTCCCTGGCTCCCTGTCTGTGACTGGCCCGAGGACCTTCTGGGCCTAGCATTATTAGGTGCAGGTAGGTTTTTAGGCCCCCCCATCTCCAGATCCAAAACGGGGGTGACCTTTACCTCTGCCACCTTGACAGCAGCAGGGGTGCTGTTGGCTTTGGGGTTTTTCTGGGCATTGCTTTTATTTTCTATGGGCTTCTGCACCTCATAGATCCGGGTAGCCTGTTCAATGACCCAGTCTAAAGATCTTTTCTCATGAAAATCTCTCACGAGCTGGGTCATTATATATTTGGGCAAGGCATGGAAAAACGTATTGACAAACTCTCTACTATCTGTGCGCACCCTTCTGGTGGTTTGCGCAAAAGCACGCTTTAACTCCTGCACAAATTCTCGTGGGGCCTGATCCTCCCCACATTGCAAATTGTAGGCCGCCTTGCGAGCCTCTTGAGGATTTCTGTGAACAGAAAAATGTTTCAGGATGGCCGCCTTATATGTGGACCATCTTAAATGATTTTGGTCCTCCAGCCCCGCAAAGAAACTGGAGTATTCCGGGGAGAATGTCCACTTTACATATTGAATACAGCTTTGGCTGTCCTTCAAATGGAAAGTCTCCATCATTTGTTCAAACAACTCTAAGTGCTCCCAAACAGAATACTTAGCGTTCTTATGGTAAGGCGTGATGACGCTCCTGATCGCCTTAATCTGCTTTAAGGGGTCCTTAAGCAAGGCCCTTTTTGCCTTATTGGCCTTTTTGGTTCGGGTAACCCTTGTCCATTCTTCCTCGGACTCAGAGGCACTGCTCCCAGAGGTTCCCGTCTGTTCTTCCAGGTTTTCCCGGATTCTGCGAGCCTGGGAATGGCTGGCAGAATGTGGGGACCTGGTCTCCTGTGTCCTGCGCAGTTCAGAGGAGTCTTCAGATTCCTCCTTGCTGCCAGGATTTGATGGGTACCCCCTCCACTGACCTAACTGGGCAGAGGTTTTCAGGATGCCCTTAATGGGCCTACTCTCCTGGGGTTCCCCATTGAACTGTACTGTACTTGGGTGCCCATACCCGGATGCCCACCCCTCCATTCCTGAGTGGTACTGGCCTATGAGCCCCATACTCTTAGCTGGATAGTGATCTGCCATCCCTGCGGCCCTGTGCTCATGTGCGCCAGGGGACATGGGGGTGGTAGAGTCCAGGGACTGGGGGAGATGAAGGCCCCTGGTGTTAGGGCTCCTGCGGTTATGGTCAGGAATCTCTCTTTCCCAGCGGACCTCATCTCTATCCGCCCCTGCTCCCTGTTGCAATGCAAGAGCCTGCATTTGTGCTTTCAGTTCCTCTGTTAAGGCCTTACTCGACTCTATCAGTTTCTCCTGCATCGCTACCTGTTGCTGGAGCCTATCATTGTGTTGACAGAGGGCCTCATTCTCCCTCTGTGCTTCCTGGTTGGTCCTGGAGAACTGGGCCAGTCTTTGCTGCAGGAGGTTTACCTCCTGGGCAATGTCCCTATTGGCCTGCTCCTTTCTTGCTAGAGCATCTTCCACCCTTCTGGTGTGCTCTACCAAGTTCTGGTTTTCTTTTTGGAGATCACCCAGCCCCTGGTGGGCCAGGTGATTTTCTTCCATTTTTCTTTTTAAATGGCAGACTTCCTGGCCTAAGGCGTCTCTTTCCTGACTAATAGCCTGCATTTGTGCCGCCAGGTCGTCCCTTTGCCTTTGGAAGGCACCAGCTTTCTGGCGCTCCTGATCAAACTCTGCCTGGGTATCCAGGTCTTTCAGAATCAGTTTATTGCTCTCCTCCTTCACTCTATCTAGGTGGCCTTGCAGGGTGACTACCTGCTCAGCACATGCCCTATTGAAGTCTAGCTGTTGCTCCAGCTTTTTCTGGCTTTGCAGTAGGGAGTCCAAACCTTCTTGGTGTTCCTTCTGCAAGGCCAGAAATCTGGTATCCTGTTCTGACTTTTCCTTTTTCAGCACATCCATATCCTCCTTTATTTTAG
Source organism: Ambystoma mexicanum (assembly GCF_040938575.1). Taxonomy (NCBI): domain Eukaryota; kingdom Metazoa; phylum Chordata; class Amphibia; order Caudata; family Ambystomatidae; genus Ambystoma; species Ambystoma mexicanum. Next base: position 185,681,673 of record NC_090937.1, read on the forward strand.
TGATGTACTGTCTGGTCTCATTTTCTGACTCCTGGCTTCTGTGCAGCCTTTGCTCAGAAGAGTCCAGATCAGATTGGGCCTTCTCTAACGCCATCTGTTGCCTTTTTGCCAGATCATGGCCTTCAGCACATTTATTCTGTATGGCTCCCATGTATAAATATAAATATGCCGCTATCCTAACAATCTTGTCGTGCTCATCTTTGGCCTTAGGAGCCATATATAGTTCACTCAGGGCCACGTGTAATGGACCCTGATCTCTATATATATCTGACCCTGTTTCAGTGACCTGTTGCGTGATGGCCTGCAACCAGACTGTTTGGTCCTGGTGAGTCCATTCACCTCTCACAAATAGTTTGTGTAAGAAGTGCTCTCTGGCTATTTTCATATCTACCAAGGTCGTCATTCTAGAGATTGGTCTCTGTCCTGACTTACAGAAGTTTGTATTTTATTTTTGCAGAACAGAACTTTTCTTGGAGTGTCCCTTTTGAGGAATGCTTCACAGCGTAATGCAGCGTGGTGATCCGACCGGATGTATGTATCCCGTCAGTTAGCACCCTGTATTAAGCTGCACAAGTGGTAAATCTAACCCAACGTCTCGGCTCGAGCCCCCAATTTGTAAGAGGATTCAATTCAGCACTACAGCTAAGTCAACGCCTAGTCTATAATACTGAATGAAAACCCTTATTGATATATCTTTAGGTCCAGTTCATGCGTTCTGGATGACTACCCCTGTATAACACCCCTCTCTTGGAATCCCCCTGACCCCACTGAGCCAAGAAGTAGTTCTGTTTTGCAAGTTTAAAAGGTTTATTTGATAATTTACAATATATATTATATCACGCTTTATAATAAATTAATAATTGAATAGCACACTTAATCTGATATGATAAAGATTGACAACAGAGAATCTGGCACTAGCACACTTCTTTATAATTATTAAGGAGTTGAGATGAAATGGATAAGGTAGCACACTGGTAAATAGGAACAAAAGAAGAAGGTGGTACAAAATGCTTTATGGAGTTCAAATGGATGCAAGGTTGAATGAATGAAATGCAGTATAGAAATACTCAATATGATTTCAACAAAACAATGTAATCACTTTTCTCTGGCAATTCCCTCCCCCCCCCTTGATGCAAGGCAAGGAAATGGAAGGAAACACACAGTTCTCAGAAATGCAATCAAATGTGATTCAGTTCACCCCAGCAAGCTTAAAGAAAACAGATAGGAGTTTTGAATCACGGGCCCAAATTGCTTTGATATGTGCTGGCAATGGATGAGAAATATGCTGGAAACGCTTTTAATTCCCTTTCAGAGGTTCAGGGTGAGTGGTATCTAGTTAATATTAGTCCAGGCTCACACTAGCAATGATGCATGGATAGTTAGCAGGTTAAACGAATTTCTGGCAAATGGAAAGCAAGCAGCAGCAGTTTTTACATGTGAAGAAATTGCAAATCGCGGTAAAATTCGCGGATGCGTGTTCCGCGATTTCGGTAAAACTATAAGGGGTAGGAATGCGGTTCTAGGTGCGATTCAAAGCTACGATTCTAAGCTATCAGAGGAAAGTTACTGCAAGTCTCTAGCCCAAACGGTCGCGGAGATATGAGCGATTTAATAAAGGTCGTTTTTGGGTTTGCAAATTTCAAAAGCTCAAAATGACAAGTGCAGCTTGCAACTAGCAAATCACAGGTGACAGCTTTACAAGTGACAGGTGACAGTTAGGAGACAGTTCTACTTAGATTAAAATAGGATTGAATTATATTATTTTAACTAAGAGATTGGTTCTGCACAGTTTTCTAGGTACTCACACTATATTCTTGAGTGAAATGGGCCTCATCACGGATCTGGTCAGGGTTTTGGACTGGACTCTGGTCTGGTCTGGTCTCTCTGGTCTGGTCTCTTAGTACAGCACTGCTTTCTCTCTGGTCTGGTCTCTTAGTTCTGGATAGATTGATGAATTTGAAGTCTGGATCTCTGGATGTTGTATGGAGGTAAGTATGGATTTTTCCGGCAGAGCGTCCCGCTGCAGATGGATTTGGAAAGTCTCTATCTGTCCTGTCTGTCTGCTTTTATGTGTTTAGAATGTGGGTGTGTTCTAGCATCACTGACCCTACCTCTCTCTCAGCTTCTAATTGGTCAAACTTTCATTCGTCCCCTGATTGGCGAACTAAGTTGTGTCAGAGTGATGTCAGCCATTTATGATCTCTTGAAGACCCTCCCTTATCATCTGTGCACCCAAATCTATATATGATCAAAATACATACTTCAGAGTTACACAGTTGCTTGAAATTACATATCCATGGTGTGGCTGAATTTAGCCATGTCTCTGTCCAAATCTGCTCATTCTAGGAGCTTGCATTCAAAAATGGCAACTTCTAGCACTTTTTAATGTGCTAAACAACATTGGATCTTCATTAAATTTTATACAACTGTTCCTCACATATCTACCCACATACCAATGCATTTTCGTTTGTCTAGCTGAAACAGGGAGTCTGTAATATTAATAAACAATGAGGTTTTGCCCCAGAACATCACACAAATTCGAGTTTGGCCTTGAATTAAAGGTACATTTTTTAAATTAAAGCTCTCAAAGTTATACATTTCTGTCATTTGATTACAAAGAGTTATCAGTGTTTTTGTAAAATATATATTTTACTTCCAATTCAGTCCTCAGAGTGTTGAGGTCCGCCTCCAAGACTTGGGTGGGTCAGTCCTCTGGGCAGGCAGGGCTTTGTTGACATTAAACATTTCAGAATTAACATATTCCTTTCAGAGGAAAGGGTCCTTTGTGTGGTCTCTGGGAAGCTCCCAGCCAGTCTGCCTTCTATCAATCAAGAGGTCATGTGAGATTCTAACTCCTGGTGTGAAGCTCTTGAGGTGATAGGGTTTCCCAGGCTTCAGGCCTCTGGGAACAGCATGTGGCTAATTTTTAATTAAAATGCAGCCTTTGAAGTCAGCTGAGTCAAATCCCTTTGTCAGCAACTGCACTTAATTCTCCTGTCAGAGTTTAGACCGCCAGCGCCCCCTTGAGGATTTTGTTGGTACTGCATGCAATTTTGGGATTTTCTTGGATTAATGCATTCTAAACAGGAATGGTTCTTACATGGTAGTAAATCCTTGCTTAACATTGTTTTGATGGGGCTCCTTACAGTAAAATGGTTATGTGGAACCCCACAAAAGGGTTGAATCTTTAAAGTGGTCCAATGAGTCACGATTTCAGCAACTTTTTGACATCAGTAACAGTGGATTTTGTTAACAAAGACCTTTCTTTACACTGGTGGGTGGCAAGTTAGGTAACCATTTTGGTGTGCGCACAACTGCGCAGCTCTCCTGGATTCTGGGATGAAATGATGGGCGGCGACAGCGCATCCCCATCTTTACCCACTCCAATTATTTATTTTTGTTCTGGGGCAAAATGATGGGCAGCGACAGCTTAATCCCCATCTTTACCCCGTCTAATGATTCCACATGGGTCAAAACCCTCCACAGTGCGCCGGCGTGCACCGCGCACTTTTTCAGCGCACATCCAATATTTTTCTCGCGCACGGACTTCCATGAATCCATGTGCGCCCGTTTCCCTGCGATTTTTGCACTTGCACTGCGATTCGCACGTTTTGGCACCTCTGCGCCGGAATTTTCGGCACACATTAATTCCATGAATCGGCCTGCTAGTTTTTCAGGAGAGTGTCAAAAAGGAAGGAAAGTCCACAAACAACCAGTGTTGGCTTAGGGCTACTTGATGCATTAAGGAGACATGGGTACAATGTGCCTGTGGGTGGTGGCAGTAATGTGTAAATATTTTTCAATTTATTTTCTAAGAATCACCTTATTTTAGACTATGTCGAAGCCAATAGTTTTTGCTGATGTATATGCATCTTTATGGGCACTGACTTCATAACTCTAGGTATGCATGCTGATTACAAGATATTTGCATCATAAGCCCAGAAAGTACCACAATTTGTCAGGTATTGGCATCGTGCCACTGGTACTCACTCCATGCACCATATATTGGTACCCAATAACAGGTAATGCCATTAACAACCTAACATCTACCATTTCAAGGTTTCTTTTACCAAAATCCATGGTACTCATGCCGTTACCAGGTATTATGATATGGTATGATATTTTATTTGTATCGCGCTTGTACACAGGTGTTTCAAAGCGCGACTAGGCAAGGGAGGGGAAACAGGGGAGAACACAAAGCAACAGCGATCTTACTAGGCCCAGTGACATTGAGAACGCACAAGTGCATGCGAAGGGGAAAAGGGACAAAGTGCATGGAAAGGGGAGAGTGGAAAGTGCAGAGAAGAGGAGAGTAGATAAATAAATAATAAATAAATAAATAATAGAATGGAGGCAATAAACAGTGATAGTGCAGCCAGCCAGTGGCAAGTGCTGTGTTTATGGCGACAGACTGGGTAAGTCGGATAAGTGCAGAAAAGAAGAAAATGGGGTGGGGGTCTGTATGGGTACAGATACAGTCCACCCAGTGCAAAGGCTGGCCGGGAGGCAGTGCAGCAGGGCGGCAGGGTGAGCAGGTACCTGGACCCAGGGGAAAGAGGGTGGCCAGGTGCACAGTGCCAAGAGAGAGCGGGTCAGCAGGGGAGAGGGGCTGAGAAGGCAGAAGCAAAGAGAAAGGTCTTTAGGTGCTTCCAGAACAGGAGATGGTTCTCCTCAAGTTTTAGAGTGGCAGGGAGGCTGTTCCAGAGGAAGGCCACAGCTGAAGATAGAGCTCTACCGCCAGCTTGTTTCTTTGCAAAACGATGAATCCGGAGGGAGTTAGAGGTAGAGGAGCGAAGGGCTCGAGAGGGGAGGTATTTGCGGAGGGACAGCTGAAGATATTTTGGACCCAGGCCGCAGAAAGCCCTGTGGACAACGCAGAGGGTTTTGATTTTAATCCTTGGATCCACTGGGAGCCAATGAGAGATTTCAGATCTGGAGAGATACGATCCCAGGGCTTGAGGCCAAGGACAAGTCTCGCAGTCCTGTTCTGGATAAGTTGCAGAGGGCCGAGTGAAGAGGCAAGTAGATTTAAAAAGAGGCTTTTACAAATGTCCAACCTAGAGAGAACCAGAGCTTGACAGAGAGCGAGCTTCTGAGGGAAGGAGAGGAAAGGCAATGTACCTCTGAGGAGGTGCAGTAGGAAGTTTGACTTTTTAGAGACCTTAGCGATATGGGCAGAGAAGGAAAGTGTGGAGTCAAAGATGACCCCGAGGTTCTTAGCCTTGCAGGTAGGGGTAGGAGGCGGGCCAAGGGGGGCAGGCCAGAGAGTGAGGGAAAAGGATGTAGATGGTGTGCCGATGAGGAGGATCTCAGTCTTGCTGGCATTTAGACAAAGATCATTGGCGGCACACCAATCTTGAATGGCAGTTAGGCAGTCAGAGATGAGAGAGGGGGAGGAGGTGGCTGAGGGCAGCTGGAAAATGATTTGAGTGTCATCAGCATAGCACTGGAAATTTGAGCAGAAAATGGCAATGCAGTGGGCAAGAGTTGCCAGATATTGGTTGAAAAGCCAGGGTGAGAGGTTAGACCCCTGGGAAAACCTACAGGTATAGAGGAAGATAGATGATAGGAAGGACCTGAGTTGGACCTGGGAGGGTCGATCAGAGAGTAAAGAGGTCAGCCAGGCCAGAGCCTGATCACTGATACCCAGGTTATCACGGAGACGTTGAGCAGGATGGTGTGGTTGACCGTGTCAAAGGCAGAAGAGAGATCAAGAAAGATGAGGACAGAGGGAACGTTAGAGTCCAGGTTGGAGAGCAGATCTTCACAGATGTTCAGGAGAGCAGTTTCCATGCTTCTGTCCGCTCTGAAGCCAGACTGGTGGTCATGGAGACAGCCAACACAATCTGAATGAAGGTTAAGCTGAGAGATGACCAGCTTTTCCAGGAGTTTGCCCAGAAAGGGGATAATGGAAATTGGGCGATAGCCGGACAGGAAGGATCAGCTGAGGATTTCTTGAGAAGTGGATGCACAAGGGAGTGCTTCAGATGAGAGGGGAAGGATCCTGAGGCAAAGGAGTTGTTGCAATAATCGGCAAGGGCTGCAGCAAGGGTGTCAATGTGGTCCTTGGTGGTTTTAGAGGAACAGGGATGAACCTGTTTTGACGAGGCCTTCATAGATTGGACTTGTCTAGCGACCTTGTCAGGGGAGAAAATTGGAAATGAAGAGAAGGACGGTGGGGGGGAGGTTAAAGGGGGGTCCGCAAGCACAATTCACCAGGTTCCTGCACTATTATCATCCAATGTAAGGTATTAACTCCATTAATGACACTATGCACAATTAGCATTGGAGTGATACCCAAACAGGAGGCACTGTCGGATTCCATTATGTCCAGGCAGAAAAGAAGTGTTTGGATATCATCCATTATGCCCAATTAGGATAGCGATGGCAGGCTTTATTATTCCTACTTAGCATAGAACGGATACATCAATATGCCAAATGATCACATGCAATGGCGGATACAAATATGTCCAGCTAGCACAGTAAGTCCACCATTGATAAGTTGTAGTTATCACAGTAAAACAAGGCACTGTTATGGCCACCATCACAGTAACCCAGACTTCAGTATGCCCAGCTAGCACTGCATTGCCATATTCTGTAGGGGTTCTATGTGTGTGGTGCTTTGTGAGTGTGTAGTGCTTTGTGAGTGTGTCATGGCACCATGAGCACACACAGTGTGTGCAGTACAGTTCTGAGGATGGTGTCTGTGCATTGCAGTGCCAGAGCAGTGTGTGTGTATTCAGTGCACTGCTGGTGTGGTGTGATGCAGTACAGTGCTGAGGTCATGTGTAAGCAGTGCTGGAGTGATGTGTGTTTGTGTGCACTGCTGAGGGTGATGTGTGCGAAGTGCTGGGGAAGTATGTGGGTGCAGTGTTGGGATTAGAATGTGGGTGCAGTAAAATGCAGTGTTAAGGACAATGTGTGTGGAGTTGAAGGGGTGTGTGTGTGAACAGTACAGTGCAAGAGGTGTGTGTGTATGCAGTTCAGCGCTAAGGGTGTGTGTGTGTGTGTGTGTGTGTGTGTGTGTGTGTGTGTGTGTGTGTGTGTGTGTGTGTGTGTGTGTGTGTGTGTGTGCAGTATTGGATGCTGTGTGTGCAGAGCAATGTTGGGGCTGTGTGCCTACATGCAGTGTGGGGATGCTCTGAGTACAGTAAAGTGTCAGGGACAGTGTGCGCAGAATGGTGTTGGGGTTGTGTGCATGCAGTGTAGGAGTGGTGTTAGTGTAGAACAGTGCTTGAGGCAGCGTGTGCTAGGCAGTGTTTGAGTTCTGTGCATGCATACATTTCAAGGGTGGTGTGAGCACAGGGCGGAATGCAGTGTGTGCAGAGCAGTGTTGAAGCTGTACACATTTGTGGGTCAATCTGTGGGGATTGTGGGAATGCAGAGCAGTGTTGGGGTTGCGTCCATGTCTTCTGTACATTGAGGTGGTTTGAGTGCCGATCAGTGTGGGTGTGCAATGAGGTGTAGCGTATGTGCAGTGCTAGCAATGTTCAGTGGGTTGGTGCGTTCCCAAACTCACGCCGAGGCCCAATGTCGCCCTATATTATCCCATTAGCAAATATTATATTGATTCAATAGTGAAGAAGAACGCCTCATAGGTATGTTTGCTGCTAAACTGCACAAGAAAAAGAAACCATGTCATCTTGTGTTTCTTAGAAGGTGTGCAATAAGATATTGCAAAATCATTCATTTGATTTAACAAATTAGAAAATTACAGCAATTTTATTTGTTTATCAATATGTTTCTACTCTGAATCGTACAGATTATGAGGTAACCTTTCGGATTTAACGCTCAAATCTTTTCAGAATCTTTGAAAATATGCTCTGCGGATTGTTTTGGAGTTTTCGGATTTGCCCTCTAGTCTCTGAGAGGGGGGTGGAAGGGCGTGTCACGGCCCCCTGCTGTGGACCTATTCTCTCACTACTTTGCCAGGACAATGACCTACTGAGCAATGCAAGTTAAGGAAAGCTGTGTCTGTTTACATTTTGACCACTTGGAAAAAGAAATTGACATATCTATTAAAAAACGTCACTGCTTTGCAATTGCAAAAATAACCCTTTTTTCCCCTTGCTCAGATTGTGGGGGCGTGGGGGGATAAATCATATTGTATTCCCCCTGCTTAAATTCCCCCTGCTTAAAATTGTGGGGTGGATTTATCACCCCATCACCCCTTTCCCTTTTCCTACGCCCATGGTGATACCTTCCCCATGTTAACAGTGGTCGCTGAGGCAACTTTACGAAGTTTACGCACACTGTGCCCTTCTCTAAAATGTACTGTGTTTGCGCAATAATTCGACATTTAAGTACACGTTTTATGTTTGTAAAACTAGTCCCTTTTTGTGTACTGGGTTAAGGTACTCCCAGATTTAGGGCACAATATGTATGCTTATTTTCAGGAGCAAAGGATAATAGTGGAATGGGGCATTACGGCACCTACTAACTGTATTGCAAACGAGGTGCAAGTCGAAACTTGCGTTTGCTAAAAGAGTGCCGAGCCAACCCCGTGACGGTCAATTTCATTAACTGAAACAATATTGCTCTATAAATATTTACTTATCCCTGGCAATTTGTTATTGCGGTTCTGGCCTCCACTGCATGCCAGTAATTCGTTTGCATCATGTTGGGTCTGCAGTGAAATCCTCGGAGCTCTGAGGATGCCATGCTCTTGCGTGCCTCCTAATTCACTAGGTTCTGCATATATTCAAGCGCACGCTGCCCCTTCCATCTACTTCCCCTGCTCCGAGAGCAAGGGCCCAATACAGAAAATCAGAGGCGTTGCTAGGGGGTGGCTGAGGGAGCTTTAGCCCTATATCCTTTGGTTGTGGAAGCTCAGGGGCTACAACCAAAAGGCTAGCTAGCCCCGAATACCGGCAGTCCCGACATTAGCTTAGCCCCGGATCTTTTACAAACCTAGCAATGCCCCTGCAGAAATTGCCTCGTCTCTAGTTTGACCTCCATAAGGTTGCCCCACAAAACAGGTATGGGTTAGGGAGAAGAAAGAGGTGGACCAAGGCTTAGGCGGATGGTGAATTCCTTAATTGCAGGAGAGTACATGTTTCCCCCAAAAAAGCGAGAGCGACCAAGAGTAGTGTGTCAGCCCGAGCCAACCAAGGGTGGTACAGAGTGGGTTTCCCACCCCCAAGACATTTTTTTAAATAATATGTTAAAATGGTGAATTTTACACTTTTTTGAAAAATTGGTATAAAGCCCCAGAGTTTGCAATTGCTCTTGTTGGGTAACTCAAGAAACAATCCAATAGATTCAAATCACGAACAGTGCACAGGATGTCGTGATGTCTTTTCCCACAATAGTTAGCATAAAAACATCTTCATGCTGGCTGCGCCCATCCATTTCACCAATATCTGCCAGCATTTCCATGTCAGAACATACTCCTGTTTGCTTTGCGCATATTAAAGATACTTTAAGAAAACGTGTCCATGCTGGCTACAACAATCTATGCTAGTATCCCCATGTAAAACATTCTCCTGCTGGCTTTGCCAGTAAAAATGCCATGCACCACAATAAGACAACATGTCAAGACTGGCTACAGTGCGCTACACCAATATATGCCGTGCTAGCCTTGCAATGCAATAATAAAACGGGCATCCAAATTCATGTTTGGTTTACTCTTGATACCCATTAAAACATACCATGTCATGCGCTATATCCAAATATATATATTACAACTGGCCCACCAAGGTAGGCCAGTCTTGCCACATAAGGCATTGAGAGTAGAGCAACCATAATAAGTGTCATGTGGCAAGACTGTCCTATGTTGCTGGGTCAGTCTGTGTATATTTTGACACTGTGGCATGGCATGTTTTAATGGGCATCAAGAGTATAGTAAGAAAAAGCCAACATGATTCATGTTAGCTTAACTCTTGATGCCCATTTTGTTATTACAAGAACCCCTCTCCCTTCCCCGCGCACAATCCGAGTCAGGCCTGGTCTCATGCACACACGCATGCATTAATACATTCATCCATTCCTCTCATTCAAACAAACATTCATACATCAATTCTTTTCTCCATTCACTCATACACACATACAACAGACACTCTAATTCACTTGCATACAGTTACAGATACAAACACTTGCATAAAGCATAGATAGATACATACAATACAAAACATTCCCCTTACCTGCAGTTCTGGTCCCGACAACGTCTTCCCGGGAGGCCCTCAGGGTCACGCTCAGCATGACCAGGAACCAGGAAGCATACAGCGTGTCCTAGTTCCTGATGGCATGCGCGGGAGACCCGAGTGCCTCTTGATTGCCACCCAGAGAGGCATACATGTGTGGGGATGGGGGCGGGGGGTGGACCAAGGCACAATTAGGCCTGCAACTTCTCAGCCTGCATCCCCTATGTACAGTGCAAGTCTGGCTAACAAAACTACCCCAGCCTTGCATGGTCAACTGGGCATGCATGCGTTAGTACTTAAACTAAGAAAGGGAACTCATGTTTCCCTTTCTCAGTTAGAGCCAGCTCTGGAGCGCTTGGAAGCACTTTCCCTGGGCTGGCTTTGGCGCATCCATAATGGGCGACGGTGGAACCAGTGCCCCATTACCCATTAAAGAGGAGCCACCCCTGGGTCAAGGACCCACATCTACATGTCCTGAGAAGGGCTATGGGGTCAGGCGCTGCAAATGTAGGCGTCCCTGATCACGCATCTTTGGGTTTTGCAATGTTTAAACATGCCCTGGTCGTGGAGAGGAATCTGTTTTGTAACGATATATAGAGAGACCACCCTTAACCCCAATATCAAGGTGCCCCACAATAATATGTTTACATTTTTAGCACTAGCCCTATTAACGACTCATAGAGAGTCACGTAAATAATGCCCCCCCCCCACCCCGTGCCAACAGTGAGCCAAGAACCAGGCTGGGGTAAAGAAAGAATACATATTTATTTAAATTATAAGCTCAAAGAATAATGACTTTCACTGATTTCACACGACACCCCCTGTGGCAGAAAACAAAGCTTCGATTATAAAACACACTTTTTTCAGGATGTTACTTTTAAACACACTTTTTCTGCATTTAACATTTTTATCACAAACATGGAACACAGGCTAAATAATCGGTTAAAGCCTCTCGTCCCACGAACCCCTTTTGTCAAATGAAATAATACTTTGCATCATACTTTGTAAAATGACTAGAGCATAAACATGACCACTTATGGATGAAGGTTAATTTTTAAATCACATACACATTTGTTTTTTAAAGCAATTTGACAGCAGCATTTGTTAGGTTTAGTTCTCTGCATGCTTGAAAATACTAGCAGTTTGAAATCCCACCATTCACTTGATAATGCTTGGGATTGATAGGACACTCCTTCCTGCTTCACCCCAAAGCAATGCAGATTATTTTCTGCTATCAGGGTCACTTACTCACTCGCAGGAAAGTGTGTGCATTTTCCAATGGAGAATTATACTTGGTTTCCCTTGGCAAAGCACTATTATCCCCAAACACCAGTAACACAGGCCTCAATGATATGCAGCACCCCTCTGTTTAAAGGGCAAGTCTAGGAAGTGGGGACCATTTAGGAATTTCGTTCTGGGATCAGTGCACTTTGTTTAAAGGCAGGTTTTTGGGAAGTGGGATCAGTTGGGAATTTCGTTTGGGGCCAAGGTACACCTTTTTTACTTCAAGGAAGGGTTTAAGGAGTGATAACAGTGGGGAATCCCATTCTGGGGAAGGACACCTCTTTTCATTAGTGAAGTCAGGGGTGGACGGGAAAAATAAAGGCACCCCAATTATTATAAATGACTATAATGTATTTTCCGGCTAGGAAAGTGGTTGGGGTTTTGAACTCCTCCAAACTCCCCCAGTGTCAATCTATTTGGGAATTAATTAAATATGCTTAGGCCCTATACAGCCCCCCCCACCACCACTATTAAGGGAAGAATATCAAGGCAAGCAGATCCCCCACACTTAGTTTCATTTTGGGCAAGTTACTTACATGGGATTTCTCTGGGTTTGATGCACAGGAAAGTCAGTCAGGTTCCAGGACCCTCTCTTGTGGGAACACCAGGATCTGGTCCTGATACTTTGCTCAAATGTAGGTACCAGCTTCCCCTCTCTTTGGCTCTCCTCAGCTTTAGGCTCCGCCAGTGACTGTCCTCCCGGGCAAGGTCAAATATTCATTCAGCTTTCAATAGTGGCACCCAGATCCTCTTTAGACAGCTGCCCTGGCAAGGTTAAATTCAGCCACCCTCCTTCAGCTTTTCACCCAGGTGATTTTAGGCAAGTATCCCTGGTAGATTTGAGTTCCTGTCTTCTGATGTTTTTTTAGGCAGCTCCCCTGATGTTCAAATTATGCTGTCCTGATAATCTATCCCCATTCCACATAGTGCAAGGGTTTTTTACCCACTAAATCCATCACTGAAATATGGAAATCAGGAGATGTACATTTTTAGGACAGAATTTGCATTGGAGATTCATCCCATTTTCTCCTCCCAAGGTTCATCCCCTCTATGCCGAAAGGCTATGGGAATGGAGAACATTACATTATGAAAAATGGACCCACCTCCTTGCAGCTTCTTTTTTTTTTTTACACATGGCCCTTTGCACTGAAATGTCACTACATGACAAAAACCTGTGTTTTACCACTAAACATAAGAACATATATATTTTTAAATACAGTTAATTATGGCAGACTTGTTGAAATAACTCACATGTTTGCACTTTGTTGCCTATGTAAATGGTGGTTTTTCGCCCTTTACGCTAAAACTAAAATAGTTATGGAAATACATTTTCCAACACAACTATCTAATTAAATAAGCCACCAGCTCCCTAACATTTAGATTCAATATACTTTTGGACAAGCTAGAATCACATTTTAGATCGTTATATGGTTATCAAAACATGCTTGTCCTCAGCTTTAATATGACACTGGGATGAATTCGGTGTGACTTATAGTTGCTGAGAAAATGGACAATTATGATATTCCATTTAAGCTAATGGAAATGTTCAAACATGTATGCAAATTCAAACTCGCATTGCCACCTAGTTTCATTTCTCTGGGAACACTTGACCAGGCCTCTCCTCTTCTCTCATTGTCTATTTTGCCTGCAGTAAACTCATCAGCCTTTGTCCTGTCAAGGCTTAATGGTCTTTTTTTGGCTTATCCCAGAGACCAGGCCACCATGAGATCCGTAGATTCTTACTTAAGAGTTCTGTATAGCAATGGGGTCAGGGATCGAACCTCAAAGCTATCCATTTCCTGGGCCACCAAAAGCCGTTCTTGTTTCATCTGAAAGAAAGAGCCTGTTCACTCTGGGACATTTATTTTGCATGAGAAGCCTACTATTAATTTTAATACATTGCGTTTCGCCGTCACACACAAAGGGCCTCATTATAAGTATGGCGGTGCTGGAAAAAATTGGGGGTAATGGAATTACCGCCACTTTTCCCTCACCACCATACTCTCAGTATGGCCCTGGAGTGGGAGATTTACCTCCAGCATGATGCTGGAGGTAAATCCTCCTACTTTCTGCCGAAAATTGGCAGAATCGGCAGAATTACTGTGGCGATAATTCCGCCCAAAAATGCCCCATAGAGTCCAATGGACTCTGCTACAAAAATTAAGATTAACTCTGCCACGACCACTTGTAATCCGGTGACCATTCCGCCAGACCAAGTGGCGGTAATGGTAATTCAGTTGGGCGGTATTTCGGTGGGTTTACTTCCAGAATACCACCCAACTTGTAATCAGGCCCCAAGTATTTTCCCATATATTTTGTTTTTTTATCTGTGGAACATTTTTATTAATGTCTTGATTTAAAACTGCAAATGCAAATGCAAGGCCCTTTACATGGTGTCAGTTTCTGTGTTGGTGAATGCCACATTTCCCCTGGAGAATGAGATGTTCATGTTTCTGTGGCAGATACAAATTAAATGCTGCTTTCTCAGGCTGTCCTCCACTTGGTAAGGAAAGGTAGGACTTTCATTTTCAGTTCTTGGCTATTTTCACTGCATTTTCATTTATTTATTTATTTCAACTTCCTTGTGCCAATTGCAGAAATACACACTCTGCATTAGTAGGCCCATTTGCAATGTGGATGTTTGTAAGACTGGCTGCTCCTACTGAGAGCGCGTTGTTTTTCTTCAGAACACTGTTTTTCGCATGAGCACCCTAACATGGCCTTTCTGTTTTCTGTCATCATGGGGCAGTCTTTGAACCCCACAGTTTCTAGCCCCTAAGCCACTAGGAACAACACAGAAAGAGGTTTTGCCTAGTTGGACGCCAGTGCATTGTAATAGTATAACACAAATGTGGGGACTCTTTTTGGTAAGTGCAGGGAAAGATATGACTGCTCATGCTGTGGCTCTACCCAAGAAAAATTAGCTGCCAGCATTTACATTTTAAGAACAGCGTGGAAGAGTTTTTCAACCAGAGGAATTCAAGAGAGAAATGAGGATGGGAGGCTAATGATGAGAGAGCAGTGTCAGTGGGAATACCGGCAAATGGGTTTACCTGTGGATCACCCCAGACATGGTTCTGCAACCTTTGCCTCTCCATGGGGGTCATTACGATCCTGGCGTTAAGGGTTTAACGGCGCCGTAAAAGGTGTCGGCGCCGTTAAACCCTTAACGCCTGATTACGAGGTCCCTTTGTGGGACCCGACCTTAACGGCTGGTTTTACCAGCCGTTAAAGTAGGGTGCCGCAAAGGGACCTAGGTGCTAATTACGGTACCGCAATTTGCGGTACCGTACTTAGCGCCTTCCCCAGTCCCATTGAGCCCTATGGGGCGAAAATGGGAATGGGGAAGGGCCATGGTGAAATGGGGAAATACCGCCCCGCCAACCTTGGAATGGGGCAGTATTTCCCCATTCCACCATGGCGGACTCGTTACAACACCGGCACCAACCATGGTGCTAATAGTGCCATGGTTTAGCGCCGAGATTGTAATGAGGGCCCATGTGTTTTAGACTACACCTCATATCAGCCCTGGCCAGTATAGTCAATTGTGAGGACTCATGGAGGTGGTAGTCCAAAACATCGGGAGAGACACGTGTAAACAGGCATAGATGTGAGAAACACAAGGTCCTTCAGGAGGGGGTGGTAGCTGGCTTTTGGGGCCAGGGAAGTGTTGAGAAGGGCCACTAAGAGGACAACCCTTGGTCAAATGCTTTACAGATGAAAGCAGGGGAGATGGGAAGGTGCCCAAACAAAATGGGGGAAAATAAAAAGGGGTTCACTAGAATGCCTGTGAGGAAAAGCAAGAGGAGATCGTGAAGGGACAAAAACACAGAATAGTGACCCAAGGGAAATCGATCGTGGGGCAAATAGAGACCTGAGGGGACTAGAGTGAACCGATGGCAGGATGGAGGGTGACTGGAGAGGTATGTGATGGGTAGTTGTGCACCCTCTTTAAGGAAGCAGCCCAGAAGTGTGGGACCTAGAGCTGCCAAACCTAGAAAAGAGAGATGGGTTGGTGAACCCAGAGCAGGAAATGGTCATTCGGAAGCCTTGTCTACAGCTGGGAAAATCAACCTGAGTATGTGGGATACATTGATTATAATAGATAAATAAAGGAATACAGGGTGGGGGTTAATAGCTGTTGATTATAATCCGACAGTTAGGCAGCAGGAGCTGAAATCTAAATGTCCATTAAAAAGCTATTAAGCCCTTTTTCAGCAAGGTGCTACTTTAGTTTAAACCACAGTAAAAAGCAAAGAAGGTGATAATACTGTTGGATACGGCAAGCAGCCCGGAAGAGAGGATTGCCCGAGGGCCACATTAAAGACAACCTGTAAAATGCGCGTTGCAAAGTGGACATTTATTGTAATGAATTAAAGAAGTATTTTGCCTTTGTTATATGACTTTCATCTTGTGGGCAGCTGCTCAGGCTCCCTATGAAGCTTAGAGTCCACTTCAACTGAAAATTCTGAAAGGCCCTGGTACAATCTCTTGCCCAAAGCATGGTGATGAACATAAAGAGAGAGGCTGGCATTGGCTGAGCAGGGCAGCAAAGAGCAGCCTAGGGCTGGATGTAAAAATGGCCATGTTGGCCTACATAAGTGGTTACGTGAGGGGGGCCAAGTCGAGCGGAAGTGGGGGGGGGGTTAAGTATTAGGAGGCAATTCATGTGCACCAATAAGGGGCATGAGTGATTTCTATGAAGAAGAGAGGTAAATACTGTGAGATGTCTGGGGAGGAGAAAAGGGGCACAATGGGGATACTGCAGACGAGGGAGGGGGAGCGAAGCAATAAATGGGGGTGTGGATCATCTTGTGCATGTTCCAGATGATCTCCCATGTGTTAAACGTGTTGCAGGGGCGAGGAGGGGGCATGGTAAAACTGCCTGGGGAATGGTGTGCAAAAGAACGTGGCGGCTGGATCAGAAGAAGGAGGCCTAGGGTAGATTACGAGGGTCCTCAAGGAGGATGGACCCAGGAATACAGGAAAGAAAGTACTGGCGGCGGGAGATGAGGAGGATGTCAATGCATGGGGGATCGAGAGCAGTGGGACATGGAAATGGAGGGGGCAAGGACTGGGGGTTCAACAGGGTAAAGGAAGCCAAAGACTGGCATAAGAAGCATGCATGGTGGAAATCATGGGACTTATCCCTGAAAGGGGAGGGGCTCAGACTGTTTGAGGGGTGCCATGCACAAAGATCGCAGGGGGCTGAGCCATTGGACCTACGGGAAAAGGCAGCGCGTGTGTAGACAATGCTAAGGCAACAGCGCGAGGGAGAGAGTTCCATGTGCATGAACGAATGATGGCACAAAGACCAGAGAGTTGCAATGATCATGTCTAGAGTGTGACAA
Source organism: Ambystoma mexicanum (assembly GCF_040938575.1). NCBI lineage: Eukaryota > Metazoa > Chordata > Amphibia > Caudata > Ambystomatidae > Ambystoma > Ambystoma mexicanum. The sequence goes on from NC_090937.1 coordinate 185,698,450, forward strand.
CGGCGGGACGCCCATGGCACCAGGAACAGCAGCACAGGAAGAGAAGGGGATGGGACTGAAAAGGATGGTGAGAAGTCAACTAAGGTCCTATATATAAGGGTGGCTAAACCTGCATGAAAGGCCAGATTTGGGTTAGGAAGATTGTAGAGATATTTAAGTTATTCCATATAGAGATTATGCGCAAATAAATGTTTATTTTTATATATTAATTGGGTATTTATAATGTGCCTATACAACAAGACAGGATGGGGGTGGGGATAAAAAAAGGGATGAAGAAAAATAAACCGGTTCTACTTGGCCTTGTGACATTCGGATCGTACAAGTGGAGTAACTATAGAGTGGATGGCATGAGGGGGAGTGCTGGTCAGGGCGGAAGGGCCTGTGGGTTAAGCAAGAAGGTCCACATGCTAAGTACGAGCGACGGGGCTGGAAGGCGAAGGGGTGCAGGACCAGCCAGGAAAGTGCAGGTGGAGCCCAGAAGTTCAAAGGAGGAAGAGAGGGAATTGGCAAGCAAGCAGATGATTCATACGACGAATGAGAACTGTATCTTGGCTTTCCTTATGAATGTCATTATCTAATGCAAAAGTCCACAGAGAGGATTCTGGCACTATTAAAGTATATGGCTACAATAAGATGGCCCCCATCTCCCCTACTGCCCTGCCATACTTATATGGCACACTCTCTCGCCTACCTAATTGTGTTTATTTGTATTTATTTTGGTTTATATAGCGCTTTATGCCAAAGCACTTTACATTATAACAACAATGATACATAGAACATAATGAGAATTAATTGAAGCAATTTACAAACATGAAACAATCTAACAAAACAGTATGTAGGGCAATTTACCTGGTTTATAATCGAGGAAGGAGGGAGGAGGAAAGAGGAGAGATGAGGGAGGCAGAACAGGAAAAAAAAATTAGGAGAGGGAAGGAAGAGGTAAGTAGGGAAAAGTTGAGGGAGGAGAGAGAGAAGTAAAGGAGGTAAGGAGGACGGTCAGGGTGGGGGATGGAAAAGAAGAGATTTCAAGGAGGCACAGAAAGGAGGAGTAGGTGGGAATGGACCGAATAGAGAGAGGTAGAGAGTTCCAATGTAGGGGGGCAAGAAGTTGGAAGGAACGGAATCGAGAAGAGGCACATGGGGACGGGGGTACTGTAAGGAAGAGATCAGCAGATCAGAGGGAGCGGGAAGGAGTGTAGAATGAGAGTAGAGAGGATAGGTAGGGAGGAGCAAGATTGTGAAGAGTTTTGAAAACAAGACAGAGGAAATGAAATTTAAGTTGGAAGTAAAAGGGAAGCCAGCCAAGTTGAGAAAGCAAGGAGGAAATAGAGTCATGAGGAGCGAGAAGACAGAGGGTACGGATGGCAGAGTGATAGATGGATTTGAGGGGAGCAAGATGGGAGGCAGGGAGGCCGAAGAGGAGAGAAGAGCAGTAGAAAAGACGTGAGAAGATAAGAGAGGAGATTAAGAGTTTTGTGGCATGGAAGGTGAGGGAGGAACGGATTTTAAGGATATTGAAAAGGTGGTAGCGACAGGCACGGTAGCTAAGAGAAATACTGTTAGCTTTATATAGTGTTTAGCTGCACTGGATGTAGCTACTGCATTTCTGTAATATACTGTCTCCTGTAACCGTGCACCTGTTAACTTATATCCTGTATCATATGTACTGTATACTTTACTTCTCTGTTTGCCATTACTTTCCAACTGTACTTCTTCATTGTCACTATAGTAGTACTTCCCATTGTATCTTGTAATATATTCTTGTAACATTATTTGTACTGTATTTTGCACTATATTCTTGTAACATCATAAGCTGAAAATATTCTTGTTTCTGCGCCCTGATACCTTCGGGTGTGGTGCGCATTATAAATAAATAAACAAACAAACACGAAATTCACAAAAGAAATTTGAAGGATTTGCTTTTCTTCTCTATGACAAATATGTGGTTGCAGTGAAAAGTACCAATGCGCCCCATTAGACATATGTACCATGCACGTGCCACACACTTCTTTTCCATTTTGTCCTACGCAAAGAAGGGCTGAGGCCACGGTGATGGCACTTAAGGTTTTGTGTGCTACGCATCCTCGTTCCTGAAAAGGAGGAATAGGGTGCTTTTTGAAGTGTAAAACACGAAGGGTTGCCTCTGTGAAATCCTGATAACTGGTTGTTGTTTTTTTGCATATTATTTTGAAGTCTTATCTTTTATTACTGGGCTGGCGCAGACACCATGAGAAATGGAGAATGCTAATGGCCCCTTTCCCTGACAGGTCACAGCTCACTGGCAGTGGTCCATTAGCATTCCAAAGCCCCTCATTCTGCATACTCCACAGTAAATGGCTGCAGCAAATAAGCCTGAAACAGTGTAATGCATGCACACTCAGAGAGGCACAGCTCCCGACTAGGCCGAAACACGTGTCTGGGGTTGCTGTTGGTACTCTTGTTCAAAGAAGAGTTGCCTAGCTTGTCGATGCTGCCTTGGGGTGGGACAAAGACTGATATGCATATGGAAATGTCTCCTCTGCGAAAAGCGCAGTGAGCTAAAGTGTGGTTGACACTCTCCCGGGGGCCATCCACCCAAGAGCAGGTCAATGTTCTAGGTTTGTGTCGGTAAAGGTACTCCCAGACCTTCTTTTGCATGTAATTAAGTACCTTAACGTTTCTAATTAATTTGAATCTTGACAAAACCTACACAGACTTAACCAGCCAAAGCGATTCAATACTTCCCTAGTAGCTAATAAAGTCCAACGAAAATGCAGAAAGGTGCCTCTGATTCTTGTGTGGGGATATATCATTGAAAATGGAACACGAGTGCCTGCTTTTTCGTGATCTCCACTTAAGTGAATTCATGATTTGTACACGTGCATCTCATCAATAGTGAGAGCCCAATCATAGCGAAATAGTTGAAGTTTGACTTTCCCCAGATTTATAGCTAATTCAACGTCGGATGACCCAATTTGTTTAAGGAGATTGCTGCAGAAGATTAAAAAACTATTAACATAACGATCCTCCTTTTTATCTACAATAAGGCGTTAATATGAATAAAGAGAATCATTAGGCTGATTTCAAATTTTTAATTAAAAACTCAGAAATGCCCAACTGACCCTACCTTTTAAGAGAATAGATACCCAGCATGTACTGAATCATAACAAGAGGTATAAAGTTTGATAGCCAGAGCACCTTTCTCCAAAGGAAGCTTTCCAAAGTGGGTAGGAAATCTAAAACCCAGGTGGCATGAATTTGTAACCCATATGACATTTTGGGGACATTTATTCCCTCATAAAATCTCAGTGCTGGGATCAGGGAGAACTTAGCATAACTTGCATGGATTCTACGCAATTGATTGAACAACTTCGTCATACAGGTTTTTAGCCGATTTGTATGTATTCTTTGTGCGGTTTAGCCAAAATAGGGAAACCTAAATAAATAAAATTGTTAACCAGCTCAATCAGGGTAGTTTCAATATGCCAAGTATACTTTGGAGGGCTGTTTCTCAAGGTACATTGCATTAACTTGGTCTTATTAGAATTCACCTTAAGAGAATGAACATCAGCAAAATTCAAAAATGCGGTAATCAATCGCTGTAATTCTAATTGAGTACAGTCAAAGATGAGGTCAAACCTTAGCGTAGGCCAAACACATAACTTTCAAGTTCCACATTTTTGGAGAGGCTAAAGCAGCAGAAGCTAAGGATTCACCTCTATCAGACATGTAAAGATTAAAAAAGGAGGGCGCTAACACGCAGCTCTGCCTTACACCACAATAAGTCTGGATGTTGCAAGAGTGGGAGCCTTGTTGATCCAATCTAACATATGCATTAGAGCCTTCATAGAGACCAATCATGAGATGCAATAAACCACCCGTAAGTCCCCAATTGTTTCATTTGGTCCATAAAAGGCTCAGATCGACTGCATCAAATGCAGCCCAGAGGTCAATGATTGCCCAAAAAAATAGACTCATACTTAGAGGACCACGCTAAGTTCATGATGCAATTTTAAAAAATGCCATTAATAGAGGTACCCAGGTGTTTAAGAAAGCCAGTCTGTCACTTCAAGATCCTACCCGTCTTCAACTGCCAATCCTGAAGATGTGCCAACAGCAAAGCCGCAAAGACCTTGCTGTCGGCATCTAGGACAGCGATAGGTCAATCGTTAAGCGGGTTGGATCTCATCCCCTTTTTGAAAATAGACAAGACATAGGCAGTAGACCAGGATGAGGGGAAACGGATGAGAAGAAACAATCTGTTCGAACAAAATAGCCGGAACATCGGCCCATTTTTCAGGGCAGCCTTTAAATAACAAATTGGAAAATTAATTAGGCCCAGGGCCCTGTGATGAACTGATTTTTCTTGTGATCCCCTAAATTGCTGCAGAATTAACAGGTAACGTCCAAGTGTTATTAAAAAGCCTTATAATCCCACTCTTGCTCCCAACTGAACTGGGCAAATAAGGTTGTATAATGAGATACCCACGTCTTCTCTGAGATGGGGTTTAATGAGCCTACTGATTCAGGATTATCAATAATTGCCAAAAAGCCTGATAATTTTTATTTGGAAAAATAGAGAGGATATGTTAAACTTCACACTGAGTCCTCAGGGAGCGACGGCCCCTTATCCAGTTCTTATAAGCCTGTTTAACATTTTGGGTATACTAAGACTTTTCAAATGTGGAAAGTTCAGGAGATCTATTTATGGCTCTGATCGCGACCCTCATAGTTCTTTTTTTCATACTGCGACTTCACTATCATATAAAAGCACATATTTCCTTTGCATGTCGCTCGAGGTTGTTTTGTGCATAGACTATGATCCATAAAATATCTGACAGATTCTTCAAAATTGGGCAGAGAGAAGGAAGAGTTTTGCCGGGCATAAGTGTTGGAATTAACATAAGTGGCAACGGTAGAGTTGACCCTTGACACTAATGAAACGTTCCAGCTAACTCTATTGCCTGCAGCAATAACCCTCAAACCAGTGGTTGTACACCTTGAGTCTATGCCAGTAATTTACCCCAGCAGAAATCCCCAGACAGAGTGCAACAACCACTAAATTCTGTGGGGCAAATGTGAAGCCGAAGACATCGCTCTGATAAACCTTGACTAGCAAATATTTAGGGCCTCATTACACGGTAGGCGGTAAGGGTTTACTGGGTTTACTGGTACCGGTATTTGAGATATGCTGATTATACAGAGAGAGAAGAAAAACTTGTAAAACAACATGTTGAAAAGTGATGCTTCAAATTGAAAATCTCACAAAGGTGATATTTAATGCCAAAATCAAGGGGGACGTGGCTTGGGTACATGGAGTGAGGACGCGTCTCCCTTAAGCTCCAGACAATAGGGCCAGATCCATGCCAAATTGGATAAGAAGCGCCTGCAGAAACCATTTCTACACTTCCTGACACCAATTCTGACAAAAATCAGAGCCGGCATCCCTGAAAACGCAGCCTTCGAATCCTGATCCCCTAGGGACCAAAAATGGTGGACGCAGCAGCGCTCTAGCCCCGTGAAGGAGGAAGGGCCGCACGCAGATTCAAATGCTACTCTGAGACTTGCAGCATGGGACAGCGGACGGGACCCAGCGCCCGGGCCCTCGGTGCCCTCCACTTAGCACCCTCGTGGCGCCCCCACCGCCGCGAAGCAACATCCACATGGCCTCGGCTGGTGCCGGGTGGCACGCGTCTGGCGGTGCGGGGAGACAGTGGAGACCCAGCACCCTCGCCCCTGGAATCCTTAAATCAACTCCCCCATGGTGCCCCCCGCCGCAGAGCACCATCTACACGACCTCGGCAGGTGCCGGGATGCGTGCGGCGGGGGGCGGAGCAGGGTGGAGCTGGGGGCTCAAACCTCCTGTGTCCCCCTTGCGAGCAGAACGAGGAAGGTGAACATACCGAATGCAGCTGGGGACCGCCTGATAGACCCGGACCCCTGGCCGCCCTCCCGCGGGACCCGCACGACGCAAGCGAACTCCTGTCACCCCAGCTGGAACCCGGCATATAATACAATCCAGAGCGGGCATCCCACTCTTGCAGCCTCAACGGTAAGCCGTTCTCTGCACTGCCCGCCCGGAAGCCTGGATGCCTCCACCCGCTGAATAGTAACGCAGGGGGCCTGTGAACTCCCAGTGCTTGGGGGCTTTGACCTCGTGTGAGAGCCTGCATACACAAGTAAGGAGGAACTAGCCCAGAAGGGGGGGGAGATGAGGCCCACACCCTGCCTCATACAACGTCCAGCACCCTGGAAAAAGCCCCTAGCGGAGCATATATAGGGGTGGATCTCCATTTACCAACCCTGGGCCATCAAGTAGGTCTGACACCCACGAAGACTAACCACCAGGAACCACATGGTGCCCCAAAGCCCCTGACCCACATGTCGCAGCTCGGAGTTTTGCACACGGAGCCACACAACCCCAACTCCCACACAAACGCCGTAGTGCGAGACACCATCAAACCCGGCCACCCAAGTCACTGGCCCTCAAAGACGGCTCCAAGAGTGCCTCAAGGCCTGTCCAGCAGGCGTCCATGCGCTCACGCAACAGCAGTTGCCCCCTAAACTGCGCCATCAAGGCAAAGTCACCACAACGCAAACCATCGTACTGGGGAACTGGGCCCCGCACTGATAACGCAGAACATTGTCAATAACTGCCCTATGCCCCGGAAGCCCCCCGCCCCAAACCCTACAATCATCTACACCCGGGGACAAAAGACCAGCATACTGCCACAAACTATCTCCAGGAACTTGCAGGGGGACTCCCCGCCAGAGCACCCGAAACGAACAGAGTTGACCGCTGGCCCTGGCCTGCCACGGGAGACCTCACATCTGTCCTCTTCCATCGCACAAGAGCCGCAAAGCGACATCAGAGCACTGGATCTTCCCGCTGCAGCCCGGTGACTATCTCGGGGGCACAAACAATTCCTTACCCCCACGAGGACATTGTACTGTAGGACAAGCCCGCCCCCAAACACTTGGACGACCAGCGCTTAACAGCGACTCCAGTGGCGCCCTTGGATCTGACCACACCAGAGATCACAACCGTATACAACAGCACACAGCCTCCTGCAGCAGAGAGACCAGGGACGGAGTCATTGCGGCAAGAACCTTGCGCGGAGGAATAGGGTGCTGTGATACAGCTGAGTAACACAAGTCAGCAATTGCCCCTGCTCGCCGGCTGCCCCCCGCTCCGTGCTTAACAATCATCCGGTGTCATTCCCCCGGTGCACACAAGAGCTTTCTCTGGAGCAGCCACCTGTGACCCACGTTTGGAGACCAGACCCCCAATTGGACCCCAGGGAACACGCAGCAATCCTCCAGGCGGGCCGGCACACCACAAACGGCCATGCCGAATTCCAAAGGCAAAACTAAAAACACTGTCATGGAGTCATTCATCGCAGGCAAGTCCAAAGAACCAGACCAGTAGGCCAAAGAGCCCAGCCCGGGTCCCACAACATCTCGTGAGAATGATAAGGGCAATCAGATACTAGAGGCCATCAGCTGGCTACACTCCTTTATAGACACTAAAACCGGGGAGGTGAAGGCAGACATGATGCTGATGCATCAAGACTAACACAACCTTACAGACCGCGTGACCACCACAGAGACAGCGCAAAAGGAATTAACCGAGATCCTCAAAGACATGCAAGGTAGAGTCCAAGAACTTCAGAAACGCAACAAGATCCTAGAAGAGAGGACTGAAGACGCTGAAGGGCACTCCAGACGCAATAATGTGCGCCTACTCGGAATTCCCGAAGGAATGGAGGATCACAACCCTACTAACTTTATAGAGACTCTCATACAACAAGAGATAGGCGCTGCCCATCTCTCGCAAAGCATAACGGTCGAGCGAGCACATAGATCCTTACAGAAGAAACCACCACCTGGCCCCCACCCACGCGCAATGATAGCCAGAATCCTCAACTTCCAAGACAGGGAAGCAGTTATGCGCTTCTCGCAAGGGGTGGGGAAATCAAAAGAGGCAACCCCAAGATTGCCATCTACCCGGACTACACGCCCCTAGTACAAAGGGCGAGGAACTCTTTCATCCCAATCAAGGCCAGACAACGCCAGCTAAACATCAAATAAATTCTAATGTATCCCTCGAGGCTCAAGATAATACATAAAGGCAGAGCAATTTTTCTGGAATCACCGGCGGCTACCATGTGGCTAGAACACAACAACTTGGTAGATGGGGAGGAGAAGGCGCCATGACCCTTGTTCCGAGCCCACAAGGCAGGATCACCCGACGACAAACAGAAGTCATGTATCGAACCACTGATCGCACAATAAAAGGCAGGAAGTAGCCGGCCCATCAGACCGACCTACAGCACCCCCCCCACGAATGAACCCACGTCATCACATTGCTGACGCATCACACCCACTCAAGGTGACCTGGAAGAAGGGCCCTGACAGAGCGGGGTCACCCGAGCAACGCAGAATCTGCTCAACTGCCGGGTTGGTTTGGTTTGTTTTATTTTTTTTGTTCTTGGTTGAAAGGTCCTCAATATGACCATTTTGCAGAGTCGGAAGGCACATCACAATGGGCCAGGGGGCCAAACCTATAAATATGACAGCTGATATCTAGGTGTTGACATGGAATGTCAGGGGAATGGGCACTTATATGCGAAGGAACAGGATAAAATCCTTCCTGAGAAGAAAACATATCTCTATCGCAATGTTCAAGAAACGCACCTCGTCGCTGAGATAGACTATCGGATCCCGGACTGGTGGGGGGGACAGGTCTTCGGAGAACATACTCCAAGTACGCCCGAGGAGTGCACACATGGATAAGCGGGAATGTACCTTCAAACTCTTGTCCAGAGAGGTGGACCCCGAGGGCAGATACCTCATACTCTGTGGAAGCATTGAACAATGTAAAGCGTGCCTTATCAACACATACGTCCCCAATTGTGGCACCGGGCATATCTTGCCAAACTACAACTGAAGCTAGCTCCCTATAGAGACTGCTTTTTCATATGGGGAGGCGACTTCAATTGCCTTCATGATCCTACCCTCGACAGATCAGTCCCTCCGACGCAACCGACCAACCAACCTTCCTCCTCTTTACATAAAGTCATACAAGAACTGGACCTGTCGGAGGTGTGGAGGGATCTGCATCCTGAAGGTAGGGAATTGTCATACTACTCAGCCCCACATGAGGTATACACCCGTATAGACTACCTATTGATAGACAAAGCGCACCTCCCTCAAATAGACTCCACCTCCTACCTAGGCAGAACCATATCTGACCACTCCCCGCTCCTTATGGTATGGAAGCCAAAGGGTCCTAGACCACCCATACCGATTTGGCAGATGCCAGTGGACACCCTGACCGATGGGGCATTCACGGTGGGGCTCCGTGACAAAATAACAGAGTACATGGACAACAACTTGGGAAGTGTGAACAGATGGAGCACCATTTGGGAAGCCCTGAAGGTACTAGTAATCTATACAGCCATGATTAAATCGTACCCCAGGACGATATCTACGACACGCTAGAGGAAATAGGCCTCCCCACAATAGAAGAAGCCCAGCGAGACACACTAAACCAAGAGCTAACAACCGAGGACATTCAGGAGGCGATGAAAGCACTGTCCACCTGTAAAACCCCTGGGAGCGACCGGCTACCCCCAGAGTTCTACAAATAATTCACAGCCGAGCTAACTCCGACTCTACATGAGGTCTACAAGGAAGCTTTCGAGACTGGGATACTACCAAGCAGCATGAATGAGACACTAGTGATCCCCATACCCAAACCCAGGAAACCAACATCCAAGTGTGGTACCTACAGGTCAATAGCCATCCTCAATTATTATATAAACATTCTTACGACCATACTTGCTAACAGATTATCAAGAGTTATTGGGACCCTAGTACACAGAGATCAGAATGGGTTTGTCCCGGGCCGCAGCACAACAGCGAACTTACGCAGACTGCAGCATATCATAGCACAAACCACAGGCTCGCAGGAACCCTACGCAGTAGTCTCCCTGGATGCCATTAAAGCGCTTGACTCCATTTACTGGGAGTGGCTCCTGGCTACCCTGAAACAATTTGGCCTGGGCAGATACTTCATCCGCTGGATTGAGATCCTCTACAAGGCACTGGTGGCCAGAGTACAAACCGGGAGGACGGTGTCGGCACCATGGGACGTCCCCTTTCTCCAATGTTATACATCCTTGGGCTGGAGCCACTAGCAATATACATAAGGAAACAATTTTTCGACGCACGCATAAAAATTGGAGGCCTATACCACATGATCTCGCTATACGCAGATGACGTCTTACTTTACCTAAGGGACCCGCAACTCAACATACCCACAATCCTGGCGGTACTTAGGAACTTCGCAAGATTATCAGGGATGTCATTCAATCCGGAGAAGTCTTGCATATTCCCACTGGCGGGACTGGTTGGGACCATAAAATCAGCACTCCCAGAAGTCAGGGTAAATTGGGAACCACACACATTTCGATACCTGGGCATCAACATCTGGCACACCCCCTAACAGACACACGGGGGCAACAGCCTGGTGGCAATACAAAGGCTAAAAAAATCCACGAAGTTCTGGACCAGGCTCCCACTGTCAATGATGGGCCAAGTGGCCATCTCTAAAATGATAGTGCTAACACGCTCCCTGAACTTCTTCCAAAACATTCACTACTACATCTGGCCTCTTTCTTCCGGCTGCTGGGCTCATTGTTAAAAGACCTGGTGTGGGGAAGCTCCAGACACAAGCTCGCCCTAGATACACTAATGCTACCATACAAAGTAGGTGGTGTTCAGCTCCCGGATATGGATACTTCCTGGCTGCCCAACTTACTTTTGTGGCCAAATGACTTGCAGATGACTCCACCTCAGAGACCGATCTCCTAACCCTGCTAATAGCTCCAGTGCGACTGAAAGAGATCCTTTGGGTCCGATGGAAATATTCAGTGAAAGTTCCCCTGCTTGTTCAGCTGGGTCGTAAAATATGGGACAGAGCACTGAAGTTGCAGAGGACAGAGAATCCATACTCCCCAGAAACATCAATGACCGCTGACGTCTGCTCTAACAAAGATGAACTGGCGCTCATAAGGCTATGGGAAAGGCACGGCATCTATACCTGGGGAGATATGTACGACGAAAACTCCTTTCCGAGAGTTCGACTCCCTAGAAATCAATGAAGGACTCCCCAAAGGCCAATACCTTCGTTACCGAAAAATCAGAGAAGTGGCAAAACACAAATGTAGCGAATGGCCGGAGGAACCGGAAGCGAACCCGACCCTGACCCTATTGCACAACCTTGGAGACAGCTGGAAGCCAACCTCCAGGATATACGCCCAGCTCACAGACAGACCTAATCCCAAGAGCGACAACCTAAAGAACTCATGGGAAACAGACTTGGGGATAAGCCTTACAGAACAGGAATGGGGGAGAATCCTGCAGTTTCGGGAAAGGGCCGGTCATGACAATGACCTATGAAGCCTGGAAATCTTTGATATGGGACATGTTTCATCCGTCTGATGACACACCCCTGTGAACAAAAGCCAATCTACCTACAAACCCTGGACACATGTTTGGCACTAAACCTCATGATAATCCGATTTGCCCCACCCAGAAAACCCAACACCTCTCCGAAGTGGACTGTGCACCTGCGCCTCTCCCCACCAGACTAGCTCCAGAAGCAGACATGGGACTGTGACGACCTTTGTTGTTTGTTTAAGTTATGTTATTTGTTATAAGATTCCCCTTTTTTTCTCCCTTCATCTTTCCCCCTTCCTCTCTTTCCACTGATAAATGCTATTTACAATATGACTATTCAGTATGTAATTCTCGTTTGAAAATCTCAATAAAAACAATTTAAAATAAATTAATGCCAATATCAATGAAGGTTTAAAGATAAAATACAAGGAATATAAGGTCTAAAATGAATAGTTAAATCATTTTGTGATATGGTGGCAAAGGTATTGCCCTTGCACGCCTGAAAGGACAATCTCACTAAAATTAATAAAAGAGGAATCATGAGGGGGTCTGCATCCTGATGAAGATCTCCATGATTTGATGTTTTTTTTAATGGGTTGGAAATTGCATGTTGATGCAGGAATTGCATCTAGCAGTAATTGGAAATGTTAAAGTTGTCTTTCAACTCCCCCGCACCCTCCGGCCCCCCCCTCCTCGGTTTGCTAACATGGGGAAGGAAATAAACAGTGTGATGTCAAGTGTGTGTAGGCCCTTAGGTGTAGCCTTAGTGAAACTTAAAGACATCTAATTTGGGAAGCCAGCATATTTACGCTGGAACCCCGTTCATCTACAGTTTCTAGACACAGAGCTGTACTCCATCAAATGAATGGATATGTTGGATGACTACCTGAAATGTTTGCTCGTACACAAAGCGGTACAGCAGGACATCATCCGGGAGGTGCAATTGGGTGCAGGAAGAGACACCGGAAAGAAAAGATGCTAAACAATGCTCAAGGTCAAGCAAAGGTTTGGTTGTTTGGTCTCATTGTGTGAAAGCGGGAGAGGTTGGGCCACATGAACCCGGATGTAAGAAACAGGAAGTCTCAGGGAATTGGTAGAAAGAGACAAGTGCAGGGAGGAAAGATCAAGGCTGGGCAAGCAGGATGCAGTGCATTTAAGGGAGGGGCTATGGAAGCAGTTAGGTTTGCAAAATGTGCATTAGAGAAATGGCAGGGCAAGAGCAGACCATAAATCAAAAACCTGAGGATGTATAACATGGAAAACTCAATTACCTTGAATAAAGTGGCTCTGGATCAAACTTAAAGAAGGCCTCGGAGTATTATGTGTACTGTACTTTCCAAAGGTTCCCCTTTAGGAAGTGTGGGCATCGGGGGTGAAGATGTCCTGGGCAGCGGACTGATGCATGCATCAATGAAGGTTCAATGTCGCTAAAGGCAGGTTCTAGAAGACAGAGAGATAAGAGACGCTTCTTGAGAACCTGCTCATGGTTTCATAAAGTGTTCTTTGTTAAGTTGGATGAAAGGAGAGGGCCAGAGTAGATACCCAGTTAATAAGGGAAGACAGATGGCAGGAGGCAAAGATGCAGTGCAGAGAGGAAAGGGCAAGGCTGGGAAAGACCAGCAGAGGGAGCAACACGAGGATGCAGCACATTTGGGGATGGGCTAGGAACGGGTGTGTTAGGGAAATGGCAATGCAGGTACCGCCTGTAAGGCAAAATAGCAATAATGAATAACAATGAACGTGGACCTGCCTTCAATACAGCAGCGGCTTTTCATCAAACTTAAGAAAGTCTCATTGTGATCTGTACTGCTCAATGTGTCACCAAAATCTAGGTGTAGTGCGTTGGGCGGTGGCTGTTCAACGGCCGGTCACGCCTGAGGGCTAATATTGCAACACCTACTTCCTAGTTTAACACCATAAATAAAATTCTTGAATTATTCTGGCCACACGTTTCAGTGCACAGTCTATGCAGTGGGCAACTTGCTGATAGGAAATTATAATGATTTTAAGCAGCCCGATACTGTTTTCAGTAACACGTGATATAAATCAGAGGTGAGCCTTTTTCTTTATCAACAATAACAGTACCAAAATATTTGTCATTCAATGTTCCACCAATAGCCTCCCTGCCCACTTCCGCATCTGCTTGATCCGCAGGTAGACACTCATGCTACAGAAGGCGATTCATAAAATGCCAGCTGCACCTCATTTCATCTCAGGAAAGGAAACGGCAAGGGAAGGGCCTGCATGCTTTGCCAAGTGAACAAGAGTAGGATTTTCCCCGACTTGAAAGAAAGAAAGGCTTGATGAATTCATCTGTCATGGCTGAAGGTAATAGCTATGTGCAGAGCGCACACAATCCAAGCCCCACCTTTCGGGCTCAGCGCTGTTTACAGTGTTTCCTTTCAGTGCACGTGGAGAGAAACTTGTTTCACAAAGTTTAACCACTAATGCAGGTTCCAGGGAAAAAGGATAACAGTAGGTATATGTCTGACACAGCGGATGCGGCATTGACCAGACAATGTCATGAACCCGTAGGCACAACTATCAAGCTGTCTTGATCTCCTCGAAATATGTAATCTGGCCTTTGCCCCAGTCATGTTGACACAGTTGTTCCGGGGCATTGGGATGCATAAGGATTGGTGGGAAGTGACGCGGGAGGGCGGGTTACCGGCAGTTGAAGTCGGATGTTAAATAAAGAAAGACGTATTGCGATAACCTCTGTGTGCTGTCCTTCATCCTGAGCAGTGAGATGCTGGCGCGCAGGGCCGCATCCCCGGCCATCACACTGGCGACGAAGATGGCGCACAAAGGTGCGTGAACCCATCTCCGGGTATCAGGCGTAGCGGACGCCAGGAGGCACGGCCGCCATTGCCCAGGTGGAAGACTGGGACAGAATCTACGGGGAGGTCGTATCTATATGGCCTGGGCCGCACACAGGGAAAGCTGTGCCCCGCCCAGCCGGAACGCTCAGGGAGAAGTGGCTGAGACTTCCAGGCCGCGGCAGTGACTTCACAAGCAACACAGTGAGCGGGAGAAAGAGGAGAAGGGTCAGAGGATGGTGCTTGACAAGTGGCCATCATTACAACAATCCTCTTTCAGAGCCCACAGGGACAATATACAAGCCCTACACGGTGCTCGTGCCTAATAGGCCACTGTGGGGCTGCAGGGTGTGCTGAAGGACGACGTTGAGTGGCCAAGGCAGTGCAGGAGTGGGGGAGAATGAAGATTACCCCTGCTAACTGCGCAGGGAGTATTAATTCTATTAAAGACTAGGAGGAGAGCATTATGCTTCAACTTCTTTATTTACTACTCCTCAGCAGTTTCAACAAACCAATAAAACCAATAACAAACACTGGAAATAAGTCTCAATGAGCTTTTCTCCTTTTGTTCTTTTGGAACTACAATCCCCATAGTCTCTGTTGTCCATCTCCTTTCATGCTCAGCTATGACCACTTCCTGTCCCTGAGCTCCTCCTCTCTTCTTTTACTGCTCTTCAAGCAGATAAGTACCAAAAATGTTACCTCTGTATGAATGCTAATTGTGTAGGAATTTGACACATGTAAAACATATAAAGTTGTTGTGAATTGCATAGACAGCTTACATGCTTATAGACATGTCATAATTTAGATGCGCGATAGTGCTTGTAATTCGAACGTATTCATTTACAGCATTCGTATTATGTTTATATAAGTTGCGGCATTTAGATGATCACGCGACTACAAAATACAAAATTCTCAGAGGATTAACAGCCCCGCGGAGCGCGCCCTGTGCCACATTCTCGGCACCCCAGGGGTGGCTAGCCGCCCGCGGGGCTGTATTCGGAGCCCTCACACGAGGGAGAAGCACGTTGGCGCTTTCCGGCCCCCACCTTCGTGGGGGCGGAGTCAAATATACAGAGCACCGGATCTCTGTGTCGCATTAGCACAGCGATGCGGAGAAATGAAGGAGCCGGGCCGGGCGTGAAAGCTCACACAAAGAGCTTAAGAAAGCAACGGGTGTCCTACAACCTGTGTTACAGCTGGCATTGACCAGCGAATCAGCCCCACCCGCCAACACTAACGCTCACGCTCAGGGGAGCACTCAACACAGTAAACAGCAGAGCGTGCAAACGGAGGCACGGCAGCTCGTGCTGAGATTGAAATACAGGACACTACAGTCCAGCAGACAGCAAGGGGCCCCAAATAAGGGATTTGGAATGATAGCCCATCACAGGCTTTGAAAAACAGAGTCTGGTGCAGCCACATACATGCCACAAAAAAAAAAAAAATTAAAATAAAGAAAGAATAAGAAATAATAATAATAAGAGGATTGATCGCTAAATTAAGGAAAAGAACAATTAAGAGCTGGGAGATCTTCGCAAAGGCATTGATCAGGACATCCATCTAGTGAAGTGGGCGTGCACATACACCTGAATCAGGTATTAAGGCACACAGCAACCTCCAAAAAAATATGTCGGAATTTGAATGGAGCGAAGAGGGGCAGTCGCTGGATTTAGCGGCCAGCTTCAAGGAGATGCTGGGGAACTCACTGGTGGATGCTGTGGCGCAAGGGGTCAAGCCCATTCAAGAGAGGCTGGAGACATTAGAAGCAATTCTACATCAGCCCAGAGATTGCACCATAGGGACGGTGCGCACACCCACTGAACCCTCTGAAGCAGGCTCTAAGGGGAGTAACAAGGCCCGGAAGAGGAAAACCTCTTGCGACCCCCAGGGCCCTTCGGATGGGGCAAAAGAGAAGGCCCCCGGAGGTAGTCAATGCCTTCGCAAAGCTCAGAGAAGCATATTTACAGCGTCAGACAGTGCCGAACCTCACGACCTGGCACAGACCCACATGGTTGCCTATGCGTGCAGGAGCCTCTCAGCCACTGAGCAAGCCTATTTCCAAGTGGAGAAGGAAAGCCTGGCAGTGGTCTGGGCTTGTGAACACTTCCACCTGTTTCTGTAAGGCAAGCCTTTTCGAGTAGTGACGGACCATCAAGCACTCTTATTTCTCTATGGAAACCCACAGGCTAAGATGCCACCCTGCATTGCAAGGTGGGGGCTCAGGCTGCAGGAATACTCATTTGAGATCCTATATAGACCAGGCAAGGAAGAAAACCCTGCTGACTTCTTATCTAGACACCCAAGAACAGGGTTTACCCCTGAACCATCGGTGGCGGACCGGTACCTGCGGTATTTGATCCAGCAAGCCATACCATAAGGGATTGAACCGGCACATCTGGCCCATGAAGTGGAAGCAGATCAGGCTTATCAAATAATATGTATGGGGCTAAAGCCGGGTCAATGGAGGAGAGCCAAAGAATGAGGTCACGTAGCAGCGGAAGAGGTACAGTTGGAAGTGGATTGGCTGCTACAGCTGAAAGAACAGTTGGCGCTCTCTGATGATAATCTTCTGTTAAAAGGTCACAAAGTGGTGATTCCGACATCCCTAAAGCAGAAGGTGATTGAGCTTGCACATGAGGGTCACTGAGGCATGGTTCTGTGAAACACATGCTGCACCAGAAGGTGTGGTTTGCCCAACTGGACACCATGGTGGAAGAACTCCTGACACAGTGCCTCACTTGTTGCCTCTACACATAGAATCGGCATCCAGAGCTGCTGAGGATGTCCGAAATGCCAGGGGGCATATGGGAAGCCATAGCGGCTGACTTCTTTGGCCCTATCGAAGGGGGGGGATACGTATTGGCTGTCATGGACGAGTATTCCAGATACCCCGAAGCTCAAGTCATTTCATCGACTCCTGTCCATCACGTCATACCAGCCATCTTCATGGTTTATGGTGTCCCTCGGACAGTGAAGACAGACAATGGTCCTCCATTCAATGGACACAGCTTTGCAAAATTCAGGAAATACATGGGGTTTCACCATCACAAGGTCACCCCATTGTGGCCCCAGGCCAATGGCATGATTGAGAGGTTGATGGCCAATCTTTAAAGAGCCCTACAGGTAGCTCGACTCACCAGACAGCCGTATGAACAAGTGCTGCACCAATTGCTGAGAGATTATCGAAGCACACCCCACAACTCCACTGGGAAAACCAAAGCTAAGGTAATGTTCGGAAGAGATGTCTGGACTAGACTACCACAGGCCACCCTTCCTGATGACCGGCCAACACTGGACACCGAAATGAGAGAAAGAGACCTAGCTGCGAAAGATCGCATGAAAGACTATGCGGATGGTCGCTGAAAGGCTCGAGACCCTCACCTAGAGGTAGGGGATGTAGTTGCGGTGAGACAACCCCAAATGCACAAGCACACGGCAGCCTTCCATGAGAAACCGCTGATGTTCCTGGAGAAGAAATGCTCCATGATCACTACACAAGGAGAGAGGGGTTTGACCACCCATAATTCCTCTCACTTCAAGAAAATTCCCCTGTCCAGAGGCCGGAGACTAAGTGGGAGAGTGGAGATATCCATTGACTATGCTTCTGATGACCCGTATCAAGGGGATCAAGAGGACTCGGCAGCGTCTGGCCAGGAGAACTAAGGAGATGGGTTAGGGGCCAGCGGCTCTAGTGAACGCTTCAGGTCTCGACCCTAGAGAGCCTAATAAGCCTTGCTGCCTCATTGAGGAAATGACCTAGCGAACAGTATTCCTGTTTGGTTTATTACCCCATTGGGTAACCATTTACGCCATTGGGTAACCATTTAAATTGGGGGGGAAGTCATGTTGACACAGTTGTTCCGGGGCATTGGGAGGCAGGAGGCAGGGTGGGAAGTGACGCGGGAGGGCGGAGTACCTTCAGTTGTCATTGGATGCTAAATAAAGAAAGACGTATTGCGATAACCTACATATGCGGTCCTCCTTCCTGCGCAGTGAGGTGCTGGTGCGCAGGGCCGCATGGCCAGCCATCACAGCTCCCCCGTCCCCAAAATATTCTACACCACCCTCTTCACTTGACTGCTGCAGTCGCACACATAGAGTTTCTTCATCTTTGTCTTGTGCTGGCTTCTCAGGGAAAGAAAACTGTTCAAACGTGCTAATCGTTCATTTTCCTTGAAAGTGTGCTTCTATATTTATGTGCCTTGTGTTTTCAGGCTTCTGATGTGGCCAGCATGTGAACTCTAGTTAGTAGAAGCCGTGAAGCTTCGGCCTGGCCCAGTCAACGAACATTAAAACAAATGCTTCCACTGAGCCCGGCTCATGCAGAATTATTTGCTGGAGTAGAGGTCAAGTGATACCTTTGGAAGGCTGGTCCTGGTAAATTGATAGCTGTGGAAGGCTGGTCCTGGTGCTGAATTAATAGCTTTGGGAGGCTGGTCCTGGTGCTGAATTGATAGCTGTGGAAGGATGGTCCTGGTGACTTGATAGCTGTGGAAGGATGGTCCTGGTGCTGAATTGATAGCTGTGGAGGCTGGTCCTGGTGAATTGATAGCTATGGATGGATGGTCCTGGTGAATTGATAACTGTGGAAGGCTGGTCCCGGTGAGGAATTGATATCTGTGGAAGGCTGGTCCTGGTGCTGAATTGATAGCTGTGGAAGGATGGTCCCGGTGCTGAATTGATAGCTGTGGATGCTGGTCTGGTCAATTGATAGTCGTGGAAGGCTGGTCCTGGTGCTGAATTGATAGCTGTCGAAGGATGGTCCCGGTGCTCAATGGATAGCTGTGGAAGAATGGTCCCAGTGAGGGTTTGGTAGCTGTGGAAGGCTGGCCCTGGTGCTGAACTGATAGCTGTGGAAGGATGGTCCCGGTGCTGAATTGATAGCTGTGGATGCTGGTCTGGTCAATTGATAGTCGTGGAAGGATGGTCCTGGTGCTGAATTGATAGCTTTTGAAGGCTGGTCCTGGTGCTGAATTGATAGCTCTGGAAGGATGGTCCCAGTGCTGAATTGATAGTGTGGAAGGCTGGTCCTGGTGCTGAATTGATAGCTTTGGAAGGCTAGTCCTGGTGCTGAATTGATAGCTTTGGAAGGCTGGTCCTGGTGCTGAATTGATAGCTGTCGAAGGATGGTCCCGGTGCTCAATGAATAGCTGTGGAAGAAGGGTCCCAGTGAGGATTTGGTAGCTGTGGAAGGCTGGCCCTGGTGCTGAATTGATAGCTTTGGAAGGCTGGTCCTGGTGCTTAATTGATAACTTTTTCTTTATTTTTATTTTTTTATTGATTTAGCTGAAATTAATCAACTTTTCAATATATTACAACATTAGAAAATCTAAAATACAATTAGCATAAAATAAGACAATTTAACTCATTCCAACTTTACATGTTACAATTCTTTAAAAAAAGAAAAGAAAAAGAAAAATGAGAAAATACAAAAATAAAAATAAAAACAAGTAGCGTGGATCATGACTTATTACCACCTCATTTGTACATAACTTTGATGAGACAAAATCAAACACATAAGATTTACATTCTTTATAACATCAAAATAATGCCATGGTATCACATACCCTCCATCCAGCATAGACCTCTGCACTGAACATATGAACAACCTTTCTTATTCGTCAGTACTATCTAAGGCTATAGCTGTTAGAAAGTTGACAGTGGAAATTCAAATGCTAATAAAAGGGGTAGATAGTATCATCGCCCACCTTGTGTCCGCTCTCAGATGGCCAATGTATTCAAAATGATTAGCAAAGTACTTCTGTCTAACCTGCATAAGGGCTGGGCACAAAATGATCAAATGTTCAAGTGTTTCTTTGCAAGCCAAATCACAACAGCAATAATTTTGATCCGTCAAGATTATTTTCTGTTCGGCCAGTAAATCTCTGGTCAGCCGTAGGTTTAGACGAAGTCGAAGTATGGAAGATCTGAAGAAAGGTGAAGGCGATTTGCGCAAATA
Organism: Ambystoma mexicanum; assembly: GCF_040938575.1. NCBI lineage: Eukaryota > Metazoa > Chordata > Amphibia > Caudata > Ambystomatidae > Ambystoma > Ambystoma mexicanum. The sequence continues at coordinate 185,718,676 of NC_090937.1, forward strand.
AGGTTCCATCACTGCGAATTTTTTTCCCAAACTGGTTCATTCCAGAATGTTTGTAGTTCAGAAACGTTTTTCTCGTCTCGATCCAGTCCGTCATGTAGATTTTAAGTTTCGCTCTATCAGGGTCCGAGACAAGAATTTCCACAGAAACATCCGCAAGAGCCAGTATGCGGAAGATGCTTTTAGTTCATGATTGTACAAATACATAATCATAGGAAAACAGGTAGCTAGACAGCGTATTAAGAAGTTTCGAATCAAAAGGCATCAAGCATTTCCTAAAAAGTGTGCAAAGGCGCCAATGATATAGGGCATTGAGCGAGATGAGCCCCAGTTCATATTGCAGCCATGGGCCTGGGATACATTGCGGAAGTTGTAGCACTTGTCTCCAATATTTGGCCTCTAGTTTATTGAAACAAGCAGCTGGTAAAATTGGTATAGTTTCCATCCCATATAATAAGGTTGGGATGAAATTTTTATTCTAATATATTTGGCCCGGTTTTAAGGAGAACTTCACAAATCTATAAAGGATTCATTTGGTCTGCGATATGGCTGTGGCCAACCTAAGCTCAATGGACAACATATGACTATCCGTGTGCGGCATCCCCTCAATCCACACACCTACGTACATATATCGTGGAACTACCGCCAACTCGACATTTTTGATGTTCCAAAATATCTTACCTCTGGATGTCTTAGTAGGAATATACGTGACAATTTGAGTCTTTTGTAAGTTAATCGTCCGCTCATTTTGATCGATATAATATGATGATGCTGTTGACAGTTTCTGCAATCCCATTGGAGTTTTCGAGAAAAGGACGAGATTGTCCGCATACCATAAAGCTCGTATTGGGATGTCATTTAATATTGGAGAATCTGAGCTGATGATCGCAAATGTTTGCTTGATATCTTGTATGAAAAAGTTAAAGAGGGCTGAAGCAAGGATGCACCCCTGCTTCAGCCCTCTGGAGGTGGCAATTGCTGTTTACAGTAAGCCCTCCATTGTCAGCCTAATCTGGATCGAGGTGCCTGAGTGGAGTCCATACATGATGTCACACAGGGTAGGTTTCAGCCAGCTTTCAATAATTTAGGCATAAGAATGACCCTAGATACTGAGTGAAATGCAGAATGTAAGTCGACAAACGTCATGTAAATGGGCTGTCTGGACGCGTGGGCCTGAGCCTTAATGACATTAAGACTAAGTAAATTGACTGCAGTGCCCATGTCCACTACAAAACCCGTTTGATTCGGATCATGTTGTCGATATGCCTGGGTCCAAGCATTGAAATCTCGGAGCAGAAACCGTGCAAAGATCTTCCCAGGCGCATCAAGCACTGCTATGGGTCTGTAGTTCGTAGGGAATGAGCGATCACCCTTCTTAAAAATTGGGACGATCAAAGACTTACACCAAGGTGTAGGGATGCTACGATTTCCTAAGATCTCTTGTAAGATGTTATTGAGAATAGCTGCCCAATGTCTGCAATGTAACTTAAACATACAATTGTTCAGTCCATCGGGGCCAGTGGCTCGTGACGATGAAGCTTGTTTTATAAGGTCTTCAATAATTTCTTCTGAGCACTCCACTGCCCATGAATGTGAGGATTTCTGGATATATCTAAAATGATCAAAGAATACATCTGCACAGAGACTTGAGTAATGTGCTAATCATTGACTTTCTGTCACACCGTTAATCTGACCACTAAGCTGTCTGTTCAAAGCAGAGTTGTTTAATAAATCCCACGTTTGTGCTGAGTTTTTTGTCATATAACAATGCCAAAAAGAACTCACTGTCTTGTTGAAACAATCTGGCTTTCCTAGGGGGAATCCAATTGTGATAATTTCATTTAGCAGATTTAAAAGCTTGCTCTCTATCAATTAGTGGGAGATTCATAATGTTTTGCCTTTGTTTTCTATATTTGTCTCATTTCTCTTTTAGCTCATGGTCAAAAATGTGTTTGTGCTTGAATGCTGTAGGCCCCGCTGGCATCACTGAAAGCTTAAAAACGTGCAATACCTCGAAGTAAGGTGCAGAGCTTCCATTATCCTGTTGGTACAGTAGTTCATCGTTTATGGTGGTCAATTTGAATTCTGTCCAGCGTAATCAAATGTTCACATTGTTAATGGATAGCGCATGCCACGTGTGTATTAGCACAGGACCTATTGAGGGCCCAGGACCAATAAAGGGCAAGCATATGGTGGTCACTATGTAATTGGTTGATGATTTCAAATCTATCGACTACTTTGAAAAAGCAATCGGCCAGATAAACATAATCAATTGTACTAAAAGAAGTGCCTCTGCTCCATGTATGTTGTGACGGCACATCACTCGGAAGAGCGCCATTTGCCATTCTAAAGTTTCTCTCTGCCATAAAAGTCATCCATCTATTGACCTTTGGATATTTCACCTTGTTAGATAACATACAATTTAAGTTGAGGTCACCTGCTATGATGGTGGCAGTGATATCAGGTGACATTGCTGTGAGCTCAAGTAAGTTAGTCAATGCCTTGTAAAAAGCATCATCAGATTTCGATGCAGATTTAAAGGTGCTAAGACCTATTTGTGATATTTAATGCGAACCAACTGGAGGAAATTATTCGGGACAGCCCATGGATGAATCGTCAGACCTGCACTTGCCTTGACTGCTACAAGTAAGCCAGATGTGGGTCTTCCTCTGATGGATGTCTTAGCTCGATGCAAACTGATGTCGTGGTCATCCCATACTGGAGTGCAGAGGCGTAGACAGGGTAAGTCTGTAAATGCCCACTCAGCAGCGCTGTGTGGGTATTCACAGATGTTAATGTCACTGCGGTGTGCTCAACTACATTAGCTTCAGGCCCCACTTGTTAAACAATGCTGGCTACGCCTCTGCTGGAGTGTTAGTCATCCAAGTTTCCTGAAACTCTACGATGTCAAATGTATCAATACAGTTATCTTTGGATGATTGCAAATGGGAATGACCATGAGTATTCCAGCTTGCTGGTGATATATTTTTCGATGTTGGTGTCACTAATGGTTATGCCCCCTTATAGTGCTGCTCATCTACATGTGAGACAGCTGATTCAAAGCAGTGAATACAATGACAGGGTGGAGATTGCGTCTTCACAGGCGCCGCGCCGCTATATTTTTTTTTGTCTGGGTCTTGTGCTATAAGGAAACCCATATTGAATAGTTCCATCTTGCACTTCCAAATAGTATTCAAAACCACACCTGACGGTATCCAGAGTCTGACAATTGCCAGGTTGTCGTCACATAAAAATTCCACATGATCAATGTCACTTGAGGAACTATCCTCCAAAGCAGGCACGTCACCAAAGATATTGAAAACACTAGAGTGACTTAGGTCGTATTTTACGAATGGGGCATCACGAGACTTCATAATCAAAGAGTGAAATGTCTGAAAAGGTTTGTTACTACTGTTCGTAGGCAGTTGTATCTGCACCTGCTTGTCGCTTTGTGCATCGTTTTTAGGGAGTGCCGACACCATTTCTGTGCAATGTGTTGGGAAACTGTGACACTCGAGGTGCAGATCCCTGTGAAGAAGCCGACATGGCGGTGGTCTGTGGAATCTTCGCTTGTGGCATGAGACCAGTATCTGAACATTCAGTTTGGGTCCCCTGGTGAGAGATGGAAACTAGTTTGTCTTTTAAGCGTGATGCAAGGTAGGCATCAACTGCTTCTTTTATGTCTCTGGACCTTGCTTCAATGGTGGGATCTAGAGTGTTCTCCACCTTTTTGTTTGTATTTTTATTTTGTGACAAAGCAGAAGTCTGAGTTGGTTTGATTGTACAAAGAGTCTCTTTGGCGTTTTGTTCAATGATTTCAATTAAATTGTTCAACGGAGGGTGGGTCAGCGAACGACCCTTGGTTGTTTGATTGGATACGATTGCTGGAGCCTTCAAGTTAATATCTTTAGGTGGAACGCCACGATGAATAACCATGTACGTTCCTATATGAGTTAAGTTGGTGTCTTGTCCAACAGACTTGAAACCCTTGACCACAGCCACCTGGGTCTGCTGTCGCTTTTTGGTGGCTTTTTGTTTTTTCGTCTGCAACATTACTTGTTGTGCTTTTGGTTGCAAAACTTTGGGTCGCCCTTTAACGGATGGTTGACGAGTGAAAATATCAAATGGATTCGAAGGGGGCCCAATAGGATCTGTGAATTCACTTGGCTCCACACTTATCCAAGAGTCATTATTCGCGTCTACTATGTCACCCTCAGTAGCTCCAACCACCGGCCGGTCGAAGTGAGTGGGAGCGGTCGGGAGCGGTGCTCCTATACTTTTTAAAATTACCTTGTACAGCTCCTATACTTTTATTTTAAAGAAACCGTTCTGGAATGGGTTTATTTTAAAATAGAAGTGTAGGAAGAAGTTGAAACCTTCCCTTTCAGTGCACTGCACTGAACGTTCCCGTAAACAGCAGGTGCAAGTGTTTGTGGGGCTGTATTGTGTGTGGGAGGGGTTGTGGCAATGGGGTTTGTGGGAGCAAGGGCAGGCCAGCAGGGAACATAGTTCCACTACTTCTTTTCGTACACTTCGACCACCGGCGAAGTGACATGTTCAAAAAGTGGAAGCCCCGAGGTTGCATTACTGGCTGCAACGCGCTGGACACCCACCGCAAGCGGTATGGACCCCACAAACACACTACAGTCTTCAGAGCAAGCTTCTGTAAACTGACTGGTTGGAGTTATCTTAGCTATCCAGTCAGCTATTTGCTGAATCTGCGCCGACTGTAGGGTGATTTTGGCATCAAGAGACTCAAATAATTTGTAAAGACTATAAATGGTCATATTGACGGCCGAGAGGGTCATTTCCACCATGGAGTTCTGATTAGAGTTCTGTGAGTAAGCATTTGGGGGCACACGCCCGCGTGGGATCGGCTGTACACATGTGACCGACACAGAATGCACGGGAGAGTCCATAGAGCAACGAGCATGATGATTCGGTGACTCAGTATGATTGTGTAGGCTTGGCTCTCCTATACTTGAGGGTATGGAGATATTAGAGAATACTTCACTTGTGTCATGAGAGGCAGCTACGGCCTGGGGAAGCAACACACTGGCAGTATGTAACACCTTGGAAGGAGATTGCACAAAATTAAGAGTATTTTGATCTGATATCGCATGAGGAGGGACAAACATCCTGGCTAGTTGTGCCTCTCCTGAGCTACTGACATTAGTATGACGCGACTCTGTCGGAGTGTGGGCGTTGTTAATTTGACTTGCTTGTGTGCATGAATTATTTTGAAAAAGTGGGGCACAAAAGCTCTGAATATCTTTGTTAACTGACTGCAATCTGCTGGAAGACACAGGTGTCAAAATCATAGCTCTATGTGAGACTCGACTGGGACGACTGCGCTCTGCCATAGTAATGGCCGTGTTTACGTGTGTCGGCCTGCCAGTCTTTAAAGAGTATAACTTGGTCAGCATACAGACTTTCAATAGACAAAAGAAAAAAGCAAGATTTTACTCGGACCACAAATAAATAAACAGGCCACTATGTCAATCAAACGGATTCCAGGGAATTACCAGAAACAAGGACACACACCACATACCGACCAGAACCGATGTGCCGCTTCCCGCATCGCTGTGGTGAAGCAGCAAAGCAGTACTCAATCTGTACTTGCTTCTGGTGCGCGCGCACTGGTGCGCGCGCCTGTTCACAATAAATAAGGATGGTCCACAGTAGGGGGCATGGCTAAATTGTTGACAGTGGTTTACACGCCTTCTGAAATGTGGACACAGCAAAGTAAACAGTAAAACGTCCATTTGTGAATTGACGGGCAGAAAGTAACGAGGCAAAGCAGTATTTAATCGGTACTTGCTTTTGATGCACGCGCGCTGGTGCGCACATGTTCACAATAAGTAGGGATGGTCCACAGTAGGGGACGTGGCTAAATTGTTGACAGTGGTTTACCCACCTTCTGAAATGTGGACACAGAGCAAAGTAAACAGCAGAATGTCAATTCGTGGATTCGCGGGCAGGAAGTAACACAGCAAAGCTGTACTTAATCGGTACTTGCTTCTGGTGCGCGCTTAATTGATAACTTTGGAAGGCTGGTCCCAGTGAGGAATTGATAGCTGTGGAAGGCGGGTCCTGGTGCTGAATTGATAGCTGTGGAAGGATGGCCCCGGTGCTGAATTGATAGCTGTGGAAGGATGGTGCTGGTGCTGAATTGATAGCTGTGGAGGCTGGTCCTGGTGAATTGATAGCTGTGGAAGGCTGGTCCTGGTGCTGAAATGACAGCTGTGGAAGGCTGGTCCTGGTGCTGAAATGACAGCTGTGGAAGGCTGGTCCTGGTGCTGAAATGACAGCTGTGGAAGGCTGGTCCTGGTGCTGAATTGATAGCTGCGGAAGGCTGGTCCTGCTGAATTGATAGCTATGGAAGGCTGTACCTGCTGAATTGATAGCTGTGGAAGGCTGGTCCTGCTGAATTGATAGCTGTGGAAGGCTGGTCCTGGTGAATTGATAGCTGTGGAAGGCTGGTCCTGGTGCTGAATTGATAGCTGTGGAAGGCTGGTCCTGCTGAATTGATAGCTGTGGAAGGCTGGTCCTGGTGAATTGATAGCTGTGGAAGGCTGGTCCTGGTGCTGAATTAATAGCTGTGGAAGGCTGGTCCTGGTGCTGAATTGATAGCTGTGGAAGGCTGGTCCTGCTGAATTGATAGCTGTGGAAGGCTGGTCCTGGTGAATTGATAGCTGTGGAAGGCTGGTCCTGGTGCTGAATTGATAGCTGTGGAAGGCTGGTCCTGGTGCTGAATTAATAGCTGTGGAAGGCTGGTCCTGGTGAATTGATAGCTATGAAAGGCTGGTCCTGGTGCTGAATTTGCCCACTACCCATGGAGTGCCAGCAGCCAGGCCAGAGAGACAGGTTGTAGTATGTGTCTCATACTAGTGATGGAGACCCCCAGCCCCGCAGACATCAACTCTTTCATGAATTGAGACACTTCTGAACCCTACAAAGAACAGCATGAGCTCTCCTTCTCCCACTTTTGGTAAGTGTACAAAGACAACTGCTTTCCTTCTTTAGGGTTTCTTATGAAGTGCAGTATGATTTGCTTTGTTTTCACTTAATGTTTCGCCCATGTACAGCGTGATTTGCAATTGGAAGAGCTTCAATTGTAACAGTAACCCGACGCGCCAAGGTTTCATATTTAGAGCAGGAAGGCTCTACAACAGTGACTCTGGTCTCTTCGGGGGCCCAAGGGACAGCAGCAGGTCTGTTTCTGGACTTTTGCATGCACAAATCTTCATTCCAAAGAACATTGGAGCTCATGGTCTAATGAGCGTGATGTAAGCCTTGAGTAAGGCTTTAACGCCTTCCATTAATCTATGGCTTATTTTCAATCATTTGCATGGTGGGCAGAACACAACTTGCGTTTCTGCTGCCTCCCTTGCTCTCCGCCATGCGAATGCGATTTGCACGGGCATGGATTTCTATTCTGGCGTAAATGCTGGAGATCCCTATGCGGCTGCCCGCTTTATGCACCATTATAAAGCAGGCGGATCCCATAGGGATCCATTGCACACGCTGCCTGCCAGCGTGTGCAACTACAATTGGGAAGGGTTTCATTTCAATTGGGAACATTGCTTACAATGCGCTCATGGTAAGCAGTGTTACCAATTGAAATTGAACCCTGCCCGACATGCGAGCATGTCGGGCAGGGTTACATGTGTACGCCGCCTTTTACCCCGCACTTTTCCACTCTGCCGTACAAATGATAACACTTTGGTGGCAGAGGCCCGACTATGTGTGTGCCAAAAAATAACAGCCCGCTGCCGTCACATTACGATTTTGTAGAACATGAGCCCCATTCATAGCAATTTGAAAAATAAATATTTCACAAACAGACAAATGCGTATTTTTTTTATTCATAATCCATACAGGGTTGCATATTTCTCTCATCACCCCTTAAAACCTACCATCCGTATATTAACATGCTGTCTCCTAGCTTACCCTGGCTGGCTGCCCTTCTCAAGACTCATGACAAACACGAGATCTGTATATTCACCCACTGTCTTCCAGTCAGTGCTTGCAAAAGTGGACGTTTGAAATGTGTGTTTGGCACGCCGCCGACGTACCCAGTACATCCCCATTTTCTCCCCAGCAATGTTTTGTAAATGATTGATGGCTGCTTTTTTCTATAAAGGTTTTGATATTAAAAAATAAAAGTGCGGATTTGAATAAATGAATAATGGATGTAACAGTAATAGCATGTTTTGCTGTTTTAAAAGTGTGTGAGTTTGCACTGCAGACAAACTGCTTGTTACGGAAGGATCATGAGTCTGAGAGTAGAACTTTGGAGCCAAAGGATGGCCTTTTTGCCAAAAGACAAATTGAACCACCGTCACTACCCAATGAATCCAAGCTGGGATTCGGTCTTTGTGGGGAGGGGGGCAGACAGGGGATGAGTTGCAGGAAGAAGGCAACGCATAGCCTCTTTGCCTAGGAGTCCCGTTAGTGGTCTGTGGTGACTGTAACAAATAACAAATGAAGGGTCTTACACTGCACCTGCAAATGGGCTTGATGAGGTGCACTACCCCATGTGTTAGAATATGGCTGATTTTGCACTATGGCTGGAGCATTGTGAGAGGCTGAGGGCTGTTTTATGGGCGCAAGTATCACCAATGCCTGTGAATGATGGCAAGGCATCCAGGCAGAGAGCAGCTGGAGTGAAACTCAGCGCACCAATGGAGAGAGTACACAGATCAGCATTATTCAGACAGCGTAGTGGCAGGGAAGACAAGTTGGATAGCATTGGTTTGCACGCTGTATCAGCAATTGCAGTGGATAGTGTGTACTTGAGAGTGGCCATGTACACATGCTCAGTAAGGAGACACTATAGCCTTATACACTAAGGGAGAGGTCATTATTGCAGGATAATGACCCACCATGAGAGTAGCCATGTACACATGCTCAGTAAGGAGACACTATAGCCTTATAGAGTAAGGGAGAGGCCATTATTGCAGGATAATGACCCACCATGAGAGTAACAATGTACACATGCTCAGTAAGGAGACACTATAGCCTTATACACTAAGGGAGAGGCCATTATTGCAGGATAATGACCCACCATGAGAGTAGCCATGTACACATGCTCAGTAAGGAGACACTATAGCCTTATAGAGTAAGGGAGAGGTCATTATTGCAGGATAATGACCCACCATGAGAGTAACCATGTACACATGCTCAGTAAGGAGACACTATAGCCTTATAGAGTAAGGGAGAGGTCATTATTGCAGGATAATGACCCACCATGAGAGTAGCCATGTGCACATGCTCAGTAAGGAGACACTATAGCCTTATACACTAAGGGAGGGGTCATTATTGCAGGATAATGACCCACCATGAGAGTAGCCATGTACACATGCTCAGTAAGGAGACACTATAGCCTTATAGACTAAGGGAGAGGTCATTATTGCAGGATAATGACCCACCATGAGAGTAGCCATGTACACATGCTCAGTAAGGAGACACTATGACCTAATAGACTAAGGGAGAGGTCATTATTGCAGGATAATGACCCACCATGAGAGTGGCCATGTACACATGCTCAGTAAGGAGACAATATAGCCTTGTACACTAAGGGAGAGGTCATTATTGCAGGATAATGCCCCACCATGAGAGTAGCCATGTACACATGCTCAGTAAGGAGACACTATAACCTAATAGACTAAGGGAGAGGTCATTATTGCAGGATAATGACCCACCATGAGAGTAGCCATGTACACATGCTCAGTAAGGAGACACTATAACCTAATAGACTAAGGGAGAGGTCATTATTGCAGGATAATGACCCACCATGAGAGTGGCCATGTACACATGCTCAGTAAGGAGACACTATAGCCTTATACACTAAGGGAGAGGTCATTATTGCAGGATAATGACCCACCATGAGAGTAGCCATGTTCACGTGCCCAGTGTGGAGACACTGTAGCCTTATAGACTAAGGGAGAGGTCATCATTGCAGGATAATGACCCACCACCAAGTTATGGCCCGAGGTGAAGCAATGGCAGCACAGGCTCGCAGGTAAGGTCGGGTAGTGAGGGAGCAGTAAGAGAGTGGGAGGGTGCTGCAATGGAGGGAGGATGTCATGACCTGGCTTCCCACACCAGTAGCCAGATGCCCAACCATGTATACCTGGAAATTGCCTTGGCGTTTGTTACAGCGCCGATACCAGAGAAACTACACCTCCCAGCATCCCCGGGCTAGAGGCGGTCACGTGATTTGCACGCAACATGCTTCCCGTCTTCCCCATGGTGCAGCTATTTGTACTGTTTGGGAACGCTCCTCCGGTGCTCCTTAACTGTGTTTTGCCCTCGATTTAAGTCGCTCTTGCATATTCTTGATTTCCTGGCACTCTGATATCGGATTGTTCTAATGACTGCTTTCACTTCATCCCTGTTCTGCTTCCTGAGTCCCAGTCCCTTCCCTAGTTGGTTACCTGGCTGTCAGACCTTCGGACTGCCCTGCGACGCTGCTTCTGTCTAAGCCCCGAAACTGCAAATTCGTTCATTCTCTTTGCCTTTGATCTGGTCTGTGCCACAAATTGCTGTCCTGGCATTCCTCTCGCGAGATACAGTCTTCTGTATAGACCACAAGCTGCTCTCTTGTCCTCTCTCGCTTTTTCCCTTCACCGTATAACTCTACTGGTTAACTTCACGTGCACCTTGTATCCCGCACTTGGACGCTCTGCTGACTCACCCTCTGTGCTCCATCACACATTTTGTTCTCCTTTTAGTGACCTCTGGACGCTCTGCTGCATCCTTTACTGGTCACGTGCACACCGCATATCTTGGTGGATTACCTGGACGCTCTGTTGCATCGTTTACTGGTCACATGCACACAACATATATTGGTGGATTACCTGGGACGCTCTGCTGTTTTTTTCCTTGGATTGTTGGAACACTGTTAGACACGCCCTTGTGCCGTTCGGGTTAGGTTGTTGGGACTTTCAGCACTCAGATCAAGACTTTGGTCCTTGTTCACCCTCCTACAAACTTGGTTTTCACGGTCAAGTAGGTTCATCACATTCCCACGTCTCACAGTAGGTAAGAGTTGGGTGGCTGAGGGAGGTGCGGCTGGGTTTCACCATTGGAGGTTTGATACTGAATTTGTGATATTGTTTTTTCCCTAGCTCTGTTGCTGCTCCTGACTTTTCACCCAAGCCCCTGGCCTGGCAGTATTCTTTTATATCATGCAGTCCCCGCTCTTCGAGGGAAGGTTTTCCGGCAGTCTTGAACAGGCTTATGTTCCTTACCTCAGAGATTCACAACAGAGGAAGGGGTGAGTCGGGGCGTGGAGGGAAGTGGCATGGAGGAAGGGGACCGGAGCCATCTAGGGGCAAGGGTGCAAGGGAAGCCGAAGGGGAGGTCTCCCTCAATAGGATCGTGGCATGAGGAAACTGGGGGGAAATGTGGGGCACCCACCCTTTGCAGAAAGGCAGGCAGAGTGTGGAAGGGGGAAGTGCACCCGAGGTCCATGCAGAAAATCATGGATTGGGGTCTCATTGCACAAATGCGCATTCCATGCGCGTAAATGGGACTTGGTGCCATTGAATTTATGCTGCTGGAGGTGCACACGCTTTGGAGGTGCACACGCTTTGGAGGTGCACACGGTTTTGGCAGTGAGTGGTCGTTATGAGTTTCACAGAGAATGTGAGGAGGTGACACTAACATTTCTTGTTCACCTTTGATTTGAGTAGAATAGTCCATCATTTGTGTTTTCAGAGATCTCCCTGCTCTGAGAGGACTCTTTCAAATCGTTAGTACCAGCCATTTTACCAGCATTTTTCCCAGACAGGCACACTCATTATGAGAGCCTATAGTGTTGTATTCTGTTATGTAGTTTTTTTACAGCGCCCCTTTGCTGGTAAAATGGCTGGTACTACCGGCTCTGGCATTTTTCACAGACCGGCGTAGTCGGCCGTAAGGGGCAGAGAACTATTGGCAGGCTTGACCTGCTGGGAGTACAGGCCTCTGCCAGCAGAGAAATCACTGAATCTCTGGAACCGTTAATAATGGTGCCAGTGATTCAGTAGTTCCCATTCCATGGAGTCCTGTGGGGCTCCATGGATGGGAACCTACCGCTGTTGCCGGCACCCATAATAGCCCGGTAACGCCGGGATATCGGGCGCTGGTAATAGTAAAGCACCAGCAGGTTACCGGCAGACTCGTAATGAAGGCCTAGGAGTAGTGGCATGGTGCCCTTTCCTTCCACAGCAACCAGAACCCAGGAAGTGGGAAACCGTTGATGCGTTTCGGGACAGTATGCTGCCCCCTGCAGGTGGGTCTCTATAAGGGTGCCTGGCTTAGACTCAGGTCTTGCCATCTGTGATATTTATTTTGGTAGGAGTAGGACAGACCTTCATATTGAAAGCTAATGGAAAGAGTCCTCTTTACACAAGCAGGTGGCACTGATGATCTTCTCGTATGATCACCGAACTAACGTGTTATAGTCTGAGTCCTATTATGTATCTGAGGCGAGGTGAGGGATTGACCTGGCGGGTGCCCACCACCTCCAAGACTGGGTTTTGTAAGTTTGTCGTTGTGCCAGAGGTTGGAAATCTAGCGGACCTCCTCGTCACCTTCCAATGCAGGGCTTATTTTGGAGGTGTGTGTTGATTTGTGGATTCGTGCCTACCTGTGTCAGGCACGCGGCTACGGTGCCTCTAGCATCCACAATCTCCTTGCAGGAGTGTGATGATGAGTGTCAGAGTGTATTCTTGGCAGGAGGGGACATGCAACCTAGCCGTGCTGCCCAATAACCTGCCCACAAGTGGTCGTAAATTGGCAAAAACCCTTGCACCAGCCCGGATGAAGATGGTGAAAGGAAACACTGATTCCGTGAGGTGGCTTGTGGCCCCCTGCCATTTTTCTCGATCATCAGTGACATCACGAGTCATACGGGTACGGGTGCAGGGAATAGGGAGTACATCATAAGGGGGGGGGTTAGGGGAACCCCCCTCCCCAAGTATATAAAAAAAAATGCTGATTCGTTTTTCTCGAAAAAAATATTTTGGCAAAAAAATCATTGAAAAAAAACCTGGGGACTGAAAGAACAGAGAGAACCAAATAAAGCACTTGTCTCCTTCATGCCTATAATGTTGACAATACAAAGAGCTCATTTTCCCCAGCAGTATCCAAAGCATCAGAGCCATGAATCCTATGGCGCGTTTAGGGTTAAATCAGGAGAGATGGTGCACACTTCATGAGGCAGCTGCTGGCACCGCAGAAGGTGGGTGTTGTGGGCAGAGATTAGATTTGATTTTTACGGATGTTTTGTCGTCGTGTTGTCTGGCTGGCCCCTTGATTCAATGACATGACAACAGCACACAATTCAGAATTTGCCACAAAACCACTGGAATGCGCATTGCACAAGAACACAAACCAGTATGTCATGTTTTTATTTATTCCCCTCTTTAAAATAAACATTTTAGAAGGTGCTGTAATTATTGCATTAGATGGGTGGATGGGTGAAGTCCATTTCAATCGCATTTTCCCATGTGGTAATGTCAATACTATAGCCTGTGCGCTGCCAACGTTACCAGACTTGTGACTCCAACTTCTTATCCACCAACTCGCGTGGTCTGGAAGTTTCTGCGTTATGTTCCACCCTCAGCATCCCCGAATTGCGCAGGCCTTATGTTCCCTAGTGACCTCCGAACTTCCTGCTAGTGCTAACCGTCTTGTCAACTCGAAGTTTACATATTGATCGTAACAAGAGCAACTGTCCACTCCTAATTAGGCCAAGAACAGACATTAGTTATTTTCAGAACCGCTGACATTACATGTTTGTCCTTGACCTCTGCCTTGGCGTGCCAGAACGTTCTGGGTTTTGTCAAGATGTAAAAGCACAGTGTCATACGGTTCATACTGGCTATAAACGCAGACCTTTGGAAATCTGTAAAAAATGGAGCAATAACACACATGGTGGTGGGCCATTACGACCTTGCCGGACCCGCTAATTTCCCTTTTCTGGGCGCTGGAAAAAATTATTTCCCATTTGAGCCCCATAGGGCTCAATGGGAATGGGGAAGGTGGTAGCACTGGTACCGTTAATAACGGTACCGGTGCTACTGTTATGTTCGGCTCGTGGGTGCCGGTACGGCCACCAGGTCAGACCTGGTGGTTGCAAGGGCACCCGCAAGCAGAACTCGTAGTTTACCGTTACTCTACCGGCAAACTTGTAATAAGGCCCAATGCCCTTAATGCTGGACTCTGTTGCCGATACCAGCCGATCCAGCCCATAGCTGTGGGTATTTCTCAGCACATCGGAGCTAAGTCCCCAAATGCTAAGAGTGTAAAAAAATGTGTGAGAGCCTGCCACAGAAATGAAAGACGGTTCCCAAAGACCCCGTCATCCAATTCCATGATGTGGAGGTAGGCGGTGCCCCAGGTATAAGTGGAGCGGAGGCCAGCAGTGAAGGTAAGTGAGGGCAGGGGGATTGAGGAGGAAGTGGTTGAGGGATGAGGCACGTGGGAGAAGGTGGTGGGGAATGGCACCGGAGAATGGGGACCTGAGGGATTCCTATGTTCTGTGGAGAAAGGTGCTAGCATCAGAATGGAATGCAGGATTATAGTGTGAGATACAGCCCACATTCATCTGATCCTGATTGGCTGCCTTCACTCCAAATGCTAATAATGTAAGAGCAATAACACCCGATCCAGCGAGCCGGATAGGGTGTTAAGGGCCCAGGACCCAAGTTCTTAATGATGGGCCCTGTGCTGTTACCAACCGTTCCGGCCCATCGGATCGGATGTTATTGCTATTAGCTTCCAGGTTTTACATCTGGAAACCCGGGGTGCTAACAGCAATGTATTTTGTTTGAATGAACGGGACGCTGATAACAAAATACTGACTTAAGAAGGCTTCTGTGGACCTGGAAGGCGGGGCTCCATAGGAAGCCCATTTTCCATTTCCATGGCAGCCAATGGGGACACAGAGCTGCAGCAGCAGTGGGGGCACTTCCACCAAACGAATCAGGTAAGTGGGGCTGGAGAGGTCGGAAGCGACCAGAATCCTGAGGGGAAAGGGGAGGCGGATGAGGGAAGATGGCAGGGAAGGGGAGCAGGCTGAGGTCATGGGATTCAGCCCACAATCCTAGGAACCTGATTGGAACCTGATTGGTTGGCTCCCCTGCCCTGGGTGAACTCTCATCCTACACACACACACTCCAGTAATTCGTTTTCAACATGAAGTAGGTGGGAGATGGTAATGAAGCAGAGATGTGACAAGCCACATACTTGCATTTAGAAAAAGTAGCTGTCACTATAAGGGTAGCCACTCTTGTGTCAGGTCTTGGGGGCTATAATGATAAGCCTGTTTTCTTGAACAAGGGTTATGAATGTACCTGCCTCGCTCGGACGAAAGTTACTCAATATATCACGTGGGATGAGCAGAAGTACACTCCATATACAGGATATTCCTGATCAGATTCGCTGATGGCGAAACTTCACTGCAACCCAGCACCCGTGAGAGCAATGCATGCCCAGACTTCTGTGTTCGCCTGCGGATGTGTGGTGTGGTGGGCCGGGCAAGTACCCACAATCTACCCCTGGGTGACAACACCGGATTCACTGAGGTCTCTCGGACTGTAAGACTGCAGCCCTTGCGGCTCACTGCTTTGGAGGAACATGAACAGAACTCCTTCAAACTGCTTATTTTTAAATTGAAAACAAGCCCGTGTACAGCGATCTACAGAACAAGAATCACACGTATGGGCCTCCTTTACTCATGTCATAGTAAACTTGTGTGCATCATAGAGCGCAATGAACAATTCAGTTGCTGACATATTCGCTCCACGTGCCTCTGAAGGCGCTGCTAGGTGGGCGGGGAGGGAGACGCGGAAGTGGCGGGGAAACTGGTGGTAGCAAGTTGCAGCCGCCAAGAACTGGCTGGGGTGGGCGGGCCAGCCCACCCCAAGGCAAACAATGGTGGCGCAGCGGGGGGCTGTGCGGTGGCAGTAAACCAGCAGCACCAAAATAGTGCTTAAAAGGGGGCAGGAGGACACAGGAGAGCATTAGCTCATCCTGCTCCTCCTGCCATCCTATGCCGCTGATCGCCTGGACCGCTGCCACCCGTGCTGTCAAAACACCCTGCTGCCCGACTGAAAGTTCCTGTTTCCCATCCCACCCTCACTGTATTATAAGGGGTAGGGGGGATGTAGGGGACGACCATGCGGTCATTGATGTGACCCCCCCGGGGAACCCGGAGGCCGGTAAGGTGCAGTGGCGAGGGTACGATCTGGCTCTCACTGGGAATGTCAGGCCGGCAGAGGTCCAATGGGGCGGGTACCAAAGGAGGGGCAGGGTCAGGATGCTAACAGTTTTGGAGAAGGAAGGGTGCCACCTGGGATCGCCCCCCGAACATAGTGCATGGCGGGGAGGTCCACGATGACACTGGGGACCTCAGCGCTGTACAGCACCCATGGGGGCAGAGTGTGCAGTTCCACCTGGACCACCTGTCACAAGGGGAACCACTAATATTGTGGGCATGCAATGTTTATATGTGTTGAATAATAAGTATGCTTTTTGATTTTAGGGTCACGTTTATACCTCAGAGTTTAATGAGGGTTTTGATGTGTTTAAATATAAATGTGGTCACACTTTTTCCAAAGAGCAATGTGTGTGTGTGGTTTCTGCCGCTGCATGGTACTGCCTCCCTGCTGAGCCCATTGCGTTTCACTGAGTCATGCTCGCGCAGTCGCTCGCAGAGTAAACCAGTGCAGCACACCGAGAATTCAGAAAACAAATCCCACAAGTCCTGGGGAGCAACTAGACTCAAATCTCAGGGATGAGAGTGGGATAGCCGTTTAAAAGATGGGGGAGGGGCCAACTTCAGAGACTGCGGGGCAGGGGCACACTTTTGTGGGGGCGTTCCCTGACAAGGCATGTTTGTGGGAATTAGCACCAAGTTAACAGCAAAATGTGCAATTTAAAGGACATTAGGCCACTGACACTGCCTCTAAACATGATAGAATGAGGGACCAAATACACCTTTCCATTGGTACCTGCTGGCATGGCAATGCTGGGATGTGAGATGTAGTCAGTCGTGGAAGTGGAAAAAAGGAACTCGTGGTACTCTGGCTGCATCCAAAAAGGAGGGAGTGGGATGGTCGGACAGATGGCAGGAGGGGGTTTGGGGCAGTGGGAGCAGTTCAGGTGTCGAGGGTCAAACTTTGGCTCAAATGGTTGGATTTCAACTTATAGAGTTTACTGACATGTAAATTAAATCCTTACATCAACATGTTAAGCGAAAAGAATATCTTTGTGGCTCTCATTTTCCCATCCTGAATAGTAAACTATAAGTCCCAGAATGCAAGATAATGCCAACCTGAAAAATCTGTTTAATCCCACTGTACTTTCAGTGATTGAAGAGATGTAATAAAAGCAGTTGTGTAATAAACAAAGATAGATATGCAGATTCTTTGTCACAAACTTCCAGCTCTTTGTTATTCATGATGCTGAAAACATTTGTTTAGTGAGTTAAAACAACTTTTATTTTTTTGCATGTCAAGATAGTAGACATCGTGGATATAAACAAATCTTTAAATGGGCGCTTTGTGTTGCTCACTTTAAAGGGGTAGTTTGTTATTGGCCCAATCTATCGGGCAAGTATTTTAGAGAATACATTGATTGCTCTTAAAAAATGTCCAATGTAACTTACCTGAGTTTTTTTCACTTTAACACATGCTGAAACAAAGGATTTGGTACCGCCATCTTGTGCTAATCTTATCCATTGATCCACGTCTCATGTCAACGTCCTCTGTGCGCAATCTATAGACTTGTCTCCATGGAAATGCCAAGACGCCTCGTTCCTCAACAAGTGTAAACAAACCCTTTCTGATCACACAACATTTCAAGTTTCTTTTCTCTTCATGTTAGTGCATTTCATTTTGCGCTCACCTGACTTGCAATCTGCCAAGTACGACACACTGAGAACCGGTACTTCTGCTGCCTAAAATTGATTAACTCAGTAGCTGCTTTTCATTTCTTATACTATGGACAAATGTCTTTACCAAACCATATTTAAAGATGTGTCCTTGCAAACTGTTAAAGTTTGAACCTATTAATCTGGTCTTTTCCCAATGTGTTTTTGTAACATGGCTGCTAGTTCCCTTGTCTTTCTTTAACATTCATTGTTAATGAGAAACCTCTTTTCTTTTCATTTATACAAACTAAAATGTTTTTATTTACCTCACTGTTGATTCTGTACTTCTTCACTATTCAGGAACCATGGCAACAATTCAGCCCTACCTGTACAAGCCTGAATATGCTGAAGTGGAAATCCTTGAAAGAGAAAAAACTCGAGACGATGTGGAATCAGATAAAAGTCACGAGGATCAATCACTGGAGCCTGAGCCCAGTCGCATGGAACACGTTTCCACCTGGTGTACCTGCCATTGTTGTGAGCTTATGCCTACTGTGGTGGAGAACTGCTGTGGCTGAGAAGACTCTGGCTGCTTGGCCCACAGTGCCGAAGAAGACACACCACCAATATGCCTTACCGAGCTACATGAATTCATGGCCGCCTGCCTTACAAGATCCGTGTTGCGAAAGATTATGGTCCTTATTCACGAACTTCGAGTTACAGTTTGCCCTCATAATCCACGTAACGAGTAAGTTCACTCTATTTATGTTGTGTGTTTGATGACCGAAACGGCTAACATAATATGTTGTTCCCCTACATCAATATAACTTTGATGGATCACTGATGAAAGAATATTTCTGTAAATTGAATACATTACTCGTTGTAATCTGAAAACAAAGTGTTCATCTTTGGATTCCTCGTCCGAACAATTACTTTTCTTTCACTTCGAAGTATCTCCCAAACAGTTTTTGCTGAAATGTGCGTTCACATTTCTAATTGATCCCTACTTGAAATCACAAGTACTGTCAGTGCTGCGCACGGAAACATACTTTTTAAAGCATAACAATGCCTTGCATTTTACAAGGTAGTGCAAACAAAAAAAATGCAATTATTGGGTTCATACAAGTAAACTATTTTTTTTAACTCTGCATTTTCTTTTTCAACAAATCATGAAAACATTATAAAAACTAATATATAGGTTTTAGATTATCATCAACTCCAACATTTTAGAATTATAACCAAGTTATATATCCATCAAAACTTAACAATTTACCCAACAACTAAAACCCTAGCACAGAGTATAACAACAGACAGCACCACACATAAGACAAACATATAACAAGACGTAAGACAGAACAGATACACCCCCACAACAGACCCTCCTCCCCCTCCCAATATTTCTAAGTTTCATACTCACTCTGATCTATTCTTACCCATAAAGTTCATTAAAATGTCCCCATAATTCCATATAAATGTCCTCCTTATGTTGTCTATGAAACATCTTTTTTTCAAAGTCTGAAAGTATTTGAACATTAAGGAGCCATATTTCAACAAGCAGCTTTTTCCTCGTTTTCCAAACTTTCAGTATTTGTTTAGTTGCCACCAACAGGGCTCTGTTGATCCTACACAATGTTACACAGTCAATATTCCGTCCACTTCTTGGTGACTGTAAAATCACGGCCAAAGGATTCCGTGGGAATGTAATGTTCCAGATTGTGTCAATTCTGTCCAATACGTGCTTCCAAAAATCCATCACCCTGTCACAATCCTATAACATGTGTAACAATGTGCCTTTCTCTTTCTGACAACCCCTACAACGTTCGCTATCAATCAACTCCAAAACATTAATTCGCACAGGGGTCCAGTAAAGGCGTCCCAATATTCTTTGATGGAAGTAACGCAAGTTCGAATCAATCTTTGCCCTAACAGGAACTTTCCAAAGATTCTCCCGCTACTTTACCAAGATATCCCTGCTCAACTCATCAGACCAAGCCTGCCTTAGCTTCTCCCATGGGACCAACAAATGACTCTCCAATGGCATAAGTTTTAAAAAGCTTGACACTGTCTGAAACATTGCGGTAAATAGATTACAAATTTCAGGTTTCTGCATCAGCGGCACATTCAACATCTGCTGTCTTTAAGATATCAAGATCTCCATAACTATATATCTTACAAGCTCGCTTCTACTTAGTCCATACTTTTCCACCAAACTCTCAAAGGAAACCACTCCCCCATCACTGTAGACATCCACAATTACCAAGATACCTTTATTTATCCAACTCTTCCAATACAACATTTTATTATCCACCTGTAACCCTGGGTTGTGTCAAATTGATGCATCCTTGTACAAAACAGGCCTTGCCCGCTACCTAATATCAATGATGTGAATGCATCTTTAGTGACAACAATAAAGATTACCCCTGCTAACTGCACAGGGAGTATTAATTCTATTAAAGACTAGGAGGCAAGCATTATGCTTCAACTTCTTTATTTTACTACTCCTCAGCAGTTTCAACAAACTAATAAAACCAATAACAAATACTGAGAAATGTCTCAACCGACCTTTCTTCCTTTGAGACTACAATGCCCACAGTCTCTGTAGTCCATCTCACTCTCAGCTCAGCTATGACCACTACCTGTCCCTGAGCTCCTCCTCTCTTTTACTCGCTCTGAAATGTCACTCTTTAACTCCACACAAACTCCTGCAACTGGCGAAGACTTGGATCACTTCAAACCGAATGTCGAACTTCCTCGACTCCAGGCGACTACGTCTGCCACTCTCCTACATCAATTGTTCTTCTGCTCTTCCCCTAATGACAATAGAAAGCAAAAAAATCAGGGTGGCGTCCATGTATTGCTAAATTTCATAACAGTATTATCACATACAAAAACCAATTTTCTGCACAATACATAGCCTGGGTGGGAATTTAATGCTCGCCTCCTAGTCTTCAATAGAATGAATACTCCCTGTGCAGTTAGCAGGGGTAATCTTTATTCTATGACAAGACTGGAGGCAAGCATTATGCTTGTTCAAAGCTTCCCAACACTGCGACCGCTAAACTCTAGGTCGGCTTGAAATAAAACTCTTTAAATGTTTGATCATTCGCCAGTCTGCTGTTAGCATAATATCTCTAAGGGATACCCCTGTTTTAAACACCTTAGATGCCATGGCTCCTCGCACTGAATGCACTCCGTTCTTTCCTACGTCCCTCCCAGCTGCCTGCATGATCTCTTTCACCCATCTGGCAATAGTGGCTGTGGATATGCCCTGAAAAGGCCTTCTACGCACTATAAGCAATTGCGTGGTATTCGCAGCTCTGTGTTCCGCCATCCTGTTTTCATATTCTCTGACGCAGCTTGCGACGCACCATTTAGGTCTATCCGGAAAATATGGATAGTGCACTAGTACCTGTCTTGTTCCTCTTCACTATTGTGAACGTTACTCCCTCTGGCCCAAAGTACCTCCTATCTACCTCTAATGCCCTCACGTCTGACACGCGCTTACAAGACACTAGGCATAAAAGCATCGCTAATTTCCCTGATAACTGCTTCAGGGATAGATATCTGTTGCCTGGCCAGCTCTCCAATAGCTTCAGGACGACCAGCACGTCCCAGACTGTCTTGTATCGAGGCTCTGGGGGCACCTTAAATCTGGCCCCTCGAATGAGCCTAACTACTGCTGGGTGCTCACCAGCTGGTACCCCTTCAATAGGCAGGTGTCCTGCGGAAATCGCGGATCTGTACACCCCTATGGTGCGGAACACTCTTCCGCCTTGTAAAAGCTGAGCTAAAAAATTTAGGATCATCACTACAGGGGCTGAAATGGGATGAACACCTCTCTCTTTGCACCAGCTAGTCCACTTGGCCCAAGCCGCGTCGCAGCTCCTTCTCGTGGACGGAGCCCAGGATTCTGCGATGAGCTGAGCAGCCTGAGCCGAAATGCCTGGCAGCGCCCAACGCCTCCTGATGTCCTGCACGCAATGAGCAGGAGTGTCCCTCTCACTCTCAGAGGATGATATGACCCAGCTGGGTCCGTGAGCAGGTGCTCTCCTTCTGAGAGTATTCTCGGGTGATCCACTGTCAGCTCCATCAGAGTTGGAAACCACACTTGGGACTTCCAGAGCGACGCTACTAACAGCAGCTTGCCTTCTCCCTCCGACACTTTGCTAGACCTCTGCTCAGCATCATGAATGGGGGAAAAGCGTAGTGTGGGCCTCTGTTCCATTCTTGCAGGAACGCATCTGTCCCTCGACCTCCTGGGTCCAGCCTCCAGCTGAAGTATACTGCTGTTTGAGCTTTCAACCGGGATGCAAAGAGGTCTATGTGTAGCGGGCCCCATCTCTTGTTCATCATCTGAAACACTGCTGGATTCAGTCTCCAATCGCTAAAGTCTGTGAGGTAGAGAGAGTTCCAGTCCGCTATCACGTTCAGTGTTCCGGGGAGGTACTCCGCCGTGACTGATGTCTCTGATTGCAGGCAAAAATGCCAGAAATCTTTCGCTAGTTCGGCTAGCATTCTGGATTTGGTGCCGCCTAGATGGTTTATATATCACACTGCTGATATGTTGTCCATCTTTAATAAGACGCGCAATCTCATTTTCCCCTTCGTGAAGGCTCTAATTGCAAAAGACCCTGCTAGCAGCTCTAGGCAATTTATGTGGAGGCGTAGTTCCTCTTCGCTCCATTTCCCTCCTTTCTGCAGATCTCCGCACCTTGCTCCCCAGCCCAGTCGGCTGGCGTCGGATTCTATAATCAGATCTGGACGTCTCCGAAAATGGCACACCCATTGCAGGCATCCATATTCTGCAACCACCATTCCAGCTCTGTTTTGGAATCCTGATCCAACGGAACAGGTTGATGATACTTCAAGCCCTGCTGCAGATGTCTTCTCTTTAGCCTTTGTGACGCCCGATAATGTGAGGGACCGGGGAATATGGCTTGGATGGAGGCTGCTAGTAGCCCCACTATTCTCGCCAGAGTTCTGAGAGACACCACTTGTTCTGTAGACACCCTCTCAGTTCTCTCTTGATGTCGCAGATTTTTCACGCTGGCAGTTCGAGAGTCGCTTTCCTGGTATCTAGGACGAAGCCCAGCCTCTGCGCCGGTTTAGTGTCTGACTTCTCTACATTCACCAGGAACCCTAGAGATGCCAGTAGGTCTTGGACCCATCTGGTCTGGTATATGAGAGCCTCTCGGTCCTCGGCTAATAACAGGAGATCGTCTAAATAGATGATCAATCTTATCCCTTTTTCTCTTATAGCTGCAGCTACAGAATTCATCAGCATGGTAAAGGCCCAGGGAGCTGAAGCAAGCCTGAAGGACATGCTTGGCCGTCTTTGACACGAATGTCAGCATCTTGGGTTCTAATTCCAGCGTTTCGGCCACCTTCCCCGGAAGATCCGGTCTCAGGCATTCTGCTCGAAGGCGCTGACGGACTTCTTTATCTAGCGCTTTCCTTAGTCTCTTGGTCATATACTGCGCTACTCTTGGCGAAGGCTGCCAATCAGTTGACCTTGGATTCTCCATGCTGTCCGGATCGAACATATCCTCCTCCACTTCTTTGAGGTGTTTCTACTTGCGGATTCTCTTCCCTCCGCTGGGTTTACTTTCCTCCTCCTCTCTTGATTCATCCTCATCCTGAGAGGGAGGATCTCCTTCTTCTGGCTCCTCTTCCGAGCCCGGGTTCTCTTCTCCATCATCTTCCTGCCCTGGAGTGGGGGTCGTGAGGTCTGGCACTGTCTGTCGCCGCAAATACGCTTCGTGGAGCTTTGCGAAGGCGTCAACGACCTCCGGGGCCTTTTCTTTTGCCCCATCTGAAGGGCCCTGGGGGTCGAGAGGGACTTTCCTCTTTCGGGCCTTAGTACTCCCCATTGACCCTGTTTCTGAGGGTTCTGCGGGCATGCGTTCTGTCCGCCTGGTGCCTAATTGTGGATGTAATATCGCCTCCAAAGACTCGAGTCTGTCCTGCAGGGGTTTAATAACCCCTTGTGCCACTGCATCTATAAGTGAACTTCCCAGCACCACTTTGAAGCTGGCAGCTAAGTCCGATGAATGCTCTTCTTCACTCCACTCAAATTCTGCAAATTCTGACATCTTGCGAGGCTGCTGTATGCATGGTATACCTGTGAAGGTGTCTCCACACACCCTTTCACTATAGATGCTTCTGATGACCCTAAAGTGCACCATTGTAGGATCTCAGAGTGAATATATTCTTTTCCCTTTTAAATGTTTTTTTTTGTAGTGGCCGCATCGGCTTTGATGTCATCTTATGTGTGCCTGGTATGGGCAATTCACTTATTGGGCCCCTAGCTGGTAGGGGGCACCAAGTACTGCGCAGACTGTATGCCTGCTGATGCTTTACTGAAGCTTCTGCACTTATCGTGTGCTGGTGGCTGTTCGTGCCAGGTTGGGGCAGGGCTTCAAATGGAGCATTCTGCTCCGTTACAACGAGCCGCTCTGCTCGTGGATGCTACGACTGTAGCTTTATCAATATTCACCGCCGGGCCCGGCTTCAAACGTGTGCTGTGCTCCGCATCGCTGCAAAACACGCGACGCGGAAGCGAGCTGTGTAGTATGGCTCCTCCCTTGCAAGGGAGGGGGCCAGGGGAATTCCACGTCCTCGAACGTGGCCCCCTCCACCTCCGCAAAGGAGGGGGCGATGTCGGCCGCTCCACGTCACCCGCCTGCCGGAGGAGGAGCTGGGGACTCTCTGACCGAGGCTCCTCGGCCACAGTAAGCACTCCCGGCGCCGACCCGCCACCCCTGGCGTGCCGGTCATATGGCACAGGGTGGTCGTGTCGCGGGGTGCGATCGCCCTCACGACGAAGAGCTAATTATTTATAACCAAATCTAAAGAAAAAAACGCTCGTGGTATACTCTCGCCGCTTCAAGCTACGCGCGGCATGCTCTACACAATCCAATGTTATGTTCCAATCTTAAGCATTAAACGCTCCTGCGCTACTTCTTAATGCGCTGCGCACTTCTGGCACACCAAGCATACTCTATTCTACCCCTAAACAATGCTGCACTACTAATAGCCACATTATATAGGGAGATGAACATAAATAGTACTTATCTGCTTGAAGAGCAGTAAAAGAAGAGGAAGAGCTCAGGGACAGGAAGTGGTCATAGCTGAACTGAGAGTGAGATGGACTACAGACACTATGGGGATTGTAGTTTCAAAGGAAGAAAAGTCGGTTGAGACATTTTTCAGTATTTGTTATTGGTTTTATTAGTTTGTTGAAACTGCTGAGGAGTAGTAAAATAAAGAAGTTGAAGCATAATGCTCGCCTCCAGTCTTGTCATAGAATTGGCTTTAGGTTTGTTGCCTGTTTAGGTAATTTCCCAATTGAGTATAGACTCCTTACATGATATGGCTCCAGCTTTCGCCTTTCTATTTGCGCTCGCAACGGTATTGAGTACCCTTCTTCATCAAAGTAGCTGATCGATTTGTTTAACAAAAAGCCTCTATAGTAATTCTCAGGTATATGATATCGAAATCCCCCTTCCTGAACGTTCCGAACAACAATATATTGAGGTAGTTTAGCCATTTTTCCCACACCCCACACAAATTCCTAAAATACCTTGTCTATATGCCCAATGGAAGTGACTGTATAATATATAACATTTTGGTAACAGCATAATTTTGATTGTGTTTATCTTTGCCCAGACACTCAGAGTAATATGTCCCCATTTTTTAATATCCCTCTGAAGAACTTCAATTATTTTATCCACATTGTATTCAACAACTCTCTTTATATACCGAACCAGATAGATCCCTAAATACTTCACACATGAATTTTCCCACCAAAAATTCCAACCCAACAAGTGATTGCTTGCTGGGGTATCCCTAACAGGAAATACCACTGTTTTCCCCCAATTAATCTTATAACCTGACCACGTTCCCACCTCTTCAATCAAACTCTTTAAGAGAGGGCCTCTTTCTTCTGGATTATTCAAAATAATTGGGACATCATCTGCATAAGCCAGAACCTTAACTTCTCCATCTCCCACACACAAACCTCTAATGTTCTGTTTCTGACGAATGTAGGCTAACAGGTGCTCTAGCGCTAAATTAAAAAGAAAAGGGGATAATGGGCAGCCGTGCCTTGTACTTCTAAATAATTGAAATGATGCTGATAATTCCTCATTTACCCAGAGTCTAGCAGTTATTTCTGATTGTAGTGCCCCAGGAGCATTAATGAACAGTGGCCCAAATCCCATTTCCAACAATGTGTAGTTCAAAAACGTCCAGTTCACCCTATCAAAAGCCTTCTTCGTATCCCAAAAAATTAACAGAATATCCCCAACCTCTGAATGTGGTAGGCCCAACACATCCAAAAGCGTTCTAATATTATAATAGCCATATCGTTGCCTCATAAACCCTGCTTGCGTTCTGTCAATCAGTTCCCCCATATATTTATCCAATCTATTAGTCAAAATCTTAGTCAAAATCTTCACATCCACATTAAGTAGTGATATAGGGCGTAATTACAACACTTAGTTGCGTCCCTCCCTAACTTCGGAATTATTGTAATGATAGCCTCCTTCATTGAGGGACATAAGACCCCTTCCACTAGAAAGCTATCATACAAATCACATACTACTGGTGCCAATTGTACATCAAATGACCTATAGAATTCGACCGTCTATACCTGGAGATTTCCTGACATTCAGTTCACTTATTGCCAATAAAACTACAGAGATAACAATTGGGGCATCCTGGGAACTCCTATTTTCGTCAGATAGACAGGGGATGTGTAACGCTCACCTGATTCCCACAGAGGCGCTGGTCTTGGCAGGAAGGTGTCTGTGACCCGAAAAGTGATGTGCAGGACTCGATTTGCTTCTGGGGCCGAACCTCTTCGCACTGTGTGTCGAACTCGAAGAGTGAGATTTCTGCAGGTGAAAGAATATGGGGGTTAATGATCTGGGTTGTTGAATGTCCCTCTCTCTCTCTCTCTCTTCTTAGCTTCTCCGTAGAGCCCCCAGGTCAACGTGCTCACCTTAGATAGGTGAATGCTGGACTCTCCATCTGCGTCTGGTGCAGGGTGCCGTTGCCAGTTCCTTCACTGGTGAAACATAGGCCTCTTGACATCAGAGGATCGCTACCGTCGTTAACTGCACCAGCGGTGAGTTTCTGGACACCTTTTTAGTCCTTTTAGTCTTTAGGTGCGTGGGCACGTTAATATAGAACAGGACTCTGTATAATGCTTTTTCCTATTTGTCTTGCAGGGCTCTTGAGATAGGAGATGGTGTGAAGAGAGCCGAAGTTGGAGCCAGAGCCTTGGAATGAAGCGCTTGGAAATGCGTAAGTAAGTGCAAGCGCTCTAACTGTCTCTTTTCCCTTGCAGCTGTGAGTTTGTGCTGAAGAGATGCTAAAAAACGCCAGAGTATTTTCAGGCGTTCTACTGTGGCGAGCGCGATGGACGTGAGTAAATACCTGTCTAATGTCTCTTCATTTGTCTTTCAGATGCTGGGTTGCAGCGTTGAAGCAATCCAGAATTCGCGGAGTGCCGGTAACTAATAACAATGCTTTTGTCTTCACAGGCGGAGGTGCAGCGTGAAGAAATGTTCGCTGCCGATGGATCAGGTGAGGAAAGCGTTGCGTGTAAAGGTTGCAGTGCTAACCTGTTGTTTCTTGTCTTTGCAGGTGCTGCTGAATACTGGATAAAGGAGTGGTAAGTATTGTTCTTGCAGGTTCAGGATCGGAAGGAAGAAAGGCTGGAACAGACTCGGTGAGCGTTCTGCTGCAGATGCAGAATAACGCGAAGCACGTTTGTTCAATCGGGTGTGGTTTAAATAGCCTTGGAGTGATGAGGCGTCTTCCTCCACGGCCCCGCCTAGGTAAGAAAAGAGTTCCAGTTTCAGAAGAGTTCCCGTGTTGTATCCAGGGAGTGGAGCTTGCCCCACCCAGGTAAGAAAGTAGTTCCTGTTCACAGAGGATTCCTATGTGGCTAGTAAGTAAGCAGCATGGTCTGCTGCAGGTAAGTCCACCCAAGCATCTTCATACATATTATGAGCCCTGCGCATCCAGTGCCGGGACCGATGGCTTTGATGAGCCTGGTGCCACCGGCGCCAGGACAAGGTCCAAAAGGTCCCAGTGGGGACCGGCTGGTGCCTAAGATAACGGTTAGGGGCCTGCCTCCAAGGACGTTGGGCTGTTCCTGACTCCTTGGAAGCAGTGATCATGACAGCACCCCCCCTCAAGGCCCCTCCTAAGCGTGTCTTCTCCGGGGTTTTGGCTTGTCGGGGTGATTCAAATGGAATTTCTTGACCAGACGAGGTGCATGGACATGCTCTGAGGGTTCCCAAGACCTTTCCTGGGGGCCGTATCCTTTCCAATCAACCAGGTAATATAATTTAGATTTGGAGATTTTGGAGTCTAGGATGTTCTTTACTTCGAACTCAAGTTCTCCATCTACTAAAACAGGTTCCGGGAGTTCGGTCAATCGGGTTCCTTGTTGCACTGGTTTTAGTAAGGAGACATGAAATACTGGATGTATTTTCATATGCGAAGGCAATTTCAATTTAACAGCCACCGGATTAATTATGGTAGAGATAAGATAGGGTCCAAGGTATCTCGGGATGAAAGTGCGGGGTCCTTTTAGAGGTAGGTGCTTAGTGGATAACCAGACCTGATCTCCC
Organism: Ambystoma mexicanum; assembly: GCF_040938575.1. Taxonomy (NCBI): domain Eukaryota; kingdom Metazoa; phylum Chordata; class Amphibia; order Caudata; family Ambystomatidae; genus Ambystoma; species Ambystoma mexicanum. The sequence goes on from NC_090937.1 coordinate 185,747,188, forward strand.
ACTGCGTAGTGAGGGGCCTCTTTACGGTGCTGATCTGCTCCTTTCTTAAATTGAGCTTTAGCTCTTTGCAGATGGGCAGTGGCTTCCTTAAAAGCACGAGTGATCTCCGAGTGCAAGTGATCCACAGCAGGTGTTTCGAATTCTTGGGGAGGATCCAGGTTAGAGGTTCTAGGATGGTGTCTGTATAATAGGAAGAAGGGAGTCTTCCCGGTTCCAGAATGAGTCGAATTGTTATAGGCGTATTCAGCGATCCAAAGAATGTCCTTCCAAGGGTTTTCAGTTTGTTGGAGCATGCAACGTAGATATTGCTCTAGAGTTTGATTTGTCCTCTCGGTTTGTCCGTCAGTTTGGGGATGGTGACTGGTAGAAAGTCTCACATCAATTTGGGCTAAACGACAGCAACTTCTCCAAAAGTGGGAGATGAATTGACTTCCCCTATCGGAGACCAAAACCGAGGGGAAACCGTGTAACCGAACGATGTTTTCTAATAATTTCTCGTGCTAATACTAAAGATGAAGGTAGGCCCTTCAGTGGAATGAAGTGAGCCATCTTGGAGAATAGATCCACGACTACTAAAATGGTATTATACCCTGAGCATGGAGGTAAGTCCGTGATGAAATCCATGGACAGGGTATGCCATGGACAGGGAGGGATGTCTAGTGGGTGTAAGAGACCGGCTGGTTTCCCCTTCTGACTCTTATTCTGGGCACACACACCGCAGGAGATTACAAAGTCTCTAATGTCCTTCTTCCATGATGGCCACCAGAAATGTCTTTTGACCTTTTCCATGGTTTTGGTTATGCCAGGGTGACCCTCCATTAGTGAATCGTGATAACAGGAGATTACCTGTTTTTGTATTTTCTCACTGGGCAAGTACAATCGTCCTCGGAAATATGGTAGGTCTCGATCCACTGAGAATTCTTTTCCTTTTAATTACCAGTCCTGTAAGTCGACCGGAGTTAAAAGTGATTTGACTGTAGTCTTAATGTCTTCAAAGGATTGAGCGCTGACCAAGCCCAAAATCCTTTGTTCTGGGATTGTGGGTATTGGTTCTGGATTGGTCAAATGTTCATCTATTCCCATCCGGGAGAGGGCATCTGCTTTTTCATTTTTACTGCCTGGTCGATAAGTAATTATAAAGTCAAACTCAGCCAAAAACAGAGCCCAGCGAAGATGCCTGGAAGACTGAGCTTTGGCTGTCTTCAGATACTGTAAATTGCGGTGATCAGTCATTACGGTGACTGTGTGTCTGGCTCCCAAAAGATAATGCCGCCAGGCTTTAAAGGCCGATCTGATAGCTAAAAGTTCCTTGTCTGTAATTGAATAGTTGATCTCGGGAGCCGAGAATTTGCGGGACCAAAAGGCTACAGGATGTAATTGGTGTGTGACCGGATCCCTTTGTGATAAAACTGCCCCCATAGCAAGACTAGAAGCATCTGTTTCTACGATGTAGGGGAGTTCTGGGCAAGGATGTTTTAGAACAGGTGCAGAAATGAATTTAGTCTTTAAGTCCTGAAAAGCTTGTTCTGCCTCGGTAGACCACTCAAAACGTTTGTTTTTCTTTAACAGAGCGGTGATGGGCTGGACTATTCGAGAGAATTCAGGGATGAATCTGCGGTAAAAGTTAGCGGAGCCTAACATGCTTTGGACTCCTTTTACAGAGGTTGGTGAAGGCCACTTGATGATTGCATCGACTTTCTTTGAATCCATATGGACTCCGTTAGGTGACAATATGAATCCCAGGAACTCAACTTCAGTTACGTTGAAAACGCATTTTTCGAGCTTAGCAAAAAGGTTATGTTGACGTAATCTCTTGAGGACCTCTCTAACGTGTTTCCGATGTTCTTCTTCAGATGATGAATAGACGAGGATGTCATCAATGTAGACAACAACACACACATCAATGAGTTCTCTAAGGACATCATTCATAAAATACTGGAAGGCGGCAGGAGCGTTGCAAAGTCCAAAGGGCATAACTTGATATTCAAACAGCCCATACTTGGAGCGGAAGGCTGTCTTCCATTCATCGCCCTCTCTTATTCGTACCAAATGGTAGGCTCCTCTAATCTATACAAGTCCTAAGGTCTCCTTCCTTTTTCGGAACGAAGAACAAAGCCGAGGAAGCTGGAGATTTTGAAGGACGGATAAACCCGTTAGCTAGGTACTGGTCCAGATATTGTCTGAGGTGAAGATTCTCTGGCTCGGTGAGGGCATAAATCCTACTGCAAGGAGGAGTTGTTCCGGGTATCAGATCTATTTGACAGTCGTAAGACCTATGAGGAGGCAGGGTGTTAGCTTGGTCCTTCCAAAAGACGTCTTGGAATTCCTGGTATTCGGGAGGTAATTTGGGAACCTCAGAAGAGATTGCCGCCAGTGAAACATCAGGCCGAGGATAACAAGTGGTAAAACATTCTGGAAACTGAACCGTCTTTGCTCGCCAATCGATCTGAGGATTGTGCTGCTTCTCTAACCAAGGGATTCCCAGAATGATCTGGAACTGAGGGGCCTTGATCACATCGAACACTATTTTCTCCCGGTGTCCATCTTGGCTCACTAACGTCACTTCTTGGGTGGCGTGCGTTACTGGTCCGGAGGCTATCTCCGTGCCATCCACTGTAGTAATGACGTCTTTTACTGCCTTAGGGACAAGAGGTAGATTCATCCTTGATACCAGTTCACAGTCCACATAATTACCGATTGCTCCGCTGTCGATGTAAGCTTCAATTGCATGCAAACGATCCGGACGTTCAGGACTATTGAGGACCATAGGCACCACGAAATGCGAGGTCACGGGACAGATCTTAACGCTCGGCAAGAGGACCTCTACACTTGTCGGGCTAGGTTGTTTCCCTGCTCAGAATTTGTGGTACAGGTATCTGCGGCTCCTACAGCCTTCTTAGCTGGTTTCACTGGACAGTCTCGAAGAAAGTGCCCCGAGTTTCCGCAATAGAGGCATAATTGCAGCTGTCTTCTTCTTTCCCGCTCCTTTTGGGTTAAAGGTCCTTTCATGCCCCCTATTTGCATGGGTTCCACAGTGTCAGCTCCCCTAGTAGAGGTCTGTGGTTTAGAAAACATTCGGGTATCAAATTTGGAACGATCAGCCTTCCTGTTCTGTAATCTGTGGTCCAATTGGACAACTAAGTCAATATAGTCTGAGCATTCTTGTGGAGGATTCACGACTTGAGCTAACACATCCATGAGCTCTCCACGCAGGCCTCTGTAGAAGAGCGTTATTCTCTTATCCTCAGGCCATTGAGTTTCCACTATAAGTCTGTTGAATGAGGCTATATAAGTCAAGAGGTCTTGATTACCCTGTCGTAACGAAAGAAGTTCATTGTCCAAGGCCTGCCCTTGTGCATGTCTTGCGAACAGTTTCTCCATGCTGGACTGGAAGGCCTGGAAATCATGCAGAACCGGATCATCCTGAGTGACTAAAGGGATCGACCAATCTGCGGCGCTGCCACTGAGATAAGAAAGCACGAAAGCCACCTTGGTCTGATCTGTTAGGAAGGCAGCTGGTCGACATAAGAAGTGTAGGCGGCACTGGTTAATGAACACTGCAAATTTCTTTGGGTCACCAGAAAAGCGTTCGGGCGGAGCCAAGGGCACATTGCCGGATAGATTGATTTGCACTGGATTTAAGGATGATGCAGAAGGATAACTTCCTCCTGGAGCGGGCAAAGGTGTCTGTCCTGTCTGCGTTTGTAGCAATTGCCTAGCGAGGTCCTCTGTTCGCTCCTTGGAAATTATCAGCTCTCTTCTTAGAGAGTTTGTTTCCTGACGAGCTGCATGTACTTCTGCTCTTAGTTCCCCAAGCAACTGGGCTAATTGATCAGTGTGTGAGGTTTCCATTGCGCCTGGGTAGGGGTCTTGCGGTGGGCTTCGCGTTCTGTAACGCTCACCTGATTCCCACGGAGGCGCTGGTCTTGGCAGGAAGGTGTCTGTGACCCGAAAAGTGATGTGCAGGACTCGATTTGCTTCTGGGGCCGAACCTCTTCGCACTGTGTGTCGAACTCGAAGAGTGAGATTTCTGCAGGTGAAAGAATATGGGGGTTAATGATCTGGGTTGTTGAATGTCCCTCTCTCTCTCTCTCTCTTCTTAGCTTCTCCGTAGAGCCCCCAGGTCAACGTGCTCACCTTAGATAGGTGAATGCTGGACTCTCCATCTGCGTCTGGTGCAGGGTGCCGTTGCCAGTTCCTTCACTGGTGAAACATAGGCCTCTTGACATCAGAGGATCGCTACCGTCGTTAACTGCACGAGCGGTGAGTTTCTGGACACCTTTTTAGTCCTTTTAGTCTTTAGGTGCGTGGGCACGTTAATATAGAACAGGACTCTGTATAATGCTTTTTCCTATTTGTCTTGCAGATCTCTTGAGATAGGAGATGGTGTGAAGAGAGCCGAAGTTGGAGCCAGAGCCTTGGAATGAAGCGCTTGGAAATGCGTAAGTAAATGCAAGCGCTCTAACTGTCTCTTTTCCCTTGCAGCTGTGAGTTCGTGCTGAAGAGATGCTGGAAAACGCCAGAGTATTTGCAGGCGTTCTACTGTGGCGAGCGCGATGGACGTGAGTAAATACCTGTCTAATGTCTCTTCGTTTGTCTTTCAGATGCTGGGTTGCAGCGTTGAAGCAATCCGGAATTCGTGGAGTGCCGGTAAGTAATAACAATGCTTTTGTCTTCACAGGCGGAGGTGCAGCGTGAAGAAATGTTCGCTGCCGATGGATCAGGTGAGGAAAGCGCTGCGTGTAAAGGTTGCAGTGCTAACCTGTTAGTTCTTGTCTTTGCAGGTGCTGCTGAATACTGGATACAGGAGTGGTAAGTATTGTTCTTGCAGGTTCAGGATCGGAAGGAAGAAAGGCTGGAACAGACTCGGTGAGCGTTCTGCTGCAGATGCAGAATAACGCGAAGCACGTTTGTTCAATCGGGTGTGGTTTAAATAGCCTTGGAGTGATGAGGCGTCTTCCTCCACGGCCCCGCCTAGGTAAGAAAAGAGTTCCAGTTCCAGAAGAGTTCCCGTGTTGTATCCAGGGAGTGGAGCTTGCCCCACCCAGGTAAGAAAGTAGTTCCTGTTCACAGAGGATTCCTATGTGGCTGGTAAGTAAGCAGCATGGTCTGCTGCAGGTAAGTCCACCCAAGCATCTTCATACATATTATGAGCCCGGCGCTTCCAGTGCCGGGACCGATGGCTTTGATGAGCCTGGTGCCACCGGCGCCAGGACAAGGTCCAAAAGGTCCCAGTGGGGACCGGCTGGTGCCTAAGATAACGGTTAGGGGCCTGCTTCCAAGGACGTTGGGCTGTTCCTGACTCCTTGGAAGCAGTGATCATGACAGGATGTCAATCTTCTCAAATAAATGAACTAGTTCTTTTACCTGTGGAGCAAGTTTTTCAGTATATAAATTAGCGTAGAAAGAACGAAAATACTCACCTATCTCTTTCCTCTTGACAGCTACACCTCCCACACCATTATCGATCTTATGACCATAATTACTGATCTTTCTGAGAAACCCTTATTTATTTTATTTTATTTACACGCCCAGACCCTAGGGTATCAAGGCGAGGTTACATACAACTTATAATTTGCTTAACATTGTTACAAAGATACAGTAGAAAATAACATAGGTTCCACAGATTCGAATCACCCTAGGTGCAACGAGGGACATTTAATTCGAGTGAGATTGTGCCTACTTTGTAAGTATGGTACGAATCTGAATTGGTTAGTTGCAGGTAGGAGGTCTTGATTCCTCATTATTGGTTGAACAACCAAGTTTTCAGTGACTTTTTGAAACTCGCCATACTTGGCTCATTTTTGATTCTGAGATGTAAAGAGTTCCATAGTGTAGGGGCAAGGACTCTGAAACTGCTCCCTCCTGCTTTGGTACTTTTGTGACGCAGAATTTCTAATAGAGACTTGTTGTTTGATCTGATGGCTCTATTAGATGTTTTTTTCTTGATGGCATTCGTGAGGTAGCTACGGGCTTTATTTGTGAGGCATTTATATACTACACATAGAGTTTTGAAAATGATTCTAGCTTTGATGGGAAGCCAATGGTTCTCTCGCCTGATGTTAGAGATGTGATCTGATTTCTTAATGCCTACAGCTGCTCTCAGTGCTTTATTCTGTAGCATTTGTAATTTATTTGTATTGTATTAGAGGTGCCTTGTAGCAGTATGTTACAGTAGTCTAATTTGGTTAATATCAAGGCTCTAGCTGGTGTTATGCAATTTGCGGGTGTCAAGAATTGGTGGCTTAAGGCAATGAGTTTAGCTGTGTATGCTGTGGAAGAGGCAGAGATATGTTTGTTCATAGTGAGATTAGCATCTAGATAGACACCGAGGGTTTTGACTTGCTTAAGTACTGGTATTAGTGTGCCATCGATATTGATGTAAGTGTAGTCTGGATGAAGTGCTCTTATTCTTGTTTGGGACTCTACAATGAGAATCTCTGTCTTCTCATCAGACAGAGTCTGTTCATTGCTATCCAATTTTGGATAATGGCATAGATTTCATTTATGGTCTGTATATTCTGGGCGTAGTCACCCGTGATGGGAATAAGAATCTGAGTGTCGTCTGCCAAATTTTTGTAGATGACACCCATGTCATCAAGAGTTGAAAATAGGAGTTTAGTGTAGGCGTTATAGAGGGTAGGAGATAGACATGATCCTTGGGGTACTCTGATGGGGACTACTATAGGGTCGGCCGTCTCTTTACCAATGGCGAGTCTGGATGTACGTTCTGCTAGAAACAATTTAATCCAAAGAGTGGCATTATTTGAAAGGCTGAAGTCTTTGGCTAATGTCTCACAAAGTTTATCGTGGTCGACCAGATCGAATGCTGCTGAGAGATCCAGTAGCAGCAATATGGCCATTTTTCATGAGTCTCTAAGTGTGTCTATTTGGATTTTCAGGTCTGTAAGGGTGGTTTCGGTGCTATGGTTAGGCCTGAAACCAGATTGTCTAGATCCTAGGAGATTGTGTTGTTCAAGGTGATTTTGTATTTGGTTATATGCTATTTTATCAATAATTTTAAGTAGAAATGGGACCATGGTTATGGGCCTGTAATTGGTTGGAATTAGTGGGTCCAATGACGTTTTTTTTTAATAATGGTGTGACCCAGGCTTGTTTGATACTGGCTGGGACTAGGTTGTTGTTGAAGGATGCATTAACAAAGTTGGTGATGATAGGGGTAAGGATAGGGGCACATAGTTTGACTAGGTGAGCTGGGAAGTTATCCCCTTTACAATTAGAAGCTTTTAATTTAGCTATAGTGTAGAGCAGTTCTTCTTGGGAGACTGGAGAGAAATGGAAGGGGGGTGCGTTGCAAACTATATGACTTGTGACTGAGTCTGTCGTGGATTGTTTTTCTGCTAATGTTGCTCTTTTAGTATTCATTTTCTTTTGTAGTAATTTAATTTTATCGGCAAGGGCATCTTGGATGGTGGTGCACCAGTTTTTACTCTGTTGAACCAAGTTGATAATTGGGATGGGGTTTTCTAGCTCTTTGAGGATAGAGAATAGCTCTCTGCAGTCTGAGGCTGCATTGCTAATCCTATTGTTGAGCGCATTAACTTTCTGCGCAATGATGACAGCTTTGTAAATTTTATTAGCAGCATTGAAGACATCGGCTGCTTCAGGAGTATGCAGTTTGTTATATCGGTGTTCCAATGCGCGCTTGGTTTGTCTCAGTGAAACTAGTTCTTTGTTAAACCAAAAGGAGGTTTTTTTATCAGATCGTCTACTTTTGGTGACACTAGGTGCTAAGGCATCTATTGTATTTGTGACGCAGTTATGGTACATATCAGCAAGAGAACATGGGTTGTCATTACTGATGCACTTCTCTGTGAGGGTGCTTTTTAAGATTGGGGTCAGATTTTCAGCTGAGAGTTTACAAAAGTTCCTAGTTACGTAGGATTCAGGGGTAAAGGGTTTAGGGGGTTCAAATTCATTGCAGCTGATCATAAAGTTAATACTGTAGTGATCTGTCCAGGACAATGGAGTAATCGTTTCAATGGATATTGGGGTTTTGAGGGATAGTATCCAGTCCAAAGTTCTTCCTTTAGTATGGGTGGGCTCATTCACTAGTTGAGTGAATAGCATGTCTTTAAGGGCATTATGTAACGCTTCTGCTTTGTGATCTAGAGCGTCATTGAATCCGAGGTTCAAGTCCCCTAGGATAATACATTTTGTCTTTGGTTTGATTAGTGGGGTTAGTAATAATGGTATGTCTAATTCTGGCTGAGAACTGTTGTTGGGTGCTCTGTAAATAGTTACTACATTAATAGTGGTTTTGTGGTTAATAGAGAGTTTTGTGAATAAGATTTTATATCCGTCTAGGGTGTCGATGGGGCAGGCTCTTAGATTGAGGTGGCTTTTAGCTATAATTGCTACTCCTCCACCAACTGATTTAGATCTATCTGTCCTGAGGATGGTGTAGTTTGGAGGTATAGCAATATTAAGGGTAGGTCTAGATGCTTGGTGGAGCTAAGTTTCTGTTACTATGAGCATGTCTAGCTCCTGATCAATGATATAATCATGTATTTCAGGGGCATGGGCACCTATGGATCGTGCATTAATAAGCGCTAGTTTGAGTTCCATGGGGGGCTGAGTCTGAGGTATCTGAATAATTTGTGAGGTGGCTTGATGTTTGGTAGTATTTGTGAGAGACTTTTTGGAGACATTGGTTAGGTGGACCACTGTGTGGCTGCTGGGAGTGGACTTTGTTAAGGTTACGGTATCAGTCAAATTACAGAACATGGTCCGCGACCTGAGCCGTTGATTTCTCACATTAGGCAGTAATGGGTTCAGTTTTGATTGTTTGCTTTTGCTAAGGTTTATTTTTAGATAGGGTGGGATTGTGTGAGTCCGTGTTCTGAGACGGTCACACCTTGCTGTGCCTAGAATCGGGTATGTTTTCCTTGTACACTTATCATTTGTAGTGGGAGTGCTTGGTGTTGTGGTAGGGCCCTTCAAGGGGCTGGTGTTAGGAAGGAAAGGGGTGGGACAGGGAATAGGATAATGTCTGGGGCATGCTGGTCTACTGAGACCATTTGGATGGGTGAGGAAATGAGAGCCTATGCATGGGACATCAAGCGCTACCATGCAGAAGGGGAACATGATAATGGTTAACCAACCTGACATAACTACTTTATAGTAAGGATTGACAATGCATTTAGTGGGTTTACTCCTACATTTGTTGTAAGTCATGGTCAACAGGTTCACAGTCGCAGAGGGAGATCTCAAATATTTTGGCTATGGTACAAATAATCAGAGGGTATGAGGCAACATTGATACAAAGGGTTTGTGCTCACAGCAGGAGCATGTACAGTATCAGTAGAGGGAAGTAAAACAGGACTAGTCCAGACCGATATTTTGCCAAGTGAATAGTTTCCTAGTTGCATGCACAATCTGTAGAGGTTAGCATTGGTATTCTCGCAATAGGTTAGGTCATGTATTTTATATATTTAAAAAGGCAAAATGGCGGCACTCATGTTATACACACTTAGAGATCCCAATAACAATCATGGTGTGATTTGAAAATGGTTCATTATCTGCATTTCATTTGTTAATACATAATGGATATATGTATGCACATAAATAGTGCTGGCTCGGTAGTTCACATGTACATTGCGTAGATTACTTACAGTTCGGATAATGTTCCTCGCATTGGGGGAGCGGTGTGGTGGTTAGCGAGTGTTTGTTTAGAATGGTAAGCATGCGGACAGCCGCAGACATGCCCTTAAATCTCGCGGCCCTTGATCGGAGCGGCCGGCTTCCGCCTCCGGGCAGGGGATCAGAGCTAAATGATGATGCGCTACCAATCAGCTGGTTCAGGCGATCGGGGTGACGGCCATATTAAGACGGTGTGGTGGAGATTCGAGCTGGATACTGTGAATTAAATAGATGCTGCAAACTCGATTCTGGGGCAATTAATCTACAGCTTTGCCTGCAGATATGAAAGAAGCTATTACCAAGATGGTAATGCTGGAGACCCAAAGTTGCTGGTCCCATTCGGTCGAGTCGCGGGCAAAATCCCGATGCAGGGATGAGATCCTGCAGACGATGTGGGGCTCCTGCCCTCTCCGAAGGTGCTGCAACAAGTGCTTCAATTTGGTAGCTAATAACCTACCTCCTCAATCTCCTTCTTCTCAATATCTTTGCTTCAAGTAGAATATACCCTTTTCAACCTGCGAGTCCATATCACACTTCAAAGCTTCTTTTACTTTATCTTATTTAATTTTATCCTGTCTCTAGACAAGGCATACTTCATTTGTAAATCTCCTAAATCCAGTTCAAGCTTGTTCAGCCTTGCCCCTCCCACTCTCCTTGCTCTAGCGGCCCAGTTTAACAGATCCCCCCTAACAGAGGCTTTCAAAGAGTCCCAGACCACCAAGCTATCAGCTGATCCTTTATTTTCGCTAAAATAGTTCATTATGAAACTACTGAAAGCCTTTGAAGCACTTTCTTCTTTTAGAATAAAGGGTTTGAGTCACCATCTATAAATACCTTTTCTACAAGAATTAAGGTTCAACTTTATCTCTACCATCGAGTGATCAGAGATTTTGCTCCCCCATATTTGCCTCCACTACTGCCTCAACTAACCTATCTGACACTAGAATGTAATCTATTCTGGAATAAGAATCGTGCGCCTCTGAATAAAATGAGAAATCCCTTTGCCCTAGATGCAAATTTCTCCAAATGTCAACCAAATCAAATACATCCATAAATCCCTGAAATTCTTTACTTGATTTTTGTCCTGTGAAATTACATGCTGAAGATCTATCTATTTTGTAATCCAAAACACAATTAAAATTGCCCACCAAGATCACAGCCTCACCTCTCATATCACATAACTGCTTTACTAAGGACTCAAAAAGGTTTCCCCCTCCAACGCACCGACCATATATAGAACCTAATGTGATCAATTTGCCCTCATATTTCAAATCAACTAAAATAATACGTCCCTCCTCGTTCATGCTCACTCTATCAACACACATGCCTAATCCCCTTTAAAGCAAAATCCCTACTCCCCTCGATTGTGTATTTTGGATTAGTAAGCAAATTCCCTGAACCTTCTATCAAGTGCGTCTCCTGTAAGAAAGCCACATCGATCAATTCCCTCCAGAGTTTAGACAACACTTTTTCCCTTTTCTTTGGAGAATTCAGACCTTTCGTGTTCCAAGTACTCAATGACGATATCCCCATTTCACATTACTTTCTAATGCGTCTCTGTATTTATTTTAAAACTTTACTTACAAGCAGGTATAATCTCATCATATGTTCAGTAATAGTGCACAAGCATTCGCAGCAGTATGACATTTCCATCAACAAATCTGGACCCTCCATTGTTATCGCATATTAGAGTGTAACTTAGTGTATCCTTCCCCATAAAGACAAACATGAAGACACCACAAAAACATAGATAACTGTTTTGTTTGAAAGAAATCCAACTAATATTGCACTCAATTAAGAGACTGTTGTATACATTGCAAATGCTATTCCTAACTATACCCCCAGAAACCTGCACCCTTTATATAGTTTATTCTATTCTTCCTCTATTCATTGCCAATGGTACGCAACCACAACAAAATGTCAATATAAAGTTCCCTCAAACCTTATTATTGTCCCATAAATAGTTTACATTAAATTCAATCCAACCTTCCAATTATTCGATAGCTTCAGAATACCCGTCAATTCTCACATATCTAATTATAAATCTATAGACTATCTAGCGACCTGCTTAAAATAGTTAAGAGAGCTGCTTCCCCAAACACATACCCTAAACTAGTTATCCTGTTTTCATTGTTTTAACTCAGAGTTTACTTAAATCCATATTATCCATAGTCAAAAGCAGCCACCTAAATCCCTGATCACTGAGACCCATAACGGATAGCCATAACTGCTCACTGCAGCTTTTATGTATAACTTCCCATAAGTCCCACATATTTTAAATACATCTGGTATTCTTATATGTAAGTTCTTTAGCCCTTTTACTCCTTTCCTTTACCTTTCCTTTCCCATTCCTTCCCTCCTTATTCTCTTTCATGACACAGTGCAGTTTGATATTACGTATTCCTATAGAATATTTCTAGAGCAGAGGTCTGAAAAATATTTAACATTTCCCTTTAAGTCACCATTAACTAACCCTAACTGTAAAACAATATCCTTCAAACTTCAACATTTCCCATGAAGCTTATTCAACAGTTTCAGTGACAATTATGCAAATTAAGCATGTATAAGGTCAACAAAGCATAGTCATCTAAATGTCAGGTTCCTAAACTCAATATATTCCTCCCACCCCACTCCTGCTGATTTACCCAGCCACATTAGGAAGTGCATATTTTCACGCTGGGCACATCCAACCTCTGATCTCAAGGTTATTATTTATGACACAACCTCACAATTACATATACCATTTCCTATGAGCGTATCCAATGATACCAAGGCTGTACTGTGGCCACACCTATAACATCAAGTTACATGAAACGCTTATCCCAGCCCTGTTCATCTTAACCTCCCAATAGATTAAACCTCTCTGTGTTGAACCTCACCTCAGCTCGTTATCTCAAGCTTAACAGGCTCACAGAAAGGATTTTATTCATAGTAGTCAAACAACTAGGCGCTGGCCCATGAACGTGTTTCATACACTTTTCCCTTTCCAGCAATCACAAACTATTGAAGAGTGCATCAGTTATCCAAATACATATCACCTGAACAATATGCACAGAATTCCCGTAGTGCAAGAGCCTAGAGTGCACCATAATAAGCCAATAAGGAGACAACCACTAGTTGTGACAAATGAAGATCGATTCCTTCACAAAAACCGCAAAAGAGTCACAGCATAAAAACATAGTCAAATTGCTGTGTGAGTCCAGAAATTACCCTACCAAAGCATAGATGGTATATTATGTTGGCCGAAAACCAATCGCATCATATGCCGTACATCGCCAATACAGAATCGTTAGCATAACCATAGAGCGTACATTTTGTGCCCTAGATTTGCCATTTGCTTTCTTTGCCTTTCTGTTCAAAAAGCTTTGCAAAATGTTTTTTATTTAATTCTGCTCTTACACGAAGCAAGGCCACAAGTTACATGATGAGAGACCGGCCCAGATAGAAATGCCAAGCAATACAGAAATACATTGTTTTCCTCCCTCACAAGTGCTTGAAGGTGAGCAGAGAGGCATTTAATCACCAAGCCAGGTGCCAGCCGGTCTAGCTGAAACTGTAGAAACAGGCCGTTAAAGGCATGAATTATACTTTCCTAGAGGCCCCCCTTTCGGGGCCCTCTTTAGATGAAGCTGACCCCTATTTCACGAATAGAAACCAGAAGATAGTATGCTTTGGAATGTGTCTCTCTTACGAACACAGTTTGCTCGCTAAACAAGTGCTTTGTGTTCTCCATAACAAAGAACCATGTCTGCTTACTGCAAATTGCAACTGTTGCTATACCAAGTAATATAGATTAAGAAAGAAACGTGTCATAATGTGTCATATTTGTCATAATTGTCAATTACCGAACCCTAGCTCAAGAAGATACATTATTGGCGGTTTTGATATGTCACAAAAAGATTGTATGATTGTCTTTTTATATATATGATACTGTTGTAGAATGCTCGCTCTCTTGCGTCTCACGAGGTCTGGGTGATGTGTGCTGTAACAAAAAACAAAAAAAGTCTACACCATTATCAACCATTGTACGCAATTCTATCTGTGTAATTAGCACATAACATTACAGAGTATTGTTTCCAAATATAATATTTTGTAGTGCATGGTTTCAATGCATGTTTGCTTTAGATGCCATTAGTACATTTTTTGAAATATCAAAGGAATATGCTGTTTGATTTATTCACTTTGATACTTTTTTTAACAGTAATATTTATTTATATTTCTTTAACAGATCATAGGGACAATCCAACAATGCCGTCTTGTATCGTTTTGGTTTTCACTTATAACAGTCATGCTAAAAGTCACAGTACAGTCCTGCATGTATTTCCAAAAGATTTAAATTTAATAAGAAAATGGCTCATGAGCTGCGGATATCCAGTGTCCGAAATTGAAAACAGAGCCAAGGATGTCTTGGATGACATGAGGGGCAATCGATTTTGTGTCTGCAGCATGCACTTTTCAGGAGATATGTACGAACAATCACAGTACACTAAAAATCATCACCCTGGACTCCTTTGAAAATTACTTCCCAATGCAGTTCCAACTGAATTTCAGCACACGCTGAATTTTTAAATCTATTTTACCCTTATCTAAATTTTCCTGTATAATATGTCTTGTAAATGACCACTCAATATATTGAAATAGTCTGTGAACAGGTAACAATGAACGGTTTTCAGTTTTTGGGGAATGTTTCCATTGATATTTTATTAAACAAGTTTTCTTTGTGACACAATTTACTGTGGTTCGTGCATTTTGAACATTATATTACTTTGTGTATCCCTACTTTAGAGATACTTGAATACTTCAGTGCAATGGGAGCCTTTCCAAACATACACTCACATTGCGTCCTTTAAAAATACGTCATTTTTAAAAATTACCATGTCTATCTTTACGTAGACCACAATGATGGAATTACAGACCGTTACCATGGAGGAAACCACAGACACGTCGAACATCCTAATGGTGAGGCCAAGCAACTTGCACACAAACTTTTTAAAATCATTTTTGATGTGATCTAAATTATAATACTAATGTCCATTTTCTATTGAACAATGGTATGAATATATACATCGATTAAAGGACTGTGATGCTACATCGAGCACTATTCCAGAGTCAACAGCAACCTCACTCACCTTTCAAGTAATATTTTTAGAATATTCCTTCAGATGCGACTATACAAAATATGTATTTTTTCCAGTTCAACTTAAAACATATTTATTATTGCTATGTGTAATATAGCTTTTGATACAAACTGGGTTGTAGGCTACTTTATCAATATCGACAATCGTTTACATATAATTGTTTTTGATGTTGCATCTTTATTATTAAAATTAATGTTATATACATAGAACCTGGAACTTCAACAACGTACCATTCTTCTACTGCAACCGGTCTGGAAGATGAGGTATGAGAATTATACTTTATTGATTTATACTAATAGTTATTGATTAAAACATTTAAAATAACTTATTTTATTGATAATTTGCAATACTGTCAGCACATTGCAAAGCATTCCATCAACAACCTTGATGTATTTATCACAGAAACACCTGCAACAATGAAATTAAACCTACTTTGTCCCTGAATAAGTTAGACCCTTTCACTATATGAATGGTGTATGTTTTTGTTTATGAACTTTAGCTGCTTAACGAATAATGGAATTGTTGAAACAAAATAAGATTAAAATGGATTAAAGGGGCCACAATTTAATGAATATGTTTTGCAGGATGATCTCACACCAACTCCCTGCAACATCTCTGAAGGTTATCAGGTACAGTTTTCAAATTTGTCTTTTTAAAATGTTACATGTACACAGTGTTTGACTTTATGTCAAGTACTTTTTGAGATCAAACATTTTAACATTAAATTGTTAAACAATGTAATCAATGTTCTTTGAATTTGTTATGTACAAGGAATGAACTACTGAAACGGCCAAAATTGAAGGGACACATGGACAAGAGGTATACATAAGATATTGTAAAATATCAGTTATAGTCTATTTGAACTGTGATGTAATGTTTAATATGTTCTAATGGTTTCCATAGTGACATTTTGTTATATATGTATATATGATTATTTAAATGAAGAGCACATTTCAAGTTTTATACAATTTCAAAATGCTGTTTTTCAGCTTGGTCTGGTGTTCGCAAATCATATTCGACTGTTTCAAGGAAAAATCAGGAAATAAGAGTACACAGCTGGTCAGATAGCACAGCGAGTAGAGTGCTTGCTTTGACAGCCGTGCAGTACAGAGCCTGGAGACGCAGGTCCGAATCCTGGCAGGGACAACCTCAGTCTTTCATCCTTCCGAGTTGATAAATGAGCACCACACACCGTGGGTAATAATAAGCAGCGTTCAGATGCCTGAAGGTTCGTAACGCTATATAAATGCAAATTATTATAATTATAACGGAAAGGTTTTTTTTAAAATAATAAGTTGTTTATCATTTATTTCATTGATATTACATTTTCATGTTGTAATTCATATATTCTGTATATGTGCTATAAATTAAGCATTTTATTTCTCTTCAGTTACAGGCCTAGGAAGAAGAGGAGCATAAAGACTCAGACAACTACACAAACTAATTATGTTGCTTGCCAAACCATTGTCACTTGGGAGCAGCTACATTTTGAGGCTCAGCATTGTCTTTGCAAGATTCAGTGTTATGATGCAGATGTCCAGTGGCCGAAATTTGAATTGAGTGTCAGCAGTGACCCATGGAAAGTAACCCTGGATCGTTGTTACAGCACACAACATCACCCAGAAGAAACCGACAACACAAAAGATGTTTCAGAATTGCTTGCAGAACCGCTCACACAAGCCACACCCACAAAAAGAAAATGCTATGAAACAGACAATGTTCCCTGTTTCTCCAATACATGTGGACCAATTCGAAATATCACGCACAGAAATAATCAAAGCATCTTCGCTACTCATTGACTATTGTGCTCGTGATGTGGACTTCACTCTTCCTAGTGTTGAGGACTTATCCATCACCATGGAATCGCAAACCAGTGTACTTCATGATGATTGGCTATTAAAGGAACCAAAATAAATTGCATTCGCTGCCTGATCGAGATTATGAAAATGATTAAATGTGATCATAAATTGCATAGGAGGATTTGTGGGGAGTCATTGGTGAAGCTTACTTGTGAAGTCAAAGGCACCAACCTGAAGATCAAGGGTAGCTGTGTACACCACCATAACTTATTTTTATGGTCTGCTCAACCTATACTTGGAAAAGTACTTGCTGGGAATTTACTTTGTTCATCTGCTTTGTTGTTTAGCGGATCAATGTAGAGTACAATTTCAAGTTTTTCTAACTTTGTGGGGCTCAAATTCCTTTAATAAACCCAGTACTACAAATATCAGAAGGATTTCTTGTTCCCCTCTATAAGCCAGGCATGGGCAATGTGACAGTCCAGGTTTTTCTGCTAAATACTGCACTTAACACTTCCAAGACATGGAAACCAGAAGAATAGTGAGTTCCGTCTTCGTGCAATTATCTGAATGTACATTGTCTGTTCCCATGGAAAAATATGGTTTCATTAAATCCATTCAACTTCTGAAATCCGGAGGAATGCAAGAGACCTGATAGCCACTGACAGGCACATTTCAGTAGTCAAGGCCATGCGAGAGCAGTGCCCAGACAAAGCATCAATATGATGTATGAAACGTCACAAAATCAATTTAAAAACAATTACAGCTGCTGGAAAAAAGGCTGCAGAAAACATTTTAAAATGGTCACAGTCTACCAGCAACCATCTTTGGTGGAGCTCAAAAACCTGTGATGGATCTGTAGATATTCTGCTTGAAAAATGGTGTTAATTGATGTACCATTGTTCTAACATACACTCTTGGAAAGAAAACAAAAATGTCCATGAATGTGCACATGGACCATTGAACAAGGAGCAGGAGCGTAAGAAAAGGTGGTTTGTTCCAGGCTCCCCTCCTCACACAGCACTTGAGAAGATTGTGTTCAACAAAACGTTTTCAAGAGACATGAGGGGACTCTCTGAGTTCTGCCACACTGGCTGGAGATTTGGACGTGTTTCATAATATGTGCCTAAAGTACAGGCCTCAAAGTTGCATTTTGGCATAGACGGTATGGAGGAAACGTCCGTATTTGCTCACAACGAGAAATTTTGAAGGGAACAAGCAAAAACGGCAGGATTTTTTTTTCGGGATGCCTCGTTACAACAAGGAGTTTAACAAAAGAAGCAAACAGAGGGTGGCAAAGCAAATCGTCCAGCAGATGGATTTTGAATTTGTGAAAGATCTGACATTGGATGTGCCACACATGCAAATGAATGGAATTGATCCAGATTTTGTTTCCAGGGCCCAGTTTATGCCACAGAACATTGCAAAAGAGGTTTGCCCTCCCGAACCTGAACTTGTTGAAAGATTGACTTCAAGATTCAAATGATGTGTAGCTCTCTTGACAATGTTCAACAAAGCCAGTTTCATGCTTTTGCACAGTTTTTGGAAACAGTTTTTCATTGTACAATAAATGGAATAGTAGGTTCCTTGAGATGTAATTGATAAATGTATTTTAAATTAACTACTGTTTGTGAAGTTTTGTCACGGGATATGCCTTAACATTTCAATTTTTTCTTAGATTTGGGTATTTATTACCATAAACAATTGATTTATATTTTTAATTTAGTTTTTATTGGCATTTGCATCTTTGAACAGGTAAACATTTCCCCTTCCCTCGCTCCCTCTTCCCCCTCCTCCTCCTTAACCCCCCCAATCCGAGAGCTGCACCCCCTTATCATGCCTTTGATACAAGGAAATTGCGTTCAATCAGTTGGTCAAAAGTCAATCACACAATGTCCAACATACGAATATTCTGCGGGCACATTTGAATCTGATATTCATCTCTCAAGTATTGCACAATACCAACCAGTCTGTATAAAATTATTTGATGTCGCCTTGATTTTTGTAGGTAACTCATTCCATAGCCAGAATATGCCAAATTTTAAATAACCATTTGTGATGGGTGGGAGCAGCCTCCTGCTTCCAATTCCACACTAATGTTAAACACATAACCAGACATGCTATGAAGCGAGCCCTACTTCATGGTGCCTTATCCTTTGACCATAGACCCAAAAGGCATTCCTCAATCCCCATTGTCTTATCTGTCCCTATCACCTCATGTATTGACGCACACACTTGACCCCAATACGCTTTCAAGGCCGAACAGGACCATCAGACATGGTGCCAATTCCCCTTTCCTTTATATTTCCGCCAGCATTCCTGAGATGTTTCCGGGTAGATAAATCTAAGTTTCTCTGGGGTATAACGCCATTGAGTAAGGGCCTTATACCAAATCTCACTAAATTGGATGGATCACGTAAGCCTTGGAATATTGCCCCATAATATCTCCCACTCATCCTCTAGTATATGTCGATCTAGGGTTTGTTCCCACTTTTCCTTATAAAACCACCTTTCCGCTGAGCCTCCTTCTGCTATTAACACATAAAATGCAGGGATCAGATGTGAATCTCCCGATTGAGTTGTTATATATTTTTCGAATGCAGTAAGTTGCCTACTCGCTGCTGATTTATTTAGGGGATGTACAACCCAATGCCTTCCATCATGTCGCTTAACCTTACACAGCCCGCCTCCCTCCATTTCCTAAATGTTTGTGTGTCCCTCCCTGGTGTGAACTGGGAATTCCCAAACAATGGCATAAATGGGCCCGGAATTCTCGAGATATGCCTCTGTTATATCACCTCATCCCATATTTCCCCCACTAGTGCGGTAATTCGGGATGCTTTCATGCTTGTTGGTCTATCCTCTTTAACTACCCATAACACTGCATCAGGTGGTGCTCCCACCACTGCTTTATCCATGGAAACCCAAAGGTTTTGTCCCCTGAAAGCCAAGATTTCAACACCCGCAGCTGGGCCGCCCAGTAATACAATCTAAAATCCGGAACCGCCATTCCTCCCTTATTCCTCGTAGCCATTAAGGTTTGGAGGGCCACTCGCAGTCTCTTAATTCACCAAATAAACGTAGACAATAAGCGATTAAGCGACTTAAACTTTTTTGGGGGGAGTGACACCGTCAAAGCCTGAAAAAAGTAAAGAAAGCGTGGAAGGGTCACCATTTTAATCGAGGCCATGCAGCCCATCCATGAGATATCTTGTGGATTCCATCGTTGTAAGTCGGTTATGAGTGTATTAAGTAATTGGGAATAATTTTCATTGTGTAATGTACTCATTGATTTCATAATATTATAAGGGTGGCTCTGATTACGCTCACACCAGAAATAATACACCCCTCTAGGGAAATAAGGCCAAGAGTCTATCTTGTAGGGATAACAAGTTTAATCTTACAAAAATGAGGATGGAAGCAAAGGACTCTGCTGCCTGAACGGTCTTCTCCTGTCCCTCTTCCGTTCCTTCCTGCCCAACTGGTGCCAGGCAGGAGTTCATATAGTATTGGGTGTAGAGGGGCACTCAGATCGTAGCAAATAAATATGAGACTTGGATAGTAAGTAAATATGTTACTATTAATTTCACGGTTCTTCCTATTGAGCCGTGCGACCGGATCAACTAAATATGCAAGGGAAGGGTACTTCGTATTTGACGAGGTACAAATAGATTATAAAATACAGCTTTTCAAACAGATTGAATTTGTTATTTGCAAAATTGATTTCATGTATAATTTCTTTTTTGAATTGCTATAGCACAAACACAGGGGCCGATTCATGGAACAAATGTGCGCCGAAATTAGTGGCGCAAGCTGGCACAAGCGTGAAAAAGCAAGCGTGTGCGATTCATGGAAGGCCCTGCGCGTGTTCTCCCGGGCTGTGCGCACACGTCACTGCAATATCCTGAACGCCGTGTGTGACATGCACAACGTTAGCGCACACACCAAAAAGAGGGCGGAACACAGGGCGGAATGTGGAACAACGCGTGAAAATAAGGGCGTAACTGGGGAAGTACTGCTGGGAAGTACACAGAATGCCCACACGCACGCAAACTACTCATATTCATGGAATCGAATAGGGCAAACCCACGCACGCCAAAAGACATGCACAGGACTAAACACGTCTGCCACACGAAGGCAGGCAGAAGCATCCCCGTGCAGTATAAAAGTGTGCGCAAACAACAAACATGTACATACAGCTACGATGAATGTCCCATTTCTTGCAGCACTGATCATGGGACACCGCAGGAGGAGGAGAATTGCCAGGCCACACATTTCTTTGCCCAGGACCAGCCTTTTTGGGATGGCTGATGACCAGGTCTATGGCAGGTATAGGTTACCATCTCATATCCTCCTACACCTGGTCCAGGAGTGGGAGGATGACCTCACATCACCCACCTTATGCTCCCAAGCACTGGGCCCCTTGGAAAGGGTGCTCAATTTACTGCATTTCTTGGCCACTGGGTCATTTCAGTGGACCACTGCCATAGTGGGGGGGTCTCACATCCCACGCAGTCAGCTGCCTACACCGGGTGTTGGCAATCATGACTGCGCGACCATCAGTCCGCGGGCACATATACATGCCCAGAACACCCTCAGAAAGGAAGGCCATGGTCCAGGACTTTTACAGGGTGGCACACTTCCCCAAAGTGCTCGGTGCCCTAGATTGCACCCATGTGGCCCTACGTCCACCTAGGGCCACAGAGAATATCCACTGCAACCGCAAGCACTGGCATACCATCAACGTGCAGGTAGTATGCGATGCACAGGGGATCATCACCTCTGTCAATGCTAACTATCCTCGGTCCACCCATGACAGTTTCATATACAGAATGTCCGCCCTGAGCCGGGCCCTGGAAGCTGTGTATCATGGCGACACATGGCTCATTGGTGAGTACAAATGCCTGTGCACATGCATGCATGTCACACACAGACAAATATACAAACCAAACTAATGACAACCATTATCACCTCCCCAGGGGACAGTGCCTACCCCCTGAGCACCCACAGGATGACGCCAATACGGAACCCCACCACCCCACCCCAGGTAAGATACAACCCAGCCCATATTGCAACATTGGCCATAATGGAGCGCACATTTGGAGTGGTCAAGTCACACTTCTGCTCCCTTGACCGCATGCAAGATCATTGTGGCAGCATGTGTCCTGCACAATGTTGCATCACGGTGGGGCGTACTGGTGGACATGGTGGTGCCCCCACATCCCCAACAACATGCACATGCGCTGCGCATTGGTGGGGAAAGGGAACGTGGAGGCCGCCCAACTTAGGCGCTTTCACCTTTTGTGGCCTCCCAACCATGGCACAGATGTACAAGCACCAATGGGAGGTGCACACAAGAATAGTCCTGGGCAACTTGGGTGGGGGGGCAAGGAACATGATGCAAACAGCACCCCTGTGCTCCTGCAAGGCTGCCTGTGGCCCCTTAGGAAAAATGACGGGTCACGCAATGCTCAGGCATTCTAAAATAGCAAGAAAAAGAGATATGCGACCCCAGTAGCCCACATGCATGTAAAAACACACATGCAGCACGCTGTGCCAGCCAGGAACACATAAAATAAGTACGTGATCAACACGCAGGCTAGTATGACTGAAAAAAGGGGTACGCGACAAACAGCGACACCCGCACCGGGTAAAATAGCGTGCGCGACTCACCGTCTGCCTTGCGTGTAGAAGAAGAACGCGTAGGCAACATCCCCACCAAAAGAAGAAGTACGCACTGTAGCCACTGTGAAGTAATCGCGTGTGAACCCCAACGTCTGGAAAACACACGCACCGCTCTCCACGAAAAGCACACACAGAGTGATGGAAACCCACGTGGGACCTTTAACCCGTGCCGAGGGAAACGCCTGCGCATGTTACGTCACATATGCGCTTATGAGCTAAGGGCCTTTCCTTGAATTACACGCTGATGTGCTGTTTCTTCATGTGCCAAATCACTCCGTATCAACCTGGCCATGCGACAACACACGGAAGACCATGCTCCTGCCCAGAAGGCCATTTTCCTGTCCCCAGACCCCCGAGCCGACTCCCACCAGCCATCTGCTGCTGCCTGCCTGCCTGCTGGCCACATGCCCTGCTATTTGGTGCCTGCACGTCAGCCATCTGCAGGGGTCCAGTTGCTGTGACCACCCCTGCTGACTGAAGTTCCATCGCTCCACAGCCCAGCACCAGGACCCAGTTGCCCACGCACACCTGCCTCGGGGGTTGCCATGTCGGGGCAAACACCATCGGAGACCACTGGATACCCCCAGTCATAGAGGCAGAGGGCTGCCAGCTTCACAGCAGGAGAGGTTGGCATCCTGGTGGAGCAAGTCCTGGTGCATTATGATGCCCTCTACGGAAGAAGATGTGCTGACAAGGATGGACGGGAGAGGATCTGGCTGTGCATCGTGGTTGCCATCAACGCGGAGGGGGTGGCAACCCACGACCTACCACACGTCCGTAAGCGCTGGGAGGACTTCAGGTCCAGGACCCTCAGTAAGGCCTGGTGCCTCTTAGTAGCAGCGGATGCAGTGAGGTGCCGGGTCCACCTTACCACCGACGACATGAGGGTCCTGGAACGCATTAACCCAGCACTTCACCACCAGGTCCTCGAGAGGGAGACCGGTCTGGAGTCGAGCGGTAAGTGTCCATGCGTACTTCTTGGACGCAGTGCATGTTGAGGTGTGCCAGGAGTGTGCAGCTTGGACATATGTCTGAAAAGGCCCATGTATGGATGTGTATGTGCAGGGACATGACCGTGCTGCATGTGAGTCCAGTGATGTGTGATGCACATCAATGGTGTATGTGTTCGAAAGCATGATGCACAACTGCATGTGGAGATGCAGACATGTTAGCATTTCTGTGTATGTGTATGTCCTATGGCATGGTTGGGGTGTGACACATGGATGCTGGTTCCACCTTCATGTACGTGCACGGCATACATGTGCGTGTGTGTGTTTGACATGTGTGCGACAGTGATACGCCAAGGATGCATGTGACACAGGCATGTAGGAACCCAATTGGCAGATGTGACATAGTTGCCGATGATTGCACTGTGACAGGTGGTGGAGATGTACAGATGCATGTCTGTCTGGTGGTGTGTGTGCATGTGTTGGGCACTCCCCATGTTGCTTGTGACGTCATGCCAACCTTCAGATGTTCATGCTGGTGTGTGTGTATGGATGCTGCTGCCTGCTGCATGATTCCTGTCAATTTGTGCATGTGTGTGGGTTCAAATGAAATGAGTGTTGGGGAGTGTGAGGCCATCTGTGAAGTTTGACACTGCCACTCATGTGCAACTGTCATGTGTGTATCGGACCATTGTACAGTGCCCTGATGCCTCTGTTCTGTCTCTCCCTGTCTGCAGCCTCGACTGATGAAGAGGGCGGAGACGGTGATGTGGAGCACAGCGACAGGGATCCCACCGCCAGCCGGAGATGCAAGGCCCAGCTCTCCTCCCACATAGTCATCTCTTTCGGGAGTGAGGAGTCTGGTGCTGGGTCCATGGCCACAGCTGCCGAGGGAAGGTCCAAGAGGTGGAGGTTGGAGGTGGACTCCTCGGCAGCAGTAGGGGCAGCTGAGCCCCCACAGGGGCCTATGGAGGAAGATGGCACAGAGTCATCCAGGTTGGTGGGGGGTTCGTTTGAGGAGGAGGCCGTGGAAGTGGGATTCCACTGGTGCTAGTGGTGCAGTCCAGGGGCAGGGACAGGAGGCAGCACAGGCCACCGTGGAGGTGCCTATGTGTAATCCTGTCCCCGATCCTGTGACTGCATCATCCCGCACCAGAAGGGTTGCCTTCGTTCAGACCCGTTTCAGGGAGGGGATGCGCAAACAACAACTGGCCTTCCTCTCCCTGCGGACGTTGCAATCTGTGACCGTGTTGAGCTTGTCCTAGCTGGGATGGCGTTGCGCCAACATGGTATTCGGGATGACGTGCATGGTTCTCGTGAGGACAATGCACGTCATTTCAAATACCTCATCCTCAACTGAACCCCCTATGTGCCAGTCATCCTCCGTGCCATCTTCCCACCCAAGTATCACCTGGGCCCCCTCAGGAGCTGCCCCTGAGCCAGTAGCCAGGCTGGTGGAAGACACATCCCTTCCACAGTCGGGAGTCGGAGGTCCAGCAGGGATGGCCACCCCACCAACTGGACCCCAGCAAGAGGAGGATGCGCAGGCATCAACAGGCAGGGCACATACATGGCAGCAGCAGGCTCAGAGTAGGAGGGATCATGGCTCGGGGCCATCAACATCACAGGGGCAGGCATCGGCCGGAGGACAGTAGGACCCAGGTTTGGGAGTGTCTTCCGTGTGGAAGCGATTGGGCCAGCAGATAGATGCGGAGCAACGGCGGGCGGAGGAGACACGGCTCACAATGGTCAGGGCGGAGAACTCCTAGTGCCGGGCGTTGAGGTGGGCTGAGTACCTCGAGGCAACTCGCAGGGAGTTGGAGGAGGCCATGGCTGCATCCCTGTGAGACCTTGAGGCCAGGGAACAGGCCCGCCTCCAGGATGTTGAAGTGGAGTTCGATGATGCCCTGGCCTGGGACATCAATGAGTGAGCCGTCGGACTAGCCCGCCACCTTTGTAAATAGTTATGTAGGTGTAGGTTTCCTTTCTTTTTTTTCCTTTGGGGCGCATGGACTATGCCCTGCCTTTTTGTAAATAGTTATTCATTAGGTAGGTTTTTTGTTAGGTTTCCTTTGGATTGTTGGGCTCATGGACCCTTGATTTTTAAATTGTATATATTTATGGACCGGATTTACCTTAATTTATTTTTTACCATGGAGGAATGGTTTTCTTATTTTTTGAACTTTGGATTTTGTTTTATGGACGGACGCTTTGGAGAAATTTTACTTTTGATTTTATTGATTCCAGCATACATGTGTCGGGGCTCTCAAGTGCATGGTGCCATGTGGCCTGCCTACGGGTCATGGTATGGGGTGATGGGCTGGCTGCAGGACATGGCCTGGGGTCATGGGCTGCCTGCGGGTCATGGACTGTGGTCATGGGCTGCCTGCGGGGCATGGACTGGGGTCATGGGCTGGCTGCGGGGAATGGTCTGGGGTCATGGGCTGCCTGCGGGGCATGGACTGGGGTGATGGGCTGCCTACGGGGCAAGTCCTGGGGTGATGGGCTGCCTGCGGGGCATGGACTGGGGTGATGGGCTGGCTGCGGGGCATGGTCTGGGGTGATGGGCTGCCTGCGGGACATGGACTGGGGTGATGGGCTGCCTGCGGGGCATGCCCAGGGGTAATGTGCTCCCTGCGGGGCATGGACTGGGGTGATGGACTGGCTGCAGGGCATGGTCTGGGGTCATGGGCTGCCTGTGGGGGCATGGTCTGGGGTAATGGGCTGCCTGCGGGGCATGCCCAGGGGTGTGGGGTGGTCCCTTGTGGTGTGGGCTGCCTGCAGGGCATGGTCTGGGGTGATGAGCTGCCACGCGCACCCCTGGAATACATGTACCCCTCTGGCGCCAAGCCTATCGTGTGTGAAATACGCGCAGGCAGCCCATCCACCCTCCCCGTGCCCCGCAGGCAGCCCATCCATCATGACCATGAGCATGACCCGCAGGCAGCCCATCCACCCTCCCCATGCCCTGCAGGCAGCCCATCCACCATGACCATGAACCGCAGGCAGCCCATGACCCCAGACCATGCCCCGCAGCCAGCCAAACCCCCCAGTCCATGCCCTGCAGCCAGCCCATCACCCCAGACCATGGCCCGCAGGCACCCCATCACCCCAGACCATGCCACGTAGGCAGCCAGTCACTCCAGTCCATGCTCCGCAGGCAGCCCACACCACAGGGGGGACTTTTTCCACGCATTTTATCTGACGTAAGCGGGGTACACGTATTCGGATGGGTGCACAGGGAGTTTTACATGCAATTTTGCTGGCTCAAGTGGGGTACGCGTATTCGGAGGGGTGCACAGGGAGTTTTACATGTGATTTCGCTGGCTTCAGTGGGGTACGCGTATTCCGAGGGTTGCGCAGGGAATTTACACGCGTTTTTGTTGGCTCGATCGGGGTAAGTGTATTCCGAGGGGTGCGCGGGGAGTTTTACATGCAATTTCGCTGGTGCAAGCGGGGAATGCGTATTCTGAGGGGTGCGTGGGGAGTTTTATGCATGATTTCGCTGGCACGTGAGGGCTGTGTGGCGTTTTTAGCGTGTTTTCATGTTGGGGGGCTGTATACTAGTTTGCGCCATGTAGGCGATTTGTGCGATGTTTTTGGCGAATGGGGCGGGGTTGGGGGCGTAACTGGCGCTGCTGCAGAGTCGCTGCGCCACTCTGCGCCACGGCTGGTTATGGATGTAAAAATCCATGAATACGCTGTGGGTCAAAATGGGTTTTGGCGCAGACGGCTGGCGCAAGCTGCCGCGTGCGCACTCTGTGCGCCAGCTGCGTGTGCCACTTCTGCGCTTGATTCCATGAATTAGCCCCCTAGTCTTTACTGATTTAACCTGTTGGTTATTGTGAGTGCCTCTATTTGTACCTCATCAAATACAAAGTACCCTTCCCTTGCATAGGAGTTTATAGGCCCGTCTTGCTGTATTTGCATCACTGGATATCGGCCATGGCTTTATCCCAATCCGTCCTTCTTCCATACTAGGGATGCTCCAAAGCCTTCTTGTCAGCGGTTTTGTCAGAACATGCTGTCCTACATTTTGCTAGTTTATGCAAGAATACACTGTAGCTCATTCTTTCCTTCATTTTGCTACCTATGAACATTTTATGTATAAAAAAAATGTCCAGTCATTCTCTCCATATTTCACTCATTCTACTCATATTACCTGGGCCCTACAGCTTCCCCCCACACTTAATACTCATAATATGTCCCATTTCTGCATTTTGTCGCACAGAGCATGTAAAATCCAAGTTTTAGCCTGCATGGACTCTTGACGGACAGTAGAAAAACTGGTGAGTCAGTGGGTGTGCTCTGCCAGGGCTAGCCTTAGTGGCAAACACTGCGGAAGTGCCTCAGTCCATTTTTAGCACAAGCATATTCTTTCTGGGAGGAGGTGTTTTTTTAATCCTACCGCACTAAGATTTTACAATGCATAGGATCTGACATTACAAATCTATCCAGCGAATAGTTAATTGTGCTTTATATTTAAACAATAGATGCCTTCTTCAGTGCCTACCCATGTCCTTCATCAGGGCCTGCCCATGTCTGTGTATGTGATTATATCTGCATGAGAGAGTCTTCCGAGTGCCCCTCCTCCGCCCTAGTCCATTATAGCACCTAGAAGGGGTCTTGCCTGACTCTAAAGCGCTTGGGGTATGGAAGAACCCTGGTTCCTTCCCAACATTATGATCCCTAAGTATTTCATTTTGTCTGCCGCTGATTGAAATTGGGTACTCTCCCGTATTTCCCTTTCCTTTTCCCTTGACAGTGAGAGGTTTAGTATCTCTGATTTATTTGTATTAATTTTTAATCCTGATACTTCCCCAAAGAGAGCCAACTTGGATGTTACCACCTTCATTAATTCACCCAATGCCAATAACATGTCATCTGCAAATGCCATTATTTTTTGTTCCCTTCCCCCAAATTGGATGCCTTTTACTCTGAGATGTTGTAAAAAGGGTTCAAGGAAAATTGCATAGAGCAAAGGAGACAGCGGGCATCCCTGTTTAGTTCCCCTTTCCAATCGAATAGAGCCAGACAGCTGTCCATTGATAGACAAACGCAGGGTTGGAGTTTCATAGTTGGCTTGTATCCTTAACCGTTTTGGCTTTGCTGTAATAGTACTAACTGGCCATGAATGGTAGCAGCGAAATGGTATGAGGATCTGGGCATATAATAGCAATGCCTGGCAAATGCCTATTCATAACTTCAATAAAGACCATACTACTTATACATCAAGTGGTTGAAAGGCACGTTTGGTTAAGGCCTTTCAACGCACTTTGGCACAATAAATACACTGACCATTAAGAGTTTGCATGTGCAACACCTCTCTTCTTTTTTCCACTGGTGATTATTGTCTACCTTGCGTGTTGTAGATACCGACGGTTTGCACTTAATGACAAGAGCCGAGCAACACTTTTCACTGACTATCAACAGATTTGTAATTAAAGTGCATTCATTGCATTCATTATAGGATTGTATGTTTTTACCTCATGTGTTACATATGACTGCATACATGCATACACCAAAGGAGTCCAAATAGCAATCAGCTCTGCTCTCGAGAGAGCACAGTCTAAAGTTGAATTTAAAGTGTGTGTGCTCTTATAAAGTTCTCGAGTCCGTGGGTGAGATAAGTCTTTATTAAGTCTTGTGCAAGTTGTGACAATTAGGTCGATAGGTTACAAAGCGTCAGGTAAATAAGTTCACAGGAAGACATCCACCGGTCCACCCTTCTGTAGTCTGAAGCCCAACTGACACCAGTGCAATGTAGCTGTGACATCACCCATACACAGTCTAGTACAACATTCCACTCGTAATCACACGCACACCACTATTAAGTATAGGCAGAATCTAACATCTACCTCTTATAGCATCACAAAGACATTCATCAAGGGTGCCAAATGTTGCCCTTTTCCCCAGTGTTTTTAAAACAACTGGGTATGTCCTCATAGCAAAAAATGCCATAACTGAGTGGTCGGTGTCTGTCTATTTAGGTAGTGCCCTGCAGTGTTTATAGAAGTGCCAGCTTAAGGGGTCTCGAGGCACGGGGCACAGACATCTTTGCACCCTACCAAGCATAGAAATGAAGGGATCCAACAATCACAATATGCATGGGTACTCCCTTCCAGTCCCCTTACCTCTTCATACTCGCTGGAATCAGAATGACAGAAAAATGGTAATTTAAGAGCAACACTAGCAGACCACAACAAGGGTACAGGGCACATTTTAACAAGCATTGGCAAAGTCAACAGTTTGGGCTTTTGTGTAGGCTTAAGATAAGTCAAATAGCTGAAAGCACACTTGGTAAAACAACCAGTAACACATATACAACTGCAATTAAACCATGAACTCTCAGAAGACTGTTTAGAAATAACACTGGCATGTCATGCTTTGATGTTACAGCTTGAAAAAGCTAGCTCAAACACATCAACATACTAGGAGGATGCGTATTTGCGGGGAGGGAACAGTAGTGGGTGGTAATGGCCGTAGGGATTAGCATGGCCAGTTACTGAGTGGGTAAAAACCAAACACACACACTGTGTATCCCTCCGCACATCCCATCTCCTTCTTCCTGTACTCCAATGAAATAGTGTCAGCTTATAAGTGGCGCTTTAGTGCCCACTTAATAGTCAAAACAAAAAAAAGCAACCACAAGGAGGGTGTAGCTTTAGGTGCAGGACACAGATCAGTAGCCATATGAAAAAGGTACACATAATTTAATATAAACAGAGGACTCATATTAGAAGAATGTAAAAGTGCTCAAGCTTGCAGACACATACCATTGCATAGAAGAGATAGTGGATATAAATTAGAAGCAACCAGAAAGATGCATGGATGGTAACATAGACTGAGATTAGAAGACAGCTATGGTTTTCAAGCTATATTGATATTAGTCAGCCTTTGGCTTTGTTCCGGGACTATCACGCTCGCTGTGGATGTGCGCTCGCAAGGGGGCTGCACTGGCGGGATTGAGGAGGTCAAACATTGTCATAGAGACCTACTGGGTGTGAACGAACATGTCAGACATTCACATACACACCCACTTCCGTAATCTTTTGTAAATACTGTGGGAGTTAACAAGAAAACATCTGTGTGATCGACAACGGATATCGCCAGCTCTCCACTTTTTACCTCGCTTTGCTGAGGCAGCTCATCTGTTCTTCTAAGTAACGGTTAGTCAACTTCTACTATTGTTTTCTGTAGTTTCAACATTCTCTGCTAGACCACTTTCTATTGCTTTATACTAAATGTACACCCTATTCTCATTTTATTGTATTCAAAAAGTCTACACCATTATCAACGATTGTACGCAATTCTATCTGTGTAATTAGCACATAACATTACAGAGTATTGTTTCCAAATGTAATCTTTTGTAGTACATGGTTTCAATGCATGTTTGCTTTAGGTGCCATTTTTTATAAAGTACATTTTTTGAATTATCAAAGGAATATGATGTTTGATTTATTCACTGTGATACTTTTTTTAACAGTAATATTTATTTATATTTCTTTAACAGATCATAGGGACAATCCAACAATGCCGTCTTGTATCATTTTGGTTTGCACTTATAACAGCCATGCTAAAAGTCACAATACAGTCCTGCATGTATTTCCAAAAGATTTAAATTTAATAAGAAAATGGCTCATGAGCTGCGGATATCCAGTGTCCGAAATTGAAAACAGAGCCAAGGATTTCTTGGATGACGTGAGGGGCAATCGATTCCATGTCTGCAGCATGCACTTCTCAGAAGATATGTACGAACAATCACAGTACACTAAAAATCATCTCCCCAGACTCCTTTGCAAATTACTTCCCAATGCAGTTCCAACTGAATTTCAGCACACGCTGGCCCAGGCGAGTAGTGGACACAGAATTTTTAAATCTATTTTACCCTTATCTAAATTTTCCTGTATAATATGTCTTGTAAATGACCACTCAATATATTGAAATAGTCTGTGAACAGGTAACAAGGAACGATTTTCAGTTTTTGGGGAATGTTTCCATTGATATTTTATTAAACAAGATTCCTTTGTGACGCAATTTACTGTGGTTTGTACATTTTGAGCATTAGATTACTTTGTGTATCCCTACTTTAGAGATACTTGAATACTTCAGTGCAATGGGAGCCTTTCCAAACATACACTCACATTGCGTCCTTTAAAAATAGGTCATTAAAAAAATTACCATATCTATCTTTACGCAGACCACACTGATGGAATTACAGACCGTTACCATGGAGGAAACCACAGACACGTCAAACATCCTAATGGTGAGGCCAAGCAACTTGCACACAAACTTTTTAAAATCATTTTTGATGTGATCTAAATTATAATACTAATGTCCATTTTCTATTGAACAATGGTATGAATATATAGATCGATTAAAGGACTGTGATGCTACATCGAGCACTATTCCAGAGTCAACAGCAACCTCACTCACCTTTCAAGTAATATTTTTAGAATATTCCTTCAGATGCGACTATACAAAATATGTATTTGTTCCAGTTCAACTTAAAACATATTTATTATTGCTATGTATAATATAGCTTTTGACACAAACTGGGTTGTAGGCTACTTTGTCAATATCGGCAATCGTTTACATGTAATTATTTTTGATGTTACATCTTTATTATTAAAATTAATGTTATATACACGGAACCTGGATCTTCAACAACGTACTATTATTCTACTGCAACCGGTCTGGAGGATGAGGTATGAGAAGTGATACTTTATTGATTTATACTAATAGTTATTGATTAAAACATTTAAGATACCTTATTTTATTGATAATTTGTAATACTGTCAGCAAATTGCAAAGCATTACATCAACAACCATGATGTATTTATCACAGACACACCTGCAACAATGAAATTAAACCTTCAGAAAAATGTACTTTGTCCCTGAATAAGATAGACCCTTTCACTATATGAATGGTGCATATCTTTGTTTATGAACTTTAACGAAAAATGGAATTGTTGAAACAAAATAAGATTAAAATGCATTAAAGGGGCCACAATTTAATGAATCTGTTTTGCAGGATGATCTCACACCAACTCCCTGCAACATCTCTGAAGTTTATCAAGTACAGTTTTCAAATTTGACTTTTTAAAATGTTACATGTACACAGTGTTTGACTTTATGTCAAGTACTTTTTGAGATCAAACATTTTAACATTAAATTGTTAAACAATGTAATCAATGTTCTTTGAATTTGTTATGTACAAGGAATGAACTACTGAAGCGGCCGAAATTGAAGGGACACATGGACAAGAGGTATTTATAAGATATTGTAAAATATCAGTTATCGTCTATTTGAACTGTGATGTAATGTTTAATATGTTCTAATGGTTTCAATAGAGACATTTTGTTATATATGTATATATGATTCTTCAAATGGAAGAGCACATTTCAAGTTTTATACAATTTCAAAATGCTGTTTTTCAGCTTGGTCTGGTGGTCGGCAAATCATATTTGACTGTTTCAAGGAAAATTCGGAAAATAAGGGTACACAGCTGGTCAGATAGCACAGCGAGTACAGCACTTGCTTTGAGTGCCGTGCAATGCAGAGCCTGCAGACGCACGTTTGAATCCTGGCAGGGACAACCTCAGCCTTTCATCCTTCCGAGGTTAATAAATGAGCACCACACACCAAGGTTAATAATAAGCAGCGTTCAGATGCCTGAGGGTTCGTAACGCTATATAAATGCAAATTATTATAATGATTATTATTAAAACAGAAAGGTTTTTTAAAAAAAATAAGTTATCATTTATTTCATTGATATTACATTTTCATGTTGTAATTCATATATTCTGTATGTGTGCTATAAATTAAGCATTTTTTTCTTTCTCTTCACTTACAGGCCTAAGAAGAAGAGGAGCATAAAGACTCAGACAACTACACAAACTAATTATGTCTCTTACCAAACTGTTGCCACTTGGGAGCAGCTACATTTTGAGGCTCAGCATGGTCCTTGCAAGATTCAGTGTTATGATGCATAGGTCCAGTGGCCGAAATTTGAATTGAGTGTCAGCACTGACCCATGGAAAGTAACCCTGGATCATTGTTACAGCGCACAACATCACCCAGAAGAAACCGACAACACAGAAGATGTTTCAGAATTGTTTGCAGAATCATTCACACAAGCCACAACCACAAAAAGAAAATGCTAAGAAACAGACAATGTTCCCTGTTTCTCCAATACATGTGGACCAATCGGAAATATCACGCACAGAAATAACCAAAGCATCTTCGCTACTGATTGACAACAGTGCTTGTGATGTGGACTTCACTCTTCCTAGTGTTGATGACTTATCCATGACCATGGAATCGCAAACCAGTATACTTCAGGACGATTGGCTATTAAAGGAACCAAAATAAATTGCATCGCTGCCTGATCGAGATTATGAAAATGATTAAATGTGATCATAAATTGCGTAGGAGGATTTGTGGGGTGTCATTGGTGAAGTTTACTTGTGTAGTCAAAGGCACCAACCTGAAGATCAAGGGTAGCTGTGTACACCGCTGTAACTCATTTTCATGGTCTGCTCAACCTATACTTGGAAAAGTGCTTGATGGAAATGTAATTTGTTCATCTGCTTTGTTGTTTAGCGGATCAATGTACAGTACAATTTCAAGTTTTTCTAACTTTGTGGAGCTCGAATTCCTATAATAAACCAGGTACTACACATATCAGAAGGATTTCTTGTTCCCTTCTATAAGCCAGGCATGGGCAGTGTGACAGTCCAGGTTTTTCTGGTAAATACTGCACTTAACACTTCCAAGACATGGAAACCAAAGAAATAGTGAGTTCCGTCTTCGTGCAATAATCTGAATGTACATTGTCTGTTGCCATGGAAAAATATGGTTTCATTAAATCCATTCAACTTCTGCAATCCGAAGAAATGCAATAGACCTGATTGCCACTGACAGGCACATTTCAGTAGTCAAGGCCATGCAAGAGCAGTGCCCTGACAAAGCATCAATATGATGTATGAAACATCACAAAATCAATTTAAAAAACAATTACAGCTGCTGGAAAAAAGGCTGCAGAAAACATTTTATATTGGCTACAGTCTACCAGCAACCATCTTTGGTGGAGCTCAAAAACCTGTGATGGATCTGTAGATATTCTGCTTGAAAAATGGCGTTAATTGATGTACCATTTTTCTACCATACACTCTTGGAAAGAAAACAAATATTTCCACAAATCTGCACATGGATCATTGAACAAGGAGTAGAAGCGTAAGAAAAGGTGGTTTGTTCCAGGCTCCCCTCTTCACACAGCACTTGAGAAGATTGTGTACAACAAAACGTTTTTAAGAGACATGAGGGAACTCTCTGAGTTCTGCCACACTGGAGATTTGGATGTGTTTCATAATATGTGCCTAAAGTACAGGCCTAAAAGGTTGCATTTTGGCATAGACGGTATGAAGGAAAAAACAAGACGTCTGTACTTGCACACAGCGAGAACGTTTGAAGGGAACAAGCAAAAACTGCAGGAATTCTTTTTGTGATGCCTCGTTACAACAAGGAGTTTATCAAAAGAAGCAAACAGTGGGGTAGCAAAGCCAATCTTCCAGCAGATGGATTTGGAATTTGTGAAAGATCTGACATTGGATTTGCCACACATGCAAACACATGGAATTGATCCAGATTTTGTTTCCAGGGCCCAGTTTATGCCACGGAACATTGCAACAGAGGTTTGGCCTCCCAAACCTGAACTTGTTGAAAGATTGACTTCAAGATTCAAATGATGTGTAGCTCTCTTCACAATGTTCAACAAAGCCAGTTTCACGCTTTTGCACAGTTTTTGGAAACTCTTTTTATTGTACAATAAATGGAATAGTAGGTTCTTGAGATGTAATTGATAAATAATGTATTTTTTATTAATTACTGTTTGTGAAGTTTTGTCACGAGATATGCCTTAACATTTCAATTTTTCTTAGATTTGGGTATTACCATAAATATAATTGATTTATATTTTTAATTTAGTTTTTATTGGCATTTGCATCTTTGAACAGGTAAACATTTCCCCTTCCCTCGCTCCCCCTTCCCCCTCCTCCCCCTTCACCCTCCCAATCCCAGAGCTGCACCCCCTTATCACGCCTTTGATACAAGGAAATTCTGTTTGATCGTTTGGTCAAAAGTCAATCACACAATGTCCAACATACGAATATTCTCCAGGCACATTTGAATCTGATATTCATCTCTCAAGCATTGCGACAATACCAACCAGTCTGTATGAAATTGTTGGATGTCGCCTTGATATGTGTAGGTAACCCGTTCCATAGGCAGAATATGCCAAATTTTAAATAACCATTTGTGATGGGTGGGAGCAGCCTCCTGCTTCCAATTCCATGCTAATGTTAAACACATAACCAGACATGCTTTGAAGCGAGCCCTACTTCTTGGTGCCTTATCCTTTGACCATAGACCCAAAAGGCATTCATCAATCCCCATTGGCATATCTGTCCCTATCACCTCCTGCAGTGACGCACAAACTTGACCGCAATACGCTTTCAAGGCCGAACAAGACCACCAGACATGGTGCCAATTCCCCTTTCCTTTATATTTCCGCCAGCATTCTTGGGATGTTTCCGGGTAGATAAATCTATGTTTCTCTGAGGTATAACGCCATTGAGTAAGGGCCTTATACCAAATCTTGCTAAGTTGGATGGATCGCGTAAGCCTTGGAATATTGCCCCATGATATCTCCCACTAATCCTCTAGTATATGTCGATCTAGGGTTTGCTTCCACTTTTCCATATAAAACCACTTTTCCGGTGAGCCTCCTTCTGCTATTAACGCATAAAATGCAGGGATTAGATGTGAATCTCCCGATTGAGTTGTTATATATTTTTCTAATGCAGTAAGTTGCCTACTCGCTGCTGATTTATTAAGAGGATATACAACCCAATGCCGTAGTTGGTCGTAACTAAGCCTATCCTCTTCCTTGAGTCCGGAAGATTACTTACATTGCTCAAAAGTTTGAACTTCTTTGCCTTCCATCATGTCGCTTAACCTTACACAGCCCACCTCCCTCCATTTTTGTGTGTCCCTCCCTGGTGTGAACAGGGGCTTCCCAAACAATGGCATAAATGGGCCCGGAATTCTCGAGATATGCCTCTGTTTAATCACCTCATCCCATATTTCCCCCACTAGTGCGGTAATCCGGGATGCTTTCATGCTTGGTGGTCTATCCTCTTTAGCTACCCATAACACTGCATCAAGTGGAGCTCCCACCACTGCTTTATCCATGGAATCCCAAAGTTTTTGTCCCCTGACAGCCAAGATTTCAACACCCGCAGGTGGGCCGCCTAGTAATACAATCTAAAATCCGGAACCGCCATTCCTCCCTTATTCCTCATAGCCATTAAAGTTTGCAGGACCACCCGCAGTCTCTTAATTCGCCAAATAAACGTAGGCAATAAGCGATTAAGCGACTTAAACTTTTTTGGGAGGAGGGACACCGTCAAAGCCTGAAAAAAGTAAAGAAAGCGTGGAAGGGTCACCATTTTAATCGAGGCCGTGCAGCCCATCCATGAGATATCTTGTGGATTCCATCGTTGTAAGTCGGTTATGAGTGTGTTAAGTAATTGGGAATAATTTTCATTGTGTAATGTACTCATTGATTTCGTAATATTGTAAGGGTGGCTCAGATTACGCTCACACCAGAATGAATACACCCCTCTAGGGAAATAAGGCCAAGAGTCTATCTTGTAGGGATAACAAGTTTCATCTTACAAAAATGAGGATGGAAGCAAAGTACTCTGCTGTCTGAACGGTCTTCTCCTGTCCCTCTTCCGTTCCTTCCTGCCCAACTGGTGCCAGGCAGGAGTTTATATAGTATTAGTTGGGTGTAGAGGGGCACTCAGATCGTAGCAAATAAATATGACACTTGGATAGCAAGTAAATATGTTAGTATTAATTTCCCGGTGCTCCCTATTGGATCTCTGCTACCGGATCAAGTTAATATGCAAGGGAAGAGTACTTCGTATTTGACGAGGTACAAATAGATTATAAATTAAAGCTTTTCAAACAGATTGAATTTGTTATTTGAAAAATTGATTTCATGTATAATTTGTTTTTTGAATTTGTACAGCACAAACATATATATGAATATTTTCTTACATGAAGAAAGAGACGCAGGGGGCCTCATTACGAGGCGGGAGGAATGAGTTTAACGGTAATGGTGCCAGCGCCGTTAATCCCATTCCGCCCTATTACGAGGTTCCCTTGCGGGACTCGTTCTGCCTCCAAACTCGTAATGAGGCCAAGGACCTCATTACGTCCCAGGCGCTCCCGGCACCGTTCATTACGGGATGCCTTATTACGAGTTCCCCTAGCGGGACCTGCACAGAACGTCTGGTCAGACCAGACGTCCTTAGCGGGTCCCACAAGGGGACCAAGGAGCTAATAACGGGCCATTATTAACGGGCCAGTTATTAGCTCCATCCCCATT
Source organism: Ambystoma mexicanum (assembly GCF_040938575.1). Classification (NCBI taxonomy): domain Eukaryota; kingdom Metazoa; phylum Chordata; class Amphibia; order Caudata; family Ambystomatidae; genus Ambystoma; species Ambystoma mexicanum. The sequence continues at coordinate 185,784,878 of NC_090937.1, forward strand.
CCCATTGAACCCTATGGTGGCTCAAATGGGAATGGGGATTGGTTTTGTGAATTAGGAATTACCGGGTCCTTCAAGGTTGTAATGACCCGGTAATTCCTCATTCACAGAACCCGGAGCTGGAACCGGTATGCAGGCAGCCATGCCCTTATTAAGGGCCTGGCTGCCCCCATACTCGTAATGAGGACCACAGTCTTTACTGATTTAACCTGTTGGTTATTGTGAGGGCCTCTATTTGTACCTCGTCAAATACGAAGTACCCTTCCCTTGCATAGGAGTTTATAGGCCTGTCTTGCTATATTTGCATCACTGGATATCGGCCATGGCTTCATCCCAATCCGTCCTTCTTCCATACTAGGGATGCTCCAAAGCCTTCTTGTCAGCAGTTTTGTCAGAACATGCTGTCCTACATTTTGCTAGTTTATGCAAGAATACACTGTAGCTCATGCTTTCCTTCATTTTGCTACCTATGAACATTTTATGTATAAAAAAAAATGTCCAGTCATTCTCTCCATATTTCACTCATTCTACTCATATTACCTGGGCCCTATAGGTTCACCCCACACTTAATACTCATAATATGTCCCATTTCTGCATTTTGTCGCACAGAGCATGTAAAATCCAATTTTTAGCCTGCATGGACACTTGACGGACAGTAGAAAAACTGGTGAGTCAGTGTGTGTGCTCTGCCAGGGCTAGCCTTAGTGGCAAACACTGCGGAAGTGCCTCAGTCCATTTTTAGCACAAGCATATTCTTTCTGGGCGGAGGTGTTTTTTTAATCCTACCGCACTAAGATTTTACAATGCATAGGATCTGACATTACAAATCTATCCAGCGAATAGTTAATTGTGCTTTATATTTAAACAATACCTGCCTTCTTCAGTGCCTGCCCATGTCCTTCATCAGGGCCTGCCCATGTCTGCGTATGTGATTATATCTGCATGAGAGAGTCTTCCCAGTGCCCCTCCTCCCCCCGAGTCCATTATAGCACCTAGAAGAGGTCTTGCCTGACTCTAAAGCGCTTGGGGGTACGGGAAAACCCTGGTTCCTTCCCAACATTATGAATCCCTAAGTATTTAATTTTGTCTGCCGCCCATTGAAATTGGGTACTCTCCCGTATTTCCCTTTCCTTATCCCTTGACAGTGAGAGGTTTAGGATCTCAGATTTATTTGTATTAACTTTTAATCCCGATACTTCCCCAAAGAGAGCCAACTTGGATGTTAGCACCTTTAGTGATTCACCCAATGCCAATAACATGTAATCTGCAAATGCCATTGCTGTAATAGTACTAACTGGCCATGAATGGTAGCAGTGAAATGGTATGAGGATCTGGGCATATAATAGCAATGCCTGGCAAATGCCTATTCATAACTTCAATGAAGACCATACTACTTATACATCAAGTGGTTGAAAGGCACGTTTGGTTAAGGCGTTTTAATTAACTCAGTTGTGCATTTACATATGCAACTAAGCAATACAATCTCAGGAGGCTGCTTTGCAATAACACTGGCAGGATATTCAAGCAAAAGGTTTGATTTTACTGCTTGATAAATCTAGCTCAAAGAAATCCCAGTGGGTGTGTGCTTTGGGCAGTGATGGGCAAGGAGTGGATGGGAATGCTCATAGGGATCAGCAAGGCCATGGGTAGTTAATCAATTGGCAAACAACCAAACAATACCATCATGCTGTGGTCCCTCTTCATGTACCATCTCCCTCCTAGATGTACTTCAATGCAATAATGTTGTCTTATAGGTGGCGCTTTAGAACCACCTAATAGCCAACACTAAAAAGAAGCCTTAAATGCTCAGTGACACATATTTATTGAACCAACGCACTTTGGCACAATAAATACATTGACCTTTAAGAGTTTGCATGTGCAACACCTGTCTTCTTTTTTCCACTGGTGATTTTTGTCTACCTTGCGTGTTGCAGATACCGACGGTTTGCACGTAATCACAACAGCCAAGCAACACCTTTCACTGACTATCAACAGATTTGTAATTAAAGTGTATTCATTGCATTCATTATAGGATTGTATGTTTTTACCTCATGTGTTACAAATTACTGCATACATGCACACACCAAAGGAGTCCAAATAGCAATCAGCTCTGCTCTCGAAAGAGCATAGTCTACCTCTTATAGCGCCATAAAGACATTCATCCAGGGTGCCAAATGTTGCCCTTTTCCCCAGTGTTTTTTAAAACAACTGGGTATGTCCTCATAACAAAACATGCCATAACGGAGGGGCCGGTGTCTGTCTATTTAGGTAGCGCCCTGCAGTGTTTATAGAAGTGCCATCTTAAGGGGTCTCGAGGCACGGGGCACAGACATCTTTGCACCCTACCAAGCATAGAAATGAAGGGATTCAACAATCACAATATGCATGGGTACTCCCTTCCAGTCCCCTTACCACTTCATACTCGCTGGAATCAGAATGACAGAAAAATGGTAATTCAAGAGCAACACTAGCAGACCACAACAAGGGCACATTTTAACAAGCATTGGCAAAGTCAACAGTTTGGGCTTTTGTGTAGGCTTACGATAAATCAAATGGCTGAAAGCACATATTGTAAGACATTTCTATTGCACCAGTAACACATGTACAACTGCAATTAAACCATGAGCTCTCTGAAGACTGTTTAGAATGAACATGGGCAGGTCATGCCGTTATGTTACAGCTTGAAAAAGCTAGCTCAAACACATCAACATACTAGGAGGATGCGTATTTGCCGGGGAGGGACCGGTAGTGGGTGGTAATGGCCGTAGGGATTAGCATGGCCAGTTACTGAGTGGGTAAAAACCAAAGACACACGCTGTGTATCCCCCGCACATCCCATCTCCTTCTTCCAGTACTCCAATGAAATAGTGTCAGCTTATAAGTGGCGCTTTACTGCCCACGTAATAGTCAAAACAAAAAAAAGCAACCACAAGGAGGGTGTAGCTTTAGGTGTAGGACACAGATCAGTAGCCATATGAAAAAGGTACACATAATTTAATATAAACAGAGGACTCATATTAGAAGAATGTAAAAGTGCTCAAGCTTGCAGACACATACCATTGCATAGAAGAGATAGTGGATATAAATTAGAAGCAACCAGAAAGATGCATGGATGGTAACATGGACTGAGATTAGAAGACAGCTATGGTTTCCAAGCTGTGTTGATATTAGTCAGCCAAGAAACACTGGACTGTGGTGTGCAATATATCAAGGCCACTATCAATGCACATGAAGCAACCCTATAGCTAGTTCAGCCATGAGTGAGACCTTTTGAAGAGCATAGTCTGATAACTAAATCACTTTTAGGTGCAGAAAAAGTGAATGTTTTAGAGAATGCCATTGTTTGCAGGTTAGGCACCACATGAAATGAATGGCTCAGGATCACACACATTGGCTATGAGGTGAAGCTGGGATTTGAGCCAATTTACAATTTCTGCACTTGACACATTGTATCCCTGTTCCTATCATAGAGCAAGGTACCATTATTTCTTTCATGAGCTAAAATAACCCTGTTTTGTAGAAGTGACTTGGAAATCTACACAAATCTCATATTAACCTGGCTTGATAATATTTCAAAACAAAACCTTTATAGAAGGATGTCATGGAAAAGGAGAATTATTCCAGCTTCACATCCTGCATCATCAAGGTATTGATATTGATATTGATATTTTATTTATATCGCGCTCGCACACAAGTGTTTCAGAGCGTGACAAGGCAAGAGAGGGGAACAGGGGAGAACAAAACAGCGATTTTACTAGGCCCAGTGACATTGAGAACGCGCAAGTGCATGGGAGAGGGGGAGGGGGAAACTGCATGCAAGGGGGAGAAGTGGAAAGTGCGAAGCAGAGGAGAAACAGATAAATAACAATAAATAAATAATAAAGGCAACAAACAGTGAGTATACAAGTACCAGAATATCAATTGGTGTGAGCTTAAAATATTTAATTTGGGGTTTTCTATTGCATTTTAATGCTTTAAACACACCCAAAACCTAGACTTGTTGAATGTATGTATGTTTATTGTTTATTCCGGTAAAACAAAGCATACCATAAAAACTCAACAGAAAAAAAAGCAAACAACAATACTTCAAACCAAAATTAAAATGATAAGGATCAAACATGTCCCCCCATAATAGAACCCTTAAAAACAAAACCACAATGTTCACAATTCACCAAACCTTAAAAAGCCGCCTCCGCCACTGGCTGTCGACCATATAGCCACAACTCTGGGGTTCGCTCAGAAGGGCAGTGTGGAAGGGAGAAATTCCTCTAGAGGACACCCGAAAAAAACTGCATGTCCCTGTACACAATTAATTATTATTATTTATTATGAGCAGGGAAGCAGGGTTGCAAAAAGCAAGCGAAAGGGACACATTAAAACAGAGCATCGGATAAGTATCGGTTTATCATGTGTAAGAATTACTGGGATTATTTAGTGTGTTAGTTAACTGGTTCAGGCCGCATCAAGTGATGTCATCAGCATCTGACAAATGAGGTTGTTAAAAAGATAAATATATAAAGGGGAGCATCTCTCACTGCCTTCCGAAAAAAGCTGAAAACCACCTCGTTTAACTAACTCCTCTTCCCTCTTCTCGCTTACTCTCTCCTCCTCCTCTCCTCTCTCGCCTCCTCTCCTGTAGTTACTACTCTTCTCCTGCAACTAAGTAATGACCTCACTGTATGCACAATAAGTCATTTTCATATCTGTAACAAGCGCCACGATGCCCAATGGGCTGCCTGTGCACCAAACAAATGCAAATAAATAAATAAATAAATCAGTTATAAGGCTTGAACTCAGCTGCTTGCCTCTGCATGACGAATGCTCTAACCTTTCGTCCACCAATGCTCTGGAACTGAAAGCCCATGTGCATTGTGGACAGAGCATGCAGAGCCAGGTGCTTTGACCCCTATTGAACTCCATGAAGACACTTTGGGGCTCATGTTCCGTAGAGCTGTAATGTTAATACAAGGAGTAAGGCTTTTAATCCTTCCATTAACGTCACGACTCATTTTCAAGTATGTGTATCTCGAGAGGATAGCTCAGCAGCAATGTGCTCGCTTTGGAAGCAAGAGGACACAGAGCAACAAAGGTTTGTTCCCTGCATCCGCGCTTAAAAACCTCTGGGTATTAAGCACGTTATAAATAAGCTATCATATTATATCATATCATGGAGAGAAGGGAACTTGTGTATCCACCACCTTCCTTCCTCTCCGCCATACAAATGTTCCAGCATTTACGCCAACATGGATTTTCATGCAGGCGCAAATGCTGGCGATCTCTCTGTGGTCTGCGGCTTCAGCATTAGCATAAAGTCGGTGGACCCCCAACGGATGCATTGTAAATTCTCGCACGACTGGCGACGTTTACAATTACAAATAAACACTGTCCGACATCGGACAGCGTTTATTTTCAAGTTTGAGCACTGTTCCATGCACGCATAGTATAGGGTGACCAGATGTCACGGTTTTCCCTTGACAGTCTGGGGAAATCACCCTCTGTCCCGGGTCCCGTCTGGTTTGCAGGGCTGGGTGGCTACGGCAATTAAAATTGTATTTGTTTTTCAGAACACTTCCAGAATTTTGAAGTTGGCGGATTGGCTCGAACCCCTAACCTTTCCGGTTAGGATCACAACACTTACTGACTGTGCCAAGGAGACTGGGTTGAAAAAGATTGTACAGCAAGCCATGCTATATCAATTAGAGCTAACGCCTGTTTTGAATTAACATGACAAGATTCATAGACAAAACTGCACAAATAATATCACACAGAGTTTATAGAAAGGAGAAGTGCTAGAAATATAATTGGGTGGTGGTTGTGGGGGCGTGTTGGCGGAGGGGCGGTAATTGGTGGACTGCATGGGGTGGGTAGTCCCTCTTTTATGTTGTTGGTGGTCCTGGTCTTTTTCGTTTTGAAAATCTGGTCACCCTAGCATAGTAGGCAGTGTTCACAAATGAAAATTAAATAGTGTCCAACATGCTGAGCATTCTTTTCTCATTAACAATCAAAAGTAAACACTGCCTGGCAAGCCAGGCAGAGCTGTCTTTCGCCCTTTACATTTGCACCCCGCAGTGCAAATGAGCAAAATTTGGTGGCAGGGACCGACTTGTGTTACAGGCCCATGTCGCCAAATTTCAGGGAACTCGAAAATGAGCCTCCCAGGGCCTAATTCAAAGAAGCGTTTTATAATGGCCCAATCCCATGGGGAAACGCTCTGTGAATCAGGACCCTAGTGGTGAAATTACAGCTTTTAGCATGGCTACACTAGCATCCACCTGAGATAATTTGCCAAGACAATAGCTGTGAGGTGTGTTGAGGAGATTTTGAGCTATGTGCAACCGTCACACTCAAGTACCACTTTATATACCCCGTGTCCTCCAGTCCAAGCCCTCTGCCTATGAGAGAAACATGGCTTCCTTCATTATTAACTCAAAAAGGTGACTTTTCTCATTTTAAAAAGTTGCTCAGATCACAATGAGCACCCCCCTGCAGCTGTTAGCAAGTGTATGCCACAATATAATGGGCGTAAGGAAATTATAAATGTACGACTCTTTAAAAATGAAGCACCTGGCATAAGATCCAGCTCCATTGTGCTTTGTTAAAAGGCTCTCTTTGCTGCTGGAGCCCATTCTCGACCCCCCTCTTAAATTCCTCGGTGCCCCTACCTCGGCCCCCCTCGGGGGACTGGAGGGCCCGAGTCCAGGTATCCTGCTGAAGGGGGAGCTGGGAATTCCCAGGCGCGCGGCTGGCCTCGCATCTGGATTCCATAGGCATAGCCCCCGCTGCCGCCCCTCCCCCCACCCACCCCTCCTCTCCTCACCCCGCCGGGCAGAGTTCAGCTGCTTGTTTTTGGAAGCGCAACATGTGAATTTCCCCACCCCTTTGGTCAGTTCATAATCAGCTTGGCTGTTTGTGTTTGGTTGTTTAGTCATCCAAGCTTCACGACCGCAAAAGATTAGAATGCAAAGACGGTAGATGGGGAACGTCGAACAGAGCGCTGTTGGTGCAATATTTCATCAAGGGATCCTTTCAAACGTTATGAAGTGTTCTACGCGGCTTGTATGGAGGCCTCAAATTGAGGTGAAAAAAAAGAGATTTACCGTAAACTATGTTGAGTAGTTGCGGCTGGGAGCAGACAGCAGGTGTGAGTCAGATAGTTCTGCAGTGGCAATGTGATTTTCTCGAATCTCGTGTGAATTTCTCCAATCGCTTGTGAATTTCTCCAAAGCTTACTGCAAACTTGAAGAAAGCGTGTTCAAATTGTGTCCTGGCTCACCTAGCTGTCCCTGCTTTGGAGGGTAGTTAAATGAGCGCCCACACCTTGGTAACAGCAGACAAAGAAAGCCTCATGGACAACATTGTGTATGTACTAAGCACCACCTTAGGAACGAGAATGGCGCTGTGCAGGGCCACCTTAAGCACTTTTGGGGCCCCGGCGGGGACACCTGTGGGGCCCCCCTACCGAACAAAAGGAATTAAGGGGTCTGAATATCTGGTCACACACCCCCATTGCTATCACCACTCATAGCTTGATATGCTGCCTTGCAAAATAAGCATAGGTACTCCCTTTCAGTCCCATTACTCTCTTCTTTCTTGCTGTAATCAGAATGATATAGAAGTAACATTTCAAGGACAACATTAGCAGTCCACAATAATGGTCCTTGTGTTGTAGCATAGGTACAGGACACTGTTCATCATTAGCAGCCACAAGGAAGGTATACTGGCCATAGTATGAGTGCAGGACACAGATCATATGAAAAAGGTGCACATTATCCAGAATAGACCACTCAGATTAACCGCCTCGCAGAATGCAAAAGTGCTTAAGCATGGATACAGGAGACCAATTGGAAGCAAGAATAAAGTAAACACATTCCATAGCATAGATAGGGAATGAAGATTAGAAGCGTCTATGAAGGTGTCTGAGACTGAGATTAGAAGGGCATATTTTTCAAGTAGTGTTACCATTGGAGAGCCAAGAAACAAGTGGTTGTGATGTGCAATATATAAATGCTCACTATTATTATAGGTGAAGTCACACTATAGCCATTGAAAGCACATGTGAGGCTTTTGTGAATACCATGACCTGAGAATGAAATCACTCTGAAGCGTGACATTTTTAAAAGGTTATGGGACTAGTCATTGTGACATATTAGGCAATATGCTATGAAATGAGATGAGGATCACACATTGGTTAGGCAGTGGTGCTGGGATTCATGCCCATTCTGCAAATTCTGCCATTTTCTTCTCCATTTCTTACCACGAGCTAAAACAATCACATTTTATAGAAGTAACATGGAAAGTACACAACTCGCATAACCCAACATGACAATTTTCAATTTTTTTTTATAGGAGGGTTTTAGGCAAAATGACAATGCTTATAGCTTAATTGTCTGCATCATCAAGGGAAGTATTAAAGTACCAGCAGTCTAATTGAAGTGATCTTAAAAGATTTTATCTGGGTTTCTCATTTGTATTTTAAAGCTTTAAATGCGCTAAAAACACAGGCTTGTGAAATTGTTATTAAACGTGCAGATAAAGCTTTGAATTATACAAAAAAGCAAACCGTTTTTGTGTCAAATGAGCAGACCGTAAAATATGCTTGCAAGAGGCCTGTGATATCTAGTCGCTTTCTTCTGTGTAGAATCCGTCCTATTCAAATGGCCTATTTTAAAAGAAAGCTCAGGTAATGGGCTAAACCATGCCACTAGCAAGTCAGAAGGCAAACCTTTTTTCACAGAAGACAGCACAGTACTGTCAGTGATATAAGATGATTTGTCCAGGATGACTGTATCCTCTGCTAACAAAGCCAAGACATGAGAATGACCGCTTTGGTTTCACAGGCTTGCATGTGGGTACCTAATCACCTCTCCAGACTAACAAGTTATGCTCATCATTAGGAGTGGCTGCCTAGGTTTTACAACCACCTGTCAGAAGAAACAGATTTCTGATTTCTAGACTGTCACCATACTGATGCTTTATGATTGTATAGCAACTACTAACTTGTGCAGGTACATTGCCGATAAAAGCACCTGTTGTGCTACAAAATAAAGTACATGTACATGCAGGTTTATCGACTTCCGATATAGGAAAGGCTGAGTCGGCCTTGCTGAAATTGTGTTTTTGTAATCTTGCATATGAACACAGATCTGAGCAATGAGTGCTTAACACACTGAGCTATCTTCTGTACCATTTCAGCTCTCAAATATATCAGTATACATTTCAACTTTGGCTGTTGCACATGATCAAGAGGGTCCCCACAGAAAGGTGAGAATGCTACCGGAGGTGTGCTATAGTGAATGCCCAAACAATGTATGCTACGAAAGCATTAGAGGATGAATTAATCACAGCAGAATGTTCTTGTCATCAAAGGACAGGCAAAAGGTTTAGCCTCAGCAGCATGCCATCAAATATCCCAATGTGGGCCTTTTATGTTTGGTCAACAATGAAAACTGACTTCAAAAGATCATGCAGCCTTGAGGGGCCCCCTTCCAAGGTGGGGGGCCGGGGCAAGTGCCCCTTTTGCCCTCCCATAAAGACGTCTCTGCCTCTGTGAGTCGTGTGAATTTTTGAGGTAACCACTGGTTGACTGTCTGGAGCAATGTGGCAGGAGATCACATAACTAGGGATGAAACCTGAGGTGGCGAGCCGCACACTCTTGAAACACCCCGCAAGCACAAGGGTATGCTGGGTAATGGAAAAGTGGCGGGTGGCAGAGGTATGCCAAATGATATGTGTGTAAGTGTTGTGGCAGTGAATGTAATGTGCATGTGGTAGTGATTGTAAGTGAATGTGGTGGTTATTGTGACTTGAATGTGGTGGCATTGTTAAGGTCCATACAGTGAATATGATGGTGGTGATTGTAAGGTGAATGCAATGGCAGTGAGGGCAAATATATTGTGGATGTTGTGGCAGGGATTGTGGCATGGATTTGCTAGTCATGATTACAATGGGAACATGGCAATGATGAGTGGCATGTGAGCCTGGTAGGGGTGATTGTAATGTAAATTGGTGGTGTCAGATATATTCTTTAGTAGTATCTGTGAATATATTGTGTATAGTAGTGTGTGTGTGTGTGTATGACTATGATTGTATGAGTGTCTTTGTGTTGTGTGGTTCTGCAGAAGCATCATGTGTTGAGGGTGATATACCTTCAAGGTTAGGATGTGGTTAACTGAGTTGCCTTCAGTGATGCAGTCACTGTGTTGTAGGAGTCTGTGACCTGTGTAGTGCGCAAGGGGTCTAATTCTGTGCTCTTGTCAGCTGTGTGTGAGGGCTGCATGATGGATGAAGGTGGAGAGATCGGATCAAGGTGGGAATGTGGAAGAGGGTGGTTTAGAGTAAATGAGGTTTGGAGATGAACGGTGGCGGGAAGCGTGTTGTTATGTTATACTATGTTAATGGATTTATACCATGGTCTGCTGCCATTTTCGTGGTCTCCAAGTGCTCTGGCAGATGTGAAAAAGAGATTGGTGGGTTTGATTAGTGGAAGAGAGAAACTTCTAGGTACCCTTAAAAAAAGAAATCTGTTTCTTAAATAGCTTTGCTGTTGTGTTGATGCTTGCAGATCAGAACTATGAAGTTACTCAGACTATCAGACATTCACTGACATTCTCTTTGCTGTTCCTTCCTCTAACTTATGGACCCCGCATATGGTCTCTGTCCTCTCCCTTTCTCCTCCTCAGCCATTACTGGCGTCACCAGATGGGAAGTGCTCTTGGTTCACTTCGCATCTTCCAAATGCATCATTAATGTCGATCATAATGTTATGTTATGTTATTTTGCATTTATATAGCGCCTTATGTATCATTGGTATGATCTCAAGGCGCTGGCAGGTTGAACGCCCTCGGGAACCGTAGTTCAAGTCAGTAGAGAGAGAGGGAGAGAGACATAAGGTGCGTGAGAGCACCGGCTATGTGTGCAGTTGGTGTGGCACTCGTATGATAGCTGCTTCTTAGCGGTAGGTGCGGTGGTTGGGAGATCAGGAGTATGTGTTCATTCTGGCGAGGTGATACCCAGACTGATTTCTGGCTGCGTTAGTCCTGAGGAGACACATAGGCTAGGGGGTGTGCTGAGCCAGCTGTGTTTAAATAGGATGATGGGGAGTATGAGGCGGATTTTAGTATGAGAACAGCTATACCGAATGTGTCTTAGTATCGCTGTGTTCTAGTTGGGTGGTGGTGTACAGGAGAGAGTAGGCATGGTGATGTGGTATGGTGGTTTTCGGTAAGGTGTTTGAGATCGAGCGCACATCTGAGCCATTCCTTCTATCTGTTTTGTTCACTCAGTGCGTTCAATCGGCTCTGTGTGGTCATACATTTCGCCTGGTTCTTCATTTGGTTTACTAATCATTACATTCAATCTATCATTCGAACATTCATCTACACGAATCCCACAAGCTCCATCCGTCCCATGTTCTCCATCTGACCGATGCACTCCGTCTGTCCCATGGAACTCCATCCATCCCATGCACTCCATCTGTTGCATGCACTCCGTCAGTCCCATGCACTCCATCCGTCCCATGCACTCCATCAGTTCTATGCAGTCATCAGTTCCATGTACTTTATCCGTTCCATGCATTTCATCCGTTCCATGTACTCCCTCCAATATTTGCAATCTATCCGTTCTATCTGTGACATCTACTTCATCCGTTCCATCCGTTCCATCCGCTCTATCTGTTCCATCCGCTCCATCAACTCTATCTGTTCCATCCATTCCATCAGTTCCTATCATTCCATGCTCTCTATCCATTTCCTGCACTCTATCCAGTCCACCGACTTCATCCATTCCACCCACTTCATCAGTTCCACCTACTTTATACATTCCACCCACTTCATCCGATCCACCCACATTCCATGCGCTCTATCAATTCTGTGCACTCTATCCATTCCGCCAACATTATCCATTCCTTCCACTTCATCAGTTCCACCTACTTCATCCGTTCCCCCACTTCATCCGTTCCCCCACATCATCTGTCCCAAGCACTCCATCTGTCCCAGGCACTCCATCCATTCCACGCACTCATCCGTCCCACGCACTCCATCGTCCCACGCACTCCATCCGTCCCACGCACTCCGTCCGTCCCATGCGCTCCATCGGTCTAATGCGCACCATCAGTTTCATGTATTCCTTCCGTTCTAAGCACTTCATCCGTTCTATTTGTTCCATGCATTTCCTCTGCTCCATGTACTTCATCCGTTTCGTCTACTCCAACCGTTCCGTCGACTCTACCCGTCCCATCCACTCTATCCATTCCATCTACTCTATCCGTTCCGTCTACTCTATCCATTCTGTGCGCTCCATGCGTTCTGTCTGCTACATGCGTCTTATCCGCTCCATGCTTTTTATCCGCTCCATGTGTTCCATTTGGTCCATCCCCTCCGTCCAATCCAACCACTCATCCTACCCGTCCACTTCACCTGATCCATCTACTTCATGTGGTCTAACGACTTCATCTGTTCCGTCCCCTTCGTACGTTCCACCTGCTTCATCCATTCCACCTGCTTCACCACCCACTTCATCCGTTCATTCCACTTCATACGTTCCACACACTTCATCCGTCCCACGTACTGCATCCGCCTCACGCATTTCATCCGTGCTACTCATTTCATCCATCCCATGCACCATATCTGTCCCGTGTGCTCCATCCGTCCTAAGCATTTCTTCCGTCCTGCGCACTCCATCCGTCTCACGCACCATATTTGTCCCGTGCACCCCATCTGTTTCGACCACTCCATTCGTTCCATCCATTCCGTACACTCTGTCATTCCATGCACTCTACCCGTTCAATACACTCTATCCGTTCCACGCACTCTATCCGTTCCATGCGTTCAATCCGTTTCAACTACTCCATTCTTTCCATCCACTCCAGCCTTTTGATCCGTTTTATCTGATCCAAGCATTCCATCAGATCCATGTACTTCATCCGTTCTATCGACACCCTCCCTTCCATCAACTTTCTTTTTGTTCTATCCATTCTATCTGTTCCATCCATTCTATCTGTTCCATCCACTATATCTGTTCCATCCACTCTATCTGTTCCATCCACTCCATGTGTTCCATCCACTCCATGTGTTCCATCCGCTCTATGCGTTCCATTTGATTGATCCACTCCGTTCGATCATGTCATGATTACTGCCCCTCATGTCCCCAGCCCTCCAAGATGTCAGGCTGGAGCCAGGCCACGATCACCTACATGGCCCTCAAGGGTCTCTCCATCCCTCCAAAGACCCACTTGGAGTCAGACTTGGCGCTTGTGGCACCAGACTCACTCACTCCCATAGGATAACATCATTGGGGGATTGGACTTGTAGTGCATTGATGGGGACAAGATGGATGCCCCCACATATTTCGGTTCCCAGAACTGCATGTGCAGTCTAATCTTTTGGGTGTGTTTCAGCCCAGAGACGCCTGGGATACCCAGAGACTATTTAAGCCATGCCCAGGGTGAGAAACATGCTTTGTGTTTTCTGCACCTGCAGCTTGACACTCACCCTGGTCGGATCGGTCTCCAGTAGGCCTGCATCTTTCTTCTGCGCTCAGCTCCTGCAAGAACAAGACCACCGTTAGGAACAGTCTTACCTTTCGGCGCTTCTGCCCATCATTCATCGCTCCTTCTGTTCTGCGGACATCTTCGCCGGTGTCATTCCCATCCCGGCACGCCACTTCCTAAGGAAAAGGGAAAAGAACAGAAAAAAGGCATTAGTAAGCATTCAGCAAATCTTCGCTTATTTTTAAAGACTGTACAAGCTTCAAACGCTTACCTGAATCCCAGCCGCTCTGGGGGAACTCTGCCTCCGGAACTTCTCATCCATCTGCAAGAGGGAAAAGACACTCCAGGTTAGCATGGAAACATCTAGAGGTGCCGCATACCGCGCTTACTCACCGCATTTCTTCTTCATAACCAGCATCCACGCTGAAAATGTCGCGGCACCTAAAAGACACAGAAAAAGAACTCACTTCAATACAAATACGAAAGGGTTGCATCGCGCATCGCGCTCTCACTCACCTTCAGCGCTACTCATCTCAGCAGCACGTCGCCATCCCCGGATGCCGGCCATCATCTAAGGAATGAAAAGAATGAAGTTAGAGAACTGTTCAAAAGACTCATTATACTTACCTGTCGGACTCTTGCCAGTGAAGTAACTAGGCAGCAACGAGCCCGCATCAATCAACGCGCCCCTGCGTTGAAAGCAGGACGGAGAGCACACTTTCCAAGAAAACAAGGCCCAGTCTCCAGTCGAGTAGACTCCAGGGAAGGGTTTGAGCTCGTAAGAGGTCAGAACAGGCTGAGTGACGTCCCAGTGGATACCAGGTGAGCGTTACAGATCAAGCCATTTCATCCGATCCGCCTGCTCCATTTTATCCATCCACATCATCCGATCCATCCAGTTCATCCGTTCCATAGACTTCATCCGTTCCATCCACTTCATTCGTTCCGTCCACATTATCCGTACCGTCCACCTCATCTGTTCCGTCCACTATATCTGTTCCGTCCACTATATCTGTTCCGTCCATTTTATCCATTCCGTCCACTTTATCCGTTCCATCTGCTTCATCTCTTCCAACCACTTCTGCATCTGATTTGTCCGCTACATTCGTATCATCCGCTGCATTCATTTTATCCGTTCCACCATCAGCATCAATTTCACCCACCACATCTTTATCATTCTTCTCATGCATTTCATTTATTTCATTCGCTTCATTACTTTCAACCATTTCATTCCTTTCATCCACTTCACTCGTTCTATTCAGTTTATCAGTTTTAAATTTACATTAGCAGTTTCAGTTTTTGATTTTTCGATCGGGTCACAATGCGGGTTGTTATTTTTGATATAGCAACCTTGGGCTAAAATCATTGTCGCTGTTGTCTTGTCTGAGTTAAGAGCCGATTTTAGGGGAAGAGCCACGTCTTCAGTAATTTCCAGAAAGACATGAGGTCCTCGGTGAGTCGGATGTGGGGTGGAAGTGCGTTCCACAGAGTGGGGGCCAGGGCTGAGAATGATGATCCACATAACCTGAATGAGTTGGTTTTTGGTATAACTAGGAGTCCGACAGAGCTTGATCTTAGAGTGCGTGGAGGATGGTAGGGTTTTAGTTTGTCTTGAAGATATTGGGGTCCGGTTTTATGCATTGCTCGGTGAGAGATGCATAAGGTTTTGAAGGTCACTCTTCGGGCAACAGGAAGCCAGTGCAGAGTTTTGAGGGCTGGGGAGATGTGATCTCTTGGGCCAAGTGCTAGTAGCAGTTTGGCTGCAGCGTTTTGTACTCTTTGTAGTTTAGTCAGGTGGTACGCATGGACTCCGAGGTAGAGGGGGTTAGCATAGTCCAGTTTTGACATAACAATTGATTAGACCACGGAGAGTCTGTTGGGAAAGGAGAGGTATGGAAAAATGTGCCTAAGCGTTTTGAAGTGGTAGTGGCAGGACTTGGAGACGTTGTTGACTTGGAGCGAGAGGGTTAGGTCTGAGTCAAGGGTGCATCCAAGGTTTTTTACTGAGTTTGAGGGAGTCAGGGGATTGCCCATGGCAGATGACCAGGGTAGCGGGTGCGGAAGAAGTTCAGAGTTGCCACATACCATGATTTCGGTTTTGGAGGAGTTTAGCAAGAGGTGGGTTGTGGTCATCCAATGATCTATGTCGAGGAGAAATGCAGCGAGGTTTGGTTGGCAGATGGGTTTTGAATTAAAGAGTTTTAGGATTAGTTGTGTGTCATCGGCTTAGTTGTAGCACAGGATATTGTGCAAGCGGATTATTGGTGGGAGGGTGGACATATAGAGGTTGAACAGGAGAGCTGATAGGCATGCTCCTTGTGGAACTCCGGTGTTGACTGGTCGGGCTTGGGAAGCATAGGCATAGGAAGTAGGGTTATTTGGTTCCCATTGTTGAGGAAGGATTCTATCCATTTGAGAACGTTTCCACAGATTCCCAGGGAATGGAGGCGGTCGAGGAGGATTGAGTGGTTGATTGTGTCGAAGGCGCAGATAGGTCAAGAAGGATTAACGCGACGCATCCCACACAATCTGCAGTGTTTTTAAGGTCATCCCAGATTGAGGTTAGGGTGGTTTTGGTTCTGTGTCGGGTTCTGAAACCTGATTGAGCGGGGTCTAGGAGATTGTTGGCTTTGACAAAGTCATTTAGTTGTGAGTATGCGGTTTGGTCAATGAGTTTGGCAAGGAACCTGATGTTTGAGATGGGGCGGTAGTTTTTGGGTTCGAGAGGGTCGAGGGAAGGTTTTTTTAGAAGAGGCTTGACGTAAGCAGTTTTGAACGCATCGGGAAAAATTCCAGAGGAGAGGGAGTCGTTTATGATGGTTCTTGCGTGTTCTCCTGCACAGGTAGATGCAAAAATTTCTTTGAGGGTCGTGGCTGGGCAGGGGTCCAGTGGGGAGCCGGAAGGTTTGCGGGCAGAGAGAAGTTTGAGAAATTGGTCAGTTGATATTGGAGTGAATTGGTCGAAAGTCGGTTGGGTGGCGGTTGCGGGCGGTGGGATGGCAGGTAGGGTGGATGGATTGCGTGGTGGGTTTAAGAGGGCTAGTTTGTTGGTTAGAGAGTTTGTTCTTTTGAGTGCAGTGGTGTAGAAGTGGAGAGAGAGTGAGTCGCAGAGTGACTGTGAGGGGGTTGGATGCGTGGTGGTACATGATGGTTTGGTGAATTTGGAGATGATTTTGTGGAGTTCTTTGCTGGGGTTTTTACAGTTAAGGATTCGGGAGTTGTAATGGGCTTTTTTAGCTTTCCGGATTTTGGCTTTGTAGTGGCGATGGTGCCGGGCCAATGTGGATCTGCTCAGGGCAGTTTTGTCTTTCCGCTAATTGCATTCAAGGGATTTATATAGTTGTTTTGCGGTCTTCAATTCAGGTGTAAACCATCTAGGAAAAGGGCCATGGCGAGCTGATGGTTTGCAAGTGGGGGTGAGCGGGATTAAAGAGGTATTGAGCCATGAGTCAAAGGCGTCAGAAGTTAGGTGTTGATTAGGTGGGTGAGTAGGGGGAGGAGACTGAAGGAGCGCGTCAGCTACGTCGGGAAGGATTTTTAGTTTATTCCAGGATTTGCATAGATTTGGAGGTTCTGGTTGGGGTATGGGGAGGGGGGTGGGTGAGTGAATGTTGAAGGAGACAATGAAGTGGTCAGAGCAGATGATAGGGTTGGGGGACACTATCATGGCACAGGGCTCTCAGCCCAACATCATCCTTCTTGACAGGCATCTTCCATCTCTCCTTCTACCCACCCTTCCCCCATTACTCTCTCCCCTCCCCCCAGTGGTGGCACCCCATCCCTGTGTCCCCCATCGCAAATATTTTAAAGGGGGCAACCAGCTTCACTTAGCTACCCTCAATTCTCGCTCTGCTATAAAACACTCATCTGACATCTGTCACCTCCTTGAAGACCTTGACCTTGACATCCTGCTCTCACCGAGACGTGGCTCAAGGCCAGCTCTGTCGACCTGGTGGTGGAGTGGCCCTGATTTTCCCTGAGAGGGTTCCTGCGTCCATCATCCCCACTCAAACCTACTCATCCTTTGAAAGCCTAGTCTGCAGGCTTTCGGTCTTACCTATCTTCTCTCTTACTCTCGCTACCATCTACAGTCCCCCTGGACCAACCTCCCTCTTCCTCTCAGAATGGGCCGACCTGTCCTCTCTTCTTGCCTCCTCCCCCAAAATGATCTTCTTTGGGGACTTTAACATCCATCTCGACTCGCTTGATGTGGCCACTGTTCTCTTTCGCGACCTCTGCAACACTCTTTCCATCACTATCCTTCCCTCTGGCCCAACGCACTCTACCAGACACACCCTGGATGCTCTCATAACAGACATCCCTCTCTCCAACCCTCTTACTACCCCTCTCTCCTGGTCTGGCCACTCTCTCCTCTCTTCCCACCTTGACCTCGCCTGTCCCCTGATGATGCCTCTGCCCACACAGCCAGTCCCCTTCTCCGTCATTCGACCAATGAAGTGTGTGTTAGTCACTGCATTTGCCTCTTCCTTAATCCCTCCTCCACCTCCTTCATTTGAATATCCTTCTGACTCTGTCCTAGCTAACCTCCATCTTTCTATCTCTAACACCCTGGACATCCTTGACCCCGTCATGAGGATCCGCATGAAGCCTGTCTCCAAATGCAACTCTTGGTATGACTTTGACTTGGCCGATTTGAAACGCAAGTGGCAGGCATCTAGCTCATCCTTCCAAAAACTGACCTGACACCTACTCCAAAGGCAATATTGTCTCTCCATCTGCTCCAAGAAGAGGGCTCAAGTCCAAGCACACAACTCTGGAGCTACCAATAACAGGGCTGAATTCTTCAAAATCTGCAAGGAACTTGCCAATCCTACTGCAGTCTCCTTCTCTCCCCCTCCCTCACAGGCCCTCTGCTCTGCACTGGCTGCTCACTTTTCCTCCAAAACTCTGGACATCCTGTCCTGTCCTCTATGTCATCTGCCCTCCCCCACCCCCTGTTCTCACACCTCCCTTGGCCCCCCCAGCCCCATACTCTCCTCTTTCTCTCCCATTGCACCAGATGAGATCTTAAGATTTGCCTGCTCTTTGAAAGTCTCCCCTAAACAGGTGCTCCCCTGCTCCTCCAGGACCATCAAGGACAAAATCACCTCTCTCGCCCCAGCCTTGGCTGACCTCTCGAATGACTCATTTGTCACTGGCTCCTTCCCTCAACCCTTTAAGCTCTCTCTTGTGCACCTTCTTCTAAAAAGCCATCTGCTGACCCTTCTTGCCCGGCTAACTATCACCCTATCTCTCTCAGCACTTTTTTGGGCAAACTCATGTAGAAGCTGGTCATACCCCAACTGACCCTCCACACCGAAATGGCATGGAAACTGATCTCCTGAACACCCGTGAAGTCCTACTCTCTAACCTGGACTCTAAAACTCTCTGTTCTAATCGTCCTCGATCTTTCTTCAACCTTTGACACAGTCAACCACTTTATCCTCATAAACCATCTCCATGATACCCCAGGCATCACGGACAGGGTACTGGCGTGACTTACCACCTTCCTTTCAAATAGACCTTCCCAAGTGCAAATGGGTCCTTTTCTCTCCTCCACCTCACTCTCTACCTGTGACGTCCCTCAGGGCTCTATCCTATTGCCATGACTCTTCAACATCTACCTGGCCCCTCTGGCCTACCTGAGCTTCACTTTCTCCCCTCATTTCCAGTGTTATGAAGATGACACATAGCTCTCTTTCAAGCTGCCATCCTCTAACTCCTCCGCCTCCTCCTCATACCTGACTGCCTGACTGCTATTCAGGCATGGTGCTCAACCAATGATCTCTTCCTTAATGCCAGTAAGACAGCGATTCTTCTCATTGGGTCGCCTGCTCCTTGTTTCCCCCCACTCTCTGACCAGACCACTTGGGTCCCTTCCCCTCACTCTCTTGTGAGGCAAAAAACCTTGGGATCATCTTTGGCTCCTCTCTCTCTTTCTCTCCACACATCATGGACCTTGGCAATAAGTCCACCTTTCAGTTGCATCTCCTCAGGGGCATTCTAGCTTTCCTCACCTTCCCCCATGAGCTCAATGTCCCCAGATACCTGGTTCTCTCTAGGCTAGACTATTGCAACAGCTTCATCCTCAATCTGCCTCTTTCCTCACTTTGCCCCATTGAACTAATGCAGAATAGGAGTGCAAGACTTATCCTTGGCCTCAAGCCCAGGTACCAAATCTCTCCAGCCCTAAAATCTCTCCACTGGCACCCGGTGACCGCAAGGATCAAATTCAAGACCCTCTGCATCATCCACAAAGCTGTCTGGTGCCTGGAACCTGTCTACATCCAGCTTTCCCTCACTAAATACCTCATGGCCTGAGTCCTTCAGTCCTCTGGCTCCAACTCTCTGCAGGTCAAAGGTTTCTCCAAGCAGAGAGTGGGAAGTAGATCCCTTTCCTCTGCTTGCTCCGCCCTCTGGAATGGCCTCCCTCCCCCCTCAGACTTGAGTCGGATCTTCTTAAGTTCTGGAAACTTCTCAAGACTTTCCCTTTCTCCTCTTCCTTCCCCCTCCACCTCCCGTGCTAACTCTCCCTCTACCACTGTGACTGGGGCCTGGTCCCTTCAGAGTCATACACGGCCGAGACCACCCCATGCCAGTCCCCCAGCACCCTTTGCCAGCACTTGCCCTCGTGTCCCCTTTCCTGGACTTGCCCAACCTGGTCCTCCCTGTCCACTGCACTCATCCTCCCTTCCCCCCTTTTCCCCTGGCACTTGACGCCTTGGCCCGCCCAGCACTTGCCTACCCCCAGCCTAGGGGGCCACCCCACTTCTACACTTCTCCCTCTACCCCGTCCCCCCTTGCACTTACCACCTTGCCATGCACTTGCACGGTAGTATTGTCACATGGACTGTTTTTTGTTGTTCTACTTTTGTGATTCCCATGTTTCCCCGCCCCATCTTGTGGCCCCTGGAAACGCTTATGTATAGGCGCCATACAAATGTCCAATAAATAAATAAAAATACTGTGTGCGGGTCGTTTCTAGGTGTTTTTAGTTGAGGGTTATTAGTAATTTGGAGTGTCCATCCAATGTGTCAGGCAAGAAAACATAATAGGGCATTAATCGCCTTTGGATACCATTCAGAAAATTACCTCAAGCCCTCTCCCCTTGTCTAGGCACTCCAAGGAGGATACAGCTGTGAATAGCTAATCCAGTCAGACAGTTAAGTATAGTATAGTGGCCAAATAATGATCTAGGATGACAGAGAGCATAATCCAGCGGGACATCAACAAAATAATCTAGGACAAGCAATTAATACATTGGGGCATCAATTAATATAGGATTCCGGAGAGCAAAGTAGCAAGGGGTGACATTTACTCAGGGGAAAATATTAGTTATTATGGGGCGACAGTTATTCTAGGGCAACAGCTAAGCACAGTGCGGGCAAGAATTAATTCATGCCCACACTGTGGCATGATTAACAATTCCTATAGAGGGGCAACAATGCATCTAGGGCAGCAGGTAAGTAGAGTGGGGGCAACAATTAATCTGAGCAATATTTATGTAGATTGAATGCTAGGGAAAAACATACCAAGGGACAACAATTTATCTACGGGTACAATTAAGTATAGTTGACTCCGGGGAGAAAAGTGCCATGTGGCAACGATTAATCTAGGGCAAACAATGAATGCACACGGGGAACAATTAATCTAAGATTTCAGGGGGCAAGATTAATGAATGATGGAATGCTAGGCAGAAAATAATAATAACACAGCGTCTCTTCTTACCTGGTCATTGAGCAGCCTGGGGCTCTTGGCTAGGCCATGCATCTGGGTGGGTCTTGGACGATGCAGTGAACAGGCAAACAGGGGTCACCCTTTGCCTTTGCCCTTAGCATCTGCTCAGGCACAGCAGCCCAGGGGAATGAAGATTTGTGGAGAGGTTTGGGCCCTGTGATTCCCCACTCTCCCAAAATCCAGCCTGGGCACAGACAGGCACAACGTGGGGAGGGAAAAATGCACAGGACGGGGGAGCAAAGGCCTAAAAGTTGGTGGGCTTTCAAAATAATCACATTACAAAATTATAAAGAGCTGATTGGAGAGTCTAAGTGGCGTGCGCAGGATGAAGACATCCCCCATCTCATCTTGGACGACATCAGTCAGGTTGATAGACCAGCAAGGAATATCGAGGCTTAGTATCTTCAAAAATTGAATCCGCCAGTCACAAAGTCAAAGATATGAACATAACTTTATTCTGTACAGATTCAAATATCAA
Source organism: Ambystoma mexicanum (assembly GCF_040938575.1). Classification (NCBI taxonomy): domain Eukaryota; kingdom Metazoa; phylum Chordata; class Amphibia; order Caudata; family Ambystomatidae; genus Ambystoma; species Ambystoma mexicanum. The sequence goes on from NC_090937.1 coordinate 185,806,576, forward strand.
AGCAGATAGCTATCTGGCTCTCAAGCGCCTCGCAGTGTGTACCAGCAGACACTGTGAGGGGAGTGAGTACTGGTCATCACAAAGCATGCAGTATTTATACACAGTCCTGGTCATAGCCCAGCCCTTCTCCTAACTAATAAGTTACAAATTTGGGTTTTTGCCCAGTTCACATAACAAATATAAAAATATTAGTATACACTTTTGACATGTTGTCCTATCCTTGAAGATTCAAGGGTGATGTTGGTTCTCCAGCTTAGGTTGATCCTAGTTTCAAGAAACAAATTCAATAGCTTATTGCTAAGGCACATAGTTTTAGTTTGTCTACCATTCAGTTCTGATGTTTGTATATGGCTGATGTTATTGATGCAGACAACACTTTGAATTGAGGTTCACTGTAGCTCCAAGGTTCCTTAAAGACACTGGCAAACTTTGTTGTATTCAGCTGTGTAGATCTTTCCTTGTTTCTTGGGCTTTAGGATAAGTCCTGTTCCAAGAGATGCACAAAGGATTTCTTCCAAAACTCACAGCATTAGTTACTTTGCATTGTATGTCACTGTTTGAGGGAGGATGAGTCTGTAGACAGAGATAACACTTTGAATGAGAGTTAATTCTGACTACAAGGCCTCTTTGCACAGAACAAAAAGTCTGCTCTTGGCAGCTCTAGTGTTGACATAGGCTCAAAGGTCAGTCTGCTCTGTCTGCTGAAAAAATGGTTAATCATTTCTGAACAGAGAGCAAGAGTCAGAATCAAAATGGCAGATGTTTTCCAAAATGGCGGCAAAGTGTTCTAACTCGATGGGTCAGACTTGATGGTCGTGCAGTTATGTAATACCTCCGTCCCCAAGTACCGCTCGAGCAGGAAAAAATAACTGCCATAGCAATCCTTGAGGCCACAGGTGTGGAGTGTCGTCATCAGCCTGGTACCGGGAACGCCGGAAGGACCCCTGAGTGCTGTAAGGCAAAGGGTTAGAATCAAGGAAACACCCAAAAGGCAACTGGCAGAGGGAGCAAACAAGGTACATTGACACCAGCTTACCTAAAGGATGGTAGCATAAGTAGGAGACCTACACAGACAGCAGGGGAAACCAACAACAGGCTTGGATGATGCAGTTGCCACTCCGGAAACACCTGGGTGAAGCAAGAACTTGATCTGGGGCAAAACTTGAAGCAATCCGAGGTTTCAGAAACAGAGAGACAATCCAGAGCCAAGTCCAGTGTTCAAACAGAGGTCAAGATGATCCGGGGGTCAGAGAGCACGCCAAAGTCCAAGTGTAATCCAAAGCAAGTCCAAGTAAAACGTTCCGAGGTCGAGGTAAGGATAGTAACAAGATGCAGTAAGCAACGCCTGGCAGTCCTCCGGAGAAGTAGCTGTGAAACGACGCACTGCATTTGCCGGCTTCTTTTGAAGCTGCGAGCGGAGTCACGTGACGCATCACGTGACCGCTCGTGCGCGTTACGCGGAGCACAACGCGGCCAGCGATTGGTGCTGCCGGCACTTCCTGTTTTGCTGGCATCACCGGGTGTGGAGGAGGCGCCATGGCAACCGCCACCGTGGAAAAGAGCGAAAAGAGGCGGGTCTGCCCACTGTGGTATCCCGCCTGCCGTGCCTCCCCTGCTGATGTGGGTGGAAAACATGATGGCGAGAAGCGCCAGGTAGGGGAGACGGGTGTTAGGGAGAAAGTGGGAGTGGGGTGAGTGCGGGGGCGTGACACAAAGTCAATTCTGTCTAGATCTAGTTAAGCATAGGTTTTTAATACAAATGCGAAATTGCTTAAGCCAATGTTTATAATCTGGCAGTATTTATGCAAATATGGTTTAAAAAACCCTCCTTTTGGCCTAAGCCAAGAGCATAATTCAAACATTCTGACCATGCGATGACCATGTATCATAATCAGAACACTCTGAGTTGCTGGATTCACAAACATCAATTGCCATTAACTCTTTAATAGTTATTTACTGCATTACTAAGGCATTGGTTGCTTTTTCAGGCATTTGTATCTTAGGTCCTAGTGTATCTACTGCTTGTGCACAACATCCTCCTATCCTGGAACATTTGACAAGGAGGCATTGTACACAACAACAACAGAACAGGAGAATACCAAGAATCACCATTAAGACTGCAAAGATCTTCCATCCCCATGATCGTAACAAGTCCCAGAACCAAGTACTAAGATTCCAGTTTCCCTCTGGGGCATGTACTTCAGTATTCAAGGTATGTAGATTTTGAATTGCCTTGAATATGGTAGGGGAGGAGTCGGGTACAAAAACACAGCATGCGGATCCTACCATTTTGCTTACCCCACCACGCTCAGCTAGAATGACGTTTAACACCATGCTATTCTGAAGGGCTTCTAACCTAATCACCTTTTGCTTTAGCATCATGTTGTATAAAATATTAGTGGTCCTATTGATGGTTTTCTCCAGTACCCTTGCTAGTCTTCTAATATCCTCGGAATTCATTATTTGTCCCCAAAATGGCACAAAAGATTTTGCTACATTACCCAAGACTTGTGAAGGAGTATCTCCATTCTCATCCCACCTTGGATGAACTCTAGAAACTTCAAAGGTGGTAGCAACATATACTCCTGGCAATAAAATACCCAAGTAACAAGTACCCTGCCAATCTCTAGATAACCAAGGATAAGCTTCATCGCCGCAGACAAAGTAAACAGGGTCTCCTACGTACAAAGGTCTGTCCTCACTGGTTAGATTTGCGATGTTGGTACAACCCTTGAATGTATCCATTAGCTGAGAACCATCCCTTTGTATGCAGAAGGAAACAGAGCTGGGGCTATGATTGATAGTATAGGAAGGAGGCATGATATCCTGTTTGCCTACGGGAGCCATCTTGAAAGAAATCAGTGATTGAAAAAGTTTTGAGACTCTATCAGAAGGCCTAATAGAAGCAGCGTTGAGTTTGCTCCTATTTGCAAAGAGGGAACATCCCAAAGGTGTTAGGACTCCTTTCTCGAACTCATTCAGGTTAGTCCCATAAAAGTTCCCAGAAATACTGTCATTCCAACGACCAAAGAATAGTGCCCTTACTGAGGCCTAGCAAGCAGTAGTTAAAGGAAGAGGATGAATATAGCAGCCCAACCCCTTTTCCCTATGTTGTGGCGAATGTGAACACACCCAGCAATTTGTTTTGTTTAGAAACACGTGGGTTGTATTCATAATCAATAAAAGAGTATTATTATGATAACCCTGTCTATGTTGGGAGTCTCTAGGAGGAAGAGTGTGCAGGTTCACGAAAGGTGGAAACACAGTGGAGATAATTGCAGTAATAACAAAGTCTCAAGTGGACGCACCCCTTCGATATACCAAAACCCAAGCGCAATTATAATTACAAAAAGGACTAGCACTGTGATAAAAAAAACAATGGGTCCTCAGGGACCATGATCTCTGATGAACAGATTCTCTGTCAGCCACAAGACCGGTAGCTTGTTCCGCACGAGTAGATTTAGGAAAGGACATTGTTTCTCAGAGTCCGTTTAGAAGCCTCTCTGTCAGGCTCTTTTAGTTCATCCGCCGGTGGCCCCTGACCACGTGGCCTATCTTTCTTGAAGGTAGCTTTGCCGGTCCCTGCCTCTTATTTACATTTCAGCGAGAGAGTGGCAAGGGACTAGCTCAACGGTGGTTCCTTGTGGGCACAGCCGATGCTCTGCTGTAAGTCTAGCGCCTTGGACGCAGATCGTACCTTAAGACTCCAGGTACGGCGTGATCTGCAAACAGAGTGTTGTCGCTTCCTGATGGAAGTGATGAAGCAGAAGCAAGATTGTTCACCGGTGCAGAAAGAGCTGAAGAAGATCTTGAAGGCAAACCGGCAGTCTCCCCAGGCCCCACAGGCTCAGGAAGGATTTCCAGGGCACCCGGTGCCAGTTAGAAGAGATTTGTGATGCAGAACAGAATGAACCATTTCCTTCTCTTCTCGTTTGTCGCGAGGCAGAGGAAAAGGTATCTTCTTGATGTGGTTTGCGTGAATCCAGTGTCATTATCCCTCTAGTCATACAGCGGTCTGTGTGGCCAATAGGACTTGAAACGGTCCTTTCCAGCACGGTGCGAGACAGCATGCTCTTTCAAAGGCCTTCACGAGCACCCAGTTGCCGGGTCGAAGACGGTGACCTGGCCACTCGTATTTTACTGGGAGGGCTTCTCGCACTTGTTGGTAAATCAAAAACAAGTTTTGAGTTCACAGTACTCAGAAAGGAACAAATGCTATATTTATTTTAGTAACTTGGGCTCTGGTATCCTAAAAAGGCATAGAAAGGAGGCCTAAACTACCCCTTGGTGTTGGTGTTCCTCTGCCACTATTGTGCTGTAGGCATACTATGCAACTTTGAACAAGATGCTCAGCAGTCTTTGGAATATTTACATTAACCCAGACAGGTTCTACCAATTTACAAAATTATTTTTGGCACATATATGAGTTGGACCATGAGCCATTGTCACAATAGCGGTAACATAAGCATTGGGCAGCATCCATCTTTTCTTGGCATTATCTATCCAACAACCTTTGTCGTCTAAACTTGCTAAACCCTCAGCCCATTGCTTAAGCTCTTCTTGAGTGGTGTCAGCCTTAATGTCTTTTATACAATAAATTCCTACATCTATTACACAAGTATTTGTGGTTTCTTTTGTTACATACATTTCAGAATATGAATCGGTGGCAGTCTGTTTGGCTATCCTGTCAGCAAAAGCGTTTCCTCTCCCCACATCATCTGTTACTTTCTGGTGTGCTGCGCACTTCATTATAGATAGTTGAGTAGAAAGCGCAAGTGCTGAGAGTAGCCGAACTATCAAAGTGCCATGTTGTATCTTAGTTCCATGTGAGGTCAAGAAACCTCTTTTTGCCCATAATCTACTGAAGTTGTGAACCACCCCAAAGGCATACTGACTGTCTGGAAATATATTCAGACTAAGCCCTTTGGAAAGTTCACAAGCTCGAGTCAATGCAACAATCTCTGCGGCCTGCGCAGAGTTATGCGGAATTCTTTTGGTTTCCACAATAGTGCTTAATGTAGTGATGGCATAAGCAGCAGTGGATGTACCATCCAGAAGTTTGAAGCGGGAGCCATCGCAAAACAACTCCCCTTGTGAATTTTCTAACGGTGTATCATTTAAGTCAATTCTGCCTTTAGTTGCTTGCTCTGTGGTATAGAGGCAGTCATGTGACATCTTGTCACTGCAAACAATTTCTTGCAGAAGAGGCAATAGTTTGACCGGATCTAATGTGCAACATCTCTTAATTTGGATATGCGGTGCAAATAGAATCAGCTTGTATCTTGTTAATCGTGCTGATGTGAGATGTTGCGTTTGCGTTCTGTTTAATAGAACGTCTACAGAGTGAGGTTCCATAATGGTTAGGGGGTGACCCAGAACCATACCCTCACTTTGTTTTACAGATGCAGCGGCAGCAGCAAACGCACTCAAACATCTCGGCAAAGCGCATGCAACAGGGTCAAGCGTGGAGGAAAAATAACCACATAGTCTATTCTTCCCTCCATGCTCCTGCGTCAACACAGCCAAAGCGCATCCATCACATTCATGCACATACAACACAAAGGCCTTGTCATAATTTGGTGTGCCCAAAACTGGTGCTGAACACAACGCAGCCTTGAGCAGATCAAAAGCTTTCTGGCAGTCGAAGTTCCACGGTAATGGCAAAGAAATGCCCTTCTTTGTCAATGCAACATTGGTTTTATCATTAATGAAAAATTAGGGATCCACTGTCTACAGTACGAAGCCATGCCTATCAAGGCTCTGACATCTCTGTGTATTTGGGACAAACATGCTAGAGATGCTTTTTATCCGTTCAGTTGTCAGTCTTCTTCCCTCCTTTGAAAGGAGATAGCCTAGATAGGCGACCTCCTGTCGACAATATTGAAACTTTTTCAATGAAGCCTTATGCCCATGTTCTGCTAGATGGATAAGCAGTAACACAGTGCCCTCCTTGCAAGCAACTTCTGAGTCCGCAGCTAAAATAAAATCGTCAACATACTGTAACAATGCACAAGTAGAAGGCAACTCAAATGTATCGAGCTGCTCCTTCAGAGCTCTACTATAATTGCTTGGACTCTCAGTGTACCCTTGTGGCACACGAATGAATGTAAACGAGCGTCCTGCTATGGTGAACGCGAACAAGTATCTACTGTCAATATGTACAGGAATACTGAAAAAAGCATTCTTTAAATCCACAACACTAAAATTAGTAGCTGAAGCTGGAATCATTGTTAATATGGTGGTCACATCAGGTGCAATTGGGAATTGTGGAACAACAATCTTATTGATAGCACGCAAATCAATAATAAAACGGAAAGGAATCGCATTATCCCCTTTCTTGTACACTGCTAGAATCGGCTGTTACACAAACTTCCTGCAATTTCCTCAATCACTCCAATGTATACAAGATCAGAGACAATAGTCTTCAAAGCCTGCTCACCTTCAACCGAAATCTTATATTGCGGAATACGTGGTAGTTTAACACCTGATTTCACACAATTTTAACTGGTTAAATTTGCAAAATGCCAACGTCATTGTCATCAACTGCCCATAGACATGTCGGAACCTTATCTAATTCAGATGGTAAAGGTCTAGACAAAAATTGTGTAGCGGATGTTCGCTGAGGTGAAATCGTCAAATGTACTCCATCCGGAGAACAATGAATTACCGCATTTAATTCTTTCAACAGATTCAACCCCAACAAATTTTCGCCATAATTCATCGTCAAAAGAAATGGACATGAATCAGTAAATGGCCCCAGTGCAATAGGTACCGGCTGAGGGACCAGACTAACCACTGGTGTACCAGAAAACCCTACAGAAATGTTGTTCTGCCCTGACAGAGGAATATCCGGAACCCGTGAATGATCTATGGAACACTTCTGTGTTCCTGTATCTATCAAAAATAGATGATGCTTCCTATTCCCCACCTGCATCTCAACGTAGGGCCCTTTCTGATCAACGAAAATAGGTACTGGACCCAGACTCTGCTTCGGGCTGTCCTAACGGAACAGTATGTCATCAAATGCAAGCTCCTCAGAGAAATAAACAGTCGAAGGATTATCAAAATGTTCCCACTATTGACACCATGTTGCTGAATATCCTGTGAGGATGACTGTTGATTCTGAGTGAACTGACTTCTACCAGGACCCCCTATCCCAGGATGGCTCCTGGATCGTCTACCCATGGCACCATATGTGCTATTTGACCTCTGCTGAAGGATCGGGCATTGTGCTCCCCAATGACCTTCCTGTCTACAATATGCACATTGGTTCATGTGTACAAGACCCAGTTCCGCATCACTCTGTGGTGTAAATTGACCTCTAAACTGTGTATTCCCACCTCTGGCCCTTCTAACAATTTGTTGCAGTAGTACTTTAGTTTTCAAGTATCCCTTCTTCTTTTCTATCCTCTCTTTTTCAGTATTGACTCTATTTTCATAATACTGAGCCATGTGCAATACTTTGGACTGCGATTTAGCTTGCCAAGCGCTTTCAGAAGTCATAATTTGTGATTGTATATCAGGCAACAATACACGCACACAATAAACAGCCTTTTTCCTGACTCAGTACTTAAGTCCTCACAGCTAAAGTCTGAAAACGCTTGTTCGAATCGATATAAAAATTCGGTAGCGCCCTCAGATTTCCCCTGGATGCAAGCTGTAAGCTTGTCCCAAACTATTCTTTTCTCTGGAACCAACGTTTTAAATTTAGTTACTATTCTGTCTGGCAGTATCAAAATCACCTGTGGCGGTTTCTCACCAGCCTTCCTTTCTCCATCTATCCATACCAAGTTAACCCATGTATCACCCATCCCTGCCTGATCATCTACAGTTCTAATCTGTTTCCATAAATCAGCAGGTAGGATCACAGGGAACATCAAATCTATATCACCCAGTGTGAAAACTGATGAATGCAAGACAGATTCAATTTCTTTATAAAATCATGTTGGATTCTTCCTAATATCTGGAATTGTTTGTCTAATGTTATTCACTTCCTGTCTAGGAAATGGTACATGCACAAACTGTGCGACACAGTGTGCTTCAATAGTAATGGCTGGTGTGCCTGCCACGGCATCAGCTGGAATTTCTACTTCGGGAACCAATGTCGGAGGAACCTCCCTCATCGGCAATTGTAAAGTAGGCAATTCTGAACATTTATTAAGCAATAAAGCTAAATCTAGCGACGAAGTAGTCAAAGCAGTATCGGGCGAAAATGCTCTCTTATAAATGACTATCAAATCTGCAGGACAACCAACCTTTCTCTTCATAAACTCATCTTGTAGATACTCTACCATCACCTGCAACACTTTCCTTTGCATAGCCAGAGCATACTGACTAAACGTGTCATACACTTCAATGGGAGAAATTGAAACATCCGAAATCCATCTAAGAGCGCCTCTTGTGAAAATGCACATTTCTTCACTCACTGGTTTCAATGAAGGAAGAAACTGCTTCTGCACATATGAGGCTTCCAATCAATGATTATCCAATTCATCTTTCTGTAACCGATCTAGCTCCCTTTTAAACTCAAATACCTTCTCAATATGCTCATGTACTCCACAGTGTCTCTTGAGTGGGTAAGGACATTCAAATCCTGCAACCCCTGTGGGATATTCATGTTGGTCAAATCACTCCAAATATCAGCTAAATTCATTCCCATCCACTCTATCAAAATAGCCTGTTCGGGAATATTTTCTTGAACAGAAATCACAACTAAAACAGCTGATTCTTCACCTTCTTCTATATATTTTTTAGCCCATGCATACAATTCTCTTTTTCTAGCTTTGGATACTGCACTACGAGTCACTATTCTTGAATCAGCAACCACTCTTTTAATCACTGCAAGTGGAGCAGAAGCACTTGGAAAAGGAAATTCAGGCAAATCCTGTTCAATAGGTAGTGGAGACACTACCGCTGGCAGATGGAATTAAGGGAAAAGCGACTGGCGGTAATGGTAGAGATGCAGAAGGGGGAACGACAACAGGAAGAGGAACAACAACTGGAGGAGGAGGAACAACGGGAGGAACAGGAATTACAACGGGAGGAGGTGCAACAGCAGGAAGAGGTAAAACAGGGAGAGTCACATAGGGAGGTGGTGCAGTAGCAACAGTCCTACGCTCATTTAAAAGCTTATTGATTAGTTCGTCTGAGGCATGAAAGTCCTGAGACGGATATATTCTCTGTACCCCAAGTTGAAAAGCCCTATCCATACTTCTAATAGATTCTGACTGTTTCTGTTGGTCATACAATAATGCCTTCTCTGAGTTAGACATATGTCTACGTGCATGATTTTCTTTACTCTTAAATTTCTGCATAGCTTCCTTTCTCCAATTCCTAATTACATCAAATGCTGCAGGCCTGGCCTTTTTCTTTAACAATATAGACTCTAAATACTCTGTACGGGCAATTTCAAAACTGCCATGAATTGGCCACTGAAATTCGAAAGCATGTCTAGTTTGTCTGTGCCAAATATCTTTGAATACTATACTACCAATGCTGTACTTACAGTACATAGTACATGCAGGCGACCCCTCCGGTGGCGCCAGTCGGCCATATTCCAAAGATTGTCTGTCTCTGCAGAATAAACCCCTGAAACAGGCAACCTCCCAGACATATCAGATCACTGGTGTTACCTGGCATCGTTTGTACTTGCAAGAACAAATCTGCAACCAATATCAGGATTCTTAGGAATTGGGGCACGACTTACCTGATTTCAAAACAAAAGGAGGTCCGATCGGATTAGAAAGGATTGATGTGGCTGGCGATTTCGGCAAAAATACCCGCCTCAATATGGGGACCCTAGTCAAGATGTCCTCTCCAACCGCTTGCTCACCGTTCAGGGATCAGATCGTGCAGTACTGTCGAGGTGTCATGTCTCATAGAAAAAGGGGCCCCTTTCTCACACTCCGATCCCGGTCGCCGCGTCATTTATTAGTGAGGTGACATCAATCTTGAGGGTGCCTATTCGGGCACCATCTGATAGATCAGCAAGGACTATCGAGGCTTAGTACCACCAAAAATTAAATCCGCCAGTCACAAAGTCAAAGTTATGAATATAACTTTATTCTGTACAGATTCAAATATCAAAGCAGATAGCTATCTGGCTCCCAAGCGCCTCGCGGTGTGTACCAGCTGTGAGGGGAGTGAATACTGGTCATCACAAAGCATGCAGTATTTATACACAGTCCTGGTTATAGCCCAGCCCTTCTCCAAACTAATAAGTTACAAATGTGGGTTTGTGCCCAGTTCACATAACAAATATAACAATATTAGTATACACTTTTGACATGTTGTCCTATCCTTGAAGATTCAATGGTGATGTTGGTTCTCCATCTTAGGTTGATCCTAGTTTCAAGAAACAAATTCAATAGCTTATTTCTAATTCACATAGTTTTAGTTTGTCTACCATTCAGTTCTGATGTTTGTATATGGCTGTTATTGATGCAGACAACACTTTGAATTGAGGTTCACTGTAGCTCCAAGGTTCCTTAAAGACACTGGGAAACTTTGTTATATTCAGCTGTGTAGATCTTTCCTTGTTTCTTGAGCTTTAGGATAAGTCCTGTTGCAAGAGATGCATAAAGGATTTCTTCCAAAACTCACAACATTAGTTAATTTGCATTGTATGTCACTGTTTGAGGGAGTATGAGTCTGTAGACATAGATAACACTTTGAATGAGAGTTCATTCTGACTACAAGGTCTCTTTGCACAGAACAAATAGTCTGCTTTTGGCAGCTCTAGTGTTCACATAGGCTCAAAGGTCAGTCTGCTCTGGCAGCTGAAAACATTGTTAATCATTTCTGAACAGAGAACAAGAGTCAGAATCGAAATGGCAGATGTTTTCCAAACTGGCGGCAAAGTCAATTCTGTCTAGATCTAGTTAAGCATAGGCTTTTAGTACAAATGCGAAATGGCTTAGGCCAATGTTTATAATCAGGCAGTATTTATGCGAATATGGTTTAACAAGGTCTCCTGGACATTAGCTCTCGTCGGGACTTACCTGAGCAAGGTCCTCGTTAGACATTTCCAGGGTTCTTTTTAGATGAGTTTTCTGTCATATGTTCAAATAACCGATCACACGCAGCCCGGCCAAGTACCCCTGAATAATGGAGATTAAGACGATAATTCACCTGCTCCACCATTATGATTGACACCTCCAGGCCTGTGGTTAATTCTCTCAGGTTGGTCAGAAATGGCAATGTAATGCCCTTTGCATCTAACTCTGCCCACATAATGTTCCTGTTCACAAAGTCAAAAGCTCCCGGCAGATCCCTAAATGCTAAGACTCCCATCCAACGTTGTATGTATGCAAAATAAACCAAAATCCTTATTGCACCAAATAATTTTCCACATTAGACTATACTAATTACGTATTCTCTCGCAAATTAGTGTGATACTGTACAATTCCAATAACTCAAACTTGCAAAAATAATTGTAATTGGTTATTTATAAAGCGCTTAATACCCAGAGGTTTCTAAGCGCGGACCCGGGGATGGAACATGTGCTTCTCTGCATGGTCTTGCTTCCAAGGCGAGTGCGTTGCCCCTGAGCTATCCTCCCGAGATGAGGGATCCAAGGGATCTCACCATATAAACATATAGGGGGTCATTACGACCCAGGCGCTAAGTACGCCAACTTTACCACCATGGTGTAAACTACGTTTACACCAGGGGTGCACAACTGATTTTGACAGAGGGCCGAAAGTACCTTACATGAGGGCTATAGTGGGCCAAAAAGTAAAAGTGGGCGGGGCGGTAGGCGGGACATGTCAGGAGGCTTTTTCAACCCCCAATTTGTATTAAACACATGGAAAAAGATATGTTTTTGAGGGGTAACGATTTTTATTGCATTTCAAACTTACATTTTGTACTACACATTTTCCATTGCTATCATTTATTTCGATTCAGTTATTGTATATCGTCTGTTTAATTAAATTATATATATTTTATTGACCCTTGATTGGACATTCTGTTATTTTGGACTGCTATAGTTTGCTGTTTGGGTTACCCAAGAGGAGTATGGCCTTCGTTGAGTCAGGTTTCCTCAAAAAAGCAAAGAATGTACATCTCCTAACTGTGCCTGTTTTAGCTTTATTATTGAGTTCACTCTTGGAGTGCAACACTATGCCCCATGGCTCCCATCCCCAACCAAACACTATGCCCCATGGTCCCCTCACCCCCAACCAAACACTATGCCCCATGGCTCCCATCCCCAACCAAACACTATGCCCCATGGCCCCCTCACCCCCAACCAAACACTATGCCCCATGGCCCCCTCACCCCCAACCAAACACTATGCCCCATGGCTCCCACCCCAACCAAACACTATGCCCCATGGCCCCCTCACCCCCAACCAAACACTATGCCCCAAACACACCTGAACCCCCACCCCCCAAATCAGCACACACACAAACATGCACCCATACAGACCCGAACTCCCCACCCCCCAAATCAACACACACAAACATGCACCCATACAGACCCGAACCCCCCACCCCCAACTCAGCACACACACACACTCAAGCATGCACCCATAGAGACCCGAACCCCCCACCCCCCCAACTCAGCACACACACAAACATGCACCCATACAGACCCAAACCCCCCACCCCCCAAATCAGCAAACTCTCAAACAAGCACCCATACAGACCCGAACCCCCACCCCCCAACTCAGCACACACACAAACATGCACCCATACAGACCCGAACCCCCCACCCCCAACTCAGCACACACACACTCAAGCATGCACCCATACAGACCCGAACCCCCCACCCCCCCAACTCAGCACACACACAAACATGCACCCATACAGACCCGAACCCCCCACCCCCAACTCAGCACACACACACACAAACATGCACCCATACAGACCCGAACCCCCCACCCCTCCAAATCAGCAAACTCTCAAACAAGCACCCATACAGACCCGAACCCCCACCCCCCAACTCAGCACACACACAAACATGCACCCATACAGACCCGAACCCCCCACCCCCAACTCAGCACACACACACACAAACATGCACCCATACAGACCCGAACCCCCCACCCCCCCAAATCAGCAAACTCTCAAACAAGCACCCATACAGATCCAAACCCCCACCCCCCAACTCAGCACACAAAAAACATTCAAATCAAAACATTCATACACATTCGACACCCCCCGACCCCCGCATCTCAACATACACACAAAATACATTCAAATACAAACATTCACACCCCCCCACATCTCAACATACACACAAAATACATTCAAATACAAACATTCATACACATCCGACACCCCCGCCACCCCCGCATCTCAACATACACACAAAATACATTCAAACACAAACATTCATACACATCCGACACCCCCCCCACCCCCGCATCTCAACATGCACTCAAAATACATTCAAGCACAAACATTCATACACATCCGACACACCCCCCCACCTCAACATACACTCAAAATACATTCAAACACAAACATTCATACACATCCGACACACCCCCTCACCCCCGCATCTCAACATACTCCAAATACATTCAAACACAAACATTCATACACATCCGACACACCCCCCCACCCCCGCATCTCAACATACACTCAAAATACATTCAAACACAAACATTCATACACATCCGACACACCCCCTCACCCCCGCATCTCAACATATACACAAAATACATTCAAACACAAACATTCATACACATCCGACACACCCCCCCACCCCCGCATCTCAACATACACTCAAAATACATTCAAACACAAACATTCATACACATCTGACACACCCCCTCACCCCCGCATCTCAACATATACACAAAATACATTCAAACACAAACATTCATACACATCCGACAGACCCCCACACCCCCGCATCTCAACATACACTCAAAATACATTCAAACACAAACATTCATACACATCCGACACACCCCCCGACCCCCGCATCTCAACATATACACAAAATACATTCAAACACAACATTCATACACATCCGACACACCCCCTCATCCCCGCATCTCAACATATACACAAAATACATTCAAACACAAACATTCATACACATCCGACACCCCCCCCACCCCTGCATCTCAATACACTCAAAATACATTCAAACACAAACATTCATACACATCCGACACACCCCCCCACCCCCGCATCTCAACATACACTCAAATACATTCAAACACAAACATTCATACACATCCGACACACCCCCTCACCCCCGCATCTCAACATATACACAAAATACATTCAAACACAAACATTCATACACATCCGACACACCCCCTCACCCCCGCATCTCAACATATACACAAAATACATTCAAACACAAACATTCATACACATCCGACACACCCCCCCACCCCCGCATCTCAACATACACTCAAAATACATTCAAACACAAACATCCATACACATCCGACACACCCCCTCACCCCCGCATCTCAACATATACACAAAATACATTCAAACACAAACATTCATACACATGCGACACACCCCCCACCCCCGCATCTCAACATATACACAAAATACATTCAAACACAAACATTCATACACACAAACATAAAGCAAAACAAACCCGACACACAAACACAAACAGACCACTTACCGGAGACGTGCTGGAAGGCAGGCAGGCAGGTAAGCTGGAAGTCGCTGGAATCGCACTACGGCTGGCATTGTCCAAGGCTGAAATGCCTTCCGGCATCAAGCCTTATGGGCCACGCCAGCCGTAGTGCTGGCCCTCCATTGGTGCAGCACACACGCATTACGTGGCTCGTAGGAGCAACGTGATGCATGTGTGTGCTGAGCCAATGAGGGCCAGTGTTTTCACCGGCCCGGAAGACAACAAAGACTTTCCTAATGGAAGGCGGCAGCAGGCCGCCCTCCATTAGGAAAGTCTTTGTGCCTCGCGGGCCGGTCAAAAGGGCATGGCGGGCCGCAACTGGCCCGCGGGCCGTATGTTGTGCACCCATGGTTTACACCATGGTGGATGGCGGATTTACCGCCCCATTCCAAAGTGAGTGGGACGGTAAATCCCCATTTCCCATTTTCCCTTCCCCATTCCCATTTTTGCCCCATAGGGCATAATGGGAGTGGGGAAGGCGCTAATTACGCCACCGTAAATTACGGTGGCGTAATTAGCATCATGGCGGGTTAGCGCCATGGATTTTAACAGCTGCTAAAAGCAGCCGTTAAAATCAGAATCAGGCGTTAAGGGTTAACGACGGCGTTAACCCTTAACGCCTGGGTCGTAATGAGGCCCATATTCATGTAATCCAACGTCTTTTTCCATTGTTACACTCTGTTACTCATTTCTTCTCTGTAACAATCTATTACAAAGGATACCTCCACCAGCAAATATCTGGCCATTAAACGATGTCTCCATGTTTCTTCCGAACACATTTTAACAATAACCTCCAAAGTGTGCATAATTCAACATTATTCTTATAGGTCATCTGTTCATAATCTTTTTGTATTTTTCTTAAATCCTAAAAGTAAAACAGACCAAACACTAAGAATCCTGACATGCTTATTGTCATTACAGAGTCTGTCGTTCAATATTCTAGCATTGTTCCCCCATTGTACCTTTCTTCTTTCAAAAACCTGACACATGCTGTGGTAAGCACATGGTTTCAGCGTCTAGGATATTTCTGAGCCCCATCTTGAAACTCACTATTCTACAAGTCTTCATGGTCAAAGAAAGAGGACTAACTTGCCTCCATTGAGAAATGTCCTTCTTGATGATAAACAAAATAAAAACGGGACCATAGATCCTTCTCATCTCTCGTACGAACAGGACTAAACATTAACAGCAAGTGGCCCTCATTCTAAGTATGGAGGTCTGGAAATAAGTGTGCCGTAGCAACAAACCGGCACCCTTTCCGGACCGTCAAACTACGAGAATGCTGCTAGGGGCCACGGATCCCCCGGCAGGCCTGACCTACCAGTTTTTCAGGCCCCTACCAGCATTACTCTCACTGAAGCACCGGTACCGTTAGCAATGGTGCCAGTGATCAGCAACCCCATTTGAATGGAGCCCTATGGGACTCCATGGAAATGGGGATTAACCGTTACTGCCACCACTTGTGATATCCTGATATCAGGCGGCGGTAAGGGTGTTACAGGGTTGATGGTAACCCGCCACCAACTAGCGGGTTTTACCGGCAACCCCAGTAATGAGCCCCACTGAGTGTCTATATATTGATGTCCTAGTGTAATGTATTATCTTCCCTCATAAGGGACTTATTTATCTAGTTACCTAATATGTTTTCCTTCTTTGTCAAAATAGCTGCGATCAGCGCACTTCTGCTTATTCTTTATAAACATAATGAAAAGACTCTCTATCCGTTTGTTATAAAATTATACAAGTTCTCCCAAATGAACCATACTCACCATGTAGAAGTAAAATACCCTACATCCCAAAGAGCTCAAGAATTTCCTCTTCAAGGAATGGCTCAGTCTTAACACCTAGGTCCACGCATCCTGCACTCCCCACCCTATGTGAGACTAGGTGATCTTCTCCCCACTGTCTTACCCCATGCTGCCAACTGCCCACCCTTTCCTGTTAGCTCCCTGCTCCTTTTTTCACTGCTTCACTCACTGTGTTCTCCCCCTATGATTGTAAAGCGGCCCCATTGCTTCCCGAAGCTAGGTCTGCGCTCAATAAAACAATAATAATAATAATATATACTCCCCTTATGTGATACAAATGCTTCAAATCTCCTATGTCCAACCGTCTCATTGCTTTTGGTATGTGTTAATCATTCCTTCTCCATCTCCTATTCTTGTTGAATCA
Organism: Ambystoma mexicanum; assembly: GCF_040938575.1. Taxonomy (NCBI): domain Eukaryota; kingdom Metazoa; phylum Chordata; class Amphibia; order Caudata; family Ambystomatidae; genus Ambystoma; species Ambystoma mexicanum. The sequence continues at coordinate 185,823,367 of NC_090937.1, forward strand.
TTATCAACCATTTTGTTCTCCCAAACATGCAGTTGTGGGCATCACAGACCCATTGCAGCATACAGTGAAAATAAGGGCAGAGTATAATTTTTGCACGCATTAACTTGGCGCAAGAAGGATCAGTTGTAGGAACTTGAACCTCTTTTGACAATGCTATATGCACTTATTATTTATTGCAGATTCAGAGCATGCACTGTTGTACCCAGAACACTGCAGAAGCCAAATTTCCCCCGAGGTAGGGGATACCGTTCTTCCACCCATTCCAGTAGTGAAGCATGGAGAAGCCTGATGAATAATGTTTCCATTGCATCCAAATGTGATATTGGTCCATAGTAAGTTGGATTTCCCTGGTTGCCCTTCTTAAATATTTTAACTATTGCAGGGTTTTTCCGCGTAACAGGTACATGAGAACACTTGTATACGGCATTAAAAAGGTTTGTCAACAAGGAGGTCCAAAATAAGACATCAAACTTATCAATATTCAGGGACGTATATCTGGATCAGGGCTTTTATGACTCAATATCCTCTCCAGGGCCAACATTACCTCTCCAATACTAAAGATAATAAAGCTTAAGTTTCGGATCTCCTCATTGTTGGCCTTGTGGCGTTGCGGGCATGTTTTCATTGTGTAGTGTGTATAGATGTGTGTGTGTATGCATGTGCACACCCTCTCCAGAAAAACTAGCAGAGTGTTGGTGAAATGGTGTGATATGACGAGGTTGTGAGGTAAGGTTGGAAAGTGGTGGGGTCCTTATGTTGTGGTACCATGGGTTGTGGGTGTTTGTGTGCATTCACAGTGTATGTGTGTGCATAGGGTGGTGTGTGCATGCTGTGACCTACCATAGGGACTAGTACATGGGTGCATATTGGGGTGAGGAGGAGGATCAAGACATGAGAATGGTAGAGGGAGAGGGGAAAATGAGAGAGAAGATGTTTAGGCTAGCGGTAGAGGAAAGTAATAATGAGTAAATGAAAGGGGGGAGTGGTCGCTGCTAGAGGGAGAGTGTATGTTGAGGGTGAGGAGGCAGGTGGATGAGCAAGAGGCAGGGACTACAAGGACATGTCACGCATTAGGGTATCAGGCGTAATGCAAGACGCTTGCTTGTTGCTGTCAAGCGTGCCACAGAGAATGCCTATGCTGCCTTACCAATAGCCCAAGGGGAGAGCAGCATTCAGCACTCAGAGGTCGAGGGACTACATTTGTAATGTATTCTTGTCCTGATGGACATACAGTGTGGGGCAGATTCTTGGAAATGTGTCGGTCAGTCACCGAATTCACAAATGTGCCCTGTGCATTTTCTTTTATTTTGTTAACACATTTTTATTAAAGGCATGGATCAGTACAGATATGGCATAGTCCAGAGTACAATAATAAGGTTCAACCATTTTGTAAAAAATGTCATCTTAATAACATAGATTACTGATATAAGGTATGACGCAATGGGTTTGGACCCTTCAGGAGTAAAAGTGGAAAGAATATGACTAGCCTTTATAGAATAGGTTGGGAACATGCACCATACATGACAAGAAGTGAGGTAGTGGGAAGGGTCAGGAGGTAGGGGAAGAAGGATTTGATAAGGGTACTATTTTGAACCAGTCTAAATATATCATATTAAATAGTACAATTATTTGACATTAGAAATTCCATTTCAATTCAAATGTATGATGTAATAATGGGGTTGAAGCAATACATCCTCAATTCTATGTATGTTGCATAAGGAATTCTCCAACAAACAATGAGGGATCCCAAGCAAAAAATATACACCCGGTCGTGCTTGGAAGAAACATGTATATATATAGAGCAAGTAGGAGACCGAGGTATGGAATCTTGTTTAGGTGCACAGGCAAGACGAGACGATTAGCAGCACACAGCACATCTGATCTAAGATGCAACTAGGTAAGTAAAGACCACATCGCAATACAAGAGGTGAAAAAATTCAATTCACATCCTAAATTTGATAGAAAAATTTTGATTGATTTATTAGAATATATCATAAGAATATTATAATCTCATAGTCACTAAAAAACACTAAAGTCATAAAATACAATTCATAAGAAAAATTAATACATGATTATCAAAGAAATTACTCAGAACAATATGCAACACAACCAGACCCATACAATTCACCAATCACTCCATCCATACTAAACTCATACATATCTAAAATGCATACCTCAAATACAATGGTGAAAACACAGACTATTCATAAACACACATGAACTATTTGCACAAAATGTTATAGCACCATGTTCAAATTCCAGTAAGTGACGAGCACTATATTACTAGAATGTCAATAGAAAGTCCTAACGCTAGAGACCTTCATAAGTCATATTAGTTGACAATTTGGGCCACAACAAGAGTGGACCATTTAAAAGACCGACATGTTTCTTTCCATCTTCATGATTAGAATAATTTTATGGAAATTCATCAGGGTGACTTAAAAGCTGAAGTCATCAATGATTGATGGTGCTGGGTTGTTGCAAAGCTCCATAAGCCAGTCTTGACCTGACACCTAAACAAAAGAAGTACAGAAATTACTGATCTCAAACCAAGTGTATTCATGAGCTCAGTATGTATCTGTGGCACGCTCTATCAATGGGCGTGAATACAAGGTCACATGACCTGTTAAAATACACCTACCGGTAGTCACAAGCCACAAATGGATGGACCAACAGGGTGTAGAACCTAAATCAATTCGATTCTAGCCCAATGTACAGTGCAAGAGAGTGAATATAAAAGAAGAAAATGTCATGTGGGAGCTCCAAGAGCAGACAATCGTCTGAGGATAAATGCACTATCTCGGAAGTCCCTCTAGATATAAAATTAGCACAAAATTCAAGACAAAACTCATATATCAGTTCTATATGAAGCAAGGTGGTCTCGTATAGAACAGGCAGTGCGTAAACAGCAGACAACTATCAGGAGGTGGACCCCGAATGCCCATAGATGGCCATAACTAGTGAGAATCAGAGAAACAGTGGAGCAAGGAAGCAACATGTAACTCGAGGTTAGTAAAATACTGAAGTAAGCGGTCTAGACTGCTATATTGCTTGTTAGTATATAATCAAGTGACTATGGAACTAAGGACAAAGTGACACTTACTCTACCATGAAACAGAACGCTGAATGTACTCCAATCGGTTCAATCAAAAAAGTGAAACCAAGCGCAGCATAACCAAACGACAATCCTAGGAACACATGCTTTCTGAAAATAAAGCATAAAATCAGATGAAGCAAATATTCAATCAAAAAGCGAGTATATAAACTAATGGTAAGTGTCATGTCAAAGAGAGCAATGTCATTCAGAATCTAGCAGAGGTGTGCTAAAGTTACAGTAAGTGGACACCAAAGGAATTTACTTGAATAAATCGGTGTCGATATGGACGTAGTTTGCAGTTAAACTGTAACGTACACGGCCAGGCAACTAGAGCAGAATTCGTAGATGCAGAGGTAGTCTTAACAGATGTGTCTCAAGATTGACTATTCAAAGTACCTGGCAAAATCAAGTAATAAATACAAGCACTGTTAATGGATTGAGCAACCGGTCGGTGCATGTGCTAATATAATATATAGTGTCTCAAAAGTGGATGTATCACCGCACCATGTGGTACGAGATTCCGTCGTTGATGGCACATCGTTAGAAAGAGAGAGCAGCATCCCTACTAAAGAGAATGATATTAATGCAATGCTGTGCCAAAACATCCGTGATATCTTAAAAAAGACACCTATCCTGAGTTCATGTTGGTCGAAGCCATACAGGGGGTAACTGACAAACAGACGCCACCTGTGTATTCAAGTCTGTCAAGTTGGCGAGAAGCTAAACAAGTGAAACCCCAAAGAGCGACACTGTGTTAGAAAAAGCAAATCTGCTCGTATATAGCCGGTATGCATGAGCCCATGGATTACTGATTCACGTACTTACCGGGAGCGCGAACCTCCATCTGATATCCATTGTGGAGTTAAGCACAGCCTCTCAAGGAAGTAGAGAAAGGACTAGTAAAAACAGATCTGTAGACTCAATATATACCGCGGAGCGTCGCGGTACTTATCATGTTTAAAAGTAAGTTCAGAGGAAATAAGTGTAGCCATATTGGAAAGGTGTTGACGACCACACAATGGTGTAGTAAACCTCAATGAGAATGGAACAAAACGCCGGATAAGTGAACGGAACAAAATGAATAGGAAGTTGTCAACCTGATTGCACCACATGTCAGGGGTAAATGGAGGCTATAAAAAATACCGATGTCACATGGAAAATAATAACATCTGAAAACCAGGTTGCATCTGAAAAACGGGATTAGAAAGCAAGGTCTAATTGTTCATTGAGGCCAATTAAATGACTTTTGTTGAGAAATATTAATCTCATCTCTTCCTTTTTCAAGATACTTCTACTTGTATTACCACCATTAGCAGTGCGTACCTTTTTCAAAACTGTCCATTCTAGATCTTCGCAGTCATGATTATTCATCAAAAAATGACCGACCATATGGGCTGTGATGTTTTTATTCCTAATGCAGCTCTTATGTTCGGTAATGCAGATTTTTATTTTGCGTTCCGTTTGTCCAATGTATAATTTTGGACAAGTACACCAGATGGCATATATGACTCCGCTCGTATTACAGTTTGTAAACATACGCTGTTGCCAGGGTTTTGTCAAACCTATATCAACCATTGTGGTACGTTTAGTAGAAGAGCAGCATTCTACCATATTTTGTGATTCATTTGTCCAAACTTCTTTGGACCAGTGTTGACTGCTGGATCTAAATCTGTCCGTAGGGAGGGATATTGTTGGCATGTATGATGTTGGCCCAAATGTCCTGATGGCTGGAGGGTGAGAAAAGGAAGCTGGGCCATTTCAGCCTCTCCCTATGGCTATTAGAGTGAAGCAAATGCCATGCTACTGGCTGTCTCAGGGGCTCTGGAGAGAGTGGAGCAAATACCACGCTCCTGGCCCTCTCAGAGCATAGCAGAGAGTGCAGCAGAGACCACACCCTGGGCTGGTCCCTAGGCCCCGAAAGGCCACAAACTGCCAGGTTCTATCGGCAGGCAAACAGGGCAGACCTACAGGCTCTTCTAACTCAGAGTGTGCTTTGACCCCTAGCTTCTTGGTCAACATTGCACTGGGCCACGCAACATGAGAGTTCTCAAGGCCTAATCAGAGCCTTATGGGGATGGCTAGAGTGGTGTGTCCCCTGCTCAGTGGGCAGCTGGGTTCTTCTGGAAGTTATCAGCATAATCTGCCTTGCCCAACAATCTCCACCTAGGCCGCAGTACCTTCTGCTATTAAAAGAGGGCATTGAGGTGCTCTTAGCTTTCACAACGAGTTAGGAGTCAGGTTACCAGAAGGGAAGAGAGATTTGGGGGGACAGGGAGGGCGGGGAAACATTATTCTATCTGTTGCATCTTCTCGGTTCTTTCTACAGGGGCAGGTTTCTTACAGTGTTTTCTAGTTTTCTTGCAAATGGTGGGTTTGATCGAAGTAAATATATATTTTTGAAGAACCTTGATTGGATATTCCCTTTATTTTGGACTGTGTTGCTGTGTTGTTTGGGTCACTACTGGATCGCATTCCCACCCCTTTAAGAGCATACGCTTCCCCCGCACACATTACCACAAAAGGCAAAGGGGGTATATCTTTAACTGTGTCTGTTTTACATTTATGATTGTGTTGGCTCTTGATTTGTAGATGTGTGCGGGCTGTGAGTGTGCGTTTTAACCTCGACTCATTCTTGTACTCCTCCAGAGCATAATACAATTTGTCACACCTTGGCTCCAGTGTAACAGTAAGAAGGAGTTGGGGTGAAGGCTGGGATGGCCTACAGACTTTTCTGTGACATAAAAGGGATTCGCTTCTTGGGATGGTCTCTCTGAACAGTGTTTGGATGAGTCAAACAATACAGTAGTAAGGGTATTCCTACCGTGGGGGCATTGGTTTATCCTTTGTCTGAAAGTCACAACACAGACTCAAGATTATAGCACACGGTCGCTTCTTGGTTTTATTCAGAGTGTCAGGGTCATTGTGTCTAGCTCATTTCTCGGCTTCCCCTACCAGCATGTACTTCTTCCACTTGCATGAGGGTTCAATTGATGCTCAGATATTGTTACAATGTAGCTACCGGTCACCCTCCTGGACCAACAGTGATACCTTTAAACAAACTCCTCCCACCCAGTATATCTTTCCTCTTGTTAAGGGTTTTTGTCAAACTGTATTATTGTAACTCACTAACCAATGGTTGCCATACTGGGTCAAGGTCTCCTCTAGTCCCTCTTTGGATCTGGTTTCTTCCCAGCATCTCAGATGCAGCCCCCAGGAGCAAAGGCATAGACAGGGTTGGGCCTGAGCGGGCAAGGGCCACCCAAATGCTCTAAATGCCTGTTCAGCAGCACAGTGTGGCCATTTGCAGATGTTGATGTCTTCTGCAGTGGACCCAACTACATTAGCTTCAGGCCCCACTTGTTAGACAATCCTGGCAACGCCTCTGCTCGGCAGGCTCTCTGATTTGTTATTCTCTGGGTTTGGCCCCTGCCAGTATCTGAGATAAAGCCTTCTGCAGGTTTCAGTTTTCTTTCCCACTCCTGGACTGGTATCAGCCAATGGGGTTCATTTCAGGTTACCAGCAAACTTTCCTTGCCATTCCCGGAGCATGATATCCTGGTATGACTGAGATGTTACGGGTGTCGGCTACGGCAATAAGTTCCCATTCTATGGAGTCCAAAATGTTGGTGTCTATTTTGAAATTGTGCTATGTGCTTCTGGTGGTTGCTTGCTGAGCAGCCTGTTTCCTTGCTTGCTGCTTGCTTTGCAGGTAATCGAGTTTAGCCCTGAGAAAGGTCAAATGTTTTAGGCCTGCCCACTTTCCTTTCCATTGGGATTGTCGAGCTGGGGTGCCCAGTGCTTTTAGGTCATGTTTTGTCTGAGTAAGCCTATTGCTGGATGGGTGGGGTGGTTTAAGGTTCTCCACTGGGCTATCCGGCTGATTGAGAGGTAGGTACTATTAATACATGAAGCAGGTGCTGGGATGTGTTCTCCTTTACCTCTGACTGGTTCTTGGCTTACCTCACCTCTAGTCCCTTGGGCCGTTGATTCCATTTAAAGCAATTAAATGGGTCCCTGCTGGATATTGGGGTTGGGGGAGGAGGGTGCACTCATCAAGCCTGACTGGGTTTTGAGATGACTGGGCTCCAGAAGCCATGTAGCAGGGAGTTTAGATATTATCCATGCTGGAATCTTTGCACAGTATCTTTGGGTGTGTGACACAAGGGGGACTGGGACAAGTGGAAGGGCTCTGTGAATCAGGGATGCCCTCCTGTTAGGTGATGTGCGACTGGGAGACCATAAATGGGGGAATTCCAAATGATCAAAGAAGCTCCAAGCCAAATGACGAGTCCGATTATGTTGTTTTAGAGATTGGTCAAAGGATGGCATGCTGGCTTCCCTATTGCTTCACTTCTGGTTTGGTTGAAAAGATGTGGAGTGAACTTGGTGCAACCTAGTGCATCTTGTGTGCAATGATGTGTTTGGAGTATTGCACTAAGTTCAGTGCTTCCTTTGTAGCAATGTTGGTTGTTTGGGAATGTATGCATAGCTAGCCTGCTCTGTTATTTTTCAATATCCGAAGGTTAAAAGGTGTGAAATCCACTGGTCGGTGTTGTTGGGGCCATAATATCAGGTATAGTGGAAGGGTGGGTGGATTGAATCTTGAAAGTGGGGGAAGATGTATAAAGTATGTGTTTATTTATTTTATAATTTGTAACACACTACATGCCACAAGTGGACGCAGGCTGCACAAACATGATGGCAAGGAAAGATATAAACAGGTTTGAGGAGGGATAGCTAATTCCGGAAAAGCCATGTTTTCCATTCCTTCCTGAATTTCAGGTGAAATTATTCAGAAAGGAGATTGGTCTGGAGTGAGTTCCACAGCTTAGCTCAGAGGCATGAGAAGGCTTTACTTCCATTGGTTTCCTTTTAGATTTTTGGGATGCAAAGGAGGTTGCCAGTGGTTGAAAAAATATTTCTAAAGGGGGGTCTTGGTAATCAGGAATCTGGAGCTCAGAAAATGCAGATGTTTCTGAAAAAAAGGATCCATCCTGAATGGGGAACTCTTTGCAAGTGGCAGCACTCAGAGGGTTATAAAATGTGGTAAAATGTGCTCCTTTAAGTCAACAAACAGGTGCAGGCTCCCTGCTGATTTCTGAGCACATTGTAGAAGTTGGATTTCTCCTGACGGGAGGTTCAGAAAGAGACTGCTGCCATAATCAAGGCGGGAAGGGATTATGATATTTTACAGCTGTAATTCTGCCTGTACAGGAGAGGAAGTATTGTGAAAACCGTGACAAGGTGTCAGGGTCGGGTCAGGAGAATGGCCCGACTCACATAGTGGGTAATCACTTGCACAGGTAGAGGGCTAGTGTAAGGGGGGAGTATAGGTGAGAACAATTGGTTTTTGAGGAACAGATGCAGGAGGATTAGGAAACAAGGGGCAAGATGGTCAGGTGGGATTTAAAAAAAATAATATTGATGATTTGTATCACTGTAGTTAAGGTTACCTACTACTACTGGTAACTCATAAGACTCAAGTTCCTTTGGCTAGCACGGGTCATCACTCTGTACTTACGGTTGCCTACTAAGACGGGAATATCATATGGCCCATGCTCCTTTGGATAGCATGTCTTTGCGTTGTAGTCCTTTGTTTCTGGCTTTCTTCCTTTCCCCACCCAACCCCTTAATGATTGGCTAAGGCAATCAGGTTTCCTTTTCCCTTGTATTGACAGCCCTCTCTCACTGCTTCCCTCTGCCTTTTCCCATCCACCTTCATCCATTCCCTGCCCCCTCCTCCCTGCCCATTAGATCCTCATTGATCCATGTCCCCGCATGTAACCGGAACAGCTGCAGTTCAGAGGCCCTCCCAGAACAGCTTTGTTTAGGTAGCCGGCTAAGGGACAGAGGAACAGAGCAGCTCCCTAGAGCAGCTCCCATCCCCTTGTTGCCTCTGCTAACCAATGACAGCCAATGCCAGGCCTCACAGACTCACAGCAATGACAAAGTAAGTATCACTATTCCACTTTCACAGATACTGTTAGTTTCTAAACCCATGCATACTTCCACGCCACATATCAGGTGACCATGGACATCTTAATACATTTCATTTGCTACTCCATGCATGCATTTCACTGTTATAACTCTTGAATTTAGCCATGTATTGCATCTTGCTGTGATTTTGAGGGTAGTCCTGTATTGCATCTTGCTGTGATTTTGAATGCAACTGTGTGTTGCATCTAGCTTTGATTTTTGGGGTTTGCATGTATTGCATCTAGCTGTGATGTTAAGGGTAGTCCTGAATCTAACCGTGTATTGCACCTAGATGTGATTTTGAGTGTAGGCCTGTAATGCATCTAGGTGTGATTTTGAATTTAGCTGTGTATTGCATCTAGCAGCTTTTTCGAGGGTAGGCCTTTATTGCATCTAGCTATGATTTTGAATGTAGCTGTGTACTGCATCTAGCTTTGATTCTGAGGGTAGGCCTGTATTGCATCTAGCTGCGATTTTGAATTTAGCCACGTATTGCATCTAGCTGTGATTTTGAGGGTAGGCTATCTCCACGATAACATTCGGTCCAGCTGTACACATAATGGGCCTCATTACGAGTTTGGAGGTAGCCATGCCGTTTTTAGCGGCATGGCTACCCTCAAACTCGGGTCCGGGTCCCAAAAAATGGGAATTACCGGGCCATTCTGACCTTTGCGGGCCCGGTAATTCACATTCGCGGGACCCGGACCTGGTACGTCCCCATTCCCATTGAGCCCTTATAGGGCTCAATGGGAATGGGGAGGATGCTAACAACGGTCCTGTTAATAATGGGACCGTTGTTAGCATCCTGTTCTGCTAGCGGGTGCCGCTCTGCACGTCTGGTCTGACCAGGCGTACACAACGGCCATGCATGCAGAACTCGTAATGTGGTGGTAGAATGATAACGGTGCCGGCAGCACTACCGGCGCCGTTATCACTCTACCGCCAGGGTCGTAATGAGGTCCAATGTCTCTCCTTCTACAAATTCCTTGCACAGCACCTCTGCCATTAGAATGCAGCAATCCCCCTGTGCGTTCACCTTAAATGTTACATGAAATTGAATGATGGTAGATCAACCTTTGAAAAATGTATGGGGCAAATCCACACACATTTTGCTATGCTTACCGCACAACATTTGCATAGACCTTTGTACCCTGGATAGACACAGCCTACTGGTGCAGCCCTCCCTGTCATTTTCAGTTGGGATCTGACAGGTGGAGCACACGATGCATATCAGAAGGGAGAGAGACAAAACCTTCCTCCTGCATGGCCAGCCTAATTAACTAAATTAACTATCAAAGGCTCCATGCATCCATCCTGTCCATTTGTTTACCCTCTGCAGACGGGGGCAGAAATTAACATAATTAACATACTAATAGATTATACTTCAAACAGGCCCACATGGGGCCTGGCTGCAGAGTTTAACAAAGGAGACAGGAAACCCCAACAACCTTTGATATGCACTGTGTCAACCTAAAGCCAGCTCCCACATCTCAGTATCAAGGGCAGGACCTGTCATGTCTGGGACTATATGTTTACAGTAGACAACTGCCACAGGGGACCCCATTCAGAAGGTACGAGTATGTGGATTGATAGAGACAGAAAGTCTGTTCTTACCGCAGCTTCAAGGGAGACCTGTTGCTTTAATCAGGAACCAAAGAGAGCTCCATTAACTAGAGAAAACTAGAGAGACCCTTTGATTCACAACAGACAGGAAAATGGGTGGGACTTAGTATTACATGTTTTCACCCCTTTACCTTTTCAGTTGCAAAGCACTTTGGTTATGACCTCATGCATACAGGAGATTGTTGGTGGAGACCGAGGATTTGTACAGTAAGGTAGGCTTAGCCTACACCAATCACGGTGGCCCATTTGGCTTTTAAAGAGGGATCAGACCCTCTTTTGGGCAGTTCATCTGAAGACTTTGCAAGGAGTAACAAGAAGAACTCATTTGGACCCTGGCTGAAGGTACAGTCTGCCTTACAGCTTTTGCCAGTGAAGGAAGGCCAGGATTTTCAAAGAGGCAAGCAAGGTCCATCCCCTAAACATCTTCCAATGAACAGAGGGACCTTCCAGCAGCTCCAGAATCAGTACCCAGCCAGCACACAGTGTGCCCTGCTAGGTGCTGCAACCGACTGCACTGCTGACTGTTGTCACGCCGCAGTCGCTAACATCATTCGAGACACCTCAACCAGTGATTCAGACCCACTAATCAGCACTGAGACAACGATTCCTGAGCCAGAGCCACAATGTAGGCCAGCCTGCAACTGTCTGTCCAGCCTCGCTCGCCGAACTGCCTACTGCCTGATGCACACAGCTGGCTCCCATCTTGAACTCTGTCGGAGGAGCAGCAAAATGCCCTGAAACCGACTTGACCCTGCCGAGCACCAAGAACTACTACAAGCACAAGGTACATTGTGGTTCTGTCCCCCTGGCCCATTTCCGAAGGCCCCTAGTAACAATTCATGACCCATTGCTCCCCTGTATTGAAACCAAGTATCCTTGAACTATTGAGATTAAATACTATATAGACTACCCTCCTATTAGTATCTAGAGTGCATCCCTTTTCCTTCTTGAAACTGTCTATCCTCTGCATTCCTTTACATGATGGGTTGTATTTTGTAGTGTGCTAGGACTGTCTGTTGCGATAATAGTAAAGTAGATATTTGTATACACCCTTGACTGGACAGTCCCTTTTATCATTGGGTAATAATTGTATTTTCGCTATGTTGCAACTAATCAAAGATCCACGGCCTTGCAGAGTTAAGCCAGCCGTTCAATCCACGTTACTAAAATTGGACAAGGAGGTTTATAATTTGCTTGTGTTTCTGATCTGTTTGGATCCATTCTGGTGTACTAGTGGTATGGGGCTGATTGATGGTTTAGAAACCGATATTCATCCCTGGACCAGTGGTGCCCCGGAAGTTGATTCATCATTCCCCCACTATAAAATTCGTCTAGCTGTACACATAATGTCTCTCTGGCTTCACATTCCTTGCACAGCACCTCTGCCATTAAAATGCAGCAATCCCCATGATAAAATTCAGTCTAGCAATACACATAATGCCTCTCCTGCTTCAAATACTTTGCACAGCACCTCTGCATTAGAATGCAGCAATCCCCACAATAAAATTCGGTCTTGCTGCACACATAAGATCTCTCTTGCGTACCCTCCAGACTACCTCTCATCACTCACCCAAAGGCCTGCTCACCATGGGTAACTAGCAGGGACTTGGCCACCCCTACCTACCTTCATATCAGCTAAAAAAAATGTTTTTGTTGTTTTAGTTAAACCTTAAACATTACATCCTTATTCCTTTAGTACAAACATTGTTCCTTTCTTAAGACTTCCTTAGTTCCAATTTTCTTCAGACAGTAATTACCAAATCATTGTCATAGTCTCTCCGTTATCTTATGATCCACTGCTCCATTAATTCAAGGTTTGGGCAATCAAGGTAACTCGATCATTAATTACCTAGGAATACTCTTAACTTTCTCTTACAGATCAGATCCTTACTCCTCCTGATTTAAGTTCAACATTTCAACAAATTTTAATGCATCAAGAGTTTTGCCAATTTTTTCCACATTGAGGATTCTTTCCCAATAGTTTTCTTCCTTCTCCTCAGTGATATTCATTATGTAGCTTCCCATATATATCTCTCTTTTGCATTTTAAAGCTGGGCAAATTAACATAACATGTCTTATCGTTTCCAGTTGGTCCTTCCGTTTACAGAACCGACAATATGCAGCTGTTCTGTCAATTTGTCTTCTTTTCCATTTCACTCCTCTGCTATTCCAGATATTGAGTCTGCAGCGCAGCAGCAGGTCCCGGTAATGCTCAGTTGGAAATTTCAACAGATATGGAGGTAAAATGTTCAAGCCTTTTTTTCCCCAGATGATGTTGTAACATAGATTTCTTTTCAATCTTTGTTCCTGGGTTTCCTCCCAATCTTTTTCCCGAATCACTCTTTTTGCTTTATCCGGGTTATTCTTTAGGGTATCCTCCTCGAGATTTACTTGCTCCAACTGAGCCTTACATCTGCTTTTCCAATCATTAAGCATTTTGTTTTCATTCAGGATGTTCGTCTGGGCTAGAATTTCAAATGGTTTTGGTGGTGTATCCAGAATGCACTTTCTATACAATGATAGGGTTTTCCAAAGTACGACAGAATTTATTGATTGCAGTCTGAGCTCAGTTCTAATGAGCTCCACTGGTAGTGAGGTTGGTAGGCGCAAGATTTTACGCCAAAAATACGCTTCACAGAGATTCCAAACCTCCCATCTAAGGGATAAGAGTGCTTCAGTGCCATAACTGATGACCGCCACCACTTTTAGCTTGTAGAAGGTTACAATTGGAGTTAAAGAAAACTTCCCATATCTGCGATGTAAGCAAATCCCTTGGTTTGTCAGAGCCACTAGTTTTTCCCGGATCAGAGAGTAGTGTGCCTTTTCGTTGCAGTTTTTGTTTATCATTATCCCCAGGTAGAGTGTCATTTCTACTTCTTCCAAATTCTGGTTTTCTAATGACCACCTTATAGTTTTTCCGGACTGTTTCCTGCCCCGACTAGATTTCATAGTTAAGATCATGGATTTTTTGATATTCATCTTCATGCTATTTTCCTTTAGGTAGTTGTTAAAAGTCTCAATCCGTCTTTGTAGGCCTATTGGTGTTTGATCGATGAATACCGCATCATCAGCGTACAGCATCCAAGGTATTTCTTTTCCATTTATTTTCGGCGGGAATGCACAAATCCTCTCCTGAGCTGTGTTCATATTGGCCATATATAGGACAAAGAGGAATGGGGCTACTGCACAGCCCTGCTTGATTCCTCTAAAGGTTCTAATCCTCCTTAAGAGTCCCCCATTACTTGTGATTTGGACTTTAGTTGAGGTATCAGTGTATAATGTTTTAATAGCTTCAAGTAGATCCTTAGGGCATCCCCAATTTATCATCTTTGACCACAAGAGTTCTCTATTGATTCCATCGAAGGCTTGTTCGAGGTCAATAAATGCTAGATAAAGCTGTTTTTTCCCGGCTAGTGTCTTTGCCTTCAACAAGATGATCAAAAATAGATTCAAGGCGGTGCCAACTCCACTTACAAAGGCTGTCTGTCTTTCGTCTAGGATTTTCGTCTCGGAGGCCCATTTTATTAGATCTCTCAATAGCAGTGATGCGAATAGCTTGCCAATTGAGTCTAGGAGTGCTATGGGCCTATAGTTCCTAGGGTTTTCACGATCTCCCTTCTTATATATCGGTACTATATAAGCCTCCATCCATGTAGCTGGTATTTGTTTGGTTTTCATGATTTGTTGAAATAGTATATATATTAGATCCGTCCATGTCTCACAGTTTTCTTTTAGTAATTTGTTGGAAATGCCGTCTGGGCCAGCTGCTCTTGAGGTACTAAGTTTTTTTATCAGGATTCGGATATCATCCTTATCAAAGGTCAAGGCCCAGGGAGTTGTGTCCGAGATCTCTTTTATGGTTTTCCCCCACTTTCAACTTCATAAAGAGCAGTGTAGTGTTCAAACTATTTGTCTTCTGAGACTTGATTGATACCTACGGCAGATTGATTGTGCTCTCTGTCATTAAGTAAGTCCCAAGTGCTTCTAGCGTTATTTGTTGATATGGCCGCTATCATTTTTTTGGCATCTCTCTGCAGTCTTAGATATCAAGTTTGTCTCAGCCAGTTTTTATATGTTTGTTGACATTTTCTCTGGAGTTCATATCTTTCTGGGCCGTTTTTCTTTTTTATGAGTCTCAATTCTGACCTATATTGTTTCCTTCTTAACACAAGTTGTTCATCATACGCATGTTTTTTTTTAATGTTCTTTTTTTTAGTTGGATCATACTTAATCTCATGGGCTTCCAGCAGCCATTTGTAGTCAACCAGCTCCTCATTGTTGTTTATCGCTTTTTTATATCCTAGTACTAGATTCGGGATTGCCTGATTTTTAATTCTCAAACGTTTTTTTCCCCCTGTAGCCTTAGTTTCCATTGTTCTTTTGGTTCCTCTATTAGTTCTTATTTCCCAGACGAGTTCAGTTGCTAACAGGCAGTGATTACTACTCGTTTGTTTTGCTATTGTAAAGGAAAGTATCCGCTCCAACGTGTTTCCTCCCACAAAGCAATAATCTAAGCAAGCACCAGATTTCCCACTGTGCCAAGTATTGGCCCCCTGAAGATCTCCCTTAGTCTGGCCATTTAACATCTTCATCTCACGGATTCTCATTTCTTGCATCCATACTTTTTCCTTTCCTAGCAGATGTTCAGTAGCTTTGATCTTACAATCTTTATCCAGCAGTTTGATATTTAGATCTCCATTTAATAATATCAGCTGGCCATTCCCCTCCATCATGGACTGATCAATTACCTCCATGAATGATGTTATAAAGTTCATCTGACCCTGCATATTCTCACTCCAGTAGACATTAATCAGGACCATTTGTTTCGGGCTTTTTGGACATTCCACTTCAGATGTTACTTTCAGGATTTGCACATAGGGGTTTGGTGTCAGATGTTCCATTACTTTTAGTGGGCATTCCAGTTTCTTAAGTATCATGACGCCTCCAAACGGTCTTCCCTTGGGCCCCTTCCTAGACGGGTTTGTGTAGACCTCATAGCCATCGCATATAGGGGGTTTACGTAGCCATGATTCTTGTATTGAGATAAAATCAGATTGGGTCAGGAAATCGTATTTACTTGAGAGCAGATGCTTGAAACCTCTTGTGTTCCACGATGCCCAATGGATCCGGTTCTGCTCATTCTCAGTACTCTATTGTTTCTTCTTGGAATTCAAAGCATTTGCCATCCGGGCCCATTCCTTTCCCTGATTATCTGCTTTAGTGGGTTTGTTCTTATCCCTCCTTAAGTTTTCCGAGTTATCCACTGTGAACCTCAGGGTTTTCAATATCTACTTACTCTTTTTAGTTGTTAAAGACTCTTCCTCCTGAGACTCTTTCTCTTCTTTGCTTTTTCCATTGTTTTTCTTCAAATTTTCCCCCAGAATTATTGATCTAGTTTTTACTGAGATTTCCTTCTTTGTCTCCTTTCTTTGTTCTGTTTGGGCTTTTTCTTTTAATTGTCTAGATTCCTCGCTCAAGTCCTCCAGCAGGAATCCTCTTTTTCTTAAAGTGTCTGACACTTCCAAGAGTTTCTGTTTTGTATTTTTAGATGACAAGTGCAAGATAACTTGGTCTAGTCTCTGTTCCTTTGGGAATTCCACTATTTTTATATCTTCCGTTGATATCGTCCTTGGTGACAGGACTTGCTTGCAGAGCTCCACCACGTATCTTCTATTTAAGATCACCCTTCTTGGTCCATTTGCAGCTGTTTCTAATTTTAGATAACATTCTTTGAATAAAATGGATTTCTTCGGGGGTGATCTTAGCGGCAGCTCTTTCCTTTTCTTGACTTCAGTGTCCTTTTTTTGCCTTATCAGTTAAGTGTTTAAGACAAGGGTTGTCCTGAATTTTTTTTTCTGTCCTCCTTTTATTCACCATTTCTTTTCTTTTTTGTTCCAATGTCTTAAATCTAATAGATTCCTGGTCAGAGTCCAATTCAATTTCATTAGTGCCTGGTTTTCTTTCTTTTTCCCTGATGTTTTCTTGGGCATTTTTCTTAGGGGGCTTTGGCTTCAGATCTTCCTTAGATTTTTGAGTTAGGTCTACTGTTTCCCAATTGTCTAAAGTTTGCCAGTCCGAGATACTTATGCTATCCCAGTCTTCCTTCTCGCTATCAGATTCCATCAACTCAATAAAATCACTCAAATTTGCTTGCTGTTCTGGATCCTCCCTGCTTTCTTCCCTTGACACCTTTTCTTGATCTTTTGGTCCCTCAGTCTCTATATGTCCACTCATATTCATCTCTCTACTATATTTCTTAGCACACTGTGTGTTATCTCTTCTTGGTGGAGTTCTTAGATTTCTCAAAAAGGCTCTTGAACCATTAGCTTTACGTTTGAGGGATTCATTTTTGGTTTTTTTCCCTTTTTCATTCAATACACTTGTAATCTCCTTACCATTTCGATGGGTCGGATCCTTCGGTGTCGCCCCTGCAAATATTGCAAAAGAAGATCGTTCTAAATTTGCAGAGGTCAGCTTGTTAGTCTCCTTTATCCCGGACGGGATCAAAATCACCTCCTCTTGATGTTGCTCCTTTTGATTCGGGAGGTTAGTTGCATCCTTTTTCAATTTCATTGGTCCCTTGCCTTCTTTAAGTTTTGTATCAGTACAATCCTCCTTATTCCTCTGGCTGTGGGTGCTTCTCATCCATTTATAGTCTTCTAGGACCGCTTCCATTAATACAGATTTGTCGGTCGTATCTCGCCTAGCTAGATCACTAAGGCGAGATTGCCAAATTTGAGTTAGTTCAGCTTCTTTGTTTGTTCTTTCATTTAAGCTCTGCAGGACCGAGGTCATATTAACATGATTCTCTTTTATTTGAGTGTTGCTGATGGTTACCTCTTGAACAGAATCTTTAATTGCCTAATAGAGTTTAAGAAAAGGGGCCAATGTTATAGTTAGCAAGGACATAACACTTTTTCAATATGGTTCAAGTCTTTCTCTCTTTCAGTTTTACAGGCCTCAGTTATTATCCTTAGAATTTGTTTATTCCATATGTCTCCTGTAGGCCTGTTTTCCTCTTCCAAGGTTAAGAGGCTGGCTAGATTGCTTCCCGTGTGGTCCTTCCTTACTTCTGCATTTTCCATACCTTCATCCACCCTAACCGCTGGCAAAGTTTTATTTCTCCCGTCCCAAAGTGGCAAATGAGCTCCTTTCAGGGCTGTCATATTTTCCCGATGGCCAAAAGAAGGTATGGCGGTATTCTCAATCTGTTCTTTATCCAAGGCAGCCATTTTTTCATTGATCAAGCAGAAGCTCCTTCTTTTTTCTCTTCCTATTTTATCCATCAGTATAGTGATGTCTTGCATGATTTTATCTGCAAGGCATAGATTACTCAAGCTTGCCGGTACAGTATCTACCGCACTGTTGTTATTCAATCTTTCTAATGGCCTCCACCCTCCCAGATGGGAATTAATAGATTCTGCGTCATAGTCATCTGTATGAATTCCTTTATTTACTTCATTTGGGGGATTTGCAGATCGATTCCTCTTCCCCTTTGTGGGATTAGCTGCTATGGGGCATTTCTTCAATGTGGTACTAATCCTCTCTTCCCTATATGGTTGAAAAATGTCTATAGGGTCTTGCACTATCATTGATGGCCTTCTGAGGTCAGTATTTTCATTCTGATTGATCGAGTCCTGTAGAGCGTCTTCGATATGTCCCAATTCCAACACGTCCCATTTGTCTCCTTGATCCCATGATGTTTCTACTGTTTGCTGGCTATTCACAATACTAGTCATGCCAGAGCTAAACTGTACCGCTGGTGGCCATGTAGGGTTTTCTAGGCTCATGTCCAGTCCTTCTTGAGTTATTGATTCACTGAGGTCCACCCCTATCCCATCTTTAGGTACTGTTCCGATGACCTCATCCTCTGTTTGTAGCGTCTTCTGATTACCTACAATGTCTTCAAATGGATTAGTTGACAATAGTTTTGACTTTGTTGTCTCCTTTTCCTGTGTGGAGGTAGAGTCCTTTCCTGCTGGCACTTCATCAGGTGCAGCTACTTTCTCCTCGCAAATATCCTCAATTGTTATTTCAACTACTTCATTGGATTCTAGAAAGCTTTGTCCAGCTACTTTCCCCTCGCAAGTCGCCTCAAATACCGCTTCTACCTGGCCTGCAAATGTTGATGGGGAAAGCATTTTTATGATTTCTCTTTCCGTGGGGATGGTACATGCCATGAGTAGTTCTGGAGAATTAGGTGCCAACCACAGTTTATCACCTTTTTCCGCCAGCTGTGAGAGTGGCTTTTCCATATTTGATTGATTGTCTCCCACTGATAAGCTTTTCCTTTTATTAGTGCAAAATGGTAGTCGGCTTTGTTTTAGCATCGTAGTTCTCAAGGTTTGCTCCGGGCTCCCATTTACTTCTGGGAGTGAAGCGAATCTCTCTCTTACCTGCAGGCGTGTTCTTAATCCTGTTCCTTGCGTACCCTTTGAGACCGGATTGACTTCATTCTCTCGAAGGGATCTTCGTTATCTCTCGCCTCAGTAGCTTCCCGCAGCTGGTAGTCAGGCAGTACCTGTACCGCCACCGCAAGCAGCCAAACAGCCTAACAGCTCCTTCAATCCACAACAAACGATGCCCTTTGCGCGCCGGGCTTAGCGCTGCAAGGGTGTCCGGGGGCAGGTCTTATTGCACTTCCTGATGTCATCACAGAGGGCGGGCAGGGGGCCGAGCCAACTAGCGCAACAGCGCTCGAGCCTGCACGGCCCTCTCCTCGCAGGCAGGCACCTCAAATCCTCCAACGGCTGTCAGAGGGCAGGTGAGGTGGGGAAGGGGGGGTCGCAGCCACAGCCTAACAGCTCCTTCAATCCACAACAAACGATGCCCTTTGCGCGCCGGGCTTAGCACACACGCATTCTATAAATCTTGTACGAATTTCCCATACCTGGACTTCGGTCCCCCCAAGGACGTTCAACCTGCAGAGCGTTGAGACCATAACAATGTTGAAAGGCAATATACAAATGCCCATTACATTACATTTCATTTGTGAACGCACATGTATGCAGTGCACAAGCTGGTTTGTAATGTTATCTAAGAGAGGAGGGGTCTGCGCACAGGGTAGCATGGCAGGAGATGGTAGGAAGTTAGGTTAGAAAGAAAACTAAGCGCAGTAAGAACACTAAAGTTCCACAATAGCTAAACTGCAAGTTGCATTGTGCTTCATCACAAGTTGGGCGGTATCCCGGCGGTAAATGGGCCGGGATACCATCCCACGCTATTAGAGTTACCGCAACTCGGTCTGCGCTGGATCCCCAGTTGCAGTTACGCTGTTAGTCCCCATTTATTCAGAGTCGTTAAGACTCTGTGGGGCTTTTCTCCACTATTACCGCCGGCAGTTATAGCGCTGGCGGTAATAGCACCAAAAATGGGTGGAAAGGGGAGGTTTTTACCTCCAGCAAAAAGCTGGAGGTAAACCTCCCACTTTCCGTCCAAACTCGCAATTGGACGGAGCGGTAATGCAGGGTAATAGTGTTACTGCTGCATTTTTACCGCTCTGCCCAACCCCTGATGAGGCCCACTGTGCCTACATGTACAGTCTTCATGATAGGCCTTCTCAAATCCCCCGGGAACTGCCTGCCAGGAGGCTAAAAAAATGAACCCATCACACTCAGATACCAGCATTGCTGAGGAAATCCTCAAATCACAATTACCATTACCCTCCCAAGCTAAACTACCCATCATGAGCCCATGCTGCTTGCAACCTGCCTGCTCTCACAGAGCCCTGGAAGCTGCTTTCATTATGGGTTACCCAGAGGCGCAGCCTGCATTCCAATTCTGAGGCAAACAAGATGTAAACAGCAGCTGCTGAGGCAGCAGAATAATGGTTGGTCTTCCATTGACGAGAGACGTGGAAGCAGATGTCTAGATTGAAGGAAAGAAAAACCTATGATGTTGTTCTTAGGCCAGAATCTTATCAACCAGTTACCAAAGAAGCTCCATACCCAGTGCCAAGTCAAATTATGACGTTTTAGAGTTTAAGGAGTCAACATATCTTGGTCTTGTGATTAGTGCAGTGGTATAAAACGTAAGGCAATCTTGGCTGAGGTGGTAAAAGAAGCAACAATTCCTATTGACAAGGAGGAGTTCCAATCACTGAGTACTATTCCAAATTTGTCAAAGGTTTTGCCACTAAGAGTGACCCCTTAAGGAACTTGTTGAACAAAAGGAGATATGTGTATGGTTAGCAGAACGCGGGCATGCTTTCCGCATCAAAACAGGTATTGCGAAGGCCCCACCTTAAGAAGGCTCAGTCTGTGTGACTGAACGGTCCAGACGTCAATGCTAGCAGCTCAGTTCAGCTTAGGCGCCTCCTTGGCGCAGGATCGTGTAGACAAGGATGTGATGGTGACTTTCGCATCACACTGATTGAGAGATGCAATGACAAATGACTCCACAGTTGATAAAGAAGCCTTGGTGTCTAGATGGGTGGGGCATTTTACATTTCTCTAGTGGTGCATCCCATTTAAAGTTAAGACAGAGCACAGACAACAGGTCCAGGTGCTTTCCTTTAGAGTCACCCGCCAGTGTGCATCACCCAGATTAAATAAGTGGTGTCATATACCAGGCAAGGATTAAAGGGACAGACACATGTATATAGGACCTCATTACAAGATCAGCGGTATGGGAAAAAACAGCACTAATGTGGCAGTAAATGTGTTACCGCCAGTTACAGCCACATTACTACACCGCTGTACTACAATTTTGGTGGTAAGGTGAAGGATTTACCTCCAGCAAAAAGCTGCAAATCCTCTGCCTTGCAGCCAATAATCAGCAAAATTGGCAGCATTACATCAGGCAATAATTTCGCTAAAATCACCATTGAGTCCTATGGATTATGAAAATTGGTATTAACACTACCTTACCACCACTTGTAATCCTGCAGTAAATCTGTGGGACCAAGTGGTGGTACCGGTAATCAAGTTTGGCAGTACTTCGATAGATTTACTGCCGATTTAATACCAAACTCGCAATGAGGCCCAATACAGACTCCAATATGAAGTCATTCGTTTGTGAATTTTTACAGTGTTGGGCCCACTATTAAATGGGGATGGAATAAAATTCAACAAAATTGTCAGGATTGGGCTGAACGTCGTAGTTAACAAAAAATGCAAGCATAACTGAAAGTCCTAAAATGTTTTTTCTTTGGATTCAGGTTTCCACTCCTAGGATGAGTCTAGGAAGAAAGTCTCTAAGCAAAGTCTGGTGGTTTTGAAAGTATTCTGGTGGAATCTGGTCTTTGAAGTCGCTCGTATTTCATCGCTTAACACATGTGGCAGTCTGCTCCTTATTAGCGTTCATTGCTTTAAATAAATGCTGGGGCTCAGGCTAAGGGACTCTACCTTGTAAGAAGATTGGACAAGACCAGCAGTCCTGGAGTGGGGTATGGGGCTGAAGGCAGCTGAGAAAATGACCAACTACTCTCATATACACCCCAGCCTTGAGGTCCCACCTCTGCAGCAAAGCAAGCTAGTCATTCTCTCCTGTTCATGGACTCCCCTGCTCCTGGTTGGTGGTTGATGCATTGATGATACATGAGCTCTATCTCTACTCCTGGATCAAGCTCCTGCTTCCAATAGCTCCCTTCAGTGGGCGTAACATCCATCATCAGTCTCGTCTCCTTTGCTCGACACCCGCCTTGTTTTAGCCTAAACTCCAGATACAGTCTTGTCTCCTGTTCCCGATACCTTCCTTGGTTTGGCCTAA
Source organism: Ambystoma mexicanum (assembly GCF_040938575.1). Classification (NCBI taxonomy): domain Eukaryota; kingdom Metazoa; phylum Chordata; class Amphibia; order Caudata; family Ambystomatidae; genus Ambystoma; species Ambystoma mexicanum. Next base: position 185,845,772 of record NC_090937.1, read on the forward strand.
ACTCCAGCTTCTGCCTCAGCGCCTCTTACTTGCACCCTCCAGCTCTGGGTGGACTCCAAACTCCCACTACCTCCTTACAACTACCACCTTGTCTAAATGGGAGCTTGAGTTTGTATATCCCTTTAACCACTTCTCCTGTAGCTGGGCTCCCTGTAGGGGTCTGCACCTGAGAAGGCAAGTGGAAGCTGGGTATGATTGGCTATCCCTAATTCATTCACCTCTTTTGATTTTGAGGGATTCTGGCTGCACCAAGACTTTAAATGGTGGTTCTGCCAATTTGGATCTCACCTCCCTTTTTTGTGCTGCCGCTATCTGGCTGTTGATGCCCTGGAATATTTGTGCAGGGTCCATGGTTTTTCCCTATGATGGCAAGCAACGGGAAAGCATTTTTGAATTACCCATATTATCAGGGAGTGGATTCACAGTGTGAGGCCTGCAGAAAATCTTAATGTCCCGCTGATGCTTGCGCAGTCTCGCTGGGCGAGTACAGCAGGAAATGTTAGTGTGCCCCTTTTGTGTGTGAGGTCCCACCTATGGAACACTGCAAGAAAACTCAAAGTATCCCTGAAGTCTGAACAGCACTGCTTCCAAAACACCTCAGAAAAATGCGTTGTGTCCCTGATGTCTATGCAGGCTCATGGAGTGAACAGCATAGACAATCTTGACTTGTTTCCATAGTCCGAGTTGAACCCACTGTGTAGATCACAGTAGACTGATTTGTGTGCTATGTAGGGATTTCCAGCAATGCCCTCAGGAAGTTTATTTTGAACACTGTTTTATTAGGGTTCACAATGTCAGGTCTTGGGTTGCATGAAACCCTACTGTTACTAGGGGATAATTTTAAAAATAATAAGGAAATTGTTAATAAACTAATATCAAGGTCATCGGTTAAAGTGAGGTTTTCTACTTTGTCCCTGTACCTCTGTGTGATCAGATTGTGTAACATCAAAGTCTTGAACCTATTCTGATAAGTATCTATCCATCCAGGGGCGCCCTACTTCAACAACTAAAGTTTAAAAGGTGATGGTCAACAGGAAGTCATTTAGCCTTCAAAATAACCCTAAACAACAACAAAATGAGTTCCCCAGGTTCGGCCAACAAGAAACCTTCATAAACCTAGCCTTTGACGGTACATTCCTATTTAAAACCAAATATACAGAAAATGCTTTTCTGGTTAGTCCCCCCCTTGGTGTTACCCAGGGTGGTGTCTTCTGCAGCATTTCTGGCCAACACACTTTTGTTAAGCCTCCCCATGGCCTCTGGTTCCTTTAACACATCGTCCTTCCTAGGACGCTGCATGACTTCAGATTCTCTCAGACTTCTCTCAAGTCTTTCCATGACCGTTGGTTCTCGCAAGCTTGCCACAGGTCTCTCCACCACCAGGAACTCTCTAAGACGTCTCCCAGGTCTCTCTGTGACCTTGGATTCGCTCAACTCAAAGTTCTTAATAGCAATAAGTATGTCTCCGCCCCCTGGGTCCTTTTTTAACAGATCATATTCTTACCCTTCTGCCATTGGTTCTTCCTCTCAGTTTTTTCATGGAGATGCCTCAACTTGAGGCCTTCTCTCTGTTATCAGGTTCTCTGGATAGGACCTGTCCCTCGGTCCTCACATCAACACAGCTCCGGCTCTTCTGATTTAACTTTGGCATCCCCTAACCAGAGTAAACTCTTCACAGGTAGCTCTCCTTGTGTATCTAGGGAGTGGGTGAAAGCCTGTCTTCTTCCTCCCAGTCCTTGCCTGTGACTAGGGGTAAACACCTTCTTTTGACTGGCCTAGTGGGTGATTTCCTAAAACAGATCAGGACTGGTTCTTTCATTGTGTATCATTGTTTACCTGCCCTGATTGGTTTGTTCTCTCATCATGCTGCATTTGAAAAATGGACTCGTTATTAGCTCCCTTTATGTACTGGTCGGACTTCAATTGATGTTTAAATGTCTTAAATGTTGGGACTAAGTCGTTTAACAGTGATCAAGCAGCTCTGCTCCCTTTTGCGTCTACAAACACAAGCAGCAACCATGATGTTCAACTATATTCAGCAAACTTGTAGCATTCAGAGTTTTCGGTTCCAAGTGACCATGAGCAATCTGATTGTCGCAATGCGGGCCTCATCACGAGTTGGGTGGTATCCTGGCGGTATTACAGCCCGGGCTAATAGCATTACCGCCAACCGCGCCGGCACTATGAGCACCAGATCACAGGGTTTGGCGGAACAGTAATTCCCCATTCCCCATTTGGCCCATTCAGGAATTCCCCATTGAGTCCAATGGGGAATTTTCAGCACAACTACCGTCGGCAGTATTACTGTGTGGTAATTGCACAGAAAATCGGCAAATTCCCAGCAGATTTACCCCCGGCTCAGAGCTGGGGGTAAATGCTGCCAAACCCATGATGTGGCGGTCCCTTAAATGTGGCGGTAATAGCGTTATTGCCGCATTTAAGGGTTACTACCAAACTCGTGATGAGGCTGGCTTTTTCGTAGTTTCTTTCCCTTCTATGTTCATCCACGAACATCTGCATCTCGCCTTTCCTTTGGGATGAAAGCCTGCTACAGTAATACGGCGTGGTTTAGCTTCACAATGCTGGTTGTGTACATTGTGAGCATTTAATGTATTTCTGGTATTATTACTCATGGAGCATTTACAATCGGCATGTCCTCTATTATCATTTGAAGTCACTTAAAGAGGCCTCATTCCGAGTATGGCGGTAAGGGATAGCGGCCACCGGTAACGAGACCGGTGGCGGTGATCCCTTACCGCCATACTCCGAGTTCCCTTTGCGCCCTCGCCCTTAACGCCTGCTTTGAACAGGTGTTAAAGTTGAGGTCGCAAAGGGGCCTCCAAGCCAATAACGGTGACCGTAATGAACGGTCACCGTTATTTGCATCTTCCCCATTCCCATTGAGCCCTATGGGGGCTCATTTGGGAATGGGGAAGAGCCTTGGTGAATGGGGAATTACCGCCCCGCCAACCTTGGAATGGGGCGGTGATTCCGCCATCCACCAAGGCGCTGCCGGTCCGGGTACGGCGTCAACCAAGGCGTTAATAGCACCATTGGTTAGCGCCGTACTCGGAATGAGGCCCAGTAACCTCAGATAGGATTACGTGAGAATCTCCTGACTTGTCATGGTCACTACACAAGGTAGCGAGGGGTTCATTCGTATACCACCCCTGGGCCCATCATTCTCATTCGTATACCACCCCTGGGCCCATCATTCTCAAGTTTGGGGTGGCACGAGGTTCCCTTGGTCACCTCACTAAATGTCCACAGAGTCAGGCAGGGTACTTTGTTCTAGTGGTTATAGGGGTTTTAGGAATACAATTACAAGCACAATATACTCCTGGGCCATGCAGCTACCCTTAAAGGTAGCAAATGGTGAGGTGGGGGGTGATGATTTAGCGGTTGCGGCCCAAGTGGCAGTCAATACACTACTGTCTTGGAGTGGCAGTTAGTGAAAATTGATCCAGTGGAAAGTTGGTCACTCTGTGAATGAATGTCTGGTGAGATGGAGTCCATGGGAAGATTAAGGACATGCTGAGTGTGGTTGCAAATGGAGGCTCGCAAATGAGATGGCACACACTGGACATTTAGTGGATGTATGTGATCACTGTGCCGGCGAAAATATCAACCAAGAAAATGCTGATTACAAAAACGGTCAGTCGCAGTTTTTGTAATAGATCACTTTTGCCCATACCCTCCTCTCTTTTCCCTCCCTACTTACCTTTCGGCGCTCCCTCTAACACAGCGGCATCAGTTCCTTCCACTAACGTGGGTCGAAACTAGCACAGGAGGGTCCTTTTTTCTTTGTAATTTATTGCCTTCCACTATCCATGTAATGGCAGCAGGGGACACCCCTGATACCCCCAAGCCCATTACACTGAATAAGGGGAGCCATGGACACTCCTGCAACCCCTGCTCCCTTTCTTTTGTGTAATGGGAGTCAGGCATGCGCAATAAATGCACATTCAGCATTTTTGGCAGATACCCTTTTAGCCATGAGCATGAAGACTTGGAGTTTTAGTAAGTGGTAGTGGCAGCCAGCAATTGATACAGAGGCAGTAACATTTTTGCATAGTCGTGCTGCGTCACAGAGGCGCGGCGCTGCATACGTCACTACGTGATGACATTCTGCGGCTCCCTATTCCGCGGACAAGCATCATTGTTTTAAAAGGCAGGTGGGTTATAATGATGATGTGTTATTTATATAGCGCCTTTATTTTACAGAGCACATATTTACATACAATATCACCCAACCGAAATTGGTGCTCAATTATCGACCTCGGAAGGTTGAAAGGCTGAGTTGGCCTTGCCGGGATTCGAACCTGCGACCTGCAGATCACGCTCAATGCTAAAGAAATTAAGCTTGTGAAGGTGTGAAGCATTATCCGTATTTTGCAACTTTCTGAAAAGCTTGAGATATTTACGACCTCGGTTTTCCTTTTCAGGGAGGACTTCTGACCATTATCAGGTTGTCATAACTTTAGCTGAACACAGTGGATCTTATTTTATTATTTCATTTTCTGTGTTTTTGTCTGTGTGTTGTTGTACTTCTTTGTAGTTGATTTTGGATGAATTGTTGATATGAGTTAGTCAAGGGTGTGGCCCTGAAGACGGACAAAGTCCGAAATGCATTGGCAAGCCCAGATACTGTATGCGTACTGCCTCATGCGATTTGCAGAATCAAACTGTTTGCTTTTAATCACATTTTGGTTGGAGAATTATATACAGCGATGCAATTGACTTGATATGAATGATATGAACTGAGTATACATGTCGTTGCTCAGCTGAGCTATTAGCGAGTGTGTGATTATCTGAAGGTGGTCGTTGGATTACCGCACCCCAGTGATAAAGGGTTATTTCACGTGGCTCCATAGACAGGTTTCTGAATTAAGAGACGTTAAACTAACCTTCAAGAAACAATAGGTGGTGCCCACCTTACTCTTTTGAGTGACATTTTGCTTGCCATGTGCCCTGAGCAATGAATCTCGTGTAAGTACCGAGCCGCCGTTGAGGGCTGTGGCAGTACTAGGCGGGGCCTTGGGAGAAGTCAGCGTGCAATATTATTGGTCCTTCGGGTGTGTTAGGCTGGGTGCAAAAGTTACACTGGTCATGGATTGCCATTCCAAATGGCCTGTTGTGAAACATACCAAGGAGGCAACTTCCACCATGGTGTTGAGGTTCCTGGATGAGGTTGTCCAAAATGAAGTCTTCCCAGCGCCCATATTTTTTGAAAGAGGTGATATGCAACCCATCGGAACCCTTCCTTACTGCCCTAGGCAAAACGATTAGTGTAATCAAGGGGACTTTTCAGTTGGCCAGAGCATCTAGGTGGGACTGGCTGGTGTTAATGAAGGAGGTAATTTGGGCTTATTTTACAACACCCCCACTTAAACCAGTGTTTGAATTGGCTATGAAGTGGCTTAGAGTATCTAGGCCCAGTGAAATAGTTCCCTCCCTGACGTGAGGAGGTGACTATCGGGTTGGGTGCCTCCACCAATTGTATGACGCAAGGCGCATGGGAGGAATGGGAAGCATCTACTTGTCTCCACTCCAACACAGGTCAGTGGGCAAGATTTTGTCACATCGGCCCTAGTAAGACATCTCGGTCTTTAACTGTGACATTAACTTGAATGACACTTAATGTGGGTCACCTCAATGCCACAGGCCCTTTATGACAGACCCTGTGATGGAAAAACATATTAAATTCACTGCTGGGAAAATATACTCAGCCCGCACAAGTAACTTCACTTACCAAACTAACAATGGGGAAGTCATTCACCCAGGTATTCAGGAGTTCTGCTGCTGGAGCACGGCAGACTTGAATTCAAGATGGCGGACTGACAGGAAATAACTTCGGCCTACAGAATGTGGGAGAACCGAGTTCCTCTAGTTATAAAATCTGATTTAAAAAAATACATTTGAATTCAAGCAATGCTGCACAGAAAAAGAAAATCACACGCACATGCAGAATTTCATGCAGGCCCTATTCACGGGGAGAGGATAGGGCAATATATAAGGGATCTTCAATAGAACATGGGCATGGGAGTTGGGAAATTAAGACGATGTATATTTTGGTGAAGGCTCTAGAGTAGCGTGGAAAGAGGAGCAGAGGCCATTGAAAGAGTGAAGTAGGCTGATCAAAGAAGGAGGAGAAGGTGGAGGAGAGAGTAGGATCAATGGAGGTGGAGGTGGAAGAGAGAATCTGAGCAGAGGAGATGATGGGGAAAGGAGGAGCAGAGGAGAAGGTTGTCTAAGGAGGAGCAGAGGAGGTGGAGCGAAGAATCAGATCAAAGGAGGAAGTGGTTAAAGAAAGAGCATGGGGGTGAAATCATGAGTAGATAAGTGTAAGGGAGAAGGCAGATCTCAGGAGGGGGAGAAGAACAGAGTAGTCAAGTAGAAGGTTTTGAGATCATGAGACATTCACCTCTGCTAAAGGGGAGTATGAGATTAGTGGGAGGAGGTACAAGCATATGGTGAGGCATCAAGAAGGTAACCAAGGAACCATTGGAGGGACAGTTTCTGAAAGAGGTAGTGATCTGCACCAAGGGTATGAGGTTCCGTCTGGGCTATGAGAACGAAACAGAGAGCAGCTTGTGGACAGGTAGAACAGGTAGAACATTGGAGCAGGTGGCCAGTAGCCCTTGTCGCAACTGTAAGCCCTCGGAAACAGCCCACCCTGTGCAACTTGCTGGCATTAGTTTAAACCACCACAAGGAGCTGATATCACAACCCTGACAAGTGATGATCGGGGAGAGACAACTACTAAAGACCATATCAGGACTGCAAGTGATGGCCGGGGGACGGACCTGTATGAGACTTTGTTTTTAAAGACATTTCTTTTGTTACGCTTTCTTGGAAGAACATGTCGGTGGACTGGCATAAAGAACCAATCATTTTCTTTTGTTTGAACTCCATTCTGGCCCCATTCTCATGTACTTTCCTGAACAGGTCTGTGTCCATATTTGTTATCTGACTTACGTCCTTCGTGTAGACCACTTGTCATTATGGCAGCCTATTCCTGTGGACTGCGCGGAGCTCTTGAGGTATGTGGAGGAGTGCTTGGAGAGGTACAAACGCAGATAGGGTTCCAGGAACAGAGAAAGTAATGTCCTTGTCAGACCTGGTGATTGGGTGATAAGGAATCTGGGTTGGCGTGGAACAGGAGCTCTGCCTTTTCACAAACAAAGAGGTTGTCCCATGCCTTTCCCTCCCTGATGATGCTTGTTGATGGCTCCAAGTGGAGTTTGGGTCAGGTTGTGCGGTGCAATGAACGTGGGTGTTTAGGTGAAGGACAGCAGGATGGTCAGAATGGAGGAGATTTCCTTAATGCTATGGCAGATGGTAGTAGTTTGTTTGGCCTGTGCCGGCCATACCTTTGTCTTTGTCTCCATCCATTGATGACCAAGATGCTGAGGGTGCGGGCTTGGTCAATAAACAGGGATCTATAGTAAACCCTGGCAGTAGTGCTTCTGGCAGGGCAGTCTAGGAGAGCCGCCTGAGGCTGCACCAATCGCCCCTACATTTCAGTGACCTTATTATGGGGTGATTCCTTTGTGTAACGTGGCAGATGTGTGCGGGCGGGTGGATTGCTGGGAGGGTGATTTTTTGCGTGGGAATGGGCATGACTGGAAGGTTCTAGGGTAACTGGTTGGGGATGGAGCCACGGTCAGTGTTGTGCAGCACTGAATGAAATCCATGTCCTTATCTCTTTGCTCGCTTCTTTATGTTATGTGCACTAGGGATGCTAGAATTATGTGTGGTAAACTGAAGACACCAATCTCACATTAAGCAGCATCGCCTGCCGCACATCACTCAAGTGTGGAAGAAAAAGAGAACATGCTCAGGCATTTCAGCCAGAGGAGGTTGTTATGCAGCCCATTGCCTCTGGGACAGAGGTACAGATTGTATTTGCTGGTGAGGTAGTAGAAATGACACACCGCATAGGGGAGCAGCATATGGTCTCCACCACTACCAGCATGCACTGATGAATCTGAGAAAAATGAAGATGGTGACGAGCAAGACAAAGATTATGACCCATCCAAGTCCAGGCTGCCAACACATGATTCTGGAAACCACTGATCCCGGGGAGAAGCAAGAGAGGAGAAAAATCCCACAGACGCATAGACGTGAAGGATTGACAAAGCTACTCCTCAACACAGTCGGGAAGAGACGACATTATGGGCATTCATACCACCAACACCAGATTTGTGGCCAGATAGGTGCAGTACACATATTAGGCCACCACCAAAATACAAGTATGGAATGTCTTCATACAGGACAAAAAACAGCCACATCTCGTCACTTTCACATTGTCCAAGAAAAAACGGTGTGCTGGGGAAGCTTGGCGCCATCTTGGGTATCACATCCCCTCGGATCCATGGGATGCAGCACCCTGTATAGGAAAGCTGCAAACATCAGAATCATTTGGGCTCTCCCTGCCTCACAAGTGCCACAAACATAATTTATCAGCCTCTCCTTATGACAGGAGAGCCTCAAACCTATTACATTTCAGTGAAACTCTCACGCTTTCAATAGCCGCAACTACGATATTTCTTTGAGTATCTCCGGTGTGTAACTACTGCAACTGCTGCAAATGCTACTCTGGGTCTCCCTGCTATGCATTAAATGCAAGCATAAATATTTCTCTGCAGCTTGCGACTATGCGATAGCTGCAACCACAATCATGTTTCGGGGCCTCCCTTGTACCCAATAATGACAACCACAAATATGTCTATGTCTCTCTCCGCTATGCAGTACCTGGAACCCCAAATATGTATCTAGGTTTCTCTGTGAAACAAAAGCTGCTACTGCAATTATCACTGTAAATTACTATATATTGACTAATATTACACGCAACATCTGCTTCCTTTCCATTTTCTCAAAGAGCCAATGCCAGACTTTACTGGGGGCTGTTTTGCATGCAAATTAGCCTCACGGCATTTTGAACTGTGATGTCATCCAGCTCAAGGGACTGATCACCACTGGGCAATGGAGGCAATGTGGCCTGCGATGCGAAACAGGCACTCATGCAGGTTGCTCCCATTGCATTGGGCGGCACAGCCACCCTTTCCACCGCAGAGGAGTGAGAAACCAATGCAACTCTGATACTTGCACCCATTGCTAATGCAGATGAGAGCAGTGAAGTTGACAGGGGCTAGTACTCATACCGCTGTGCTCAGCCATGAGGTGGGTAGCATTCAGCATCAGGAACATTTGCATATCCTTCCTCCACACCACTGAGGGGTTCAGTGGAGGTGGAAATACGGGATGTGGCAGGAGTCGTATAACTCGCTGTGTGCCACTGACAAATATGTGCCACTGGTGTCATCCCCAATGCATAACGCTCACTCTTCCTGCCCAGCCCTTCACTCTTGCTGCAACTTTGCACTCTTCTGTCTGTGTCTTCCCCTCAGGCACAGGGGAAGAACAGTCACAGCTAGGAGAAGCACCCTGTAGACATTGTTGGGACAGTTCACTGTCCTCTGCCACTTTGGTGGACTTGGTTTACCCCTCTCCACATGAAGGGAACCACCAGCATCACCCTTGTCAGCCACTTGCTCCTCCTCCCCCTTTTCCTCTGTCCCGAAACGTGTGTCTTATTCCTCCTCCTCCCTGTGGTGTGGCCCCTTTAACTGGGGTGTGTTGCCCTTTTAAGAAAACAAAGTAATACAAGGTGCCTATGTGTGCACGTGCAGGCACTGCAGCAGCGACCCAGAGACCCAGAAAGAGGCGACCCTGTGTCCATGTCAGTTACTATTTTGTGTTAGTCGTGTATCCACGGCCTGTTTTGGATCCTCAGCCTATGTGAGAGCCGAGGAGCCAGTGCACTGGGTGATCACAGCCTTGGTGTTCCGTCAGGTGATCCTGAACCCTGCAGGGTGCCCCCTGCTGTGTGCTGTACTGCGTGAATTGCAGTATCCTTGTCCAGCCGGGTGCTCCACAGCTGCTGTGTGTCCTGCTTGGGTGCCCCCAGAGCAGGACACAGTATTGACAACGAGGGAGTCCGAGCCCCGTGCCCCAACTGTGAAGAAAGCATTGCCTACTGGCTGTCCCTCACCCCGAAGGTGGCGGGGAAACGGCTTCCGTTGCCGAAGGAGGACAGCCTGCCATTCCGGAATTATGAGGGAAGCTGTGCACGCAGGGCCTGGAGGATCCCGGGCCCCCCCGTTGGTGAGTGGGAGAGGTGCTCCACTTCGAGGCCTGCAGCTGCCGGCATCCCCTACGCAGTGGGGGAGACAGGAGCCGCGCGGTTGCCCGCATCCCTCATCTGCCTTTCCCAGGCCACTCAGCTGTGAATTCGATTGTGCTCTGTGTCAGAGCAACGCTGAAGGAGAGGAACTCAGCAGATGCGCCAGCCCACGCAGGGGGCTCTAGAGGCGCAGCTCACATAGTGGGCTGCCCCTCTGGCCACCCTCTGCGTGGACTCTCCTTCTCTGAGGAGGAAGCAATCAGGGTGCCCCCGGTGGTCCGGCCGGAAACGGCCTGCACCTCTGGGGGCTTAAATAGCCAGGGCGGAGAGAGCAAGACCTCTCCTCCAGCCCTGGCAGCAGCGACATCCACCCTCCGATCCAAGCTGTAAAGAAAACTGCGACAGGTAAACGGAGGATCAAGGGTTGGTTCATTGGGAAGGTAAAGGGGCTTAGAGATGGCCTTTGATGGGGGAAGGATTTGTCTTTTTGAATTATATTGTTGTAGTAGGGTGATGGTGGCACTGAGGGAATGTCTTTTAACAAATTGTGTTTTAGAGGTGGTGGTGACAATTTAATGTACTAACTAATTTTTCTGTCTCAGGCGGAGTTACGAGGGCGGTCCCAGAGAAGGAGGCACACTGCGGTCTGGTCCGTGAGCTACAACCACTGGCTGCTTCAGGCAGGATGGGGTGACACGGGCGCTGATTCCAATAGGGACGGTTGGGACTCCTCAACAACCGATGCAGTGGCCTTATTCGCTCCATACTCTCTGGAGGAATGACTGAACTGGCAGTGGAATCCAGGGCGGGCCGTTCTCGCAAGAACGGAATGGTGTGAGATGGCTCACAGGGTTTTGGACATGGGACTTTTGTAAGGCGGGATTGGCGGAGCCACCCGGCTAAGGACCATGGTTGGTGCCAGGCAGTCATAAGACCTGAGCAGGGGATGGGGGGCCGCCCTCATAAAATGACTCCAAATTATGCGACCATATGTTTTTTCCAATAAAATGTTATATATGTTTCCAACTTTCAGAATGTCTCTGACTACCATTGGGGCAAGCAAGCGGGAAATGTTATGCATGTTACTGTTATGATGTTAGGGGCCAAGGAGTAGGGGTTAGCCTCGCTATGCCGGTGTGGTCTAGAGGATCCCGGGTTTACAGGACGTGTTTATAAGAAGTGCTCTGTGCATCTCCCTGCACAGCGGGACAAAGAGGAGCGGCGTTGGCTGCCCATGTCCCTCCCCCACCACACCTGGGACAAGCATCAGTGGTTTTGACTGTGCTCCGTGGTGGAGCTTCAATGCAAATGCACAGGCCCCCTGCCCCCTTTTTCTGCAAGTACCGGGTCTAGCGGTGAAAGCCAGGAACTTTGGTGGTGCAGGCATAAAGCAACAGAGCAGGTACTAGTCTGCATGCGTTTTTGGGAATATCTCATCAAGACACAATAGGGCTCTGAAGGACAAAACATTAAAGCACCCTGTAGAACCTGCCTTAAAACACTCTCTACACCCTGTAGCAGGTGTCCTATATGTGTCATCTATAGAAGGAGTGTCATCACACAGGAGGAGCATGAGAGTCCGGAAATCTGCCGGGTGGAGAGATAGATTACGCATTATGCTCTGGTAGGTAGACACCAGAGGGTTGCGGCTCCTAGTGAGTGTTCATGCGCCATCTTGACAAGACCTATTGTGATATGCGGTGGCCCACCTGCTGGCACATGCGCAGGTCACGTTAACATCTGGTACCCGCCATGGGGGATGCGGAGGATGGCGCCCAAGGGACATATCGGCAACATGGACAGCTTGCGCCACTGTACACTTTTGATGTGGTAGGAGCACCTGCCAGTCTAGGACCCCGTTGGGCGGCGTGGGTGGAGAACCTCAAACTGTATTTTGAGGTGGTGGACCAGAGACCAAACATATGCTGCAGCCATTGCCACACTGATTGAATACTTCATGCCCATGATCAACCGTGACTATGAACGGTTCAGGATGAGATGTGCAAGACAAGAGGAAAGGGAGAGCTTAGATGCATTTCATGGCAAGCTTCAAAACATTGCGCTTTCCTGCACTTTGGGCAACTTTGAGGATGATAAGATCAGGGCTCAGATGATTTATGGCTGCAGCTCTGTCAAGCTGCTGAAGCAGGTCCTAAAGGAGCCAGGGTTAACCTTTGAAAGAATCCTGGAATTGGGACGACCCCAGGAGCTGGCGGAGGTGCGCGCGTCTGCCATGGACATCTCCAGGCAGGAGTTCAGGCCGGAAACCCCCATGCAACAGGTGAAACTGGAGGGGGTGTGTGTCGTGGACAAATGGCAGGGAAGTAAGCCAGCAAGAAAAGGGGAGTGGACACGAAAGGAGACGGGTGCAACATTATGCCTACAGTGTAGATCGGGCCAAAGGGAATACATGTGGAAGGTGCAGGAAAGAAGACCATTTCACAAGGGTCTGCCCAGCCCCATCACCAGCCAGCCCAGTAGTGCCAGCAGCAGGGACTGCCGCCAAGGAAGATATGAAACAAGCAACAGGAAAGAAACTGCCCAAAACAGCTGTGGTCCAGCTGGCAGAGCAACAGAGAAGGCAGTTTGACTATGCCGCGGATGATGACAACGAGGAGGTATTCTTTCGGTCCAGCAACCAGACAAGTGACCAGGGGCATCTCCAGCAAATGCTGGAAGACCGGAGCATGGTTGCCCGAGACAAACAGTTTGATCCAGGCATATAGGATCGCCATGGTCCAAGAGGGTTGTTGGGTTTTATGAAAGTGTTAACTGTGTGGATGCGTGGACTGGAAAGCACCAAAGTTTGCTGTGGCTGGGTACATGGTAGAACTGGTGTGTGGACTGGAAAGCACCAAAGTTTGCTGTGGCTGGGTACCTGGTAGAACTGGTGTGTGGACTGGAAAGCACCAAAGTTTGCTGTGGCTGGGTACCTGGTAGAACTGGTGTGTGGACTGGAAAGCACCAAAGTTTGCTGTGGCTGGGTACATGGTAGAACTGGTGTCTGGACTGGAAAGCACCAAAGTTTGCTGTGGCTGGGTACATGGTAGAACTGGTGTGTGGACTGGAATGCGCCAAAGTTGAGGGCTCGGTTACAGGGCAGCAAAAAGACCGAGGGTGTTCACAGGCTGTGGAACACTTGCGTCCCCTGCACACTCAAGTTTTTGTCTGAGGACAAACAAAAATGAAAACAATTTCAATGTACTAGTTCAGAGATAATTTGATTAGGCAATTAAGTATTTATATATACAAAGATAAATGTTGGTCAATGAATATAATGAACACATTTCTTACACCTTTTCAGGTAGTATATAATCCACAACTTTCAAAATTGTTCACAGTTTTATTCATACATGCTACAATATGTGTAACTCAATTACGGCTCGGTTACAGGGCCAGTGTTGCTGTTTTTGTTTTTGTTTTATTTGGTTATGGTAAAGGAGGAGTGTGGTGTGGCACCTTTAACTGGGGCATGTTGCCCTTTTAAGAAAACGTGTCATGACTTTGTCATGACTCAAAATAAGAAAAGGGGCCTCTGTGTGCACGTGTAGGCACTGCAGCAGAGACCCAGAAAGTAGCAACCCTGTGTCCTTGTCAGTTACTTTTGTGTGTTAGCCATGTGCCCACGGCCTGGTTCGGGTCCTCGGCCTGTGTGATCACACAGCCGAGGAGCCAGTGCGTGCCCGCTGCTGTGTGCTGTACTGCATGATGGCAGTACCCCTGTCTAGCCGGGTGCTCCACAGCTGCTGTGTGTCCTGCTCGGGTGCCCCCAGAGCAGGATACAACACTCCTGACATGCATCCACTTGGCCGTGTTCCAAATCCTACCTCTACATCTCCCGACTCTTTTGTCCCATATTAGCGTTATTGTCTTCCCTCTCCTTCTAACCCTTCCAACAGCCACCTACCATAACCACCGTAATTGCTGCTGCCACCTCCTCCTGTCTCAAAACCACCATTGCCTCCGTAAGTCACACATACGTTGTCACCAACTCCTTCAAAATCATGGTACTCCACCTATGACTCCATGCTACCATCTGCTTGCATCCTTCCCACCTCCTCCTCTCACTCTTGCTGTCCACTGCTTGGCAGACCTCAGCCATATACCAAAACAACATCACCCTCCCCTGCAAAAGAATGTCCTCATCACATGCATCATCCCCAAGCCTATCGCACATACATCCTCAGAAGAGGTGCCACCTACTCCCCACCCTTGTCCAAAGATGAAATCCTCCCAAAGAGATGCAGATTGACCTTTTTTCAATCCCTAGATAAAGGAACTCTCCAAAGATGACAGCTGGTAAGAGGTGACCAGCAAAAGTAAGAGTAAGGGAAAGGGTGTCATAGAGCTTTTCACTAAGGCTTTCATTACGTTTTTGATTTTTAGAGGTAATGTAAAATAATTCCACAAAGGATGTCACAATGATTTTAACAAATTACTTGTTTTTGTTTTTTGGGTAGAGGAAGGAAGAGGAATCTATTTTGTATTTATTGGTTATTTGTAATGCATCTATACATAAAAAAGGTGTTTCAAGGCTCATCAAGACAAAGGTGGGGGGGGCAGGGAAGAAAAAGAGAAACAATAGCGATCCTACTAGCTCTTGAGGAATTTGGATCGTGCAAGTGCAGTAACAAGAATGGAGGGTGCAGGAGGAGGACGGGAAGTGTAGATAGAGCAAGGGCGGGGCAGACAAACAGTAATGTTCCTACTAGGTCGTGAGACAATTCGGATTATGAAAGTGCATGACAGAACAATGAGGGGAGAAGGGGAAGGGGAAGTGTAGGTCGGGAAGGGACAGGGAAGATAACAATATCGTTCCAACTAGGTTGTGAGACAATTTGGATCGTGCAAGTGCAATAACAAGAATACAAGGGGGGTTGAAGGTCGGCGAGGGCAGAGGAGGACAAACAATAAGGTTCCTACTGGGTCGTGGCACAATTCGGATCGTGCAAGTGCAATAACAAAGAATGGAGGAGAGAGAGAGAGGAGAAAAAGTGTAGGGAGGGCAGAAAGGAGTGAAGCTCAGGAGGGAAGGAGGGAGAATAAGAACGGAGGAGAGAGGGAGAAGAGAGTGGAGGGGGAAGGAGCAATGCTCAGGAAGTGAACAGTATACAGTAACAATAGATAAAAGCAGTAATGGAAAGCCTCACCCCATGGTGCCGGGGGCTACATCAGTATGAAGTCACAAGTAGGTACAATGCAGTAATGGAAAGCCTCACCCTATGGTGCCGGGGGCTACATCAGTATGAAGTCACAAGTAGGTACAATGCAGTAATGGAAAGACTCACCCTACAGAATAATAGAGAAAAGGGTATAAACAATTCACAAAGGGTGTTACAGGGTTTGTTTTGTTTGATTATTTGGCAGGAAGAGAAGAAGGGAAAACAAGTTATGTTATCTTATGTTGGTTTATACCGCGCACCGCTACCACCCAAGGGCAGTCTTCAGGCGCTCGTCTGGCTCTGCAAGAAAGAGGTCGGGGTGGTTTAGTGAGGCAAGAGTGATAGTATAGGTCCAGAACCAGGAGAAACTGGTGCCTGTGTGTGTTGGCTTGCGAATGGTTGGTTGTGTGCAGTGGTGGCCGCTTACATAGGGTGGGGGGGCACCTCCCCCCACCCACGACCCCTAGGGAGTGACACAGTGTGCAGAGAACAAAGAGAGTGTTCTCTGTTCTAACTTTTTCTTTCTGCATAATTTTTTTATCAGCTGTACCCGCAGAGTGTCCTGGCAAATACAGTCAAAATAAAAGAATAAATAAATAATCATCTGCAGCTACTCTGTGCCTTTTCCATGGCTGGCTGGGCCTACAGCCACAGAGAGGCGCATCCTGTGTTAAGCAGCTTATTAGATTGTAAAATGTGTTGAGCTCGTACCTCCACGCACTTTACGTAACCCGTGGGCTGCTAACGGGTGTGCCCGCCAGTATAGTAATCTGTGTGCAAACAGCGCACCTGAGGACCCCATTGAATATTACTGTCATTTCATATAGCAACACTAATTTACTAGAATGTCATTGGCTGTTTGCCAGCCAATGACATTCATGAGTGTAGCATACACGTGGGGTGACGGAAATCCGGTGCCACCTTCTCACTTTGTGTGTGGAGTTGTTGATGTGAAGACCTAAAGCTGCCCAGACCAGAAAACAGCAGAGGGTCCACCTCACACCGCCTACTGGTAAGTAAAAGTAAGTAAGTAAGGAGTCTGGCCACTTGTGCCCGCCCAGCTTTCATTCCCAGGACAGTGCTTCCCAGCGCCACTGTCCTGGTCGTCGAAATCAAAACTACTAGGCCCGCCCTCGCCAGGTTAGTTAGGCCATGTCTGCATCGACAGAGCCTTGTAAGTTAAAGCAATTTGTAAGCATGTATTAATGTTATAGAGCGCCCTGCGCACCATTTCTAGTAGCTAGTATCCCTATTCCCTGCCCTTCTCTAGCAACCTCTCCATCAGCGAGGCTTATTTTTTTTTTATTTAGTCACTGCAGAATGCAGATCCCTTTCCTCGGTCCAGTTGGCCTGGCTAATGCAGAGGGCGCACCCACATTCAGGCTTCACACTGCTTACCCCTTGGTCTTGGCCAGCTGAACAGTGGACACACACCTTTGGCAAACCAACCACCTACACATAGCGGCGTACACACATCAGCTGCATGCTTCTGCGGTCCCGCCGTGGAAACCGTGCCGGCTTCTAAAATTGGTAGGCCCTGCATCATGCCGCCTACCTTTTTTAGAAGCGCTGCATCGATTCGACAGAGCCTTGTTGCATGTGTTATAGTCAGAGCGCACCATTTCCAGTACAGAGGAGGCAGCTCCGGACAAGAGAGGGCGTCAACACACAAATCAATTAATCAATTGTGTGCATACACCCAGCTCTGAGAAGAGTCACTGATGGGCATTTTTAGAATACAAAACACCCAATTATTTTACTTCTTTCTCTGTTGCATTGTTCCGCTAATGGGTTCTCTTTCTTGCCTATTGCCCATGAGTCAACTCCCAACATTTAGAAAAACTGCTTCTATGTGTGTTACAGACAAACCAGTTGCGGGTCCCGTCCAGGGTCGGACTGGGACAAGAAATAGGCCTGGACACCCAAAAAAAAGTGGCCCACCCCTCACCCCAAAAAAGTGGCCCACACTTGACCTAAAAAAAATGGCACATCCTCGCCTCAAAAAAGTGGCCCACCTCACGCTTCAAAAAAAGTGGCCCTCAAACCATCATCAGTGAATCGCGTCAATTCACGACTTTACAGAAAATGCTACTTATGGAGGGTTCATATGTCTGTTACATTACAACACAACTCATAAAATAACATAACTTTGCATACAGTTCTGTGACAGGGTCCACAGCTGCGAGGCGCAGGAGTGGCATGAATCAACGACCCCACTGCGTTTTGGGACCTACTGCAAGTCGATGCTTAAGGATTAGAGGATGATTTGTGACGTGTTGATGTATTCCTTGATTCATTTGGAGGTTGCAAATTGCTAAAGAATTTCCAGATGGTAAAGTGCTAGTGCAGGGAACTGGGATTGCAGTAAACAGGTAAAGGTCATTTGAATATAAACTTTCAAATAGACAGCAACTGCAAGGGCTTGTAAAGAACAACGTGTGTGAGTGAGACTTGATACAGAGTGAACACTGACTGAGAAATCTGTGCCCAGCAAAGCGCCATGCTATAGAAAGGAATGCAGTGCCTACCACACTTCTCACTGCACAAACACAGATGTTTTTACAGAATCAGTGCCATTAAAGAAACACAACCTTTCACCCCTTGTCAAAACAGGAAGTGGCACCAAATAGTATTGTACCTAAGTACACGAAAAATATGGTTATGATTTCACTCATGTGATGTACATTTCATACAGGAATGGATCACCATATGAATCATTAATATCTGTGTGTATAGATCCATATTGTCAAATGACTGTGAATGCAAGCAGACGTCCAAGGCCAAATGATAATATGTTATTGTAGAGCACTTACACTTAAGCTCTCTTTTATAGAACAAATATGCATACAATATCACTCAACCTGTGTTGGTATTCATTTATTGACCTCAGAAGGATGAAAGGCTAAGATGATTTTCCTGGGATTCGAACCTGCAACCTGCAGATAACACACACATCGCAGCAGCGAGCATTCAACCCACTGAGCTATCATATCAGCTATTGTAAAATGCGCAATTATTATGTAGCCGATACCATTAAACTAGTAACTGAGATTTAACAGCAGATCAGTTAAGTTCATCTGCAGGTCTGGTGCAAATTTGGCTGCATTTCAAGCCTGCGTGCATCTACTTTTCAGGCTTCAGAGGTTGGCAAAATAGGGAAAGCAGCACACTCACAGGACAGCCCATAATCTGAGCACTCGTTACCTCATACATGCAAACAAACATCCTGAACAGATGGAAAAGAAAGACACATTACATCAGAGCATTAATTGTGGCACAATTTGTATTTGTATTTATTTTAATTTATATAGCGCTTTAATCCAAGGCGCTTTACATGAGGAACAAGAAACTACAACAAGCAATACATGACATTAAATCTAAACCAGAGAACATTACAAGGAGCAATTTACATCATTTATGAGGTTAGTTGCAAATGGAGAGGGACCAGGGCGAGAGAGGGGGGTAGGAGGTGAAGGTGGGGGTGGCTTCAATGGAGAAAAGGAAGAAAAAGAAGCTAATGGGGTGAGTGAAAGAGATAGGATTTTAGGGAAGTGCGAAATGAAGGGTAGGAGGTAATAGAGCGGATGGGGAGAGGAAGGCGGTTCCAATGGAAAGGAGCGAGAAGTTGGAAGGAGCGGAAGGGAGACGGGGCACAGGGTGAAGGAGGAGAAGAGAGAAGGAAGTGGTCTGCAGAGCCGAGTCAACGAGAAGGAGTATAGAAATTAAGAAGGGAGGATAGGTAGGGAGGGGCAAGACAATAGAGGGCTTTGAAAACTAGGCAGAGGAAGTTGAATTTGAGCAGGGAGTGAAATGGGAGCCATCCTAAAGAGTTAAGAGAAGAGGAGATGGAGTTGAGAGGTGAGAGAAGGCAGAGGGAGCGGATGGCAGAGTGGTAGATGGATTTGAGGGGAGAGAGGTGAGAGGAGGGGAGTCCGTGGAAAAGAGTGGAGCAGTAGAAGAGTCTGGAGAAGATGAGGGAGGAGATTAGGAGTTTAGTGGCATGAAAGCTTAGGAAAGGGCGAATTTTACCGATGTTGTAGAGGTGGAAGCGGCAAGATCTGGCAGTGAGAGAGATGTGGTTAGATAGAGAAAGACTAGTGAATGGCCACTTGATGTGCTATGGTCAAATATTTCTACACTGTACACAAGCTTTTAGGCAAAAGGATTTTGTCAAGTGACCAAGGACACCGAGATGGAATGTCTTGTGATGATCGTAACAGAGACACAACGGCAGAAAAAACATGTTATTACTGCAACTTGCGAAAAGCAAATTACATAAGAAATGGATGCTTATTCTACTCTAAAATTGGAACACCAGTGGTGGGCCGTTCCAAACCACAAGTTTCCCAGCTCCTGCATGAAAACATTGCTTCTTGACATTTGTTCTGAATTTGTTCTCTTTAATTTAGATTTACGCTCCTTATCAGACCCAGCACCTGTGCTTGTCTGAAAACTGCAAGTCAGACAGGCGTTGTTCACGCTCCTTAGATGAAACACAGCTTTTAACAAGATAGTATGGTTTACTCTATGCAGACATGTAATTTTTGAAGCTATTTTCAGTTAAATATTAATGCACCAGTCTTTTTTCGCTGAATTGTTCCCTCTCTCTTGCAGAACAGCAGCAGCATTCTGTCTAATAGTAATAGCAGCTCTTAATGGCTATTATCTGGGAAATTGTGATGGGGTGAGCTGTGAACGCAGCAAACGGTATGTTTATCAAATAAATATTTCAAAGTGAGTGGAATGCTCAATTCTTACAGGATAATGGTCGCACCATAAAACCTTTCTTTTTTTCTAGATATGGGTGGCATTCAGAGTCTGTTATGAACACATTGAGTAGTAAACCAACATTTGGTATTTTTCAACACACCCCTAACTTTGGGAAATAAGTGAACTGTGACACTTGGAGCTAGAGACACAAACCTTTCCTGGAATAAGTGACAGGACACCCTTGCACACCGTCACTTGCGCAAGCAAGCATTGCAGGACATTCACAGCAGAGATGAAAATGTGCGCATTTTGTAGGGAGGATAGCTCAGCTGTAACTTACTTGCCTTGGAAGCAAGATGACACGAAGCAACACAGGTTTGATCCCCAGGTCCGCGCTCAGAAACCTCTCGGTATTAAGTGTGTTATAAATAACCTATCATATCATATATGCAGTAGGCAAATGATGCTGAATGTGGAGGGAAATGCATACTCCTATTAATAAATATGGTAAGCTTTTCTGTGTGTGTATGTCCGGAACAGTTATGGGGGGGTATGGCATGGGAGTGCAAGCCAAGGACCCACAGACAGTTCTACACAACCGCCTTCATTTACAGAACTATGCCCCCCCCCAGCTCCATCAATCCATCGCAATCTTGACATGCAGCACCAACCCACGCTCCAACAATGCACCCCAATCCAGCACTAGGAGGACACCCAGCTCTACCAATGCACCCCATTTTTGACCTACTACAGCACGCCATGCTGTGCGTAGCTGGTACTCACACACAACTCCAACAATAGACCTCAGTCCTGACCTACAGCTCCCCCTGAAATTCCAGCACTGGAGGACACACAGCTCCACCAATACAACTCATTCCTGACCTGCAGTACCATGTGCTTGCCTGTGCATGTGCCTAGAAGCTTCAATGTTTTTGCACAGTTTCACCCAGAGCAAGACAGCCGGGCTACATGAAAACAAAAGTCACAGCACAGGCTCCAAGCAGAGATGCGGGAATGAGTTATGCAAATGCGCCTAGTCTCAGCAGTTACTTCACCTTGTGGCGGTGACCCACTATTAATCTGCCCCTTCCCTGCACACTCGACACATTACACATATACCCTTTATAGTCTCAAGCTTTACTCTCACTTCAATGTTTCCCTGAGTGTAAAAAGAAAGACCCCAAAAGCTAACAAAATGTTCCATGCCGTTCAGGGCCTACTAAACACAAAGTCAACATGGTCTAACTATCTACAATAGAGAACGATTTCAGCAGACGATGCATCATGCCCACAGAATCCAGATGTCTGCCCTGGAGCTTTCCCAAGAGCCCCAATGGCCTGCCTCCCTACCTCCCTACCCACCTGC
This sequence comes from Ambystoma mexicanum, assembly GCF_040938575.1. NCBI lineage: Eukaryota > Metazoa > Chordata > Amphibia > Caudata > Ambystomatidae > Ambystoma > Ambystoma mexicanum. Next base: position 185,867,199 of record NC_090937.1, read on the forward strand.
ACAGCACTCACACCACCCACCCAACTATTTAGAATGCCCGAGCGCTTAATGTTTGCCAACTTTTATACCATCTAGCTTACTACAGTTCGCCGATTACCATCGAAATGTCACTGTAGTGTCTATGCCATACACCCACTCTATGGCGTATCTGTTCTTACACCATTTCACTGAACTGAACAATTCTTTAACCTATGGACCAGGTTATCGAACAGCAGTAAAAGCTCCCCTTCCCCGCCCTGCCCTTTAGCATTGTGGCAGGTTTAGATCTGGAAAGAGGCCTTCAAATATTCCAGTGCTGTGGCTGTCTGGGGGACTCTGGGCTGACGCAAAATGATGGCAATGCCAATACCTGCCTCTTACTCAGGACTTGATGGGCGGCGTGGCCGGCGTGGGCCGTGGCTGTCAGCAGGTTGAGGTCTTGAGAAACACGACAGTGACTAGCCCCCCAAACTGTTCCTCGCCAGTGTGAACAGCACATCCTGCCATGACTCCTTTCCTTGCACCCCGTGACTCGCAGCCCTGCATTTCAATGTGAATAACATGCAAGAATGCATAGACGCAAAGAGTATAAGAAGCAGGACTCGCGCCTAGCATAGCGCATAGTCAGATCTCTTGGGGCTCTGAAACTTCCTCTGCATATATTATAGGCAACGCCAGCTGGGCAACGTCACGCACGAGCAGTGCACACCTTCATTTTCTTGCATTTTGGCACCTGTAGTTGTGTACTTCGTGTGGCATAAACACAAAGTGTGTCTGATGGAATGCAAATAAACACACAAGTCAGCTTTAAGTGTTTACGCCTCACGTGTCATTTTCTATATCTGTAGGGCAGCCCTCTTTAGTTAGTTGCATTTGCTCCCCAAGATGAATGTGACATTTGTAAGTCACTGTTTCTTTTTTTTCCATTTTCGGTTTGTCCTGCCCTGGTCCATCTTCCAAGCCCGTTGCCTTGCTCTATGTTCCTTGGGTATCCATGATGCCTGCTTCTCATGATGGAGCTCCAACGTGGCTGAAGAAACATGCCTCGGCCGGTATCTTTTGTTCACTTGCAGAAGGGATATGGCAAAGCATTTGGGGCTGGGCTGCTCGCGTAGGTGGCAGAATAAAGAGTAATATGCATATGGCTAGACCCCTCAAGTAAGGGAAGAGTGGAGATAGAAAATGAGAAATGAAAGCTGCCCAGAGGAACATACAGTGGTTATGATTAATGTAACTCCTTCTGGGCTTCTCTTTCTGCCATTTGCAAGTTGGTTTTCACTCAGAGAAGGGGAAAGTGCAACGCTGACATCTGTTATTCTTGAAATTGCTCGAGATTTTCTTCCCCTTTTTCTTGTGCCGGGTCCGTTTGGTACAGTCTCAAATGTGCTTGAAGACCACAGACCAGACATTAACAGTCAGCCATTGTGTTTCCTCCTCCCAATGCCCAGGCTTCATGGATCTAGCCAATGGTTTGGTGAGGAGGAGAAGCATGCACAACCACTTCCACATGTTCATGGTGGGACCATGAGCCAGTTGCCGCTGTCCAGCAACGACCCCATCTTCCTTATGCACCATGCCTTCATCGACAGTTGAATCGGTCCATGCTGTTTAAACGCTCGCTCGGTCTCTGCTTGCTACTCGCCGGGAAGGTGAAGGGCCAGGTCATACTCATGAGTTCAAGAATTATTCCCACCACTAAGGAACAGCTGGGGAATTCAAACAGCAGCCTTTTGTAAGGGCATCTTCCCATGAGTATTATGCAAAGCAACCTCTGGGGTGTCCACAATGCTATGCGTCCCCTAGCCCTAGGTGACAGAACTGCCAGGTGGTGGGAGGGGGTCTTAAAACCTTCATCTTGCTGCTTCATGAGCGGTTCAAGAGTGTTCGTGGTGGCAGGGAGGCATGCCTAAATAACATACATGTGCGCCAATGTACCACCAAGTGTGTGTGTGTTTGCGTGAGTCTTTGTGTGTGTGCAGACTTGTTTGTATACATGTCACAGCAGGTTAGGTTAAAACTTCCAGAGCTATTCTATGGACTTGTTTCTTACCTCAGCAGGACTGGCTCTCAGAGCCTCCTACACAGAGTGTCTCTCAGAACTTCGGTCTTTGACTTCGGGCCAGGCACTGTGGTCCGGTGTGCGATGTCGTGACGTGACGACTGATGACAGTCTGCTGCTGTCCTGCATGGTGTCAGTCATGGGCTGGCTCCCGTCCCATGGCCAAAATCATCATACCCAGCAGGGCCAGGGAGGCCCAACTAATATCCTCTCTCTCCAGCGAGAGTCACGTGATAGTAATCATCACAAATTGGCGGCACAGAGTCTGTGTCATCCCGAGCCCCCAGGCACAAGTTGCTTTCAACTTTGCGAAGTGTAACACATTTGTTGTTGTTACTTCCCACAAAGTTGAAACAACTTGTTATGAGAGTGAAGTGGGGGGAGATGTGCCGCGGCCAGGGCCCAGCCCTGCAGGCAGGAGGCAGCCAGGCCAGCCTCAGTAGGTGTTATAATATATTAGCACTTCACTTCATAGTGTGAGCCGGGGCAGGCCCGAGGCGAGCACGGAGCACCAGTCGAGTCAAGTGGCCGCACGGCGGCGGCAGCCCTCTGCTCTGATGCATGCATGCATTCATAATTAATTGTGATGCATGCATGCAAATCAAACCATCAAAGCAAGGTAACAAAGTGTGTGTTGTTACCTTGCTTTGATGAATAAGTATGCTGCACATCCCAGGCTCCCCCCACTCATAGAGAGAGTGTCAGTTTCCTTTGCGGCACCCAGCACGGCCCCGAGCCTCAGGCGAGCTGCTGCTCGGGCTGCGCCCAGGCCGCCACCACAGCGACGGCACTCACACACTGTCATCTACAAAATTTCACATGAGTTGAGACAACAACAATTTTTTTTTTTCAAAATGGCCCAGCTTGGGCTGCGCGGCACGCAGCAGACATGAGACGCTGCAAATATGTTTTTGACTAAACATTTTACCGGCAAAAAAAACGTCCCTCGAGTGGCCTCATGAAAACTGGCCCCACAGGTCCTCAAAGGTCATCGGCCAGTGGCCGATGACCCGATGCTGCCAGTCCAACCCTGGTCCCATCCCAATTAGAATGGGGACCCAGACCCCTATATATTTAACATCTGGTTCGGAGCACAGAGACTGATCATTACACGTACTGTGCGAATGGGCACCATAATAGGTGCTCAAGTGCTCTGCAGTAGGTGCATTCATCCCTTGTGTTCCCAACCAAGAATATTGGATACAGTCCCCAATAACAATACGGCAACGGGGCGAGACAAGTGCTGGAACATCTCGGTGCTGATAGTAGTGCACACTGCACATCAAGCATTGGTATTTGGTAGTAAGGGCAAGGGTGCACATTGTAAGAGTTCTGTGTGTGTGTCAGAACTGGAGTAACAGGCCATGATGCAGATCAGGCAAGAGGTGCATTTCACGTTCGCTGTAGATTATTTGGTACTGAGATAGTGGTACATTATCAGAGATTTCTGGGTATAATGTCAGTACCGATTGAGTTAACGGTGCACAGCACCATTCCGATAGAAATGCATTGCGAGAGAGCAGTGCAGGCGAGGATCGTTATTTTTCCATCATGTCTGGATATGTATCTATATAATTAATTTCTTTATGCATACAACATAGTACCAGCTATTCTGAAATACAAGCTGCTGTAAAATACACCATCATACTTGCATACATACGAATAATGTACCATCATTAGTATGTAAAACCTAATGCTTTTTATGTCATATTTCTGTGGGTGTGAACAGTAAATTGCACATTTTGGAAGCCATTTTTGAAAAATGTTCTCGTGGGGGAGAATCCCCACCCCGCCCTTCATGCAGGTTGGGGTCACTCGCGATGCTTACTCGCTCCTGTATTTCCCCACAGTAATATACGCCCCACCAACTTTCAAAGTCACCAGCCGCCCTTAGTTGCGTGCACTGGCTTATTGTAGCCGTACGGGTAAGGTCCAATGCCTGGCTGTTTCTATGTGACTGATATGTAGGAGTGGGTCTGTGTGTTTTATGTGTAGATTGGATGGTAGTTCAGGTTGTGTGCACTGGCTTTTTGTATCCATATGGGTAGGACCCAGTGTCCAGGTTTGTTGTTGTAAGCTTGTGCTACTTGTGGTGGGTGTGTGTTAGTGTATAGGTTGGCTAGCCCACTTGGCATGTATAGTGTTTGGTGGTGTGTTGGGGGAAGCTGGAACGGGCTGGTTAGTACATTGGCTACTCTCTAAATTCTTCTGTATGGTTAATCTACACAATTCTATGTAGTGATACGCATGGTTAATTTCACAGTCTATCTAAGTGTGGCACATGGCTAATCTTCAAAAAATGTATCTAAAAGTGCTGCATGGCTTATCTTCACAGATCTATCTAAATGTGCTGCATGGCTAAACTTGACAATCTAAGTGTGATGTGTGGCTAATCTTCACAATTCTATCTAAGTGGGATGCGTGGGTGGTCCTTACAATTGCTAGATGCAGAGTGTGACTACATGATACAAATGGGCTAACAGCAGAAAATTTCTACCTGACACAATTAGGCTAAAAGCAGAATATGGCCAGATGACACAATTGGGCTAAAAGCAGAATTTGGCCAGATGACACAATTGGGCTAAAAGCAGAATTTGGCCAGATGACACAATTGGGCTAAAAGCAGAATTTGGCCAGATGACACAATTGGGCTAAAAGCAGAATTTGGCTAGCGGGCACAATTGGGCTAACTACATATAGGTATATGATATTAGTTTATAGGAGAGGTGAGGTTTTTCACAAAAAAGGCTAAGTGCGAGATTTGGCTGACTAACACAAATGAGCTATAAGCGAGGTGAAGCTACCCTACACAATTAGGAAAAATACAAAAAATGCATATCATAGACAGATATGCTATATTTTTAATGGATAATAAGGGTAGTGGGGTTGTAATGGAGTACAGTAATGACTGCATTGCCCACGCACACCACACTTATCTTATCAGTCTCTGCTGGTTGACAACGGCAGGCTTCCCAGGTGAACACGGGCAAACACGGACTGGCACAGCTTCTTCAGGAGCTGCCCTTTGCCTTGGGTCCTTAGCCGTGGGCTGCCGTGGGGGTAATTCGCAAAAAGGGTTACTCAGGTCAATGAAGGTTAAGGGGTAGGCGGCTAGGCGGGCGGCTGTGGGAACAAGAAGAAACGGTGTGCCAGCTGGGACGGGGTTAGTGCACAAAGGGACACCTGACTGCCTCATCCAATTGCTAAAGAGCTGGGTGGGGAAAGGAAAAAAGCCAGAAACAAACAATGGACTACAGCACCAAACCAGGGCACTCTACAGGCAGACCAGCACAAAAAACAGGTTGGGAGTCAAAGGGAAACAACAAATAAATCACTCTGAAAATCTAAAAATTAGCCCAAAAAAGATTGCAAATCCCTCCAAAAGCAACCCAAATTCTAGCAAGCAAAAATCGGATTGTAATCAAAGAAAAGCACTCACAAAGCAGCTTCCAGGCCCTAACTTAACAACGTGTTTGAAAAAGATTTTCACAAAAGTATTTACAAAGGTTTTGTTTTTATTTTTGGGGTGAAATGATGAGGAGTACGGCATAGGTTTAAAAATACAAAGTGTTCTTGAACCCAAGTGGAAAAGTAGAGAACCTCTCTGTCCTCTGTGCACATGGGACCAAAGCATGGCAATGCTCTGAGGGTGCAATCACTCCAACTACTTTTTGTGGTATATTCTATGAACAGTTCTCAACCCACTACTGGCTCATGCACTCTGTTTTTTACGGTCAGCAGGTTACCTCAAAACATCTGGTGGCCCCTTCTTTCCTTTCAGTATTTCAAAACCTCTAACATTTGTTAGTGCTCAAACTTGTTTTATTGCACACTTTGTTTATCTTGTGTTGTGTTGGCAGATGTCCAAGGGCAAGAAGCGATGGTTTGCACATATTCTAACCCCACTTTGCATTGCGAAAAAGGATCATTGCAGTGTCAGCAGAGAATAGGAGACACACATCAGGGTTGCATAAATGTGCTTGCTTTAGCCGAATTAGCTGGAAATGTTTGTCATCCAGAATTTATCGGAAACTCACTTGAGCTCCCTTGTTAAATGTTTCATAAATTTCAGCTTTGATTTTATATTTGTTCGACCTAGAATTTTTAAAGAGAAAGTGTCAGGCATTTTCTATTTCTTTAGATCCCACCACCACTTCCTAGGATCTATCATTTAGTGGCCATGTAGAAGAGAAGCTCACCTTGGAAGTATGCAGTAATTTGCTTCAGATTGCCACCAGCAAGGTGTACCGACATGACCTTACTTCTTTGTAGGGCCTTTAGGAGCACAAGACAAGCCTGATGAGGAATCTAAGTAGTTTATTGCAAAAGGAATAACATAGTGCAGAAAAGTCCAGTGTAGGGAAGTAACGAAGTGTACGATGGGAATCAAAAAAGGGGAAAACCAAAAATACCTCAAGTTAGCTTAAAGCAGCTAGGACCTCTTTCTGAGTCCACTTGAGGAAAGGTGGAGGGGGGTGTTTGAGCCACTGTGGGCAGCATATAGGTGTACTCTGGCTACTACTGTCTCTTAAAGAAAGTCAAAATGTAGTATAGAGTATTTCACAAAGATTCAGGTCAGGGAAAGTCCTGGTTGTGGTCTTCTGTGGATGTCCAGGCGATGACCTTGGTCTTTGTGTTTTACGAATTGTGGGATCCCTAAACTCTTGATGGTAGAGTGTGCTGGTCAAGTCCTCTGTAGCCAACATGGTCTGGGTTGGTTGAACAACTGAAGAACTCCACCTGGAGTCAGAAGCAAGGCTACCGCTTGAGCTTGGGCTCTAGAGGAGGATTCAGGCAGGCCCCTTTTCGCTGGCTAGCTTCCTGTCCTTGTGCTCTGGTCCTCGGGGCAGCCACTTACAGTCCCCACCTATGGTATCCTCTCTGACCTGTGAGATTGCATCACCTCTTACCTCCTTCCACTCGTTGCAGATTCTGCCCTGGATCATTTTGATCATCCAGAACCTCCTTAGCCTTTACTTCAAGGGGAACCTATTCTCGTCCCTCCCCACTGTTGGTAAGGGTATTTAGCTCCCCCAAAACTGGTGCCGAGTGTTAGGGAGAATTCTCAAAAATGTGCCAATTCCTCCCACCATAGAGCCCTCCAGCACTTTTGCTAAACGTTGGGACTTTGAACTTTTCAAATCAATGTGTTTTCTGTGTTTGTGTCCTTTGGTTATGGAGTGTAACCAACTCCATAGGCATCATCTTTTTCATTTGTGTCACACAGCACCCTCAGTGCAGTGACACAGGGAAGCCTTTCAGGATTTCCCAAGGTATAACTACCTTAGCTGGGATAAACTACTGTTTCCCAGAACAGTGGAGTGAAATTGACTTCACTTAGTCCTGTACATTTCTAGACCCAGCACAACCTATCTTCCTATAGAGTGCTGGAGGGGTTACCTAGTATCCTGTTTCTAGATACTCATGTAACAGTCAAATGTTACCCTTTCCTCTCAGAATGGCTGGTGGCAGTGGTTTTACAACGAACTACCATGATTTTTCCCGACCGCAAACTATTCGTAGCTCCAGTAACGTTAAATTGCGGGAGCCATGTGTCATACATAGGTATTCCCTATGGAGAAGGTGGAGAATACATCAGTAAGCCAAGAATCACCTCCCCAACATGGCGGATTCTTTTCACTGCGATTATTTTAACATCTTCGTTGGTCTAGTCTCTTCCAAAATGGCCGCTTCTAACTCCTCCTTTATTACTAGCTTTCCAACCCAGAACGGCGCGTTACTTCAAACTTAACTCTGTGAAACTAATGGATCTCCGGGCGAAGTAAGTGCTATCTCCTTTCCTTTTTTCCTTTCTTTTCTCATTCATTTCTCCCTGCTCTGTAACTCGAGCTGCAGCACGGCTTCCCCGTGGCTTGCTCAGCACTTCCCATTCGCTTAGTTTGTTTGGATTACGACTCCGGAACTAATCTTGGGATCCTTTCAAAGTTTGTTCCCGGCGAGACTTTGGCTGCAGATACTCCGTGTGTATATTAACACATAATTTCAAACGGAAAAGCAGTGCCTTTCATACTCACTGCCATTCTGCCACTCTGAACTCTTATTGTAATTCTAGTCAAAATTAAACTAGGAATACGTATCTAAAACCCTTCTTGTTGTGTGACTTCTAACACAGTGTTTCCAAGGGGAATTTCTTTCTGAACTCGTCGGATTAACCCTGCATTGGACTTTTTGCCAATCTGTTTAATTTGTCAGACAGTCAATTTATATTTGCTATAAAGGCAATCACCCTCTCACAGACGCCAGGACAATCTACTACTTTGTGCATCACACCCGATCAAGACTTCCTACTTTGCGCAACACGTGCACCAAAAAGTTAATTTAAAGCAAAGGATATCTTGCAACTGGTAAGTCCACTGACTGCTTTCCTGATTTGTTTTGGCTGCTATTCTCCCTTGCATACCCCTTTATCCTTGTAACAAGAATACTAAGAAGGTTTCTCTTTCTCTTTATGCGTCTGGACCCAGAACACTGCAAATCCGCACAAAACTCTGCATCGCCCGTAAAGATAGGAAACTTTGCTTCCGGACCTACAGTCTGACTCTACGTTTGGGTTTTCTTCCCCAGGAGGGTTTCCCCTGCTTTACCTAGGATCTTGTTTTCACCTTATCGAGGTCACAGGTGGAGCTGGGAAAGCTCCCCACTGTTCATCCTTACCCATTTCCCTCTTCGCAGGTAAGGGTTCAGTGAACCTCTTTAAAAATATATTCATAGAAACTTTGTTGTTAATAAATAATTGCAAGAGTCATAACAGAAAGTAACGCCAAAAATAATAGAATAAATGGACCAACAAATACAACAAATGATGGCGGGATTGCAAAATCTCACCACAGAGGTCCAGACCCTAAAAAACGATAATGCCGTTCTCAGACAATTAATGATGCAACACCACGACTTACCACCAGGCCCATTACCGGGCGGTAAATATGATGGTAATCCAAAAAAACTTCGTGAGTTTTTAGACTCATGTGTAGTGCAATTCGCCTTTAAACCTGCTTATTTTCCTACAGACCGCATTAAAGTAGGCCATATGATTTCGAATCTTGTAGGAGCTGCCCTCGCTTGGGCGACCCCACTAGTGATAACCAATAATCCAATTTTAGATTCCTATCCTGGATTCATCAATAGTCTGAGGGCAATGTTTGGAAGACAAGAAGTAATCATATCAGCACAAGAGCATCTATTAGACTTTCGACAGGGGTCTATGGAAACGTTATCTTTTATAACCCAATTCAAACAAATGGCCCATGAGACTGCCTGGTCTGATGATGCCTTAATTACCTTACTACGTAGAGGACTCAACGAAGATCTAAAAGACGAGATTTCTAGACTGCCTCGACCTGGGAATTTCGCGGAAATGATCACTATGGTTCTCCAACTAGATTACCGCCTACAAGAACGTAATACAGAAAAGAAACGATCCAGAAACCCCCGCTTACCTGAAAATACTAAATTCCATCCCAAATCCTCCAAAGAAGAAGAACCCATGCAAGTAGGATCTGCAAGAGGCCCCTTAACCACAGAAGAACGAACCAGACGCCGTACTTTGGGTCTCTGTATGTACTGTGCCTCCAAAGAACACGAGTTAAAGGATTGCCCATTGGTCCCTCCTAGAAGATCGGGAAACGCAAATTCCCGGTCATAAGGGGAACTATGATCCGGGAAGGAAAACACAGTTCTCCAATTTCTACCCAAATGGTGCTCATCAAAATATCATTGAGAGTGAAAGATCACCTACTTGACAACATCCCAGCTCTGATCGATTGTGGAGCCGCAGGAAACTTCCTGGATGACCACTGGGCCCACAAGTATCATATCCCTCGTAGATCACGTTCTACATTCATCCCCGTAGAAGGAGTGGATGGTACCCCCCTCTCTTCGGGACTTATCAAAGAAGAAACCGAACTGATAAACATGACTATTTCGACCCATCAAGAAGACATAGCTTTCGACCTCATAAGAGCAGCCCACTATCCCGTGATCTTGGGTCTTCCATGGCTCCGACTACATAACCCTTTTATCAATTGGACAGCAGGAACTCTTTTTCTAGGTTCAGAACATTGTGTAAACCATTGTTTAAATGAGGGATCAGTAGGGTTTCACACCCTCCCGCCTATACCTCAGTCTCAGGAATCAACCTCCATCAAAGTGATGACAACCTTGCCTAACCATTATCATGATTATAAAGAAGTTTTTTCTGATCTTGAGTACAAAGAGCTCCCTCCCCATCGTCGGGACGATTGTTCCATTGACTTAATTCCAGACCAACCTATTCCTTTCGGTAGGATGTACATTCTGTCTCAAACAGAAAAAAATGTCCTACATGAATACTTGGAAAGCAATCTCCGTAACGGACTCATCACAGAATCTCATTCACCGGCAGGTGCGTCGTTATTTTTTATCCCAAAAAAGGATACAACTGAACTTAGGCCCTGTATAGACTACAGAGGGTTAAATAAAATAACCATTTCGGATAAGTACCCCATGCCCCTTATTCCAGACATCCTAGAAGCCGTGAGAGGAGCAACCATATTCACCAAACTCGATCTGAGAGGCGCCTATCACCTCATCCGAATACGCAAAGGCGACGAGTGGAAGACTGCTTTTAGAACCCCATTCGGACATTTCGAATACAGGGTTATGCCATTTGGTCTCTCCAACGCACCTGCCGTTTTCCAAAGGTTTATAGACCATGTTTTTTCAGACCTCTTACTACACACGGTAGTGGTATACATCGATGATATTTTGATTTTCTCCAAGAACCTCCCTGATCACATCATCCATGTTCGGGAAGCATTAAGAAGACTTAAACAGAACCATCTTTTTGCCAAACTAGAAAAGTGCGTATTTCATCAACCCCAAATCCCATATTTGGGGTACATACTATCCGCACAAGGGACACAAATGGACCCCACCAAAGTACAAGCAGTTCTAAATTGGCCCATACCACAAACCATAAAAGAAATTCAGAGTTTTTTGGGGTTTTCAAATTTTTACCGCAAATTTATTCCACAATTCTCACGTACCATTCTTCCCATCACTAAACTTCTTAAGAAGAATCACAAATTTGACTGGACTAACGAAACCCAGGAAGCCTTTTTGAAATTGAAACAGGCCTTTACTACAGCCCCCATCTTGAGACTACCAAATCAAAAACTACCCTTTATAGTTGAATCCGATGCCTCTAACAAGGCCATAGGAGCGGTACTAAAACAGATGGACACGGCCGGAAGAGAACATCCTCTCGCCTATCTGTCCAAGACTTTATCCAACTCAGAGGTCAATTACACCGTCCTAGAAAAGGAACTTCTGGCCATAAAAAAGGCCTTACAAGAATGGAGACATTTACTGATCGGAGCCCAATTCCCCATTGAGATAAGAACCGATCATCACAATTTACGAGTTCTACAATATACAGAAACACAAAATAGCCGACAGGCCAGATGGGCTCATTTTTTCTCATCTTATCGGATAAATTTCACTTTTATCCCAGGCAACACCAACATCATGGCAGATGCCTTATCTCGAAAACCCATCACTCACCAACACTCCTTTCAAAAAGAAAAGATGTTCCCAGACTCTACTTTCATCTATCTTGTTAGAGATTATTTATCCACTATCAAGGATGTAACTTCCACAATGGAACCCCTTATCACCATTGACAAGCAAAGATTCAATCTCATCGCAGAAGATGGATTGTACTTCCATGATTCCAAATTGTATCTTCCCACGGAAGAATTAAGAAAGGAAGCTCTACAAATGAATCATGACTCCGTTATCGCTGGACATCGAGGCGTGAAAGGAACCTTGTTGCTAATTAACCGACACTTTTGGTGGCCTAAAATCTCTCAAGATGTGCAAGATTATGTAAATTCTTGTGCAGTATGTAGCCAAACTAAGACGTCCCGCCATCATCCCTCTGGATTACTGGTTCAACCTTCTCTCCCCACCAAACCATGGCAACAAATATCAACTGATTTCATTGTTGATCTTCCACCTTCCAATAATCACACAGCCATAATGGTTACTGTTGACTACTTCACCAAGCTTGCTCACTTTGTAGCCATTCCCAAAATACCAACTGCAGCCCAAATGGCCACTATATTTCTCCACTCAATCTTTTCTAAACATGGCCTTCCTGACACCATAATCTCGGATCGCGGATCCCAATATACATCTCGGTATTGGACCCTGGTCTGTAAAACCTTGGGCATCAAACGTGCCTTAAGTTCAGGGTACCATCCCCAGACTAACGGCCAAACCGAGAGACTAAATCAAACCCTTGAACACTATTTACGATGCTTTGTGTCAACCCTTCAAGACAATTGGTCAGAACTCTTACCCTTAGCAGAATTTGCATATAATAACACCCACCATAGTTCCATCAACACCTCCCCCTTCTGTTGCACGTATGGTTACCACCCTTCCAGCATACCTACCATCACTCCCTCTAGTCCCCATAGTCCCTCGATAACTTCCTTGATGGATTCCATTAAGACAGGTCATTCAAAGGCCCTTACCGCTTTAACCCATTCGAGAGAACAACAAAAGGTACAGGCTGACAAAAAAAGAATGTATACTCCACCTCTTCAAGTAGGGGACCAGGTCTGGTTAGCTTCTAAATTCCTCCCCCGCCACCTGGTACCTTCCAAACTCTCACCCAGATATTTCGGACCTTTTGTTGTTTTATCAGCCATTGGAACCGTAGCCTACCGACTGAAACTGCCAATTTCCTGGTCCAGAATACATCCTGTATTTCACGTATCACAATTGAAACCCTATATTCCGGATCGATTCCAGAGAAAGCACATAACATCCCCACCGCCTGTCGATACTCAGTCTGGGCCTGAATATGAAGTGGCCGGCATCTGTGATTCCCGTTACTTTCGTGGTGTACTTCAGTATTTAATTGACTGGAAAGGATATGCTATATCTGATCGTACATGGGAACCTGCTTCACAGGTCCATGCTCCGGATTGTATTCGACGTTTTCACAGGTCACGTCCCTGGAAACCCGGTCCTAACCCCTCACAAGGGGGGCATACTGTCATACATAGGTATTCCCTATGGAGAAGGTGGAGAATACATCAGTAAGCCAAGAATCACCTCCCCAACATGGCGGATTCTTTTCACTGCGATTATTTTAACATCTTCGTTGGTCTAGTCTCTTCCAAAATGGCCGCTTCTAACTCCTCCTTTATTACTAGCTTTCCAACCCAGAACGGCGCGTTACTTCAAACTTAACTCTGTGAAACTAATGGATCTCCGGGCGAAGTAAGTGCTATCTCCTTTCCTTTTTTCCTTTCTTTTCTCATTCATTTCTCCCTGCTCTGTAACTCGAGCTGCAGCACGGCTTCCCCGTGGCTTGCTCAGCACTTCCCATTCGCTTAGTTTGTTTGGATTACGACTCCGGAACTAATCTTGGGATCCTTTCAAAGTTTGTTCCCGGCGAGACTTTGGCTGCAGATACTCCGTGTGTATATTAACACATAATTTCAAACGGAAAAGCAGTGCCTTTCATACTCACTGCCATTCTGCCACTCTGAACTCTTATTGTAATTCTAGTCAAAATTAAACTAGGAATACGTATCTAAAACCCTTCTTGTTGTGTGACTTCTAACACAGTGTTTCCAAGGGGAATTTCTTTCTGAACTCGTCGGATTAACCCTGCATTGGACTTTTTGCCAATCTGTTTAATTTGTCAGACAGTCAATTTATATTTGCTATAAAGGCAATCACCCTCTCACAGACGCCAGGACAATCTACTACTTTGTGCATCACACCCGATCAAGACTTCCTACTTTGCGCAACACGTGCACCAAAAAGTTAATTTAAAGCAAAGGATATCTTGCAACTGGTAAGTCCACTGACTGCTTTCCTGATTTGTTTTGGCTGCTATTCTCCCTTGCATACCCCTTTATCCTTGTAACAAGAATACTAAGAAGGTTTCTCTTTCTCTTTATGCGTCTGGACCCAGAACACTGCAAATCCGCACAAAACTCTGCATCGCCCGTAAAGATAGGAAACTTTGCTTCCGGACCTACAGTCTGACTCTACGTTTGGGTTTTCTTCCCCAGGAGGGTTTCCCCTGCTTTACCTAGGATCTTGTTTTCACCTTATCGAGGTCACAGGTGGAGCTGGGAAAGCTCCCCACTGTTCATCCTTACCCATTTCCCTCTTCGCAGGTAAGGGTTCAGTGAACCTCTTTAAAAATATATTCATAGAAACTTTGTTGTTAATAAATAATTGCAAGAGTCATAACACCATGTTTTTCAAGATGGCGCCTAGCCATCATTGCTAAAATGGTTCCCGGTCTTCTTTTTTCACCATGTCTTTGTGGAAAAGTCCTTCTAGAGTTTTTCTCTGCATGCCAAACCAGGTTTGGTACCTTTGTTCATTCGCCTTTGACGGGCTTGAGGAGTGAAACCCGCCTCTGGCTCCAGAGTGTCTGGGGTAGGCAGGAAGTTTGGGAGGTGTCCGAAACTCCCTGTGCTTAGTCTCCTAGGAGGCTCAAATGCACTCTGTGAAGATTGGCTGGCTGACTGGCCGGCAAGGACAGCCACCCTGCTGGGTGAGTGGCAGCTAGGCTGGAATGAATGGGAGAGAACTGAATAAAAAGCGAGTCTCTTGGCTTGAAAGGCAGAGTTGACCACTGCACGAAAGAACCGAAGAAGAGCTTGAAGAGGACGGCTGCTGCAACCCCTGGACCGTTGGTTTGCCCGGTGAAGCCCTGCTGCAGGTCCGAATCGTCAAGTTCGCATCAACAGAGAAGCCCTGCAAAGGACGACTTCTCCCTTTGAGTTGGTAGGACCAATCAACTCCTAAGTAAGCCACCTGGGCACCCATCTCAGAGCTGGTTGCATTTCCTCAGAGTGCTGCAGGAAACCGGGGAGCCGGGGAGAGGGACACCAGATTGTGTGCCTTACTTGTAAGCTGGCCGAAAGCGTTTGGAAGATCCTCCGGACTCCCACGACCTTGGACCAACTGAGCCTGGCCCCCCTTAGCTGAGTGTGGGATCTCAGAAGCAAGGACAGTCCACCTTGACAGCAAGGACCAGCGTTGTTACCAGTGCGGTAGCTGAAACGCGAAACAGCCACGGAAATTGAAGTTTTCCAGTTGGGAGCTTTTGACAGTCCCAGTGCAGTGCAGGAGTCCCCTGACATCCTCGCTCTTGTCCCCACGACTGACGCCCAGGAACAGCGAGATCTGCACGAACTGCCAGGAACAGAAGTCATCAGCTGCATCTTCTTCTTCACTGTAAGGTTCTGTAAGACAAGACTGAGATAACTTACCTCTCACAGCGAAAGTGCTTGAAACTTTTCAACTCGCAGGCCTAATCAGCTTGTGAACCAACATATGATTCTTCCTTTTACAAACTACTTCCAAGGACTTGTGCAGAGCCTTTTTTGTTTAATTACCAGAACCGCTTTAACCTATCCAAGACTTTAGCCCATTGACTTTGGCCTAGCCTATTGAATTGAATTGACTCTTCTGGTGAACTCAAAGTATTTGCACTAAGAATAAGTGTAGTCTTTTATGTTCTGATAACCTTTGCCTTTTACTCTTCTTGAAAAGTATTGAAGAATAGTTGTGTCTTATTATATGATTGCCTCCTTCTAAGGAATGTTTTATAACTGACTGATAAATAAATTAATAAGTATTTATCCAAGAAACCTTGAGTATAAGAGTTTATTTGAACACCTGTGATTGTAAATCTCTGTGTAACATCATTACTGCTCACATTCCCCTCTTGAGATAAGCCTGGCTGCTCAACACGCTACCAAAACTGTGTAGTACAGACTTATACCAAAGGTTGGTTTGCTTACACCTGTGGTCATAGTTGTGTGTAGTGTTGCCAAAGGGTACTGCATACAAACTTTGCCTAACATCCTGGATTTTATTGGAGCACTGCCCTCCAACCTCCTGACAACTCTCTCCCACCTGAGGGTATTGCCCCTTCTACTTGATGTCACATTCACCCTCCAACCTCCTTGATATATTTCCCCAATCCTCTGCCTGACTCACGCTCACACTTTCTCTGATGGTTCCCCCCTTACTCACTTCATCCATGAATGTCCCTTCGTCTGATGGTAACTCTATTTTCCTCCAACCTCCTCCGCCGCCCAACAAATCTTTTCCATCTGGTGACACCTCTATCTTGCTCCAGCCTTCTACAGACTCTCCCACCAACCCTCTCCCCTACTGCTCTCCTCTTAGTAATCCTCTCTCTAACCATTCTCCACAAAGTACTTTCTCTGACTCCTACCCAAACACCCCACCCTGCCAAGCAGAGCTGGCTGCATTATATAGTAGGGGCTCTCCTCCCACTGGGAGGTGCTTACTGGTATGCAGGACACATGTTGCCTGAGAGTTTTGCTGGGCTGTGACTAGGCCCTAAGTTGAGAATCATGTGGTTTGGAAGGGGGCTAGCCTGTGGTTACATGGAGGTTTGCCACACGTTCCAAGGAAATCACTACAACATTGTAACTGTGCCACTTTCATGGGCAGCACACGCATGAGTCACAATGAAAACGGATTCCCCTGGAATCTGTGTTGCAGGAGAACATGTATTTGCTTACTCGTGGAGGCTTGTGGAGGCTTTTAAAGTTATGTAACATTGTTTCTCTGAAGAGAGAGACCTCCCTTCTCCACAGGAGTGCTGGGCGGGCTAGGGGGGTTGGATGGCTCGCTACAGTGCCAAGCAATTCTATAGAGTCAACAGAGTATTGTGTTTCATTGAAACAAAAGAACTTGCAAGTGGTGTAATGCCTCCCTGCCACCCACTCTTTCATTCTACCACCTGATTCCCAGACCTGTCCAAAATGAATGAGTCCCAGAGCTTTCATGAATGATAGGGTAATACAAATAACCATATTCAACAGAGCAGAATATGCAAACCGTGTAACAAGGGAAAATGGCAGACGAAATGTTCCTTGAACAGTACAGCGAGGTGGCGGGGCCCAGCTCTAGTTTTGAGGGCCAGATACTTTAAATTGAGCTCGAGCCAGCAACTTGGCCCAAGCAAGCCTGAGCTTTGCCCAGATCACTCACCTCTGTCAGAGTGATTGCACTCTTCAGAAAACGCTGTGGAAAAATATTTAGGGGGTCATTCATAGAAATTTGCGCGCAAGTAGCGCACGAGGCTGGCGCACAGTATGCGCGTGCGAATCTCTGCGCCAGCCGCGTGCGCTAAAATCAATTTCTGCACAGAGCGTATTCATGGATTTTAGCTACCAAATCCAGCCGTGGTGCACAGTGGCGCAGCGACGCTGCAGCAGCGCCTGTTACGCCCCCAAGAACGCCCCTCGTGCCGGGAAAAGCCATCAAAATCCCCAATCCAGCGCAAAGGGCTGTGCTAACCCTGTACCAGCACGGCAAGCGGGGAACTTGTCTTACTGGGGTTCGCGGGAAGTTTCACAAGCGATAGGCCCTGTGCGAGTGGGGCACGTGTATTACTGGGGTTTGCGGGAAGTTTCACACGTGATTGGAGCAGGGTACGTGTATTTTGGGGGTACGCGGGAAGTTTTACATGCGATTGGCCCTGTGCGAGTGGGGTACGTGTATTCCTGGGGTTCGCGGGAAGTTTCACACGCAGTTTTGCTGTCAGAGCGGGGTACGTTTATTTCACGGCTGCGCGGGAATTTTCACACGCTATTGGCCCTGTGCGAGTGGAGTACGTGTATTACTGGGGTTCGCGGGAAGTTTCACTCGCGATTGGCCCTGTGCGAGTGGGGTACGTGTATTACTGGGGTTCGCGGGAAGTTTCACACACGACTGGAGCAGGGTACGTGTATTTCGGGGGTGCGCGGGAAGTTCTACACGCGATTGGCCCTGTGCGAGTGGGGTACGTGTATAACAGGGGTTCGCGGGAAGTCTCACACGCGATTGGAGCTGGGTACGTGTGTTCCTGGGGTGCGTGGGAAGTTTCACACGCGATTGGCCCTGTGCGAGTGGGGTACGTGTATAACTGGGGTTCGCGGGAAGTCTCACACGCGATTGGAGCCGGGTAGTGTATTCCTGGGGTGTGGGAAGTTTCACACGCGATTTTGCTGTCAGAGCAGGGTACGTGAATTTCGGGGTGCGCGGGGAGTCCTACACGTGAATTGGCAGTGTGGGTCCTCCCAGGTGTTGCCTCTACACTCTCCACGGCCCCTGCAGGCAGCCCACACCACTTGGGAATACCCTGCTCCCCTGGTCATGTCCTGCAGGCAGCCCATCCACCATGGGCATGCCCCCCAGCCAAGCCACATGTCACCTTGCACTACTGATCACCAACTCATGTCCCCTTGCACCCCCACCTCCCAGCACTGTGGGGCACCTGCCAGCAGGCCCCCACTCATGTCCCCCTGGACCCCCACCCCCCAGCAGTGAAATGCAGATCTTATGACACAAACCAAAAGTCAACTATGTACATCAACACATGTCCGTCACACACATACACTGGTTGGCATTGCCCACATTTACACATGCATCAACCCAATGAGCGAATCCCAAACATGGAACTAAAAAATGAAAATGTATTGTGTACATAAAATCAAAAATGAAATGAAAGCATACCAAAATATGAAACATGAAATGAAAAGCATGTGAAAAAGATGATTGAATGAAAATGATAACCAATCCAAAAAAATTAGAAAGGAAAACAGTCCAAAGTCACCCTCCAACAACGCAAATCCAAAGGAAATGTAAAAAAAAATCTCCATTGCTTCATGTTCATAATAAAAAAAAAGAGAAATCAATCCATAGTCCAACTATCTACAATCCATTGTCCAGAAAAAATAAATCCATTGCTCCATGTCCATAATGCAAAAAAAAAATGAATACATGATGAAACTATATACAATCCATTGTCCAAGGATGTAAAGGGTCCATGATCCCAACCAAACAAATGAAACCTACCTAACAAACTTCCTAAAAATACAACTATATACACATTTTTGTGGCATTGTCCATTGACCACAAATAAAAGGAAAACTAAAAGGAAACCTAACTCTAAAAACTATTTACAAGGGCAGCGGGCTAGTCCGACGGCTCACTTTTGGATGTCCCAGGCCAGTGCCAGGGCATCATCGAACTCCTGCTCAATGTCCTGGAGGCGGTCCTCTTCCATGGCCCCGAGGGTTCGCAGGGACGACGACATGTTCTCCTCCAACTACCTGCGAATTGCCTCGAGGCACTTGGCCCGCCTCAGGGCCCTCCGCATGGAGTTCTCCACCCTGACCATCGTGAGCCGTGCCTCTTCTGCCCGCTGCCGTTCCGCATCTATAGCATGGCCTAACTGCTGCCAAACGGAAGACACTTCCAGTCCTGGGTCCTCCTGCCCTTTGGCCGATACCTGTCCCTCCCGTGTCGAAGGCCCTGAGCCATGAAGGCTCCCACCTTGTTGCTGCTGCTGCTGTGCCTCTGCCTGTGCCCTGGCTCTTGCTGCCTGCACATCCTCCTCCGGCTAGGGTGCAGTTGTTGAGGTGGCCACCCCTGCTGGACTTCGGACTCCCGACTGTGGCAGGGAAGTGTCCTCCACCAGCCTGGCCGCAGGGTCAGAGGCAGCTCCACAGGGTACCCAGGTGATACATGGGTGGGAAGATGGCATGGAGGATGACTGGCGCGTAGGGGGTTCAGGTGAGGAGGGGGTCGCAAGGAGGTCCAGCACACGGAGGAATCCAGGACTGGTGACCCGTCCCAGCAGGTCAACGTGGTCAAAGAGGCACCCGAGATGACGTGCAGTCTCTTCACGAAAAAACTGCACGTCACCTCGCATGCCCCGTTGACGCAACGCTATCCCGGCCAGGACAGGCTCAACATGGTCCCGGATAGCCACGTCCGCAGGGAGAGGAAGGACAGTTGTTGTGCGCTCATCCCCTCCCTGAAGACGGGTCTGGAAGTAGGCATCCCTGCTGGTGCCAGATGATGCAGTGACAGGATCATTGACAGGATTGCACACAGGCACCTCCGCGGCAGCCTGTGCTGCCTCCTGTCCCTGGTCCTGCACTGCACCACTAGCACCAGTGGAATCCCCACCTTCAGATGCCGTGTGTGTCCCTTCCACGGCCTCCTCCTCCACCAAACCCCCCACCAACCTGGATGAATCCATGCCATCTTCCTCCGTCGGACCCTGTGGGGTCTCAGCTGCTCCTTCTGCTGCCGAGGAGTCCACCTCCAACCTCCGCCTCTTGGACCTACCTTCGGCAGCTGCGGACTGGGACGCGGCACCAGACTCCTCACTCCCTGACGAGATGACAATCTGGGAGGGGAGCCGGGCCTTGCATCTCCGGCTGGCGGGACGATCCCTGCCGCTGTGCTCCACAGCACCCTCTCTGCCCTCTTCTTCAGTTGACGCTGCAGACAGGGAGAGATAAAACACAGGCATCAGGGCACTGTACAATGGACTGATACACACATGACAGTTGCACATGAGTGGCAATGTTTAACTTCAGACACGGCATCACACTCCATGACACACATGTCACTTTAACTCACACACATGAACATTTCAACAGCAATATTGCACCAGGCAGCACCATCCATACACATACAACAGCATGAACAGCCAAAGGTGAGCCTGACATCACATGAAACACAAGGAGTGCACTAGACATGCACAGACACCACCACACTTACATGCATGTCTACATCTCCTCTAACTGTTGCAGTGATGAGATCGCCATACATGTCACATCTGCCATTCATCCTTCTACATATCAGTGTCACGTGCATCCATGTTGCATCACAGTTGCACACTTGTCAGATACACATACATGCACATGTACACAGTGCAGATACATGCATTATGAACCACCATCCATGCCACAACCATGCCAATGTACATACACAGAAATTCAAACATGTGTGCTCCCACACCTGCATTTGCCCAGCATGCTTACCAACACATACACCATCAATGTGTCTCACAACTGAGAGAACTCACATGTGGCAGCCTCACGCCCATGTTCATACACATCCCTACATGGCCCTACATAAACACATGTGCAACCTGCACACTACTGGCACACCACGACACGCACAGCGTACTATCAACATGCATGTACACTTACCGCTCGACTCCAGAGGGGTCTGCCTCTCAAGGATCTGGATGTAGAGCGCTGGGCATATGCATTCCAGGACCCTCATTTGATGGTTCGACACCTGGCCCCGGCGCCCCTTGGCATCCGCTGCCTTAGCGAGGCGCCGGGCCTTGTTGAGGGTCCTGGACCTGAAGTCCTCCCAGCGCTTCTTGGCATGATGTAAGTTGCGGACTGCCACCCCCTCCGCGTTGATGGCAGTCACAATGTCCATCCAGATCCTGGTCCGTCCTTCATTGTCGGCGCTCAAACTTCCAAAGAGGGCATCATACTGCCCAAGACTTGCTCCACCTGGACACCAACTTCGGTGGCAGTGAAGCTGGTGGCCCTCTGCCTCTCTGGCTGGGGGTTGCCAGTGCTGCCAGATGGTGTTGTGCTGGACATGGCAACCCCAGAGGCAGGACTGGGTCCTGGGGCTGGGCTGTGGAGCGATGGAATCCCAATCGGGAGTCTTCGGTTCCAGCAGGGGTGGTCACAGCAACTACACCCCTGGCTGACGTGCAGGCATCAAATGGCAGGGCACGTGGGCAGCAGACAGTCAGGCAGCAGCAGATGGCAGGTGGGAGCATGCTCGGGGCTCTGGGGGGCAGTAATTCGGCCTTCTGGGCAGGAGCGTGCTCTTCCGTGTGTTTTCGCGTGGCCAGCTTGATACTGAGTGATTTGGCACGTGAAAAAATTGCACGTCAGCGTGGAATTTGAGGAAGGGCCTTAGCGCATAAGCGCGTCAGCACACGCACGCGATTTCATTGGACCAAAGGCCCTAAGCGCGTAAGCGCATAAGTTACATTGCACGCGTGGGCGTTTCCCTCATAGCACGTGATGACAGAGCACACGTGGAAAAACTGCACGTCCGAGTGTCATCGTGTGTAATTGCAGGAAAGCGCCCGCGTACACGCGTATCTGACGTGTACATGTGGGCCGGTTTAAAAGCTACTTGTAGAACGCCATTTCCGTGTACGTGCTTTTCGTAGCGAGAGAGTGGGTGAAATCTGTACTTCTTGTCAGTTCACACGTGATTACTTCACAGCGTTTCTAGTTCGTACTCCCTGTTACCTCTGACAGCTCTTTTCTGAATTTTTGTTGGGCTTGTTTCCTCAAACAGAGTTCACTTCTCCTTTTGTCCTGTCTCCTCAGACAGCGTACCATTCTTCTTTTGGCGGGGGTGTTGCCAACGCGCACACGCGCGTATTTTTCACGTTCTTTTTCCAGGCAGACGGTGAGTTCCGCACGTACATTCCGAGGTCATTGTAGGCTGCGTGGATTACGTGTATGCTTATTTTTGTGTTTCTGAGTGCCACAGCGTAGTGCGGGTTTATTTTTTCACGGACGTGGTCTACGAGGGGTTGCGTGCACGTTAATTTTTGATTTTGGGCTGCCTGTAACGCTCACCTGATTCTCGCAGAGGCGCCGGTCTTGACTGGGCGACTACCGTATCTTCAAAGGTGATGTGTAGCACCCGGTTGGCTCTTTGGGCTGGACCTCTGTGCACTGTATGCCTGACGTGTAGAGTAAGATGTCTGCAGATAGAAAATATGGGGTTAATGAACTGGGGTTATTGGGGTGTCCCTATCTCTTTCCTCTTCTCCTCTCCTGTAGATCCCCAAAGGTTAACGCTCTCACCTTAGGTAAGTGAATGCCGAGCTCTCCATCTGCCTCGGGGCAGGGTGCTGTAACCAGTTTCTTCACTGGATAGGTAGCGCAGGCCTCTTGACTTCAGAGGACTGCTGTCCGTCGTTTACTGCACGAACGGTAAGTTTCGAGTCATTCAAATGTCTTTAAAGTCTTTAGTAATGATGTCTCTTGTTTTGCAGGGTTCCGGCGATGGCGGATGACGGGCTGAAGTGAGTTGAAGATGGAGCCCATGTGATGAATGGAAGCGCCTGGAAGCACGTAAGTAAGCGCTTGTTGCCTGCTTCACTATGCGCTCTAACTGTCTTTTTATTTTGCAGGTACGAGTTCGGAGCGGCTGCAGGGTGCCGGAATACCCACTGGATTAGATGTGGAAAGGAGTCATGGCACGTGAGTATTAAAGTTCCCCAATGTCTTTAAACGCACCTTGTTTTGTCTTTCAGATGCGGGATGCAGCGCCGAAGAGTAGGTAAGCCTTTGCCTTTCAGATGCCGGAATGCTAACCTGTTCTTTCTTGTCTTTATAGGTGTTGCTGAAGACTGGATTCAGGATGGTAAGCCTTTGCCTTTCAGATGCCGGAATGCTAACCTGTTCTTTCTTGTCTTTATAGGTGTTGCTGAAGACTGGATTCAGGATGGTAAGCCTTTTTCCTTAGGCCCAGGACCGGATGCAGAAGACACGATGAGCGTTCTGCTGCAGAGGTTGCAGAATAACGCAAAGCAAGATTCATCCACCGGGTGTGGTTTAAATAGCCTCCTGTAGTGCTTAGGTGTCTCCTTCCACAGCCACGCCTAAGTAAGAAAAGAGTTCCTGGTAAGAAAAGAGTTCCTGCCTTCCAGAAGAGTTCCAGTGTTCTGAATCTAGGGAGTGGCTCCAGCCCCACCCAACAGGAAAAGTAGTTCCAAACAGAAGAGGATCAGAGGCTCAACTGGCAGGCAAGTAAGCAGCATGGTCTGCTGAAGGTAAGTCCACCCAAGCATTATGAGCCCGGCGCTTCCAGCGCTGGGACTGGGCATATTTATGAGCCTGGTGCCACTGGCGCCAGGACTGGGTCCAAAAGGTCCCAATTGGGACTGGTTGGCACTCGGAACCTGGGTTATGGATCTGCTTCCAAGGGAGTTGGGAAAACCCTGACCTTTTGGAAGCAGAGATCATGACAGTACCCCCCCTCAAGGCCCCTCCCAAACCGGGCTTCTCCGGGGGTTTTGGCTTGTCAGGAAATGTTCGGTGAAATCTTTTGATTAGGCGAGGAGCGTGGACATATTCAGCAGGTTCCCAGGATCTCTCTTGGGGGCCGTAGCCTTTCCAGTCAATTAGGTAGAATAGTTTAGATTTGGAAATCTTGGAGTCCAAAATGCTTTTGACTTCAAACTCGAGTTCTCCATCCACTAGGATAGGTTTTGGAGATTTGGTTAGTCGGGTTTGAGGTTGCACGGGTTTTAATAGAGAGACGTGGAAGACCGGATGTATCTTCATGTGCGGGGGCAAGTCCAACTTGACCGCTACTGGGTTTACTATGGTAGTGATGGAATAGGGACCAAGGTATCTTGGGTTGAATGTGCGTGGCCCTTTTAGAGATAGATATTTGGTGGATAACCAGACTTGATCCCCCACTTGATAGTGAGGGGCTTCCTTCCGATGTTGATCTGCTCCTTTCTTGTATTGTTCTTTAGCCCTTTGAAGGTGAGAAACAGCTTCCTTAAAGGCTTGGGTGATTGTAGAATGCAGGTAGTCTACTGCTGGTGTTTCAAGATCTTGGAGGGGATCCAACTCCGAGGTTCGAGGGTGACTGCCGTACAAAAGAAAAAATGGGGTTTTCCCAGTTCCCGAATGGACAGAGTTATTGTAGGCATACTCGGCTATCCAAAGGATATCTTTCCAAGTTTTTTCAGTTTGTTGCAGCATGCAGCGTAAATACTGTTCCAGAGTTTGATTGGTCCTCTCGGTTTGTCCGTCGGTCTGAGGGTGGTGACTGGTCGATAGTCTCACATCAATTTGAGCCGACCGACAGCAACTTCGCCAAAAATGAGAAATAAATTGACTACCTCGATCCGAAATTAGAACCGAAGGAAAACCGTGCAGTCGGACGATGTTTTCGAGAAATTCCCGGGCCAGAGTTGCTGCTGTTGGCAAGCCTTTGAGCGGAATGAAATGCGCCATCTTGGAGAATAAGTCCACGATTACTAGAATCGTATTGTATCCGGAGCATGGAGGTAGATCGGTGATGAAGTCCATAGAAAGCGTATGCCAAGGGCGAGGTGGGATGTCAATAGGGCGTAAGAGGCCTGCTGGTCTTTCCTTTTGACTCTTGTTTTGGGCGCATACTCCACAGGACATTATAAAGTCTCTGATATCTTTTTTCCAAGACGGCCACCAGAAGTAGCGCTTGATCTTTTCTGAGGTCTTGGCTATACCGGGATGACCTTCCATTAAAGAGTCGTGATAACAAGAGATTACTTTTTTCTGTAAATCTGTGCTGGGTAGGTATAATCGTTCTTGGAAATACAATAAGTTGTCCTTTACTGCAAAGTCCTTTCCCTGCAGATGCCAATTCTGTATGTCTGCTGGAGTTACAAGTTGCCTGGCTTTATCCTTAACTTCCTCTATGGATTCTGTGGCGATTACACCTAGAATTCTTTGTTCGGGAATGATTGGTACAGGTTTAGGGTTGACCAAGTGTTCTTCCACTCCCATCCGAGAAAGGGCATCGGCTTTACCGTTCTTTGTACCAGGTCGATAGGTAATTATGAAGTCAAACTCGGCAAAGAATAATGCCCAACGGAGTTGCCTAGAGGATTGGGCTTTTGCGGTCTTCAAATATTGCAGGTTTCGGTGATCCGTAATCACAGTAACGGTGTGTCGGGCCCCCAGCAGATAATGCCGCCAAGCCTTAAAGGCAGACTTGATAGCCAGAAGTTCCTTGTCAGTAATCGTGTAATTGATTTCAGGAGGCGAGAATTTGCGGGACCAAAATGCCACGGGATGCAACTGATTGGTTACCGGGTCCTTTTGTGATAGAACTGCCCCCATGGCAAGGCTTGAAGCATCAGTTTCCACGATGTAGGGGAGTTCGGGGCGAGGGTGTTTTAAGATTGGTGCAGAGATAAATTTAGTCTTCAAATCCTGGAAAGCTTGTTCCGCCTCGGTAGACCATTCAAAACGTTTGTTTTTCTTTAACAAGGCAGTGATGGGCTGGACTATTCGAGAGAATTCGGGGATAAACCTGCGGTAAAAGTTAGCGAAGCCTAACATGCTTTGCACACCTTTTACGGAGGATGGTGATGGCCATTTGAGAACTGCATCGACCTTCTTTGAATCCATACGCACTCCGCCAGGTGATAATATGAATCCCAAGAATTCAACTTCAGTCACGTTGAAAACACATTTTTCTAACTTAGCGAAAAGTTTGTGTTGACGCAATCTTTCGAGGACCATTTTCACGTGTTTCCGATGTTCAGATTCCGATGAAGAATAAACGAGGATGTCGTCAATGTAAACAACAACACATACATCTATGAGCTCTCTGAGGACATCGTTCATAAAATATTGAAAGGCGGCCGGGGCATTGCAAAGTCCGAAGGGCATGACCTGATATTCAAATAGCCCATACTTGGTGCGGAAGGCCGTCTTCCATTCATCGCCCTCTTTTACTCGTACCAAGTGGTAAGCTCCTCTAAGATCCAGCTTTGTATATATGCATGCTTTTCTGACTTGGTCCAGGAGTTCAGGGATCAAAGGTAACGGATATCTATTCTTAACGGTGATCTGGTTCAGGGAGCGATAATCGATACAAGTTCTAAGGTCTCCTTCCTTTTTTGGAACGAAGAACAAAGCTGAAGAAGCAGGGGACTTGGAAGGACGAATAAACCCATTTGCCAGGTATTGATCCAGGTATTGTCGAAGGTGAAGGTTCTCAGGCTCGGTGAGGGCATAAATTCTACTACAAGGAGGAGTAGATCCAGGTATCAGGTCTATCTGGCAGTCATAAGACCTATGAGGAGGTAGAGAGTTAGCCTGATCCTTTCGGAAAACATCTTGGTATTCTAGGTATTCGGGAGGTAACTGGGGAGTCTCTGAAGAAATTGCGGCCAGTGCAACACCAGGTGGAGGGTGACAAGTAGAGACACATTCTGGAAACTGGACCGTTCTTGCTCGCCAATCGATCAGAGGATTGTGTTTCTCTAACCAAGGTATTCCTAGAATAATCTGAAACTGAGGGGCCTTGATCACATCGAACACGATCTTCTCATGGTGTCCATCTTGACTTACTAGCGTCACCTCTTGAGTGGTATGCGTTACTGGCCCGGAGGCTATCTCCGTACCATCCACCGTAGTAATGACGTCCTTTACAGCCTTGGGACAAAGAGTTAGATTCATCCTCAAAACCATTTCATGATCCACATAATTGCCGATGGCACCGCTGTCGACGTAAGCTTCAATTGCATGTAATCGATCCGGATTATCAGGGCTAATGAGGACCATAGGTATCACGAAATGCGAGGTCACGGAACTGGTTTTCACGCTCGGCAAGAGGACCTCTATTCTTGTCGGGCGAGGTCGTTTCCCTGCTCAGAGTTTGTAACTTTGGTAACTGCAGCTCCTACTGCCTTTTTGGCAGGTTTCACCGGACAGTCTCGAAGAAAGTGCCCTGAGTTTCCGCAATATAGGCATAATTGCAACTGTTTCCTCCTTTCCCGCTCCCTTTGTGTTAAAGGACCTTTCAGACCCCCTATTTGCATGGGTTCCCCGGAGTCTACTCCTTTGGAAGGAGTTGGCGGTTTGGAAAATACTCGAGCATCAAACTTGGAACGATCGGCCTTCCTGTTCTGCAGCCTGTGATCTATTTGAACGACCAAGTCTATATAATCCGAACAGTCTTGTGGGGGATTCACTACTTGGGCTAAAACGTCTTTGAGCTCTCCACGTAGACCTCTATAAAACAGCGTAATCCTTTTGTCCTCAGGCCATTGAGTTTCCACTATTAGCCTATTGAAAGATGCAATATAAGCCAAAAGGTCTTGATTACCCTGTCGCAATGAAAGAAGCTCATTGTCCAAGGCCTGCCCCTGTGAATGTCTTGCGAACAGTTTTTCCATACTAAGCTGAAAGGCTTGAAAATCATGGAGAACCGGATCATCTTGATTAACTAGAGGGATCGACCAGTCTGCCGCATTGCCACTAAGGTACGAAAGTACAAAAGCTACTTTTGCTTGATCAGTTGGAAAGGCTGCTGGCCGGCATAAGAAGTGCAACCGGCACTGATTGATAAATACTGCAAACCTCTTTGGGTCACCAGAAAATCGTTCGGGCGG
Organism: Ambystoma mexicanum; assembly: GCF_040938575.1. Classification (NCBI taxonomy): domain Eukaryota; kingdom Metazoa; phylum Chordata; class Amphibia; order Caudata; family Ambystomatidae; genus Ambystoma; species Ambystoma mexicanum. Next base: position 185,895,275 of record NC_090937.1, read on the forward strand.
AGCCAGAGGTACATTCCCAGGTAGGTTGATCTGCACTGGATTCATAGAGGATGTTGAAGGAAGATTTGCCCCTGATGCGGGTAACGGGGTCTGTCCGGCTTGTGACTGTAGCACTTGTCTAGCAAGATTGTCTGTTCTCTCCTTGGAAATAATTAGTTCCCTTCTTAGAGCATTCGTTTCCTGACGAGCTGCATGCACTTCTGCCCTTAGTTCCCCAAGTAACCGGGCTAGGGGGTCAGTATCCAAGGTTTCCTGGGCGAGAGGTTTGCGGTAGGCTTTGCGTTCTGTAACGCTCACCTGATTCTCGCAGAGGCGCCGGTCTTGACTGGGCGACTACCGTATCTTCAAAGGTGATGTGTAGCACCCGGTTGGCTCTTTGGGCTGGACCTCTGTGCACTGTATGCCTGACGTGTAGAGTAAGATGTCTGCAGATAGAAAATATGGGGTTAATGAACTGGGGTTATTGGGGTGTCCCTATCTCTTTCCTCTTCTCCTCTCCTGTAGATCCCCAAAGGTTAACGCTCTCACCTTAGGTAAGTGAATGCCGAGCTCTCCATCTGCCTCGGGGCAGGGTGCTGTAACCAGTTTCTTCACTGGATAGGTAGCGCAGGCCTCTTGACTTCAGAGGACTGCTGTCCGTCGTTTACTGCACGAACGGTAAGTTTCGAGTCATTCAAATGTCTTTAAAGTCTTTAGTAATGATGTCTCTTGTTTTGCAGGGTTCCGGCGATGGCGGATGACGGGCTGAAGTGAGTTGAAGATGGAGCCCGTGTGATGAATAGAAGCGCCTGGAAGCACGTAAGTAAGCGCTTGTTGCCTGCTTCACTATGCGCTCTAACTGTCTTTTTATTTTGCAGGTACGAGTTCGGAGCGGCTGCAGGGTGCCGGAATACCCACTGGATTAGATGTGGAAAGGAGTCATGGCACGTGAGTATTAAAGTTCCCCAATGTCTTTAAACGCACCTTGTTTTGTCTTTCAGATGCGGGATGCAGCGCCGAAGAGTAGGTAAGCCTTTGCCTTTCAGATGCCGGAATGCTAACCTGTTCTTTCTTGTCTTTGTAGGTGTTGCTGAAGACTGGATTCAGGGTGGTAAGCCTTTGCCTTTCAGATGCCGGAATGCTAACCTGTTCTTTCTTGTCTTTATAGGTGTTGCTGAAGACTGGATTCAGGATGGTAAGCCTTTTTCCTTAGGCCCAGGACCGGATGCAGAAGACACGATGAGCGTTCTGCTGCAGAGGTTGCAGAATAACGCAAAGCAAGATTCATCCACCGGGTGTGGTTTAAATAGCCTCCTGTAGTGCTTAGGTGTCTCCTTCCACAGCCACGCCTAAGTAAGAAAAGAGTTCCTGGTAAGAAAAGAGTTCCTGCCTTCCAGAAGAGTTCCAGTGTTCTGAATCTAGGGAGTGGCTCCAGCCCAACCCAACAGGAAAAGTAGTTCCAAACAGAAGAGGATCAGAGGCTCAACTGGCAGGCAAGTAAGCAGCATGGTCTGCTGAAGGTAAGTCCACCCAAGCATTATGAGCCCGGCGCTTCCAGCGCTGGGACTGGGCATATTTATGAGCCTGGTGCCACTGGCGCCAGGACTGGGTCCAAAAGGTCCCAATTGGGACTGGTTGGCACTCGGAACCTGGGTTATGGATCTGCTTCCAAGGGAGTTGGGAAAACCCTGACCTTTTGGAAGCAGAGATCATGACACTGCCTGTGCGTTGCATGACCCGTCATCTTCCCCCAGGGGTCACAGACAGCCTTGTTAGAGCACTAGGGTATGAATTCCATCTAGTATCCTACCTCTTTGATCCCCAATTGCCCAGGACAATATTTTACTGCAACTCCCATACGCACAACAACATCAGTGCCATGGTTGGGAGGCGACCAAGCAGTAAGGGAGGCAAAGGTGGCCGACCTTCAAAAGGTGGGCGTGGTGGGCGCGGTAGGGGACGTGGCCGGTATTTGCAGGGTGCCCCTATACCCCCATGTGTGGAGGAACAATCAGGGACACCCATGCCCCCCCCCATGGTTGAGGGAAACGTGGCTGACACCATCCCAGCTCAGCCCCTGTTGGACCAGCCCATTGTGGCAGCTGACCTGGCACAGGATGACTCCCTGGCTGACTTCCAGGTCAGCAAGTCTAGGCCATGTGTGGTGGTACAAGTTGTTGTCACCAAGCCACGTGGATCTGGGGCAGCTATGTCATCTGCTGCCCCAAGTATGCAGGGTGGGGAGGCTGCAGGCGCAGCTGCAGCTCCATCCGCCCCAGCTCTGACTCTCCCAGCCAGGACAGTGTCAGTCCAGGTCCATCAAACTGACGTTCCCCCTGCCAACCTTACCCTGCAACCAATGCCTGCATCAAGACCTATGGTCATTGTGCATTCCCACTCTCCTACTACCCAGTCCATCGGTGATTCTGCTCCTACTGACCAGAGCGGCGTAAGCCACTCTGGCTCTGCTCCACCTTTAAAGAAGAGGAAGAAGGGTACTCTGGCACGACATGCTGAGACCCCAGACATGGCTACACACTCCGGTACCTCAAGGAAGCCTTGCTTTAATGAGGCGGAACTTGATGCACTTGTGTCCTGTGTGTCGGCACATAGCCACGAAATGCTGGTGATTGCAGGGTCCAAGACCACAATTGGTCAACGTAAGGCACATTGGCAGATCATCGCCGACCGGATAAGTGCCCTTGGATTTGTGAGGCGCACAGCTGATGATTGCTACAAGCGGTGGAATGACCTGAAACGCAGAGCAAAGAACAAGCTGGCCTCAAATCATGCCGCTACTCTGCTGACTGGCGGTGGGTCTCCACAAGAGGACAACAAACTCACTGAACATGAGTCTGTTGCTGGGGCCTTCGTCACAGAGAAATAGATCCAAGGTGTGGGAGAACTACCTGATTATGATGCATTGTCCGGTGAGTGCCCATGCATGTGTGTGTAATGCTTGTGTATGTTGTTTGGGTGACGGGTTCTGATTGAGTGCCAGGTGAGGGTGTGTGTGCCTGAGTGGTATGGGTCACCCATGTGCTTCATCCAAAACATTCAGCGGCCTTGGATTTGGGTGTGACAGTATCCCTTCTGCCCACAGTAGTAATTTAGCGCAACATTACGGCAGTTGCCCTTGAAGTGGCATCTTGCAACAACATTGTTTGTATTTTTCAGTGTTCGTTCAGGCTGATTGTTTCAATTCTCCCACTTTTGCTACGCATTCCTCAGCCCTATTGTCACATTTGTGACATGCTTCTGTCATTGATGAACCCCACATTTGCCCCCCACATGTGTTACCTTGTTAGGTGAATGATTTTACCAATCAGGCTGATTGAGTATTGGCCTGATCACATACATTTTTGGGGCCTGTTTGAATGTGGAACATGATAGTTGTTTCCTGTCATGTTGAAGTGCACAACCATTGATGTGTACATCGGCCTGCAATCACTGTATTTTTGTACACTGGATGTGTTGCAGTGTGTGGCACATGCCTATTTTGTCACACTATGTAGCATTTTTCATCTCATCGTGTCCATCTCACATGGATGGCTGACAGTATTCATTCACTGACATATGGATGTACTTGTGATGGCATGTGTGTGATGGCATGTGTCATGTATGTGTATTGGAGATGCCACTCACAGGCCAATGTGTGATGGCAGTGCTACCCAGCATGCAGCAAATGTGTTGCTCTTCCATCTTGGTGTTATCAGTGTCTGCCTTTTGCCTCCCCTTCCAACTCAGTGACAGTGCACGCATGGGAGGGTTATAGTCATGTGGGACATGTGTAAATCATGTACTGGTTCTGTAGCTTGTCAGGCCTATTTGTGTGCTATGGTGCTAATGCCTGTTTCCATTTTTTGTCTTTCATCTTTTTGCAGGGGATGACGCACTTGATGCTGTTGAGGTTGAGGAGATGGTGCAGACCCAGGAGGGATCTCAGGCACAACCGGGCACCAGTGGGGGGCGTGGTGTGGTGGTGGGCAGGGGAGTTGCTAGGTCTGGAAAAGACCCGGGGCTACGCTGATGTAGGTACTGTTGGGACTCGGGGCTAGCTAGTCTTTTGGCTGTAGCTCCTGAGATTCTATCCGGGGCTACAACCAAAAGATCAGGGGCTATAGCCCCCTTAGCCCCCCCCCCAGCAACGCCCCTGGTGGTGGGTGAGAACCCAATCTTGCTGCAGACCATTCTGTCCAGGGGTGTCTCTGGGTGCACCTCCCCAGATGTCCAGCAAAAATGTACAGCAGTGGCTAACTCAAATATCTTGCTGCTAAGTTTCAAAGCAGTGTCAAACTCCAATATCCAGCTGAATTTAAAACATAGGATATGGTCTAGTGTACAGCTCAAATGTATAGTAGAGGTGGATGCAAATATCCAACAAAATTCAAAACAAAAGCTATATTCTGATGCACAGCTGAATTTAAAAACATCGCACATGGCACCTGGATTCAACACAATGGCTCATTTCAGAGCGCAGCAAGATTTAAAACAGTGGTGAACAGCAGAGAGCACCTAGATTCAACAAAATGGCTAACTTCAGAGCACAGCTACTTTTAAAACAGTGGCAAATACAGTGGCAAACTACAGAGCACAGCAAGATTAAAGCAGTGGTAAACGAAACGGGTCACCTGCATTCAACAAAATGGCTAACTTTAGAGCGTAGCTTCTTTAGAGATCACCTGGATTCAACGAAATGGCTAACTTCAGAGCGCAGCTACTTTTAAAACAGTGGCAAATACAGTGGCAAACTACAGAGCACAGCAAGATTAAAGCAGTGGTAAACGAAACGGGTCACCTGCATTCAACAAAATGGCTAACTTTAGAGCGTAGCAACTTTAGAGATCACCTGGATTCAACGAAATGGCTAACTTCAGAGCGCAGCTACTTTTAAAACAGTGGCAAATACAGTGGCAAACTACAGAGCACAGCAAGATTAAAGCAGTGGTAAACGAAACGGGTCACCTGCATTCAACAAAATGGCTAACTTTAGAGCGTAGCAACTTTAGAGATCACCTGGATTCAACGAAATGGCTAACTTCAGAGCGCAGCTACTTTTAAAACAGTGGCAAATACAGTGGCAAACTACAGAGCACAGCAAGATTAAAGCAGTGGTAAACGAAACGGGTCACCAGCATTCAACAAAATGGCTAACTTTAGAGCGTAGCAACTTTAGAGATCACCTGGATTCAACGAAATGGCTAACTTCAGAGCGCAGCTACTTTTAAATTTAAAGCAGTGGAAACTACACTGGCAAACTACAGAGCACAGCAAGATGTAAAGCAGTGGTAAACTACTGCTATCACCTGGGTTCAACAAAATGGCTAATTCCAGAGCACAGCAAAGTGTAAAGCAGTAGAAAACACAATTACAAACTAGTGAGCGCAGCAAGATTGGCTAACTTCAGAGATCGCCTGTATTCAACAAAATGGCTAACTTCAGAGCACAGCAGCTTTTACAGCAGTAGCAAACACAATGGCAAAGCACAGATCGCGGCAAGACTTAAGGCGGTGGCTAACTTCAGAGAACACCTGGATTCAACAAAATCGCTAACCTCAGAGGACAGCAACTTTTAAAGCAATGGTAGACATGATGGCAAACTACAGAGCACAGCAAGATTTAAAGAATGCATTGCTAAACTACAGAGATCACCTGGGTTGAACAAAATGGCAGCACAGTAAAGATACATGTTAATAATAATGTAGTGGCATGATTTCAGAAAATCAGCGCAGGCTGTTCTGCAGGATCCTGCCACCTTACCTGATTGTTGCAGGAGAAGGACTTTGCAGGGCACTCAAGGCAAACATGGCAAACAGGTAGTGGGGGTGCCAACTCGCTCTCTCCTACCCCTCTATCCTTTTCAGATCCGCCTGAGTGCCTGGAACGGTGTGTGGTATAAATCTCATTAACATAAGTCGTCATCATCTGAACAGCTTCAAAGGTACTGTGCAGATTCCGACATTGGAGAAACAATGTGCCACTGGGTGTCGAAAACTATGATACAATGCTCTCGTGGTCCCTTGAAAGGCTACTGAGGCTCCCAGAAAGCAGGCCCACAACAGATCAAGTGCAAACCAAGAAACCACGCAATACAGAGCCGCTATGATAATCAAAGCTCATCGTATCAGGCTAAACAACTCGCCATCTTTGCATGACTCGACAGCAATAGAAACCCCAACATCACCAACCTAGAACCTGAGAGTTGCAAGAATGAAAGAACAAGAGAACCGGCCATTTCCTGCTATGCACACAAACTCTGGACTCCATCTTTCATGTGCTTCAGGAAGTAACTGAAGATACTACTCTCCAAGAACACGTCATCGCCCTACATCCACTAATAGCACTTTTCCCCATTCTTCCCGCCCTGCCCTTCTCCTCCTGTATTGTCCACCTTCTGTAGGCAATGGTCCTTGCTATCTAGCTAGGTTTTGTTCTATTGAAATCCTATATGGAATATGTTTTCCTAGTCTGGCCCGGGCTCCCAGCGGCACTGAATCACTCTCAAGGATGCTCAGATGAAAGGAGCTACTGCTGCACAGTGCATGCCGGGCTGCCCCACCTTACCTTCCTGGGCAGATAGCTCATTCAGTTAAGTGCTCATCGCAGACATGGCACAATCCTTTACTTTGCAAGAATGCATCCCAGCAAGGCCAGCTCAGCCTCTCATCCTTCCGAGGTCCATACACTGAGTATTGTTAAACTGGGTAATAATAACACCTCTTGAATGAGTGAATGAATAAATGAATGAATGGATTAGGAATTTGAAATGCGCGACTTAGACCCGGTGGTCTCTTGGCACTTGTAGGGAGATATTCGGTGAGGGACACAGAAAGAAGAGACACCCTGAAAAGAAAGAGAACCATCACCCGCCTAAGGGAAAAAGAAACGTTTTCAGTGCCTTCCTGAATGCCAGATGGTCAGGAGTAGCACGCAAAGAGTGTGGCAGTGAATTCCACAGAGTGGGGGCGGCCACCGCAAAGCCCCCCCCCCAACTCCCACCACAGTGGCACAGGAATAGCAGGGCTCAGGTAGCAATAAACGGTAAGCCACACGTAACTGACTTGATGGAACATATTTGACAAGTTTATCAGCTCTCATTACAGTGCACAGAAACAGGAGTCCAGCATACCACACTATATAAAAACATGCTATTATTCTACATCAGAGCCCTCCTGTGCTGCGACTGCTGAAGAGCCCTACTGAAGGCTACTGCAGAGTAGAGGCAGGGCACACTCTTTTATTTTGAACATATTGACCCTGGCCTTCTAATAAGACATGGATAATGATAGACTCATGAGGGGTCTGAGGAGTTCCCAGTGGTGAATTCCACCAATTTATGAATGTGTATGTTGTGTTCGCGGTTGCTTAATCACAGGGGGCGTTGAGCCCTAGATGGGTGTGGGAGGGCATTGAGCTATTTACCAGCTGTGAAATAATTGTATAGCTTTTAATTTGCATTTTCAGTTTTGACCGCGAATATTCCCTCTCCCGCGACCCCCAGAGCTTTTCCTGGTCTTACCTATTTGACCTAGTTGGCAGTCTACAGGGCGCACTTGCTTCTGGGATGTGTTGTTGCTTCTAGTTTCTGGGCATGTAAACACATGGGCATTTTGATGGAAGCTGTCTGTCGGAGGTACTCTTTTACTGCGTTGGTTGGGGCCAGAGCTGGTAGGTCTTGGACAGCGGTTTTTACAGTTCTTCATAAAGACCTTAATTGCACAATGGTCAGGGCGCCCAAACTGCAGACATGCCCTTTTCTGGCACGTGCGCCCTGCTCCACTTCATGAGTCTCTGGGTGTGCTCTTATGTCACGTATGCACGGAACAACGTTACTAGGCGGGGTTTTAAGCTTGATGTACACAAGATGTAAAATGCAATTACTAAAGGCCTAATTCACAAAGGTGTTGTATAATGGCAAACCCTGTTGGAAAAAGCTATGTAAACTAGGCCCTACGTGTATTGGCATCCCACTCAAGGGTTGATGAGCCAAGACTTGTAAAGTCGCCACTGGATGCACTCCAGCCTTATCACCTGGGAAGACGGGACTATCATTAACCAAGGCACCAGAAGAAAGTCACAAGGACTTTATGGCTTCACAGAAATGCACTGCCAGGAGCCATTGCTGGAAATTGGTTTGTATAGCCAAGCACTGCGGAGAGGCAGGTAGGTGTATGGTTTTGTAACATGTGGAATTGCATCATAGTTTCTCAGTTTGTGTACAGGTCTGCTTTTATGTCAAAGCAGCAGAACGGTCCGCCCTGTACTTCAGGCAAGCGTGGTTCCTGCTCAGTGGGAAATGGCGGGCTTTTCGGAGCTGTATCTGGGAGCTGTCTCTGTAGGGAGCGACGGGGTCCTAAATGGTGACTTGGCTTTTTCCGAATGCCACCTTAACACAGCAGAAACTGATGCTGGTTGGTGGGAAAATCGTGGACTCGGGGTAGAGTGAAACCAAGAAGGTTCAACGCTCTGCTAATGCATCATGGGATAAGAAGTGGAGGACGGGTGCCAACGAGTCACAAAGCAATATTTGGGGCAGAGCTTAGGGAGAGTCTGTCAGGACCTAAGAATTGCAACTAGGTTAGGAACCTTTGAAAGATTTGTGACATAAGTAACCGATGGAGAGGCCTAACAGGCGTGAGTTTTGGTACCTGACATGAAAGGGAGCAAACGACATGTATTAAACAGGTGTTCATAATATAATGAAACAGTTGTCAAAAAATATACTAAAATATACATTTTTAAGTATAAAAACAAAATAATATCAAACATGGCCAGTGCAGGGTCAAAACTCGATAAAGTAGCTCATAGTGCCAAAGTGCCTGTTGCAAAGATATCCGTCCGCCACACAGGTCAGAATTTCCCATGGCAGTAAAATAGCTAAGGGTGTTACTTTGCCAGCAGCGGCAGCAATCTGTGCAACATGCAGGCAAGCATCTCTGACAAAACTCAAGGCCAGCAGCCCTATTCTCACTATTTCATCCCCAGCGCACCTCAAAACATGTAGTACCCATCAAATAGAATACATTGGAAATCCTCTTCTTTAAAGGGTAGGTGTGCTTAGCAATACAAAGATTTTCTTCGTGCAACACTCTGCAGTGATAAGTCAAAGGGAGGCCTTCGTGTGCTGTGTCGATGTGGCTCCCTTTTCTGCTCCAGTGCCCATTTTCACCATGAATATCATCGTGGGTTTGCAAAAAAAGCAAGGAAACCCCTCTTTCTTGCAATGCGATATTAAAAGAGGCCACTTCGGTTAAAAAGGCATATGTGGCCGGCTCCACAGAGTAACCATCGCTACAAGTTCACTTAAAAATCGGAGCCACACAGCCATGGACTATTGGTATATGAACTAGCTGAAAAGCTTGTTTTTTTTTGCCCCTTATAGAAAATGATTGTTGAGTCAAAGAACAGTGCAATTTTATACATAGCTTTATCACCAAAAACCAGCACCCCTCCTGGGTTGTCCAAAAAAAAAATCGAATGGAGAAATGACCGTTTATTTATTTTAAATGCGGGGGGAGACCCTACATAAAAGAGGTGCTAAAACAGGTGTATTCCGTCTGAATCAAAAAATAAAGGAAATGACGAAAATTAGTCATTGGGGAGCCGCCTATGCATATGACAACACGTACTGGCTCCATGCCGTCAAATTACGATATTTTGGGGTTGTTTTGCAAGTTCAAGAGTGCAAAAACAGGTGTTAAAAAGAGGTCTAAATGTTTTATGCCACGTTTTGCACCTGTTTTTACATCTCGCGGAAGCTTAGCAACAAAGAATGACATTACTATTTTGCCTGCCGAAAAATATGCATTAATGCCAGCATATCATTTTCATCCTGATGTTAATTAATGCATATGATTCTGGCCGAATACCTGTTTTAGCACCTGTTTTATCTAGAGAGATTCCATAGGAATCCATTGTAAATATATTTTTCAAGGGAAAATTGTGGGAGGGAATTTACACTTTTGCACTTCAAAGAGCCAAAAAAGCCTGCTCACCTGTCTTTTCGAGGTTTAACAATGTGTTTGCACTTCATATTGTGAATGACCAAACGTGCAGTGAGTGGGCCAAAGTGAATGTAAGCGTACATGTATGCGCTCCCCTTCATGCAATTTGCAAATTCTTTTTCTTATTGATTTAGCTGAGCTAAGTCAGCTTTTCAATTTATCATCACAAAATACATTAGTCACTTAACAATACAATTTATAAGAGACGTTAAAAGGTTAAACTATGCACAATGATGTTTCATAAAAGTAATATGTATACACATAAGCGTGAACCATGTCGAGCACAACGCAATTATTGTTTGACTACATATTTTGATAAACAATTCACATTTCAGTTTCATATCTAATTAAGTGGGTTAGTTCAGGAATTTTGGTCCTTGTTGCTCATGTTTCGTCTAGCCGCAGTGAACCTAACCAGGACATTAACATCTCATGACATAACAACATATGAAAGACAATATAAGAGGACATCAAAGTAAAATGTATCACAATAATATTTCATGAAATGCAATATGTAAACATATAAGCATAAGACTTGGCTAATCACAGCACAATTATTACATGATTGCATACTTAGATGACCAGTTCACGTCTCTGGTTTGTCATCTGAACTATAGCTTAGTTTACACAAGAGTGTCAGTTCTTTTGTTCAATCAAATTTCATCTAACCGCAATGAGTTTAGAAAGGAGATCGTTGCAATTGCTAGCGATACTCTCTTCATACAAAAAATCATCTGCCATAGAATATCAGCATCGAGAATTTTAAAATGCTCAAAGTGTCCTTTTAAATAAAAGGTATGTTTATCCTTTAGCTCTTGACATTCAACCATTACATGTTTGATAGTTTCAGGCTGATTCGCATGATTACAATATCGGCAAATGTTCTGGTCCACATTGATGATTTTCCGATTGGTCAATATATCTTTGGTGGGCCACAGGTTAAATCCCATGCGCAGTATTTGATTTCTAACATGATTCGATGGACATTTTTCAAGATACAATTCCAGCGTGTGGTAACTTTTTGCATTAAAGGGGTTATTTGAGAAGTCCTCATGCATCAGACACATTTTTCGCATTTTTATCCAATCAACTTGAAATAATTTGAGCTTAGCACGCATTGGACTCTCGAGCAAAAGTTGTAATGAGATATCTGCATCAGCGAGTATATTCATGACAGCAGATTTCCACACCTTTATGAACTCATGATTAGTTGTGTGGACATATGAAGCTAATATATAAAAGAGCTGTTTCTATTCAGATGCCAATAAACACTTCCTGTATAATATAAACATTTTCCATGAATATTTGGAATAGAGTGAGATCAGGCCCAACTCATGTCTCATTATGGCAGTTCGTGCACATTGGGGTAAGAGTAAGCAACTCTTCCAAAATCTCCCTTCTAGTTTCACCCAGAAGGTCTGTAGGAGCAGCGGTTTAGTTTCTGCTCTATAAAGAACTTGTGGTACAGCTTTTTTATTATAATACGTTAATAATTGCACACAGAAGAATTCAGCATATTTGAAATGAATTATTTTTGCCTGCGAGATGGCCATATTCATTTTAGTCTCAATGGATCTTAAATATGGGAGATCAGATGATTGATCGTTGATGTTCGCACCTAGACGATCACAATATCGTGAGGGTATTGTCAGGAAGTGGAACCTCACGGCATGTCAGTGGAGGGAGGGCACAGGGATTGGGGTGGCGAGCTTGGCGGGTACCCTAGTGCATGAGGCACTGGACTACAGCACCCAGGCAGGCACTGTGGGGCTTGTAATGCGTGGATTCACACACACAGTGTGAACTACCGCATTGTGGTGTATTTGGAAAACAGAAGCTGATAAAAGACTCACAGGACCTACACTGACTGATCGACAACAGTGAGTCTATCCTTACAGTCCTGCGTTTGTCCCTCTCTTTTCCTGCTCCGAGATTTCTGTACTTCAGTTAAGTTGTGTGTGTCTTTCCTGCCCTCAGATTGCCTGTTGACTTGACTCGTCCAAAAACCTGTGGTATGTGTTCTCTTGCTATTTGATTCTGAAGAAATTCAATGCATTACTAACTGCATCAAAATCGGATGCTGGCTTTAATGCATGTGGTTTGTATGGCAGAGCTGATGGGTGTGGCAGAAGCAATAATTTCACTCCATAATGCCACCATACAAATCAATGAACATATGGCGAACAGCAAAAAACATGCATATAACTTTTAGGCATTTCTTGTACGCATGCTCTGTCTGGTAATTCACAAGGAAAATAACCCCAAATATGTTTGGACCCTATGACGTTCTTCAGATGTAATACAATTTCTAGTTTATTTATTTATTGTGCTTAGTTCAATATCAACTTTGTTTACAATTTGATAACAATAACATCTTAGAAAAACATAATCACATAATAATTCATCCTCATATAACAATTAATCCTTACAAAAAACCATGATAACATTTGTAGTTAACATTTAAAAGATCAAAATAATATTTTAAAAAAATCTAATTTCCAAGAGGATTATTTACACAATATTTAAATTTAAGCATCTAAAAATATGTAACCAAATGCGGTAACGTGCAACGTGCAGTGAGGGAAGAACAGAATTTAATTTCCAAAATTCAATACTCTTGATTTTATCATAATCATGGACAAAAGAGCCCAAATTACACATGTAGTAACTACCCAACACCCGATATTCCATCATCACGTGTTTGGCAGTTTCCAAAGGATGTCTCAATTTACATATACAACAGTATCTATGGTCCAACTTGATTTTGAACCTAGGATCAGGTACAATCAGAACTGTAAGCTCATTAGAAGGTGATCTCAAGATTAACTCCCTCACATCTGAAATGGGACATTATAACAAATATAACTGTGTAGACTTAAACTTATGGATCACCTTCTATACAGGGTGGCCACATTTCAACCCGATATATGGGAATAATTCAAATTCTAGTCCCAGGTGCCTACCTTCTTCCCTAAAAGTTGCGTAAGCTGATAGTAACCCTCAGTCAATGCCCCAATATCAACAGCTACAGACCAACCAATCTGCACCTATTTAATTTCACATAATTCATAGTTCTATGGGACCTGCTAAGAGATTCAGTACCAATATTTTCAGCGATCTTGGTCAGTAAAGCACACCTCTTTGCATAAATTGCTTTCAGGTATATCTCCCCTCTTCTTTTCAAGGCCATGCCATGCAAAGATACAAGCCCCAAAGCTAATCTAACTAATTCCATAGGCGCTGATTGTGGGAGTTCCAAAATTCTCTTCCAAAATGTCCCCTCCAAAACATTTAACCATCCCAGGTCCTTCAGAGTCGAAGCTTCTAAACCGTATAAAACTACAGGACAGACACTCTATACAATAGTAACAAGACCATAAGTCTGTAACCAGCAGTTTGCTTAGTAAAATTGTTAAATAATACACTGAGTTGGGCCGCCTTTATGCATTTAACTGAAATCATTTACGTATAACCTAGGGTCCTGCCGATCCCAATACCCAAATAGAGGTAACTATCGGCATATTCAATTAAACCTAATGATATCATAAATACTGGTTTCCTTACCAGCCGACTAGCAACCTACATGACTCTCGACTTATCTAATTTGATTTCAAGATCATTTTCAGATACATACACACACAGTTCTTTAATATGTCTTGATATACCCATAATCGTGTGCTCGAAAAGTGCCAGATCGTCAGCGTATGATAATCAAACAATATGGTCACAGCCAAGACTAGGAGGGCAATTTGCAGCAGCACTTAATCTGGCTCGCAAATCTGAAAGATATATATTAAACAGAAGTAGGGCCAGCAAGCAACCTTATTTGACCCCAAATTTTTGTGGGTACTCACTCGGTAAAGTGGCCCTCATTACTTAACCTTACTTGGATCCCAGTATTGGTATGTAATGAAATTATGATCTGAAGTAGATCTGGAGGACACCCCAATTTCCTCATTTTATCCCACAAAGTCTTCAATTGACTTTTCAAAGGCATCCCAGAAGTCAACAATTATGCCGTACAAGATTGGGCTGCCCATACCTTTTGCCTGAGTAATTAATCTGTCAATCAATCATAGATTGATTGACACCCACTGTTGTAAATCTCTTAACACAAAAGAAGCAAACAATTTCCCTGTCAAGTCTAATATTGAAAGTAATGTATAATTCATAGGTGATAATCGGGAGCCCTTTTTATAAACCGGAATTAACAAGACAACACGCCATGAATCAGGAATAGATCGTTCCCCCAAAAGACCTTAACAACCAACAGATACAACAACTTGGCCAAAGCCTCTGGATTAATTTTTAAAACAATACTAGCCAAACCATTAGGACTAGGGACCATTCACTTCTTTCGTTTACTGATCGCCGCTTGGTTACTTTCCTGATCCAACTCCAGGGCCCATGGACCAGAGCCAGAGCTCACCATAGGCACATTCTGCTCTTTTATATTCATATTTGCTGAGATGAATCTCGCCCAGGGCTCTTTATCAATAGGATTAGTAACCAAGTTCTCTTCCGTCCCCTTCATTGCCCACAAAGTCTGCCGCCTAGAAGGGATATTCCCACTCTTTTAAAGTTACAAACATCTGCTGCCACTGGGCAGTCATACATGAACACTTCCAGCATTTGACCCATTTATGATGTTTATTTTTGACTTTCCTAATGTGTTCTATAATCTTACTTTCCTCTGAACGTACTCTTTTCACGTACCAAATCTCCCTGCGCATTAAGCGCTCAGCATCACAAATTTCCCAGTCGAACACTTGACCCGGCATTCAAAGGGCCAACAATGTCATTTATTTCAAATATCAATACTTTATGTAAAAATAAATGAAATTATGCAAACCTTCCTCTCCTACTTCCAACTATTTGCAGTAGCTTGCAACAGACAGCACACTTGAGCAGGCACTCAGTAGCCTCCTTCTATTGCCATCAGGCATGCAAGCTGGACTCTGTAATACATCATTACAGATTAACAGGCCGATTCATGGAATTAATGTGCGCTGAAATTTTCAGCACAAGCGTGCAAAAGCGTGCAAAAGCGTGCGAATCGCAGTGTGAGTGCTAAAATCGCAGCGAAACCCACGCACAGTGATTCATGGAAGTCCGTGCGCGTGTAAATCCCAGGATGCGCCAAAATTCTGCGTGTCGCACGCTGGCGCACACGTCTCCAAACAGCGTGCGCTACGCGCACAGCGAAATCGCACATAGCGCGGCGCACACAACAAAAGTAGGAGGAACAGAGAGCGTGACACGTGGAATGGCGAACAACGCGTGAAAATGTGGGCATCACGGGGGAAGTACAGGAGGGAAATGCGCGGAACGCCCACACGCACGTTCAAAACACGTATTCATGGATTCAAACGGGGCTAACGCGTGCGCCAAAAAAGATGCGCTAATCGGGAAACACGTACGCCAGCAGGAAGCAGGCGTACGTGGACCCACGCAGCATAAAAGTGTGCGCAAACAACAAACAATGCCAGGATGAATATACTGTTCCTAGCAGCAGTGGTCGTGGGATACCGCAGGAGGAGGAGGAGGATAGTCAGGCCCAGAATTTTCACATCCAGAACCAGCCTCTTTGGCATACCTGATGACCAGGTGTATCGGAGGTACAGGTTTCCACCTCACATAATACTCGACCTGGTGAGTGAGTGGGAGGATGAGCTCACATCACCCACCCTGTGCTCCCAAACACTCAGCCCCCTGGAGAAGGTCCTCAATGTACTGCACTTCTTGGCCACTGGATCATTTCAGCGGACAAGTGCTATAGTGGGGGGGGTGTCACAGGCCATGCAGTCACACTGCCTACACCAGGTCTTGGCCATCATGACTGCACGCCCATCAGTCCGCAGGCACATATACCTGCCCAGAACACCTGCAGAAAGGCAGGCTGCCGTCCAGGATTTCTATGGGGTGGCACAATTCCCCAAAGTCCTAGGTGCCATTGATTGCACCCATGTGGCTCTACGTCCCCCCAGGGCATCAGAGCACATCTATAGAAACCGCAAGCACTGGCATTCCATCAACGTCCAGGTAGTATGTGATGCCAAGGGAATCATCACCTCAGTATATGCCAACTATCCAGGGTCCACCCACGACAGTTTTATTTACAGAATATCAACCCTAAACCGGGACCTAGAAGCTGGGCGGCATGGCGATACATGGCTGCTCGGTGAGTATAAATGCCACAGCACATGCATGCATGTCAGATACTGAGTAATGTCACAACCACAATAATGATACCCATCACCACCTCCCCAGGGGACAGTGCCTACCCTCTGAGCACCCACATGATGACACCAATTTGGAACCCCACCACGCCACCCGAGGTAAGATACAACACAGCCCACATTGCAACCCGGGGCATAGTGGAGCGCACATTCGTAGTGCTCAAGTCACGCTTTCGCTCCCTTGACCGTTCTGGCGGGCAGCTGTTATACGCTCCCCCAGTAGTGTGCAGGATCATAGTGGCAGCATGTGTCCTGCACAACGTTGCAACACGCCGGGGCCTGCCCGTGAACATTGTGGTGCCCCCACATCCCGAACCACATGCACGGCCACTGCGCATGGGAGGGGAAAGGGCACGGGGTGAGTCAGCCCATACGCAGCTGGTGGCTAATTACTTCACCTAAAATCACACCCCTGTGGAGTGCACACAGCCCTGGCACATACCATCTGACAATCAATGATGATGACATAAGGGACAGTCAACTGTCACAACCATACCAGCCTGAGATTGGTCACCTGGAAGTGTTACATTGTGTGCATCCCTACCTACACAAACACCACCAATGCTGTGTCATCAAAAGACACACTTCTATGCTGCTAAATTCATTACCCCCTTGCAAAATACAACATGACAACAGTGCCATGTCACCCAACCCCTCCCCAGCACCGCCACCCAACACACCATGGCATGTCATGCTATGTGAGAGCAAACAAAGCAATCCCCAAAACATAACACAAGTGTCACAAAGTACAGTGTCCCTAATGGAAACTGGCCACACACAATATGCTCCCAGTAATGTAGAACTAACAACACACATGACCAAATACTTAGCAACAATACAATGCAGCTACACAACCTCAAAAATAGCATAAACATGACAGTACGGATTTAAAGTAGTGGTAGTCTTACAACCTGATTATGCCAGCACATCGACCACTTCCAACTGTACAGTGCTGCTGCCACGCAAATGTGTAAGTGCACTGCTTACAACATGAACTCCATCTCCAAAGTAGACGTCCTTGTGAAGACATGAGGAATGAACCTGTAAATTAGGAGGAAGACATGGATGCACAAGCACATATCAATACACCATGCAGTGTACAATACAACAACAATATCCACTAGGAATGTATACACAGTATTGACTACAGACTGCCCACACAGCTCATGGGAGTCCAACGTCACTGTGTAAGTCACTCTCACTTGGGCACACCCTTTGCAAGCCCTTGGAAACGAGAAGCAGGAGGTGTGTGTGTCTCACAAACTCAAGCATCTACCCCAAACTCAGGACAAGCCTGCATGTGCCCAGCCGGTATACAGTGGATGCCCACGGGAGCCACACAAGGCAACACACTGTAAAAAAAAATCAAAAATCAAAAATCAAAAATGGCCATGTGGGGGTCAGGGGGGGAGGCCACCCAGGAGGTCCGAAGACAGGGTGCACACCAACAGCCACCTGTGTGGATGTTGGGAAAAAAAACACCTCCATGGGCTCATGGCCTGCACGGTTATGCCAATGTGGAAGAACTGCTGCTGTCGCTCTCATCACCCTCTGCTGCTGCCACAGGAGGTGGTGGTACAATGGGAGGCAGCCCACGCAAAGCCCTGGTATGGTCCTCCATGACAGCAAGCATGCGGGTGTGGAAGATCTCGTTCTGGAGGATTATAGTGCAGAGATCCCCATGCAGCACCTGACGTGATGCCCGGATCTCCCCCCGAGTTGCCTGCATCTCAGCTGAGAGCGAACGTGTGAGCCGCTCCAGCTGCTGTTCTGTCCTCAAGTTAGTGGAAGCCTCAAGGTCAACAAGAGTCTCCCTGAGGTGATGGAGTTCTACCCTCAGGGCTTCCCTGTGGCCCTAGGACTCTATTGATATCGATTGGCGTAGAGTCTCCAGTGCCGCCCGTCTGTCCCTGTTGAACGCCAACATGTCCTCCCTGTGTGATTGGCAAATGGAGTCTGTTGCCTGCTGTAGTTGCTCCATCTGCCTTTCAGGGGGGATAATGGAAGTGGCCACCCTCTCCATTGCTTGAGCCATCATCTCAACTGATGCTGGCTGTTGGGTTGCCATACTGTACATGGATTATTCCCATGCCGTATTGCCTGGTGGCGTACGGCCACCGCGTCGGCGGGCACCACACCTGTTTGGGGCAAGGCGATCTGCGCCTTGCTCTGCCGGCACTGCCTGAGGCTGCAGGACTGCATTCCCCCTCTGATCTGCTGGCCCAGGAACAGGATCAGATGTTGTGGAGTGTGAACCTGTATTCGTAACCGCCAAAGGCGGGCTTACCAACACTGACGTCCCCATAGAGGGTTCTACCCCTGGTGCAGGTGGGTTGGACAGAACAGAATCCCTGCCAGAAACACTTACCTGCAACGGCACATAGGTCTCATCATCCGAATCAGCACCTGAATAGAGGTCTGGGGAGGTGCACCCAGAGACACCCCTGGACAGAATGGTCTGCAGCAAGATTGGGTTCTCACCCACCACCACACCACGTCCCCCACTGGTGCCCGGTCATGCCTGAGATCCCTCCCGGGTCTGCACCATCTCCTCAACCTCAACAGCGTCATCCCCTGCAAAAACATGAAAGACAAAAAATGGAAACAGGCATTAGCACCATAGCACACAAATAGGCCTGACAAGCTACAGAACCAGTACATGATTACACATGTCCCACATGACTATAACCCTCCCATGCATGCACTGTCACTGAGTTGGAAGGGGAGGCAAAAGGCAGACACTGATGACGCCAAGATGGAAGAGCAACACATTTGCTGCATGCTGGGTAGCACTGCCATCACACATTGGCCTGTGAGTGGCATGTCCAATACACATACATGACACATGCCATCACACAGATGGCATGTACCATAGCCATGGTACATTCCACAAGTACATCCATATGTCAGTGAATGAATACTGTCAGTCATGCATGTGAGATGGACATGATGAGATGAAAAATGCTACATAGTGTGACAAAATAGGCATGTGCCACACACTGCAACACATCCAGTGTACAAAAATACAGTGATTGCAGGCCGATGTACACATCAATGGTTGTGCACTTCAACATGACAGGAAAGAACTATCATGTTCCACATTCAAACAGGTCCCAAAAATGTATGTGATCAGGCCAATACTCAATCAGCCAGAATGGTCAAATCATTCACCTAACAAGGTAACACATGTGGGCCAATGTGGAGTTCATCAATGACAGAAGCATGTCACAAATGTGAAAATAGGGCTGAGGAATGCATAGCAAAAGTGGGAGAATTGAAACAATCAGCCTGAACGAACACTGAAAAATACAAACATATGCAAGATGCCACTTCAAGGGCAACTGCCGTAATGTTGCGCTAAATTACTACTGTGGGCAGAAGGGATACTGTCACACCCAAATCCAAGGCCGCTGAATGTTTTGGATGAAGCACATGGGTGACCCATACCACTCAGGCACACGCACCCTCACCTGGCACTCAATCAGAACCCGTCACCCAAACAACATACACATGCATTACACACACATGCATGGGCACTCACCGGACAATGCATCATAATCAGGTAGTTCTCCCACACCTTGGATCTGTTCCTCTGTGACGAAGGCCCCAGCAACAGACTCATGTTCAGTGAGTTCGTTGTCCTCTTATGGAGACCCACCGCCAGTCACCAGAGTAGCGGCATGATTTGAGGCCAGCTTGTTCTTTGCTCTGCGTTTCAGGTCATTCCACCGCTTGTAGCAATCATCAGCTGCTCGCCTCACAAATCCAAGGGCACTTATGTGGTTGGCGATGATCTGCCAGTGTGCCTTACGTTGACCAGTTGTGGTCTTGGACCCTGCAGTCACCAGCATTTCGTGGCTATGTGCCAACACATAGGACACAAGTGCATCAAGTTCCGCCTCATTAAAGCAAGGCTTCCTTGAGGTACTGGAGTGTGTAGCCGTGTCTGGGGTCTCAGTCTGTCGTGCTAGAGCACCCTTCTTCCTCTTCTTTAAAGGTGGAGCAGAGCCAGAGTGGCTTACGCCGCTCTGGTCAGTAGGGGCAGAATCACCGCTGGACTGGGTAGTAGGAGTGTGGGAATGCGCAATGACCATTGGTCTTGATGCAGACATTCGTTGCAGGGTAATGTTGGCAGGGGGAACGTCAGTTTGATGGACCTGGACTGACACTGTCCTGGCTGGGAGAGTCAGAGCTGGGGCGGATGGAGCTGCAGCTGCCCCTGCAGCCTCCCCAACCTGCATACTTGGGGCAGCAGATGACATAGCTGCCCCAGATCCACGTGGCTTGGTGACAACAACTTGCACCGCCACACGTGGCCTAGACTTGCTGACCTGGAAGTCAGCCAGGGAGTCATCCTATGCCAGGTCAGGTGCCACAATAGGCTGGTCCAACAGGGGCTGAGCTGGGATGGTGTCAGGCATGTTTCCCTCAACCATGAGGGGGGGCATGGGTGTCCCTGATTGTTCCTCCACACATGGGGGTATAGGGGCACCCTGCAAATCCCGGCCATGTCCCCTACCGCGCCCACCATGCCCACCTTTTGAAGGTCGGCCACCTTTGCCTCCCTTACCGCTTGGTTGCCTCCCAACCATGGCACTGATCTTGTTGTGCGTATGAGAGTTGCAGTAAAATATTGTCCTGGGTAATTGGGGGTCAAAGGGGTAGGATACTAGATGGAATTCGTACCCTAGTGCTCTAACAAGGCTGTCTGTGACCCCTGAGGGAAGATGATGGGTCACGCAACGCACAGGCAGCCCAAAATCAAAAATTAACGTGCACGCAACTCTTCGTAGACCATGTGCGTGATAAAATGAACCCGCACTATGCTGTGGCACCCAGAAACACAAAAATAAGCGTACGCATAATACACGCAGCCTACAATGACCTCTGAAGGGGAACGCGACACACAGGGCAAGCACAGTTGCTAAGTACGTGCGGAACTCACCGTCTGCCTGGAAAAAGAACATGAAAAATAAGCACGAGTGCGCGTTGGCAACACCTCGCCAAAAGAAGAATTGTACGCTGTCTGAGGAAACAGGACAAAAGGAGAAGTGAACTCTGTTTGAGGAAACAGGCCAACAAAAATTCAGAAAAGAGCTGTCAGAGGTAACAGGGAGTATGAACTAGAAACGCTGTGAAGTAATCGCGTGTGAACCGACAAGAAGTACAGATTTCACCCATTCGCTCTCCACGAAAAGCACGTACAAGGAAATGGCGTCCTACACGTAGCTTTTAAACCCGGCCCACACGTACACATCAGATACGCGTGTATGCGGGCACTTTCCTCCAATTACACGCGATGACACTCGGACGTGCAGTTTTTCCACGTGTGCTCTGTCATCTCGTGCTATGAGGGAGTATGAGGGAAACACCGGCGTACGTAATGTAACTTATGCGCTTACACGCTAAGGGCCTTTGGTCCAATGAAATCGCGTGCGTGTGCTGATGCGCTTATGCGCTAAGGCCCTTTCCTCGAATTACATGCTGACGTGCAATTTTTTCACGTGCCAAATCACTCCGTATCAAGCTGGCCACGCGAAAACACACGGAAGACCACGCGCCTGCCCAGAAGGCCAAATTACTGCCCCCCAGAGCCCCGAGCATGCTCCCACCTGCCATCTGCTTCTGCCTGACTGCCTGCTGCCCACGTGCCCTGCCATTTGCTGCCTGCACGTCAGCCAGGGGTGTAGTTGCTGTTACCACCCCTGCTGGAACCGAAGACTCCCGACTGGGATTCCATCGCTCCACAGCCCAGCCCCAAGACCCAGTTGCCCATCCACTCCTGCCTCTGGGGTTGCTATGTCCAGCACAACACCATCTGGCAGCACTGGCATCCCCCAGCCAGAGAGGCAGAGGGTCACCAGCTTCACTGCCACCGAAGTTGGTGTCCTGGTGGAGCAAGTCCTGGGGCAGTATGATGCCCTCTTTGGAAGTTAGCACGCCGACAATGAAGGACGGACTAGGATCTGGATGGACATTGTGACTGCCATCAACGCGGAGGGGGCGGCAGTCCGCGACTTACATCATGTCAAGAAGCGCTGGGAGGACTTCAGGTCCAGGACCCTCAACAAGGCCCGGCACCTTGCTAAGGCAGCGGATGCCAAGGGGCGCCGTGCCCAGCTGTCGAACCATCAAATGAGGGTCCTGGAACGCATATGCCCAGCGCTCTACGTCCAGATCCTTGAGAGGCAGACCCGTCTGGAGTCGAGCGGTAAGTGTACATGCATGTTGATAGTACGCTGTGCGTGTCGTGGTGTGCCAGTAATGTGCAGGTTGCAAATGTGTTTATGTAGGGCCATGTAGGGATGTGTATGAACATGAGGCTGCCACATGTGAGTCCTCTCAGTTATGAGACACATTGATGGTGTATGTGTTGGTAAGCATGCTGCGCAAATGCAGGTGTGGGAGCACACATGTTTGAATTTCTGTGTATGTACATTGGCATGATTGTGGCATGGATGGTGGTTCATAATGCATGTATCTGCACTGTGTACATATGCATGTATGTGTATCTGACAAGTGTGCAACTGTGATGCAACATGGATGCATGTGACACTGATATGTAGAAGGATGAATGGCAGATGTGACATGTATGGCGATCTCATCACTGCAACAGTTGGAGGAGATGTAGACATGCATGTAAGTGTGGTGGCGGGTGTGCATGTCTAGTGCACTCCTTGTTTTTCATGTGATGTCAGGCTCACCTTTGGCTGTTCATGCTGTTGTATGTGTATGGATGGTGCTGCCTGGTGCAATATTGCTGTTGAAATGTTCATGTGTGTGAGTTAAAATGACATGTGTGTCATGGAGTGTGATGCCGTGTCTGAAGTTAAACATTGCCACTCATGTGCAACTGTCATGTGCGTATCAGTCCATTGTACAGTGCCCTGATGCCTGTGTTTTATCTCTCCCTGTCTACAGCGTCAACTGAAGAAGAGGGCGGAGAGGGTGCTGTGGAGCACAGCGGCAGGGATCGTCCCACCAGCCGAAGACGCAAGGCCCGGCTCCCCTCCCAGATTGTCATCTCGTCAGGGAGTGAGGAGCCTGTGCCGCATCCCAGGCCGCAGCTGCCGAGGGTAGGTCCAAGAGGCGGAGGTTGGAGGTGGACTCCTCGGCAGCAGAAGGGGCAGCTGAGACCCCATAGCATCCGACGGAGGAAGATGGCATGGAGTCATCCAGGTTGGTGGGGGGTTTGGTGGAGGAGGAGGCCGTGGAAGGGACACACACGGGGTCTGGAGGTGGGTATTCCACTGGTGCTAGTGGTGCATGGCAGGACCAGGGACAGGAGGCAGCACAGGCCGCCGCTGAGGTGCCTGTGTGCAATCCTGTCCCTGATCCTGTCACTGCATCATCTGGCACCAGCAGGGATGCCTACGTCCAGACCCGTTTTCAGGGAGGGGATGAGCGCACAACAACTGGCCTTCCTCTCCCTGCGGACGTGGCTATCCGGGACCGTGTTGAGCCTGTCCTGGCCGGGATAGCGTTACGTCAACGGGGCATGCGAGGAGACGTGCAGTTTTTTCGTGAAGAGACTGCACGTCATCTCGGGTGCCTCTTTGACCACGTTGACCTGCTGGGACGGGTCACCAGTGCTGGATTCCACCGTGTGCTGGACCTCCTTGTGACCCCCTCCTCACCTGAACCCCCTACGCGCCAGTCGTCCTCCATGCCATCTTCCCACCCATGTATCACCTGGGTACCCTGTGGAGCTGCCTCTGACCCTGCGGCCAGGCTGGTGGAGGACACATCCCTGCCACAGTCGGGAGTCGGACGTCCAGCAGGGGTGGCCACCTCAACAACTGCACCCCAGCCGGAGGAGGATGTGCAGGCAGCAAGAGCCAGGGCACAGGCAGAGGCACAGCAGCAGCAGCAACAAGGTGGGAGCCATCATGGTTCGGGGCCTCGACATCGGAGGGGCAGGCATCGGCCAGAGGGCAGGAGGACCCAGGACTGGAAGTGTCTTCCGTGTGGCAGTGGTTAGGCCATGCTATAGATGCGGAGCGGCAGCGGGCAGAAGAGGCCCGGCTCACGATGGTCAGGGCGGAGAACTCCATGCGGAGGGCCCTGAGGCGGGCCGAGTGCCTCGAGGCAATTCACAGGGAGTTGGAGGAGAACATGTCGTCGTCCCTGCAAACCCTCAGGGCCATGGAAGAGGACTGCCTCCAGGACATTGAGCAGGAGTTCGATGATGCCCTGGCCCGGGACATCCAAAAGTGAGCCGTCGGACCAGCCCGCTGCCCTTGTAAATAGTTTTTAAAGTTAGGTTTCCTTTTCGTTTTCCTTTTATTTGTGGTCAATGGACAATGCCACACACATTTGTATATAGTTATATTTTTAGGTAGTTTGTTAGGTAGGTTTCATTTGTTTGGTTGGGATCATGGACCCTCTACATCCTTGGACAATGGATTGTATATAGTTTCATCATGTATTCATTTCTTTTTTTTTTTTTTGCATTATGGACATGGAGCAATGGATTTATTTTTTCCGGACAATGGATTGTAAATAGTTGGACTATGGATTGATTTCTCTTTTTTTATTATGAACATGAAGCAATGGAGATTTTTGTTAACATTTCCTTTCGATTTGCGTTGTTGGAGGGTGACTTTGGACTGTTTTTCTTTCTAATTTTTTTGGATTGGTTATCATTTTCATTCAATCATCTTTTTCACATGCTTTTCATTTCATGTTTCATATTTTGGTATGCTTTCATTTCATTTTTGATTTTATGTACACAATACATTTTCATTTTTTAGTTCCATGTTTGGGATTCGCTCATTGGGTTGATGCATGTGAAAATGTGGGCAATGCCAACCAGTGTATGTGTGTGACGGACATGTGTTGATGTACATAGTTGACTTTTGGTTTGTGTCATAAGATCTGCATTTCACTGCTGGGGGGTGGGGTTGCAGGGGGACATGAGTGGGGGCCTGCTGGCAGGTGCCCCACAGTGCTGGGGATTGGGGGTGCAGGGGACATGGGTGGGGGCCTGCTGGCAGGTGCCCCTCAGTGCTGGGGGGTGGGGGTGCAAGGGGACATGAGTTGGGGCCTGCTGGCAGGTGTCCCTCAGTGCTGGGGGTGGGGGTGCAGGGGGACATGAGTGGGGCCCTGCTGGCAGGTGCCCCTCAGTGCTGGGGGGTGGGGGTGCAGGGGGACATGAGTGGGGGCCTGCTGGCAGGTGCCCCACAGTGCTGGGGGGTGGGGGTGCAGGGGGACATTAGTGGGGGCCTGCTGGCAGATGCCCCTCAGTGCTGGGGGGTGGGGGTGCAAGGGGACATGAGTTGGTGATCAGTAGTGCAAGGTGACATGTGGCTTGGCTGGGGGGCATGGCCATGGTGGATGGGCTGCCTGCGGGACATGACCAGGGGTGCAGGGTGGTCCCCTGTGGTGTGGGCTGCCTGCAGGGGCCATGGAGGGTGTAGAGGGAACACCTGGGAGGACCCACACTGCCAATTCACGTGTAGGACTCCCCGCGCACCCCCAAAATTCACGTACCCCGCTCTGACAGCAAAATTGTGTGTGAAACTTCCTGCACCCCAGGAATACACGTACCCAGCTCCAATCGCGTGTGAGACTTCCCGCGAAACCCAGTTATACACGTACCCCACTCGCACAGGGCCAATCACGTGTGAAACTTCCCGCGCACCCCAGGAATATACGTACCCAGCTCCAATCGCATGTGAGACTTCCTGCGAACCCCAGTAATACACGTACCCCACTCGCACAGGGCCAATCGCGTGTGTAACTTCCCGCGCACCCCCGAAATACACATACCCTGCTCCAATCGCGTGTGAGACTTCCCGCGAACCCCCAGTAATACACGTACCCCACTCGCACAGGCCCTTTTGCGTGTGAAACTTCTCGCGAACCCCAGCAATACACGTACCCCACTCGCACAGGTCCAATCGCGTGTGAAACTTGCCGCGCACCCCCGAAATACACGTACCCTGCTCCAATCGCGTGTGAAACTTCCCGCGAACCCCAGTAATACACGTACCCCACTCGCACAGGGCCAATCGCGTGTGAAACTTCCCGCGCACCCCCAAAATACACGTACCCTGCTCCAATTGCGTGTGAGACTTCCTGCGAACCCCAGTAATACACGTACCCCACTCGCACAGGCCCTTACGCATGTGAAACTTCCCGTGAACCCCAGTAATACACGTACCCCACTCGCATAGGGCCAATCGCGTGTGAAACTTCCCGTGCACCCCCGAAATACACGTACCCCGCTCTGATAGCAAAATAGCGTGTGAAACTTCCCGCGAACCCCAGTAATACGTTCCCCGCTTGCCGTGCTGGTACAGGGTTAGCGCAGCCCTTTGCGCTGGATTGGGGATTTTGATGGCTTTGATGGCTTTTCCCTGCGCGAGGGGCATTCTTGGGGGCGTAACTGGTGCTGCTGCAGGGTCGCTGCGCCACTGTGCGCCACGGCTGGTTTTGGTAGCTAAAATCCATGAATACGCTGTACGCGGAAATGGATTTTAGCGCACGCGGCTGGCGCAGAGATTTGCACGCACACACTGTGCGCCAGCCGCGTGCGCCACTTGTAATTTCTATGAATTACCCCCTAAATCAGTTTCACTAATCTAGGTTTACAATCAATGCCAGAATGGTCACTTAATATTTTAACATTTTTTAATAATTGTACTTTTGTGTATTTGTTATTTAGTATGTGTTTATTGCATTGACTGCCCTTTTTGCCCCCCTTCGTTGTGGGTATTCTGGCCCATAGCACATGCTCCCATCACAACTCTCATTTCTGAATCAGCTCAGATAGCCTGGGACTGCATTTTCCAGGCTCCCCAGCCGCACTGCCGTGTCACATCATTCTAACGCCCCCTACAGGCATATCATGGCATAACATGGTGGCGGAAGCGCTCTGTTTTTGCATGTTTGTGCCAGGAGTGCAGGAGGCATACTGCACTGTCCGTTACAACATCTATTCTTGCTGACCACATAGGTAGCTGTACACTTGATTGCCTGAATTCTCTTTCAGAATTTATCTTACCCTTTGTAAATTAGGATTGGTAACTTAAAAACACAGCAAGTTCTTGGCAAAGTATTTGGATTTAGCAGATCCAATATGAACATAGTAAATTTGTTGCACTCATCATTAATAAATAAATATGTATTATCACTGAATAAGAACAAGAAAAATAATGTCCCTGTGCCATCTCAATCCTCTCGAGAACCGTATCCTAGACTACCAAAACCTGTAAATCCGCCTTTCTACAATAATTACCTACATTGGACCCCCAGTTGCAATTGATACTTCCTCACAGGTTCCATGTTCGTTTGCAGACAGTAATTACTTTGTGGTACTTTACACCTTCGCCTTCATTACTGCCCCTTCCCCAAAACCCATCCCCACCCCCTTTTTACCCCTTACCCCACAATTCCCTAAAATATTTTATGAGAATTCTAAAGTAATTACTTTATGGTGAAGTACCACGAAGTAATTACTGTCGGCAAAAAAAGGCAATATCCTTCTTCCCACCCTCACCTCTCTGTAGGGGCACTGTTTAGTGCTCTTTCAATTCCCTCCCAGGCAGACTATTTGATTTACACCGCAAAAAGATTACAAGGCAGTGGAGGAGGTGTAGTTTCAATTTGGAAGAAACAAATAAAGATTCAATTCTTCTGTATTCTTACTATTCCAGGCTGTGATGCATTATGGAGCCATCTTAATCAATCAGACTATATATTAAACGTTCTTGTCGTCTATCGCCCACCAACATGTGATGATGACACCTTAGAAAGTATATTAAAGACAATGAAACATAAAGATGCTTATATTATTCTGGGAGATTTCAATTAGGATTTTACAGACCCACATGATACAAAAGCACACTTTTTAAACAACACTTTTATAGGCCTTCATTTCCAGTTTTTGGCTACTGACTTTATCCATATGAAGGGACGGGCCCTTGATTCTGTGATCACAAAAACTATTACCCCTGTCTATCAACACAACAGACTATACCCTTAGATTGGTCAGATCACTTAGCAGTGTTATTTTCTTTACCATTGTGTCCCAGACCAGATCAGACGGATCGATGTGATATCTCTGCAGTAGGTTTTCCCACAATGGAAATGTTTGCATGGGAAATGCATGAATTCAAAATGTTCGTCATTTCCCATGTGAACATGCAGGGGTGTCCCCCGCAACATCCCGCTCACTACTATAGTGAGCGGGATGTTGCTGGGGACACCCCCGCAGCCCCTGTTTTTTTTCTTTTTCTTTTGGTTCTGTCGGGATAGTTTCGGGGGTGTCCCCCGCAACCCCCACTCACTTTAGTGTGCGGGGTGTTGCAGGGGACATCCCCCCCAAACCACCCCTGCAGCCTTTTATTAAAAATATTTTTTCACACCGACCCCACCAAAACACCTTAACACATACCACGAAAAGTTCAGAATGTTGGTAGTTAGAACTTTTCGTGGTGTGTGTTTTCGGTCTTTTGGTGGGGTCGGTAATTTTTATTTAGACATTTCGTCCTATTCCGATCAGACTACTTCTAATAAAATGATCATATTCTTTAGAAACAAACATAGGCTGAAATCAGAAGCATTAAGACCACACATACTTAGTGCGGAAGCGAGATTTCAAATGGCTCATCACGCAAGACCACAGTACATTTATTTAAATTTTAACATGACTCAGATGGTGGATAAAGTCACTCCAATAAAGAAACAAAAACCACAAAAACAAATGTTTTCAGGAACTCGTGGTTCTCACTTATGACAGAGTCACAAAATTAAGCTATTCCTGCCTGGTAGTAAAACAGCCAGTTTTTGGAGGAATTACCATTCTAGTAAATCCTCCAGAACTTTTTGAAATAACGATATTTCCTACAGAAATAGTCAGATTTATGCTTGGTTAATGGTTTTTGGTTGTAATTCTGACATTCAGGAGGATAGCTCAGGGGCAACGCACTTGTGTTGGTAGCAAGAGAACGCAAAGCAACACGGTTTCAAATCCAGGGTTCCGTGCTTAGAGAGTGGTCCCCAGTATTAAGCATGTTACAAAGATTAATTCATTAATGCAAAATTGCCATTAGCAATGCCACTGTTTCCAAATAACTTTGGAGTTGTAATAGTGAGATACATTCTCGGACCTCAGTAGCAGTCATTGGGCCTCATTACAGGTTTGGCGGTAGCCTTGCCGGTAAAACCGGCAAGCCGCATAGGGGCTCAATGGGAATGGGGAGGCCGGATGCACCGGCATCATTCACGAATGGTGCTGGTGCATCCATCGAGGTCTGCTTGCGGGTGCCTGTACGCCGGCCAGGTCAGTCTTGGCGGGCGGGAAGGCATCCGCGAGCAGAACTTGTAGTTTGCCGATCCAGTAACAATGGTACCGGCAAGCTTACCAGTACTGTTGTTACCGGACCGGCAAACTTGTAATGAGGCCCATTGTAATGTTGCTACCATTTCTGACATCTAGCTTATAATGAGGGACATTGAGATCTGAACAAAATTCAGAACTGGATTTTCAGGAATTCAACCCAGTTGTCTGGTGGGTCCCATCCCAAATGCAGCTAAAAAAGTCTATCTCACCTCCGCTAATCAAGTCCATTCCTCTTGGTTCCTTGTAGCTCCTCTCGGTTTCGAGGCCAACCCCTAGTCAAGGCTCTGAATACCTCCACATCGGTGTAGACCTGAATGTCTTGGCCATCAATCTTCAACACAAGCTCTTGCAAGCTCTAAGCCAGCTGGTTGCTCCTCTGCCAGCTCTTTCACCATAATGAAAGGAAGAGAGGGTAGAGTAAAGGACCCTCTCTTGCTCTCTTTTCCTCCTTTAGGACTTTCCGAAGCTGTATCCACATGACACAGTCTTGCTGTGAGATCAGAACTATTTCACCAGCAGACTTCAATATGTGTAATTTTTTTTAAATCTTTGGATACAAATATTTGAGCAACTGCTCTTTATCCGGATGGTAGAGTAACTCCATACACATTTTAGTAAAAAGTGTGTCCAGTTTAACGGATGAGTGTGAACTGACTAGCAATGAGGAAATGTCAATCAAAGAAGCCATTGGTGGAATTTTCATGCAAGTACAAGGACCAAGAAGGGGAGTTGTCAGCGTGGCTCATTTCCATGGAGTGTTTTCATTTGGACATGAGGGCATAGGCCTTATTTTGGGTCAGCCAAACTGACACATTATGGCCTAAGCAGGAACTGAAAATGTTTAATCTGTGTGAAAAGGCATCTTGGGTGTTAATAAGAACAGGGCCAGTCTACCTTATATGTATTTCTTTCATTTTATTAAGAAGCTTTGCAAGATGTGAATTAGGTTTTTAAAATTAAACGAGTGCCTTAAAAATGTATGAACAAATCTTAGGTTTACAAATAAAAAAGGGAAACAGGAACTCATGCATGAAAAGACTTTTCTATAATATTCCATGAAAAAGGGCTGAAAATTAAGTTTCAAAAATGGAAAGGTACAAATAACCAATTGACATTGAAAGTAACATAAACAGCTAATAGAAAAAAGCCAACGCAACATTTATTATTTAACATTTTTAATGGAAATTCCGCCCAAATGTAGACATTTGTTTTTAACATGAGTTTTTGGTTCCTCTTATGATCTTTTAATTTAAATATGAATGCTGGGTCATTTTTAATTGTCCATGTTTAAGATTAGCTATTTTCCATAAAAGTTGTTTTTACTACTTTATCTTTAATATTTTTCTATTTGATCAGATTACCTTTTATCGTGAAGTGAAAAGAGAGAGCAAAATATGAGACAGTTGTGCTTTCATTTCCTAAAAAGGAGGAATGAAGTGGCATGCAAGCCATAGAAATGATAATGCCAGGCTTCTGTGGTTAGATTCTAAAGGCACATTTGTTCTGTTAATCGAATGATAATTTTCTTGAGAAGGTAATCTTATGACTATTCCTGGCTCGGACTTTCAGAATTGCATTTTCTGAATAGAATTTTTATGACTTTGAACTCTGACTTCTGATTGACCTAGCACAACCAATAGCTGGTCTCTGCTGGGCAGGCTGGTTGCTGCAAGTACAGTACATCACCTAGGAAAATTAAGCATCTGCTTCTTAAGTGCAATTCAGGTTTCTTTGTGCAATCAGTCTAAAGTTCTTAAGAATTATGTTATATATTCACAGTGATGGGCAGGTTTTACCAGCCCATTTACTGCATGAAACGTGGGATTTAGTGGGGCAAGAATGCACTGCAGGAGTCCAGCCAGCACCACATTCCAGCAGCCTATCCCACCTAGGATGAGCACCTGGACCACTGTGCAAAAGTACTTATTTGGAATAACGACCGCAACATGCAAAGGATAAAGATTTGGGAAATCTCAGACTTTAATCAGGAATAGAAATGCTGCTCTAGCATTAGGATAGCATCTACGATCGAACCAGAGGCGCAGCTTGGGGAGGGGCAGGTGGGCAGTTGCGCCCCACTATCCTCCTTTCAGTTGCTGATTCCACCCACCACCCACAAAGTAATGTGATGTTATTGACTAACGCCCTTTGATGAGTCTGTCACCCCTTCTGGCACCAAAAAACTGCCCCCGTCACTGGATGAACCAAATGAATTGACTAGTTTAGGGTGGCTTTATTAAATTCCTCCTTTGTGAGTTTTGCATTGCGTTCATCTCATCCCATCTCCTTAACACTCAATCCTCCCATCCTCCAATCACGCTTGTCCACCCATCGCTCGAAGAGAGTGTATGTGGAAATTGAAATAATCAGCACATATCAGCCAACAGATTCACCTGACCGTTTATGAACTACTGACCTTTTTACCAATCACTTTCATGATAATGCTGTCAGCAGAATTTGCCAACTCTTGTATTACTGGTAGTTGCAATGTATCTGCTGTCCTCCCTGACAGTTGGTTGTGACAGTCGCAGAATTAAGATCCTGGGTTTCGTCCTGGGATGGTAGCATGAAACGTTTGCAAGCTTAAAGGGATAGCTTGAGCACACCTTCACCCCATCGCGCCACTGCACACCATTGTATATATAGTCTTGATTTATCAGTCACCCATTGCAGGACATTTGATGTGTGGCGCCTACTATAAGTCTGATCTACTGAGTACTGAGAAACCGCCTTCACAGCAATGTTGCCTCTAGTTATAGTCCTATTATCACTGTCCTCTTGTTTCTGCACTTCTCCTACGAGCCAGCTATGCGAGCCGATCGGCATTCCCATCTATCACCAATGCTTCCCTCCCACCGACCTCTCCTAGAATCTCTTCCTGACAGCTTATGTAAGTTTTGACCTGTTCCCACTTTGCCCTCCTCTTCCACCACCTCTATTCTTTTCCTTCAGCGACCACGGCGGGATGCCCCACGCAGGGGAACAACACCACACTCTCCAGACAAACTACAGTGCTGTGAGAGCGCTACAGCCGTGATATAGTGCATCGCAAAATCCTATTACACTTATAATAATAATATCTCCACTCCCCACCCTACCTGAGACTGGGTGAACTGCTCCCCCCTGTTTCCTCATCTGGTTGCTTGTAGATCCCTTTCTGCCAAATTGTCCGCCCTCCCCTGTTGTTAGCTCCACTCCCTTGTTTCTCTGCTCCCTAACTTTGTTCTTCACCCTATGATTGTAAGCGCTCTGTTGCTTCCCGAAGCTAGGTCCGTGCACAGTAAATACCCTAATACTAATACTAATGATAATAATAACAATAATAATACTAATACAGTTGTTCCTCCGGTTCCTTTGCTTTGCTGTGTTTTTAACGATGTATTATTATTGAATTTAAAAATATTCGAATTGTGTGTACAGACTCACTTCTTCCTTCGCAGAAGGCCCTTGTCCTCAGGTTCAGGCAGTTTCCAATTTTGTTCGTGAAATTGAAAGTGGACATGATCTTAAGTTTGAGAAGTGGAAAGGAGAAGGGGGGGCATGATGGGGGAACAGGTTGTCAAACAGGACGCACGACTGAACCTAGCGATGTAAGGCTCAGCATGGCCTGTATGGACCTTCCCACCATTTCCATCTATCAGGTATTTCCACCTCAGAAACAACCCCATATGCACGCCAATAGAAAGTGTAAAAAATAGGATCTCGACCACAAACCCGTGGGTAGGTTGAACCTCCCCACCTCCCACCCCAGGAGCCAATGAACTCTGCATGATTTGTAAATAACATAATTCAAATCAGAACATAACTATGGGGACCCTGTCTGGTTCTCTACGCAGTTTGTGCTGGCAATGCAGTAAGTG
Source organism: Ambystoma mexicanum (assembly GCF_040938575.1). Lineage (NCBI taxonomy): Eukaryota > Metazoa > Chordata > Amphibia > Caudata > Ambystomatidae > Ambystoma > Ambystoma mexicanum. The sequence goes on from NC_090937.1 coordinate 185,928,705, forward strand.
CAGCCAGCCTGCGTTGGCCGACTCCCTTCATTTGGATTTTGAATAGCAGGCCTTCTGCCACAGCTGTGCCTATCTCACGTGGAACCGTGACTCTTTCTAAAAGCCAATTTGCTCACGCATTTCATACAGAAATTTTGCGGCCACTGTAAAGCATGTCCGAAGTGTAACCCTTCCCACTGCAGGTACAAACCCCCCTTTTGTAAGTGCCTAACCAGCCTCATTCGAATTGCAGTGCAGCCCCGTTGACTGCCAGTCTTTGCGCCTCTCAGTTCAGACGGGCGATTTTCATATTGTCTCCAAAGAAGTGCTTTAAATGGAAAAAAGAAGTGCAGGTACTAACAAATACAAGCTTAAAGTGGGGTGAGGCTGAAACCCAGTAAGGTCCAAAAACTGCTCTCGTGCCAGAGCCCTTACGGGCCTGCCCGACCCAGTTCTATGAAATTCACACTGTCTCCCCATCCAGTCCCATAGTTGTCTATTTGTCTCACTTTCTAAGTGTGTCTTGCTCTAATTTCTTTTTTTATTTATGATTGGTTTATTACAAACCTTTCACATAATTTTCAACACATCAGGATCCAAATACTGCAGATCCATATCTCACTGTAACCCAGTTAATTTAACCATATATAAAAAATAATGATACACATAATTATTTTAACTTCTAAACCATCACTTATTAAACAGTCAAGCTAATGATCATAATTGAATTAATCTTCAAAAATTAACTCATTACGGAATAGGTCATGATAGAATTTCTTTCCAGAATTTCCCAATCATAAAAATCATACTATTCTGCTCCCGAACCAAAATCACGTTCCACCATCATCAACATTCAAAGTTCACAATTTTTTGCGTTACCATGCCAGCGTATTTGCCTCTAATATCTGATAATGCTGGATATTCGACTACTAAATGTTTATAGGATTAATTTGAACCCGACTCCTTACAGAATTTACAAGTTTAGTCAAATGTATCTGTTTATCTCCGATAACGTAGTACTTCTCTCGTAGGCAGAAGGTTCAGATGGAGACACATAAATACATCTCTAGACCTAGGACAAGGAAATTTGATCAGATACAGCGGTAATTGATTGACTGATCGCCGCTCATAAGATACATTTATGGTCAGTCGATACCTATTTCTTCTTTCCTGGGTATCAATCCGATCCTGTATCTGTAATTTATTTTTCACTGGATTATTTTTCTAAATTTCTACCAAGTCAACATTTTCCACCCATTTGGTGCATTTTAGTTTCCAAAGGTCCAGCAGCCCATCCCGTCTCTCCGTCTGTCTCTGCATTGATATTTCTACAGGGGATAAGATATCATCTTTTACACATCTGCAGAATAGGTCCAGAGATTTTCAAAGAACTATTGACTGGGGAGATTGGAGTGCTTGTTCCTACCTTATCATGGATGAAGGGAAACTTGCAGGTAACTTGAGTATTCTGTGCCAAGAAATAGCTTCCAGAACATCTCATAGCTCCCATGATAAATTAAGGACTTCATAGGTCAAAATCGGCGACACCTTTTATTTATAAAAGGTGACAATTGAATATACAGAGAATTTGCTGAATTTCCTAGGTAGTATCAACCCTTGAAGGGCTAAACTCTTTAATTTCAACCATAATGTCAGCTCCCATTCGTGTTCTCTGATGCTATAATTGATCGAAACACCTAGTTACTTTATTGAGTTAACCTGTTTAAATTTTGTATTCTCTGCATACAACTTGAATTGAGCTTTGTGGGTACCCTGTTGGCAACAGAATGGCATTATCTTTGTTTTCTTAACATTGATTCTCAAATCGTTCTTCTCAATGTACAATTCTAATTGTTATAATCTACGCTGAAGACCAATCGTGGTCTGGTCAAGCATGACCAAGTCGTCTGTGTATATCATCCAAGGCGTCCATTGGCCGTTTGCTTTAGGTGCGTAGGCAGCGATTTCCTTCTGATTACCTTCTGATTATCTCCAAGGTCAGACAAATAAAGATTCAATAGTATAGGGGCCAATGGGCATCCTTGTTTTAGACCACGAAAGGTTTCAATGTTTTTTTAGAAAACTCCTTCCCGCGATAGCCTTACCTGAATTGAAGTCATTGAGTAGAACGTTTTGATAGCCTCAACCAGATCCAACGGGCACTTCCAAATCAGCAGTTTCTGCCACATCTTCTCTATGTTGATGCTATCAAATGCCTGCTCTAAATCAATAAAAACCCGATTGATTTTGGTTCTGGTTTTAAGTACTCCCATTTTTATCAGGCTGAGTAAAAACAGGTTAATGTTGGTACCTACTCCCTTCACAAATCCTGTCTGTGTAGTATCTATTCTGTTGGTCCTTACCACCCACGTTGTGAGCCGTCCAAGTAAAACTACTGATGCAAACATTTTCCACAGAGGGTCAAGAAGCGCGATTGGGTGATAATTGCTAGGGTCTCGTCTGTCTCCCTTTTTGAAGGTAGGAACTATTAAAGCCGTTCTCCACGTCGGAGGCACATTTTTGGTTTTCTGAATTTTGTCAAATAAGAGACTACAGAAGTCGGCCGATGCTTCAGGATTGAGTCTAAGTATAGTATTCGACAAACCATTGGGACCTGGGGCTCACAAAGTATTTAGACTTCTTATCGGCATCAGGATGTCATCTCTGTCAAAGTTAATTAGCCATTCATCCCTGGATGTAAAGCTGATGTAATTTGCCACATTGCCCTTCTTTGTATATAGAGCTGAGAAATGGGTAACCCTTATATTTTCTGGCACAGAAGTTTCAATAAAGTGGCCTGCATTGTTTGATTTTTAAGTAATGCCCACAAATTACGCGTATTCCATTTACATATTGCGTTGAACATCATTTCTGCATCTAATTCTAGGCGTTGTATTCGTGAGGTCTGCAGCCAATTTTTATATTGTTGCTGTCACGACCCCTATCCAGAAGACCCCCTGGCAAGCCCATGGGCCAGGAAGGGTCTTGACTCGGGTCTCCACTAAACCCAGGCATCCTTGGCCTAGGCCTTCTTGGGGCCAGTCCAGGCGCCTTTGGCGCCAGGCTCATACTTGATTAAGGACTTGTATTGGGAACTACTTTATTTCAGTGCCAATCAACATGGAAGCATCCACATAGCTTGGCTCCTTGGAACCAAGCTATGCGGTATAGTATTTTTGGGTGTGGTACCATAGGAACTATTTTACCTGGACTTCTTTCTTGAAGCTATTTAAACCACGCCCAACTGGGATAACACGCTTCGCGTTACTTTGCAATTCTGCAACGTGACGCTCATCGTGTTCAGCTGCACCCGCGAACCTCGGAAGAACAGCATCTGTTAAGTAGGAAAAGGACATTGTTAGCAGCAGCAGCTTACCTGTAATTTCGGTATCAGGTAATAATATCCCCACCAAAAATATCGCCGTACATATGGTCGTCGGGAACGGCAACATTTTTGTATGGCGATATTTTTGCGGGGATATTATCACATGGAACTGTAATTTCATCGTTAGCTGTCCACGGCTCTTGCGATCAGCATCCCGGAACCAGCGCTCCTCCCGAACCGACGGATCTGCAAAAAAGGAAGAAACAAGGCATTGGACATTTTTACAATTTAACGAATGGTGCCAAAAAGCTGACCTCGCAAGCCGCTCCTCGACCAGCATCGCTTCAGGAATTCCATGCACCGGGTGGGCACCGCAACCTGTGGGGAAGACAAGACAACATGTTAGCAAAAGGCAAGGCATCATAGCACTGCGCTTAGCGCCTACTCACCGCATCAAGGCGTTCTAAAAACGTCATTACTTACCGGCAAGACCCAATTCAGTCTATGCCACATATTGGACTTCCGCGCACCTAAGGAAGAGAAAAGACATTAGTTAAACCAAAAAGGCATGCAAGGACAATAATATACTACAGCAATAAAACCTACCTGAAAGACTCAAAGCGGGCCGGCATCAGTGAAGTAACTTGATCACAATCGCCCACCAAGCACAACGCGCCCCTGCCAAGAAGGCAGGACGGAGAACACACCTGCATTAAAAACAAGGTGAGGAGAGGTCCCGAGAGGCCGCGGGTATACGGGGTGGTGGGGGGCTGTTTACCCCAGTTGCCCAGTCTTGAACATTGCCAACCTGTATTCCAGGCAGAACTCTCGCGCTGGTCACACCTGGGAACCGCAGAGAAGGATACCTGAGTCCCAACTGTTGGGTGGCGTCCCTGTGGAACCAGGTGAGCGTAACAGTTGCTTCCTCTTTTTTCTTAAGATTGCCCTTTCTCCTATCGATATGGATTTCAATTTTCTCAAATTAGATATGTATATTTTCTTCATAATCACCAGTTCCTTATTATAGACATGCTCATTTTTAAATTCAGGTCTAAAACCTTCTCGATTTTTCACTTCAAAGGCTAGTAAAACCCAGGAATAATTTAGAGTCTAGCTCATTACATCCACTAAATTTTGAAATTATCCCTGGTATGTCATTAGGATATATTCTTAATCTATTGCGTCCATTTGATATCTGTAGATGGCTCAACACTAACTTTTTAGGACATGCCTGTTTTTCCTTCTACATCAGAGTTACTAAATGATGATCACTTTTACTGCTAAAGATAACTGAGATGGCTTTAATCTGGGAATTCATATTCACTGAGAAAAATATATAATCTAAACATGACTTTAGTTTACCCCGAGACCATGTCGGATTTGCCGGGTTGTAACTTGATGTTTGTCCATTAAGTATATAAAGGCCACAATTTCATTTAGCCATATCTTTGCCTTCCCAGTGATCAGATAATTTGAAAACTGCTTTCCTCTCTCATCAAAGTGAGATATATTAAGGCCCCCACATATAATTATGGATAGGTTTTTGAATCGGAAATGAAAATCATCGAATAAAGTTAATATTTGATCAATGAAGCATTCATCCTCCATTTCTGCCGAATTCCAGTAAAAGTTGAAGACTAAAAAGGTGTTCATTCATTCATCTTGAAGTCATTCCAATTAAGCAATGTTAATTGTCTAAATTGATTGGGATTTATCACTTCCACCACACTCAACCCCTGTCCAGATTTCACCAAAGTCAATAGCCTGGAAGACGGGCAACCCAATAAACCCTTTTTTGCTGGGTTCAAATATGCAGTTAATCCATGATGCATTGGAACCGATCATAGCCAGGTCTCCTGGAGGCAAAGGATATCATACCTTTCTAGATCGGAATTACCCTCTGCGAATAGGTGCATAAAGCCTCTAGTATTCCAGGAGCACAATTGTAATGATTTACCCTCTTGGCATACGTGTTGCTAATTTCTATTTAGAGGAGCAAGTGAGGCCGCCATCCATGACCGATCATCTTCTTTAGCTGCTAATGTGGATTCTTTCGGTACCTCCACAACTCTCCTCTTATTTATTCCTGTCAGGTTAAACTTTACTGTTATCGATGGGTATAAACCTTCCACCAGTTCTGTTCATGGCTTAGCTAAATTGGCACTGGATACACTCTGGTATTGGGGTTTCCTTCTCCTGGGATTCTGCTGTTGTATCAAACGTTGGGCATCTTCCTTCCCAGTTGCAGATTTTATTTTCGTTCAATCGTTGGTAGAGATATTTCTCTCACTGGACCCTCCAATAATTCGAATCCAAGTAGACGAAGATCACGGGCCTCTTCCAACAGGGCCATTTTCACTGGAGTCAAGGTTAAATGGAGAATTACCAGAATCGATAAATCTGAGCCTAGGAATATGGTGTGCACGTTTTAGAACATTGGCTCGATTCAGAAGCAACCCATCTTTCGTGATCAGCACTATTTCTATCATAACTGTATTTTCAGCCCATAGTGCATCTTGTGTTTTAGGTAATGCAGATACTTGTAGATTGGACTTCATCCCTTTGTCAATTTGAACGTCTTTGTCTATTCCATTTCTAGATCTCCTCAATGAAGCTAATCGCTTCTCTTCAAGTGTCACAAACATATCTGTAGTCATAGTTTGAGGTTTCTGGCTTTATATGGTATGGTACTTTCATGCTTTTTTTCTTCTCCAGCATTGAGATCATCATCTTTCAACTCATTCTCTGAAGTGATAATCTGTACATCCTCCTCATTCCTCTCCTATTCGAATATGTTGACAGATTCACAAGAGCTGTGGGGCCTTGATCTTCAATTGGATTTGGAGAGATTGCATCCAAGTCTATTCTATCAAGCTGCTTGTTTTCAAGTCTCTGCTTTGTTTTACTTCCATTTACAGTGCCCTTCTTAGATAAGGCTCCCGCCTGCACAGATGGGGCATTTGTCGTAGCAGGCAGAGGAGACTTTAAGTTTCTTGAGAACGCCCTCTATCCATTGGACTTCAATTTTCTCCCCTGCTCATGTTCTTAGTTTTTTCTGTTGACTCTCATTCTTTGATTGTGAATTTGATGGTTTAACAAACATCGGAAGGACATTTTTTGAGACAACATTGTTTGACGTCCTGGCTTGAGAAGGTATCTGAACAGATAATGCCATCTCCTCCTCAGCCGTCCTGGCAGTTATATCCTCACCAGTTTTCAGCCTTTGTTTGGTATCACACTCGATCAGTGGTATGTTTGAGGCTGTTTGATTAGACACTATTTGGATTTGAGATTCAGGATTCGAATGGACCTACATCATGTCTTGATTTCTGCAATCCAAACTTATCACTATTCCTTGATTTTTTAGACTATCAGGACTTGTACAGGTCAATTATTTCTCTATATTTGAACATTTAACAATTCGAGGCTGAATCATTGAGCCACCAGATCTACCAACATGGGCATCTATCCTTTTGTTCCCATTATTAAGAGAACGCAGCCATTTCATCGAGTCTAAGATCGATGCCATCATGGTATTTATGTTGGCTTTTTCACCTCTTGCCAAATCACAAAGGCGTGCTTGCCAGTGAGCAGTTGTTTCCGCTTCCTTATCCAGCCTTGACTGGATCACAGTTGTGAACGTTTCTAGGAAAATCTGTTTCGAGTGAATCATGGCTTATAATGTTGCTTGATCTATGACTCATAGACACATACAATTTAGTAAACGGTATTAAGGCAATAATTAATGCTGACATAACGTTGTTTTGAATCTGAGCCATGCTCACAGGAGAAAGACCAGAGTCGGTTACCAGCTTTTTGACTCGCCTGTCAAGTAGACTATAGGAGTAATTTTGTGTGCTGTCTGAGTAGGCTGATAATGACAGCATTATTGCTTGTATTTTTTGTGTGTGTCTTGTGCATCACTTTCTGTGCTCCTAAATAAATCTTTAGTGACTAATTATCAACTTGAGATTTCTGAGGAGTCAGATCCTGGGAGGCCTCCTGTATTGTGTCAACCATAATTGGACAATCAATAGGGTCAGCTGCTGTTAAGCGACTTCAATTCAGCACTCCAACTAAGTCAATGCCGAGTCTGGGATGCCCAAGGGAAGCCCTTAATTATATATTTTTATGACAAGTTCATAGATCTGGATGATAAAACCTTGTATAACGCCCCTCTCTTTGAATCCCCCTGACCTCACTGAGCCAAGAAGTAGGTTGGTTTTGCAAATTAAAAGATTTATTTGAAAATTAAACAATACATTTATATCACACTTTTATAATAAATTAATATTTGATCGCACACTTATGAATATGAGAGTGATCAACAATGGATAATATTACACTAGCACACTTTTGTAATCACTAAGAAGTTGGTATAGAAAGGATAAGGTAGCTGAGAATGCTTTTATGGTTTCAAGGAAAAACAATGATGGAAAGAATGCAGCACAGAAATAAACTGATATGGTTTCAACAAGAGAGAATATAATCACTTTTCCCCTTGTGGCAATTCACTCCCCCCCTATGCAGTATAAAGAGATGGAAGGGGAGCACACAATTTTCAGGAATACCATCAAATGCAATACCAATTCAGTTCCCCCCTAGCAAGCTTACAGCAACCGGTATGCTTTTAAACACAGGCAAAAAATACTTTAAATGTGATTTACAAAGAAGTAAAAATATTCTCAAAATGATTTGAATTCCCTATAGGAGATTCAGGGTAGGTGATAGCTACTTAAGATTGGTTCAGGTCAACACTATCAGTGATTCATGAGGGATTATCAGGTTGAAAACGAATTTCAGCAATGCAAGCAAAAGACAGCTATTTTTGACAGGTCAAGAAGTTTGAGCTAGTTTTCAATTCGCAGCACTTTTTCCGAATGCGTCGAGCGCGATTACGGAAAAACTATAAGGAGTAGAAAGTCGGTTTAGGGCTTGTTGGAAAGCTTAGATTCTTAGCTTTAAAATGGAAGTTAAATCTCATTTCAAAAGATACGGACGATTTAATGGAGGTAGATTCTCAGAAATAAAATAATGATTCACAATGGCAAATGACAATTTCGCAGCTTTAAAATCACAGAATGGACACACGATTTCTATTGTGCAGTTCTAGGTAGGCGGAATTGGATGGGATAAGCTTATTTTAAACTAATAGATGACTATGCACAGTTCTGGCTGGGTACTCACACTATAAATTTGAAATAGGCTGTCAAGATCTGGTCAATAGGTTTGGACTGGACTCTTGGCGGGTGGTTCTGAAGTCACAGCTATCTGGTCTGGGTCTGGCAAAAGTTCTTGGCACTGCACAGCGGTCTGGTCTGGGTCTCTCTGGATACAGTACTGCTTTCTGGGTTCTGGCACAGGGTTCTAGCCAGAATCAAACAGCTCGCCCGGCTGTTGAATAGTTTGGTTAGGTTGCTGGATTCTGAGGCCTCTGAAGGATTCAGCTTGTGGACTATGCCTCTCTGCTACAAATTCTGAAGTCTGGATTCTAAGTTCTGGATATGGTCCTTCTGGATATTGTCTGGTCCGGCAAAATGCTTCGCAAGAAATCAGTTTGAATTGGAAAGTGAATGTCCCTTCCTGGGTTTCATTGGCTCTTTCTATGTCTTTTGAAAATGGGTGTGTGCGTGGGCATAACTAAGCGTGCCCCTCACAACTTATCATTGGCCAAGTTCTCCTCTCTCCCTTGATTGGGGGAAGGAAATGGAGTGTCATCAGGCATCAATTTTATGGCATACAGAAAGAACACTCCCCTTGTCACTTTGCACACAAATCTATTTTTGATCCAAATGCATATTTATCTATGTACAATTTTTCTAATATTATATGTACAGTTAACATATTTTCTGTAGCACCAAACCATCCGATCCCTGTCTTTGTAAGATGTCGTGTCCACTTCTGACAGATTCTGCCCTTTTCATCAAGAACACAACCTCTAAACATTTCCAGAATTTACACAAATGGGCGCAAGGAATATGGGCATCAGATGATAAAGTGTCAGATTTTTAACATACAGATAGTTGGAGTAATACCCTATTTTCCACTAATACCCCCCAGAACATACACAGAGTCCTAACACCTCTTAAAATGTGCACAGAAAAATCACAGGAATAATGATATTATTGATATAATTTTGACACTTCCGTACTATGAATTATCCATCTTTTTAAAATTATGCTCTGGCCCAGATGGGTGTGGTTTAGGTTCCAAAGCACATGGGGGCATTTCTGTCTGTCCCCGCCGCCAGCTCAGGTGGCTCCCAGAGGCAATGCTCCTCCCAGTTTCTTCCAGGAGGAAGCCATTTACGACCCCTGATTTAGGATTTGCCTGGAGCAAGGGAAGTTCATTGTTCTGTTTCCCTGCTCCCCGGTGCTACTCCCCTGATTAAATCAGAGAGGTGTGATCTCCTTTTGGTGGAGGCAGCAGAAGACAGGCCAGGCATAGGAATGCAGTTGCTGGGCAAGTTTCAACTCCTGTTGGGGGTTGTTGCAGGGCAGAATTCAATCTCTTCAAGCCAGGCTTCAGCTAAATGTCACTTTTGTTCCAGTTTTCTTCATTCAAATCAAACTTACAATTTTGACACATGCAGCTAGAACACTGATTCTAAGTTCAAAACTATGACATTTAAACAGTTGCAACCTATGTGACACTCCAAAGTAAATCACTCATTTATTTTAAACATTTCGATTTTAGTGGCTTTAAGTCCAATTTCACTTAAGCTGCTGACATCCACAGCTCAGCCAGTTTTGTTATGAACATTATTTTAGGCTCTTCATCTTTCCAGATTTTGTATGCGCACAAGTCTTCATTCTGCCAGATGTCTGCTGGTGTTCAGTAAGATTTTTGAATATCTTGCGATGTTTGAAATAGATATTTTGAGCTTGCATTCAGAGAAACAAAGGTGATTTTAAAGCGCTTTTTGAGCTAACAGGCACTGCTGTTTTTCCTTTGGCACTACGTTTCACTCATCGCGCTTGTGGCCCATCACGCTCGCACTGGTGGGTGGCTGGTCAGGCGACCATTTTGGTGTGCGCAAAACTGCGCGGGTTTCCTGGATTCTGGCGCAAATGTGGGCTTTTCGGCCATCTTGGATTTTCTAAGCCCACAGCACCAAATGTTGTAGCATAATAATTCAAACGTGGGTCAAGACACCTGACACTGCAGATGTTGTCATAGAGGTAATCTCAGAGCATATTGCCAAGGAGTCTCTCATCAACTTTAAAGTTTGCCCAATAAACGTCCGTACGCCTCTTTTGATTCTTGATTCTTGATTGCATTTACGCTATATCCTGGGACAAAAAGGCAGCTAGTTCCAACAGTCGTTTTATCACAGCCCACATCAGACTCCTCTCTTTGTTATCCTTAGGTGACAATTGTCGAGTCTCAATGTTCACGTCCGACACTAGTACCTCTGTTGCATTACTGCTTAGAAGAAGATCATCCCCCTCTACAAGAGGAGCTTCCTTAGCAGTTGAAGATGCAATCCCGTTGGCCTTAGAAGGGCTGGAGCTTTGCAGGCAAACCAACAGAGTGGGTTTAATAAAATTGTTAATACAGGAGCTCTTTTGGAATACCCCTGTGGTATCGTCAAACAGAAGATCCTCTGTCATGGCAACCCGTGACATATGTTCTGAGTATGAAACTGTTATCATTCCATTACTCGCTTCACAGATTGCATTCAAATGCAAGTTTATAGTGTGCGGCATGGACGGTAGTCTCACCGACACCTTTATCAGACTTACAGTGCCATTTACGGAGCTTGCATACACTCCATCCAGAGTCTCTAATCCTTCTTTTATTAAGTTTTTAGGGCCTTTTTCACACCCACATACACGATGATTAATGGGCAACACAGTGTCCATATCAGTCTCGCCGTCCGCCAGGTGAACCTTGGCCATAGGGGAAGTCTCTGAGCGCTGACTCACCTCCCTCATCTCCCTCTGAGACTCCTGCTCTGACTCCGTCTCCAGCCAGGGTCCAATGAAGTCATCACTGATGGCGGGGGACATTACACATGCCATCTTGCTTAGCGCCTAGTCCTGGGGCCACTCGCCTCCAATCCACCGGTTCAGTCGATCAACCTCGACCAAACTCCGACACAACTCCAAGCCAACTCACGCGCTGGCGCTATGCGCCCCACTGTGGCTTATATACAATTAGAGGCGTTCTTTGTTAAAGGCACCGTACAGCAGTCACAGGAGCAGCCTTTCTCGCCAGTTAGCCGACACAATTCCAAACCAACTCACGTGCCAGCACTACGTGCCCCGCTGTGGCTTATATGCAATAAGAGTCGTTCTTCGTTAAAGGCACCGTACAGCAGTCACAGGAGCAGCCTTTCTTGCCAGTTAGCTGACACAACTCCAAGCCAGCTCACACGTCGCGCTACACGCCCCTATGTGGCTTATATGCAATTAGAGACATTGTTTGTTTAAGCCATCGTTCGGCAGTCACAGGAGCAGACTTTCTCACAAATTAGCGGGCACAACTCCAAGCCAACTCATGCACCCTTAATTCCTCGTTAAAGGCACCGTACAGCAGTCACAGGAGCAGCCTTTCTCGCCAGTTAGCTGACACAACTCCAAGCCAAATCACTATTTATGTGTATCACTGTTTATTTCTCTAACCACTTACCCACACGCCAATCATATTTTCAGTCTCTCTTTCACTCTGTGTTAGTCCCTTTTGTTCTCAGCTTGGGCCTAGGGTCAATGTCACACTGAAACATTACAATCAGGCATTCCAACCAAAAGCTCAGTATAACGGTGCATTTTTAAATAATTTGCTTGAAATTTGATTCTGTCATCTATGAGAAACCTGATGGTGTCTCCCTAGCTAGTCCCCGGGGATCTGTCATCCAGGTGGCCAGGACACCGCCATTGCTGTTGGATGCAGTTCCTGGTGCTGGACCAATTAGGGAGGAGCACCTGGATGGGGGGTCCTTGGGGAGTGGGAGTGGGACACCGACGGGTGAGATCCCCCTTCTTTTGACACCTTTTCCCCATCCTAACATATAGAATATTCCAAAACACTGCACCCCCTTCTTCCACACGAACACTTTCGCACAACACGGAAGACAAAGGACTAGCACCAGAGCCGCTTACCTGACATGTCCCAATACAAGGGTCAGACAAAGTCAGGCAATTGACCAGATCCACACACACCTGACGGCTCTTTCCCTTCCCAACAGGGATAAAAGGTGGAGCACAAGAGCATAGGACGAGCAAGGCAGACCGCACAACGTAAGAGCTAACTGAGCATCGGCAGTTCAAGAGTAGGAGAAAGAAGGTGCAGACCGAGAGAGTGACAAGAAGAGAATCAACCTTGCACTTTCTGACCACGGTCCGTGAAACCTCTGCAGATGAAAACATGTGTCTGCGAACAATAGCCAGCGTGTGTTGCAGAAGATGTGAACAGTACGCATGACCCTCCTCCGCTGATTACCAATCCGAGGGGAGACGCTTGTCTGTGTGCTACCAACCTTGACTCCGATGAGAAAGAAAGCCAAGCGCTTCATCATAGCCGGTGAGTCGAGGGGAGTGTCGATAAGAAACTGAACTGCGTTGAACAAAAAATTGCCAACAGCCAAATTGAATTTTGAAAAGCAAAAGATACTATTAACGAAAGAGGGGGAAAAGCAGCAACAGAGGAGTCCAGCACCACGTGGGTGCTCACGCAGGAAACTCTGGGCAATTACCCAATGGTAGAAACTACCGTAACCAGAAAGCTGTGGGAAAAGGCGAGCAGGGGTCAAAGTGGTCATACAGGGGTCTTGTAAAAACTTTGTACTGTCGAAAGTCTTTGACCGACAGACGATTGGGAAACTGAGGGTAATGAATCCCACTTGGTGAAATGAGTGCTTAAACAGTGTGCTATGAGGGTAATTCACACTGCATTGTTTGAAAAGACATTAAGATTTGAATTTATTTGAATTAGAATCTATTAATATACTTTCAGCATTTTTGCTTTGTATATACAACATAGAAACAGTTTATAAAATGTACATTACATACACAAACCACATATAAATTACAAGGTACATAACTATCTAACACATCCATAAAAATGTACATACTAAAGTATTTAAAACAATTTCATCAATTGTATCCACATATCAATACATAGTTTCTTTCTAAAATATAAGTAGTTAAAACTGTATTCTTACATTTTTCATAAAGTGCAAGTATGGCGAGCCATTTCATTTCATGCCGGAATCCGTTGGACATCAGCGCAAATCTCCTATCCAGCCCGACGAAACTGTCACGATTTTGGTCCCCTCATCCCCCTGAGTACGGGGTGGCAATCCGGACCGAAAACGGTGCTTGGGGATGGTGTGGCGGGCCTCGGGCCCTGCGGTGCGGTGCGGCGCGGCCTCCTTGCGAACCCCTGCGTAGGCTGCTCGCGGCCGCCAAACACGCTGCTCTCTCTGGCCCTGCGAGGACGCTGCCGCGGACGCCCCTCGCCGCCTCATCGCCTGAAGACTACACCTCTCTGCGAGTGCCCTACAGAGCGACCTTCGCTGGTTGCAGCCCCCGCCCTGCTGCTGGACTGGGGCGGCCGGGAGCTTGTGACACCTGCTCGGCTCTGCCTGCGGCCGTGTACGGGGGAGGTCCTCTGTCCTGACCTCGACCTCCCGCCGGACGGCACGGGCTTCCGTTGCCCCCCCTGAGGCGCGGGCGCTGCCCCCTCGGCGGCCTGCGGTGGCCTTGTGTGGGCGGCTCCATCCAGAGGCCTTCCAGTGCGACCCCGTGGAGGCGGTTGAGGCGGTGGCGACACTCCGGGCTGGCTGCACGCGATCCTACGCCGCATAGGCCCCGGACCTGGGCCTGAAATCGGGGGGGCGAGGCCCGATCCTCGGAGAAGAACAGCGCACCGTGGAAGACACGGGCCCAGCTGCCCAGAGGGCTGTGTGGTGAGTGCCTGCACCTGGACTATGCCCCCCTCCCCTCTACACTAGCCCCCTGTACTCCCCTGCACCACGTGCTATGCCGCCTTAGCCAGCCTCAGACATAGACTCTTTTGGTTAACCCCTTGGAGGGGGAAAGTCCACGTGTGGCCGCTGCTTCGCTGGGTTCCGGGGCCCCGCTGCGGCTCCTGAGGTGCGGACGTAACCAGTGACTCCCCACCTGATCAACCCACACTGTGAGTACTGGAAAGAAGCCCCTTCCTACCTTACTGGCACCTCTTTGCTCAGGGCACCCGGCCAAACCTGGTGAGCTACACATAACGCAAGACTAGTGGGCCCTCTCTGCCCTATCCCCAACTGCAGCTCCGCCACCATTGCCTCGTTATCAACTGGCCTCTGCACCCGGGCTGTATAACATTGCGCCTGCTGCTCTTGAGCGATGCACGGTCCACGGTTGCGGGTTTACTGCCACCCCACCACCGAGGAACTAGCCTGTGGCCACCACTGATCCTTTCCACGCAGGCGCTACCTCCCTCCTCTGCAATGCCCAGCAAGACGCGGCCCAACGGTAAAGTGGGCGCCATGGACAGGTTCGCCAAGATAGCGCCTAGGGCAGATCAGGCATCGTCCTCTGCACCACAGGAGGAGGACGAATGCAGTCCGGACCCCCCGCAGCCAGACCTCTCCACGATGATGGAGTCTATGGCCAAAAATTTTGCGGCCTTCCACGAAAAGCTCGACGATATCAATGCAAACGTAGCCTCCCTGAGAACGAAGATCGATCAACATGGGGCCAAAATCACCGAAGCGGAGCAAAGGATAGGGACCAATGAAGACAACGTTCATGCCCTTCAAAGCACAGTCTCGGACCTCGTCCGCGACATGAAGCAGGTCAAAGCTAAGTGTGATGACCTTGAATCGAGGTCCCGGAGAAATAATGTCCACATTGTGGGGGTCCCCGAGACTGCTCTGAAGGGCCGCATGGAAGTGGCGGTCGAACAACTCATTAGAGACCTCCTTGACAACCCGCCACTCTCACCATTCTTCACCGTGGAAAGGGCCCACCGTTCCTTGGCTCCTCGGCTTAAACCTGGAGATTTCCCTAGACCAATAATAGCCAAACTACTGAGCTATAAGGACAGAGACCATATCCTTCGATTGGCCAGGGAGAAAGGGGAACTCAGGATGGATTCACAAGTCATCAGGATTTTCCCAGATTTTTCAGTGGCAGTGCAAGCGGAGAGACGACAATTCAATGGGGTGAAGAAGCTGTTGAAAGAGCGTAGAATCGAGTATGCAATGCTTTTCCCCGCTCGCCTCAAATTTACCCACCGCAACAAACATTACTTCTTCACGGTCCCGGATGAGGCCGTCAAGTTTATTGAGGCACAGATCCCACTGGCTGACCCTCCTGTGGAACGAATGGAAGACGAGTAATATCTGGTCCCGAGGTCTCTTGTAGCAGACCCCAGTGGGGGTGGTGTAATGTCGGTTGGCCTCCTTATCGGACTCTGGGCTCCCCAATCTCTGTACTGTGGCGGGCACTTTGTGGCCCAGTAACACTGTTGCGAGCACACAATTTGCCAAGGGGGACGCGTCCTAGGCTCATTTACTGGTAACACCACCCACTGGGCCCGAACTCCGCAAAACTGAACGGCACTATGGAACACTATCCTAGGAGGTGCAACCTGGGACTTTGCTGCCCTAAACCATAGGGGCCTTCGCCTAGTAATCTGAGTGTTCTACTATCCTCTCTTTGCAACCGTCTGTTCATCAGCTGATTTCCAGCCTTATACGAGTTTATTGTGAACAATATTAGTATATGCGCGCAGAGCGGCAGCGGCAGCCCCCACTGCAGCTGCAATCCCTTCTGAGTCTAAATGTTTGAGTTTTGGCCCCGGTTGGGCGAGTTCCCCTGCGCGACCGAGTTGGGGATGGTGTGCAGTTGAACAATGTGTGGGTGGGTTTCTAAACACTGCTGGTTGGGCCAGGGCGGTGAGGGTGGGGGGGGGAGATGTTGGGGTAGGTTATTTACAAAATGGCAGAGAAGTTGAGGCTGGGTCTGGGGGGTGGCGCCCTTATGCCGGTGTAGCGCACACGGTGGGAATCAATGTCAAATGCTCTACTTGGGATGTTCCGTAAGTTGGTGATATGGCGGTCAAAATGATGTCATGGAAAGTCCGGGGGCTGACAAATTTTACGAAGTCTCGCAGGATTGCGGCCTATGCGCAAAGGCATGGGGTCAAGGTCCTCCTATTACAAGAGACACACGCTCTGAAACACTTATCGTCGAATATAGTACATTCTTGGGGTCCCAATAGATACTATACTCAATACTCCACTCAAGCTAGGGGAGTCCTGACCCTTATCCATAAGTCCTTAAACTTCACTCTCCACACGTCCCACATTGACACAGAAGGCAGATACGTTATTCTGCACTGTACCTTAGCTCATGAGGAATGCCTACTGGTCAATTTATATGCTCCCAATACCGACTCCCCCAAGTTTTTTGACAATGTGGCCTCTATTTTAATGAATAATCTCGATACCCCCATCATATGGGGTGGAGACATGAATTTGATAATCGACAATGTCCTAGACAGAACAACAACCACTCGCAGGGCCACTACGCGTGCGGCGGGGCGGCTCTGCATACATATGGACTCTCTAAACTTACACGATATATGGAGGACTCTCCACCCCCATGATAGGGGGTATACTTTCTATTCCACAGTACATGATAGCTCCTCACGGATTGATTTATTCCTGCTCTCTGGTGCTTTAGTGGGTAGAGTCTCAGACGTCAAGATCCTGGCGCGCACACTGTCTGATCACTCCCCTGTGCTGCTACAGATCCAACTTGGTAACACAGGACCAACACGTCCCGCTTGGCGCTTTAAGTCTGCCACGTTGGCGGACATTGTATTCAAAGCTGAAATATTAGCGGACATTACCACATTCTTTGAAAAAAACTATACGTCCGACACAACGGAGGGGGTTAGATGGGAGGCATTCAAGGTTTACATAAGGGGGATGTGTATCTCCAAGGAAGCAGGTGTCCTAAAAGCTATAAAGCATGCCCTGAATGCATCGGAAACTAAACTCAAGGCTCTAGAACGGGAGTACATTGCTACTCCATCCCTGGGAACCCTGGCAGCGATCAGAGCAGAGCTGTAACAGTTCGAGGCACATGCTATGAGGGAGGTGCAATACTATGCTCGTCCTGTAGCCGCCCGTAGGTATGGAGAGGGGGACAGACCGGGTAGAACACTGGCTAGGCTGGTTCGCGCGGAAGGTGGCAAGTCTCGGATTGATTGCATTGTGGACGAGCAGGGACTGAGGCACTGGACTGACCGGTCCATCCTTGACATATTTGCTAGCTTTTATGCTAATCGATATGGTCCCCAACAGGAACACTCAGATCAGGATTTGGATGACCTCCTAGAGAGCATCCCGATGACTATTATTTCCCAGGACACCAGAGAGCGTCTTGAAGCCCCGTTCACTCTAGAGGAGATAGTCCGGGTGATTTCGGATCTCCCCAAAAACAAAGCTCCTGGTCCGGACGGACTCACCTCTGAATTTTACCAGGAGCATGTGCCCGTTCTGGTGCCAGCACTACACGGGGTCTGGACCGAGGCGCTTCGATTACACATCTTCCCCCCCTCTTTAAGGGAAGCCTTAATAACAGTTCTCCCCAAACCTGGAAAACCCCCGGAGGAGTGCGGGTCTTATCCCTCATTAATACTGACATGAAAATCTTTGCCAAGATAATTGCAAATAGGTTTCTCCCCTTCATGACCCACATGGTTCATCCTGACCAGAGTGGATTCATCCCCGGTAGGTCCACGGCACTCAACATCCGTTGCCTATTTAATGTGATGTCCAGGATTGACCCGAGCGCCGAGGCTGTGGCGGTAACCTTAGATGCCCAGAAAGCCTTTGATATGGTCTCATGGCAATACCTGTGGGCGGTGCTGGAGAAAATGGGTGTAGGCCCAAACATGCTCTCTTACATAAAGCTCTTATATACTGATCCGTTAGCTAGGGTCCTTGTAAACTCTATTCCCTCCTCCCTCTTCAAGCTACACCGCGGGACCCGCCAGGGCTGCCCATTCTCCCCCCTCCTCTTTGCGCTCGCCATCGAGCCCATGGCTGACCATGTTAGAGGGCGTCACATCAACAAAGGCATTCGGCTAATTGACACTCCGGAAGTCATATCACTCTATGCGGATGACATCCTTCTATATATCAGAAACCCCTCCACATATCTGGACCCGATCATCCGCGACATCACTAAAATAGGCAGGTACTCCGGGTTCACAATAAACTACTCCAAATCGGAAATTTTCCCCCTTACCGTAGCAACACAACAACCGTCATGTGAGTACCCCCTGCGCTGGTCCCCGGAGGGAGTCAGGTATCTCGGGGTTCAGATATCATTAACCAAACCGGCCCTACTAAAGGAGAATTATGAGGCTGCGTCTCAACTCATTATTTCCAAGTTCTCCAAGTGGCAACACTTGCCGCTATCGCTGGCTGCCAGACTTTCCCTGATAAAGATGAGAGTGGTTCCCAAGCTCCTTTACATCTTCACTAATGTTCCAGTCTGGCCCGGGAAGCAATTCTTTAAGGTGCTCCATTCGGAATGTGCCCAGTTTCTCGGGCATCCGGGGTCGGTCCACAAGAAGTGGCTACACATGACTGCACCATATGATAGGGGGGGATTCACAACTCCAGACCTACGTTTATACTGGTACGCAGCACAGGCCCAACATGCCTCTCATTGGTACGCATTCCAGAATCCGCCTCCGCATGTAAAACTCGAGAAAATGGCGGGAAGTGGGACCAATATCATGACCCTACTGTTGCACCGCACCCTCCGTACGGATGCCGATGCCGACCCAGTGACCACCACGATTAAGGCTTGGAATGCTATTCTGTATTCCGAACAAGAGAGTTCCCCGTACTATAAGTGGCTTCCCTTGTGGCAATTTCCTGGACTCTCCCCTACACACGACCAGCTTCTCTTGAGACACTGGGAGCAGCTCGGCTATCGTGGCCTGACTGACCTCTTCCCAGAAGGTAAATTTATCACCCCTCAAACATGGCGCCCAGGACACACTAACTCCCTGCTCGAGATGCTACAATACTACAGGCTCCGAGCTGCAGTACGTGCTATGTGGCCCTCATACCCAGACAAGCCCCCAGAATCACCTGTACTCCAGTACATAGCCAACTCCGCGGGCTCCAAGGGGATATTATCCAATTTGTACAGGATGCAGCTGGGAAGAGGAATAGTGACTGGTTCCCTCAAGCCACGTGAGGCATGGGCTAGGGAGCTCGAAATGGAAATAACCGATGAACTGTGGGGTAAAATGTGTGCACATACGCGCAGGGTCTCCCTCAGCGCCAGATTCCGCTGCATACAATTCAAGTTCCTCAACAGGCTCTACTGTACACCGTGTAGGGTGGCGAAATTCACGGGTTCCCTGTCTCATACATGCCCTAAATGTAAATCTTCTGAGGCAGACCATATCCACATGTTCTGGGCCTGCCCGATGATAAACACATTTTGGGTGGCTGTAACAGAGGCGCTCTCTGAAATAATAGAGTCCTCGGTGGATATGGACCCACTTGCCCTATTGTTTGGTATCTGGGAGGGGGAAAGTGCAAAGAAAATGTCTAAATTTTTGAATGTGAGCGCCATTGTTGCTAAAAGGTGCATATTGCAAAGCTGGAAGTGCCGCAACCCCCCACCCTCACGATGTGGCTCAAAGCCCTTACCTGGATACAAGTGTGCGAAGAGGAATACATTGGATCTCTACCGACCACATCACGCCCCAAAAATGTATGGTCAGAATTCTGCAGCTACCTGAACAATAGAGATGGTGTGGAATGGGTAGCTTCCCCTCCCCAAACACGACCCGCTACGCCATGAAACTGTACTTTTTTCTTCCTTTCGCCCTATCTGAGCCACTCCAAGCAACTAGCT
The DNA here is from genome assembly GCF_040938575.1 of Ambystoma mexicanum. NCBI lineage: Eukaryota > Metazoa > Chordata > Amphibia > Caudata > Ambystomatidae > Ambystoma > Ambystoma mexicanum. Next base: position 185,948,910 of record NC_090937.1, read on the forward strand.
GCTCTTTTCCGATGAAATTGTCCCCATTCGTTTTGTGCTGCTGTTTGTGATGCTAAATTGATAGATTGCTGCCATGTAACCTGCATTGTGCCTGTCTTAACTCTCTGCCAATAAACAAAGTTTAAAAAAAACAAAAAAAAAAACACTGACAGGTTGCTCCTTATTGCTACTACCGCAAAAGGACAGATTAGTCCCTGACAATTGTCCCACATAACGGTAATCAAAGAAGCCCCTTTGATGATTATCGTCCAATGTTGATTGAAGAATCCATCAGACAGGAGCTGGAAAGTATGGCATGCGCAGAAAGGTAGAATATAGCTATGTAAATGACAGAATAAAAGAATATTTCAGTAGTTATTTTTAAATCAAATATACACATTAAAATATGTTAGCTAAGAAGTTACGTTATAACTTGGTACCAAATGAAAACAATGAGCAACACCCACACCACACGGAATGAACACAGAGATGTCAATATGGGGGAGTAGGTCACATCACGACATGCAGGGAAGTGCACAGAAGTAGTCAGACCACAGAATGGGAGGGAGACCCAGGTGCACCCGGTTCTCATAGCGGCCCCTACCTGAAACTAAGGACAGAGATTGGAACGTCTTAGGTTGCACCAAAGACAGAGGGCATTATAATTTAAGTGGAAAGAGAAACAAACATACCGATAACCCCCGGGTCCCAGGGAGGCCAAGGGCACAGGGAAAAGGTTCTGCCCCCACCTTAATGGTACCCAGGAATGCGATGGTGGCTGCACACCGGGATATGCCACGGGACAAAGCGGTGTAGGCATCATTAGCCTGAACACAGGTTGTGGATGCAGGTGTTGGAGGAGTCATAACCACAATATAGGTCAACTAACAACCCACAACTCTGCACAGAATATATGATTGCAAAAAGCACAATAAAGTGCAATACTATAGCATGCAGTATAAATATTCTTCAACATAACGTAACGTACAATGTGCATTCTTTTCGTCAAACAGTACATCAATCCGTCACATGGTTAGTCATCAAGCGCACAGCACACATACCATTTACGATCGCCCAAATATTATGTATAGTTACGCTTACGTAATTTCAGGGTGATCCATTCTCTCAATGTCAAGCAGAACAACCGTTCTGAACAACAGCCCCCAGAAATGGAAGCTGACGTTTTGTATGTCCACTTGCGGTAGGCGGTAAGTAACGGTTCTTACCGGCATGGCGCAAATAACGTGTCCGTGTAGTAACCAGCCCGCTAATTGTGTGCCATTACGAGTACGAGGGCACAAGCTTTGCGCCATGCCGGTAAGGACACAATCGCCATGCCGTTAAATGCCCCAAAAAGTCCCTTCGCAGCATCAAGGAAAGCGCTGATAGTACTTGCGCAATCCATGAATCCGGCATTAGCGGTGACCGCTAATAGCGGTGACCGTAAATAAGCGGAACCGGAAGTAGCGTCATCGCACAGGAATGGGAAAGAGCACGGTGGCCATCTTTAAAAACACAATCCATTGCCATCCTCTGCCCCCAGGACCTGCAGCAACACTACACCTGGCCAAACTTAATCCTACAACACCTGAGAATGCCCAAGGCACTAAAGCAAGTTGCAGCGCGCCAGCGTAAGGAACGCTTCTCCATTGAGGAACTGACAATGTTAGCAGACACACTAGCTGCTAACGCAGAGGTTGTTTTTGCGCACGACATGCGGCGTCACGTACTGTGAAAAAAAAGGAGATCTGGGCAGAGGTGGCACGGAAAGTCAGTGCGGTGGGCTCCAACCCCCGCACTGTAAAGGACGTACGCAAGCGGTGGGATGATAATAGCAGCCAACAGGAGCCTGGCCATGGGTACAAGAGGTGGAGGAGGATCCCCAATCAAGATGCAGCAGTGGGAGGAGACATGTGCCAGCACCATTGGCATCGAATCCATTGAGGGAGTGGGTGAACTGGAGCGCGGTGTGCCGTCATCGTCAGATGGAGGTGAGTGTCCACACAAACACTGCAATGCAAAGCATGAGGTACTCCCCCAAATGTGACCTGGAAATGGATGGGGCATCACACACACATGTACACAACCCTGCCCATATCCTGTGCACATCCCCACACAACCACATGCATGCAGCACCTCAGACACATGTCACCCAGACTCATGCCTGCATGACCCACCCATCTGGCTAACAACCTGTATGGCCAAACTTGAATTCCAAATGCACAGAACTGCAGCAACAACAACATATGCATGATGCACGTTGACCCATCACCGATGCTATCCCTCTCTTGGTCCCCCACAGGCTTACAATCCGACAGTGAGGAGCAGGGCTCTGCATCGCAGGCCCCAACACCAAAGAAGCAGGCCAAGGGCATGGAAGTAGGTACCAGGCCCAGCACATCGGGGGGCACTGGGAAATCTGGACTGCCGCAGAGGACCAAAGCCACACATGTACCCACGTCACCAAGGCGTGAAAGGCCATCCAACAATGTGGTAACACCCGCACCAGCCATTCCCACCATGCAGGAGCCAGTTGCAGAAGGATCACTGTCCACCGCAAACAGCTCGATTGGCGAGGCAGCTGCCAAGGCACCCATGTCAGATGTTGAGGAAACGTGCATTACACCCGTGGAACACCACACACCCAGCCCACAGCAGTCAGCCCAACACAGCCCATGCCCAACATCAAATGCCAGCAGCCATGAGCTGTCTGTTGGTGAGTTTGTGGCAGGGAGCTGGAGTCCCATGGAGTCATCACCTGATGGCGGACACATGCCACAAGCTACGTCAAGAACCACCAAATGCAGGCCCAGATACCATGGCATCAGCATCATACGACAGCGCCAGGAGGAGCTGACTGCACTGGTTGGCCAGCATGTGAGCGAGGGTGCCCTGGCGGGGGAGGAGAGCAGGGGACATGCCAAGGGCATTAAACAAGCTATTGAAGCCAGCACCAACCGCATTTGTGATGAATTATCAGCTGTGAGGCAGGTCCTTACCCACATCGCAGATGCTATGGAGAGCCAGCGTCCCGCACAGGGACTAGACCAACCGAGCACCTCCTCCTCTGCCAGCTCAAAGCAGACCAGCCCCCTGCGCAGGTCCATGCCAGCCATGCGGCACACAAACTTGCAACCACCCAATGCTGGTAGGGAAGGTGGGAAGTAGGGGCAGCCTGATGTTGGTGACTCGGTACACTAATTCTGCACGGGAGTGCAAGCCATGTTTGGGGGATTTGTGGGGGGAGGGGGAAAGGGTGTTTGGGGGAGTTGTGAAGGGAGGGGGGAAAGGGTGTTTGGGGGATTTGTGGGGGCAAAGGGTGTTTGGGGGAGTTGTGGGAGGAGGGGGGAAAGGGTGTTTGGGGGAGTTGTGGGGGGAGGGGCAAAGGGTGTTTGGGGGAGTTGTGGGGAGAGGGGGGAAAGGGTGTTTGGGGGATTTGTGGGGGGAGGGGGAAAGGGTGTTTGGGGGAGTTGTGGGGGGAGAGGGAAAGGGTGTTTGGGGGATTTGTGGGCGGAGGGGGGAAAGGGTGTTTGGGGGAGTTGTGGGGGGAAGGGGGAAAGGGTGTTTGGGGTGGAGGGTCCATGCACTTCATAATCTTATAATACTTAATACACCCATTGTGTCATGAAAAATCACATGAGTGGACATTCTTCATTGTGTATGTGTGCTTTATTGCCGGACAGTGCACAGTGTTCTTTTCCCCACATCACCCAGTTCCCTGAGTCCCACATCCATTGCACCCTCTTCATCCATGTGTATTAGAAATATTGGTCTATCAGATGCTGGTGCACAGCACGTCCCTCCTGTGCATCGCCACCTGCATGACGTGCAGCCCCATCTTCTCCCTCCTCATCCTCATCCTCACCAGGTGTGTGCAGTTCAATGTCGGGGGGCAGAGGCACATTCCGTCTGATGCACATATTGTGCAGCATGACACATGCCATGGTGATCTTGGCCACCTTCTCATGCCCGTACAGGAGTGCCCCACCCGACCTGCTGAGGCAGCGAAACCGTGTCTTCAAAAGGCCAAATGTCTGCTCAATCACCACACGGGTACGGGTATGTGCACAGTTGTAGTCCTCTTCATGCCTGTTCTGTGGGTTCCTGACAGGGGTAAGGAGCCACCTCTTCAGGGGATAGCCAGCATCACCTACATGGGTGCAACAATGGATATGTGTAAGTGATTACATCAAATGGAACCAGTACCTAACACACAAGTCAACTTTGATTTGTGGTTGACATCCACATATCCCTACATGCATGGAGGTAATCAAAGTAACTGCAATATGGGAAGGTGATCTAGTCCTTGCAAGTGTTCATGCACTGTGCATGCCTACGGCAGTTGTTGCCATGAACTAGGTGATGTGTAGTCATTCGTATCCTTTGGTCCTGTCACCGTTGGAACCAGACTCCTAGTGATCTGCCATTCCTAACTTGATGTCCCCATGCTGGCATGCAGCACTTCTGTTTTGGTGTATGGGTGAGATTCCGTATATTAGCTTCAGGTGATCCTTTTGTATGCACTTAAGGTCGCATTTCCATTGTGATGCTGTTCGGCTGACATTTTCATTGGCAATATTGGCTGCATGTTGCTGCATTATGTTGTAGAGGGTACGGTCGGATGATGTGCAGTGTACATGTGTATGGATATGGCATGGTTGCAGTAATGGCTTATTGTCATTGTTGTGCAGCTTACGTCTTGCATATTGTTTTCATGTGTCAGGTTCAGTCTGGCCTGCCTTGGTGGACAGTGGTGTATTTCAGTATGGGCATTGTTTAGTCCGTCAAATGATCTCACCCAGTTGGAGTATGCATCTCTCCTCCCCCCCAATCACACCCATTTGGAGTATGCGTCTCTCCCCCCCAATCACACCCAGCTGGAGTATGCATCTCTCCCCCCATCACAACCAGTTGGAGTATGCATCTCTCCCCCCCCCAATCACACCCAGTTGGAGTATGCATCTCCCCCCCCCCAAATCTACTCCCCACATCACACTGCCATGTGCTTGCCATGCTACTCACCGAGTAGCCAGGAACGTTGTCCGGCATGTAGCTCCATGTAGCGTGGTATTGTTGAGTTCCGCAGGACCCTTGAATCATGGGTTGATCCGGGATATCAGGCACAACAATGTGTGATGATCTTGTTAGAGTCACATACCATTGGCACGTTGATGGAGTGGTATTGCTTTCTGTTTCGGTACACTGCCTCCATGGCATGTGGGACCACCAATTCCACATGGGTGCAGTAGAGGGCCTGATGCAACTTGGGATGCCTGCCAGTGAATGGAAGCCAACTTTGGTGTTAGAGATCTCCTGGGCAGTCCGTGGCAGGGATATGTGTTCACTTGTGTGCTTCAGGAGGGCATCAAGCACCTGGTTCAGCATGCGTGCAAATACTGGTTGTGATATGCCATGCATCTGCCCTACTGTGTGCTGGTAGGTGCCTGTGGCCAGGAAGTGGAGCACAGAGACCACCTTCTGTAGAGTGGGGATGGCGGTACGGATGTCTATGAGGCTGACGATGTTGTTGTATATCATGTCCACAATGGTGGTGATGGTATCCCGGTCCAGACGGTACAGGGTGTGGATCTGCTCAGGGGTTAGGTTGAATGGACTGGCTCTGGGGATTGGTGGCTGCCTCTGTGGTACAACTGCCTGCAATGGTGGGGCATGCGGCGCCTGTTTCGCCCTCCTTCTCCTCATGCGTCCCTTCTGTGCTGCCTGTTGTTGTTGTTGCTGTTGCAATGCAATCATGTCCTCCAGCCCCAGGATTGCTACTAGTATTGGAATCATTTTGGTGTGTGAATGGGTTTGGGAAGGGGTGTGGTGTGCTCCTTTTGTGCTGGCCCAGTCTACATTGCCTCAATCTGTGCTGATTGTGTACACCTGTGGCAGTTGGGAACACTGCACATGGCCCTTTACGGGTGGTTCGCGATGGTGATATTTCCGCCATGCTGGTATCCGCTTTTTGGGCCTGATTCATGCCGCTATTTGCATGTCCGTCTGACTTGTGATGTACTCCTATTTCCGCCATGCCGCTATTGCCGGCATGAGGGGTCGCGTGCCTGCGCCCATGCCGCTATTAGAGGCACCGTTCTTTGCGGTGCCGCTAATAACGGGTAGGCGGGTTATAATAGACCGGAGCGGTTAGCGATGCCGGTACTCCTTTACCGGCATCGTTTTTCCCTTACCTCCTACCTCGTAATGAGGCCCATTGTCTCCTTCAAACTGTTAGTCTATTTCATTCAAAGACAAATAACAATGCCAGCTTGTATTCATTGATCTAAGCAAGAGCGGGGTAGGTGACATTTTGGAGAAAGAATGCCACAAAAAATAATACAGCATAAGACCTTGCTTCTAACACGTAGTTTAGAAAACTAAGGACAGTTAAAAATGGCGATTTACAATATGTGCCTCAACAGGAGAGCGATAACACACCAGAAAATGATGTATTGCTGTTACCTTTGAGGCTATCTCTGCGCTGTAAGAATAAGAGATCCATAGCCTCTTCTCGCTCGTCCCGCACTCCTTCATGGCCCAAAGTCTCCTACAAACCTACTGACCTTCATTACTAAGTGCCTGTTCCACCCTTGATTCGTGTGTTCGCTACCTACATTTCAGGCATATATTGTACGCCTCTTACTATTATTACTGCATGTCTGTTCATGCTCACTTGCGCACCTGAATCAGCCCTGTGTACCATCAGGTGATACTGGGTGAGATTGCATGCTCATAGTACATATGTTTCCTGTGTGTTTATTCTCATGTCAAGTAACCACATGCACCACAAGGTGCAGCTTTAAAACACTGTGCACTCATACCTGTTGTGTCTCTAGCCTGACAATTTCTACTAGCCGGGAATTCAATGTGGTGTATTTATCTAGTTTTCATTGTATTTTATTGAGCATTTGTAAGGCGCTTTGCACAACAGAATTGTGTTTCTAAGCGCCACACTGCTCGATGAAAACAGAACATGCGAAATAATGACAATGGCAAAACAGTAATATACTGTTGTTACCTACTAGGCCTTGTGGCATTTGCCAGTGCAAATGCACTGTGGAGAGGTGCTGGTGAAGGGGATGGAAGGAGGGGCAGAGGGGTGGACAAGTGCTATAAAGGACCCAGGAGGGAAGTACTAAGGGGAGCCAAGGAGGAGAACCTCAGTCTCAGTGCTAGCACAGGCGGCTCTCAAGGGTGGTATGTAAGCCAACAAGCAGTGGACCGCTGGGCAGTGAAGTGTGGTGGACGGGTGTTGGTATTGACTGGGAGGATGGTACTGGGATCCTGTGACATTCATGATGATCAGGCCACCGGTCACAGCGGCAGTGGGGTGATTAGCGGTAAAGCGAAAGATGGATGATGCGAAAGCGAAAGAGGGCCTTGTTGATGATGAAGAGGGTCTTGAATTCGATCCGTGCAGCGAACAGGAGGCAGTGCCGAGATGTTAGGGCTAAACAGATGCAGTACCTGGGCTTGAGGACAAGGATAAGTCTTTCAGCCCTATTCTGGATTAGCTCGAGGGGGCGAATGGAGGAAAGATGGAGATTGAGAAAGAGGGTGTTTGAGTAGTACAGCCTGGAGAGGACCAGAGCTCCGAATACATTGAGCTTCTGGGGGAAGGTGAGAAAAGGAAGAATGCCTATGAGTGGGTGGAGCTGGAAGTGGGACTTCTTGGTAGGGTCCATGATGTGTGGGGTGAGGGAGAGAGTGAAGTCGAAGATGACCCTGAGTTTTTGTGCCTCACTAGATGGTTGGGGTAGAGGGCACAAAGAGGGTGGGCAAAGGGCAGGAGGAAAAGAGGGCACAGGTGTCCCGATGAGGCAATTAGGAACACAGGCCTTTGTTCAATTACAATCTGAATGTGCCCATCTGGGATGCCATCCTTTTCACCACTTTCCATGGCCCTTTCAACCCAACAACCTTCCTCATCTACGCAGGCTGGTCCCGATACTCACTCTTTGATTTCTTCAGCTGTGGCCTCAGCCTGAATCTCTTTTACACCGCTAATGCCCTCTTCCATGGTCAGTGAAAGCATTGCCTTTCCTAATACTGTCAGTGACTTTCTGGTGGGCTGCGCATTTCATTATTGCTAGCTGTACAGGTAATGCTAGTGCTGATAGAAGCTGCACTTTCAAGGGACCATGCTGAATCTTGGAGCCATGGGATGTCAGAAATCCCCTTTAAGCCCATAGTTTCCCAAAATTATGAGCTACACCATAGGCTTACTAGCTGTCCATATCTACCTTCAACCCTTGAGATACCTCACAAGCTTGAGTTAGGGCAATTATTTCCGCTGCTTGGGCAGAGTTGTAAGAAATCCTCTGAGTTTCTACCACTGTATCTAGTGTGGCAATTGCATAGTCAGCAGTAGAAGTGCCGCCCGGAGGTTTAAAGCAAGAACCATCACAAAACATTTCTCCATTTGAGGATGGCAGAGGTGTCAGTCAAATCGATTCTTTCTTTTGTTTTATTTTCAGTGATAAAAATGCAATCATGATTGGTATCAGGAATGCTATTCTCCTCTAGGGGAGGTAACAGTTCAGCTGGGTTTAACGTGTTACATCATTTAATTTTGATGTTAGGTGCAAACAAAATTAGCTTATAACTAGTGAGGCGAACAGATGTGAGATGCTGTGTTTGCGTTCTGTTCCATACTACATCTACTGAGTGAAGCACCATGACGGTTAAGGAGTGACCCAAAACCATGCCTTTGCTCTGGTTTAATGATGCAGCGGCAGCAGCCACAGCTTTAAGACAGTGGGCTTCATTACGATCCAGGTGATAGGGGGATAACAGCACTGGTAGAGCTGCCGGCGCCATTAACCCCCTCCCGCCTCATTACGAGGTCTGCTCGCGGGACCCGCTAAGGACGCCTGGTTAAACCACGCGTCCTTAGCGGGTCCCGCGAGCAGACCAGGATGCTAACAACGGGCCCGTCATTAATGGGCCCGTTGTTAGCATCCTCCCCATTCCCATTGAGCCCTAAAGGGGCTCAAATGGGAATGGGGATGTACCGGGTCAGCGTTCCTTGAATGGGGAAATAGTGGGCCCTCCAAAGTCGGAATGGCCCGGTATTTCCCCATTCAAGGAACCCGGACCTGGTACCTGGTATGGGGCTAGCCATGCTCTCTAAAAGTGGCATGGCTACCTCCATACTTGGAATGAGGCCCATTGTGGCAAAGCGCATGCAACAGGGTCCAATGTGGAGGAAAAATAGCCGCACAGCCTGTTCTTTCCCCCATGTTCCTGCCTTAATATAGCCAAAGCACAACCATCTCTTTCATGCACAAATAACACAAACTACTTGGTGTAATTTGGTGTCCCCAATACTAGCACGGAACACATAGCAGTTTCGAGCATATCAAAAGCATCTTGACAAGCTGTATCCCAAGGTAAAGGTAGAGCTACATCTTTTTTCGTTAGTGCTAACAATGGCTTCATAAAAAGGGAGATATTCGGAATCCATTGCCTGCAATAGGAAGTCATCCCGATAAAAGTTCTAACTTCAGTTTGTGTGTTTGGAACCTCCATGTCAGAGATAGTCTGGATTCTTTCTGGTGCAAGACGCCTACCCTCCTTCGACAGAAGGTGTCCCAAGTAGGCAACCTCCTGTTGACAATATTGGAATTTCTTCAAGGAAGCCTTGTGACCATTGTTAGCCAAGTGTGTTAACAACAACACAGTGCCCTCCTTGCAAGCTTCCTCACAATCTGAGGCAATAGATAGGTTGTCAATGTACTGTATCAATGTGCAAGACAAAGGTCATTCTAAAGTGTCCAGTTGTTTCTTGAATGCCCCTCTCTAAATGCTTAGTCTTTCAGTGTATCCTTGGGGTATTCTAGTGAATGTAAATGATAACCGTCCCAGAGTAAAGGCGAGTAAGTACCTACTGTCAGCATGTATTGGTATGCTCACAATTGCGTTCTTCAAATCAAATCTACCACAGAAAAATGAGTGGCTTGGGCAGGAATCATAGTCAAAATAGTTGTGATGTCAGGTACAATGGGGAATTGTGGACAAACAATTTTATTGATAGCCCGCAAGTCAATTATAAAAAAGTAAAGCAGTGCATTGACACCCTTTTTATACACAGGAAGTACGGGACTGTTACAGGTGCTACACGTAATCCGTTTAATGGCACCTAGATGTACAAGATCTGAAATGATTATTTTCAGTGTGGCTTCTCCGTCCACTGAAACCTTTTATTGTGGTATGTGCAGTAATGTGACATTTTGCTTTAACTGGATGCATACTGGTTCACCATCGAGTCTTCCCACGTCATCATCGCTAAGGGCACATTAATGAGTGAGTACACTTTGCAATTCACTGGGTAGTGCGAGTGCTAACAACTGAGATGTAGAAGTGTGCTGCAGTGACATAGTCAAATATACACCATCAGGTGAGCAGTAAATAATAGCATATCATTTCTTCAGTAAATGAAAACTTAACACGTTTTCACCACAGTTAGTTGTCAATAGAAAAGGACATGCATCAGTGAATGGTCCCAGAAAAATAGGTACCGGTTTGGAGACCGGACTTATTACAGGTGTGCCAGCGAATCCTTTGCTGTATTATTGCTGAACTGTGGAGGCTGAGAAAACAGGCTTCTATTTGGTCCCTGAATTCCATTTCTCCATCCTCTTTCTCGTCTCGCGAACATATTGTTTCCCTTCTGCTGGAATATTGGGCATTGCGCCCTCCAGTGGCCTTCCTGCTTACAGTAGGTGCACTGGTTCTCATTCACTATCCCAGTGTGTGACATAACCTGTTCCCTATTTGGGGCATATCCTCGCGGTCCCCTAGCTACCCTAGACATCCTAGTCTTCAGATCTGCTTTTTTATTTTCTATCCTTTTCTTCTCAGTGTTAACTCTATTCTCATGAGCGATCTGCAATATTTCGGAAGGTGTCTTTGTTTGGCAGGCACTCTCTGATTTTGATTTGAGACTGAATTTCGGGCAAGAGAGCACGTATAAACTTGTCAACAAACAATCTCTTTCCCGAATTTAGTGCTCAAATCTTGCCCGCTGTATGATATGATATGGCATTTGTAACGCGCCTATACACAAGTGTTTCAAGGCGCGACGAGGCGGGGGGGGACAAGGGGAGAACAGACAACGATCCTACTAGGCCAGGTGTCATTCAGATCGCGCAAGTGCAAGGGTAAGGGGACTGGGAAAAGTGCAAGGGGAAGGGGAGAGGGGAAGTGCAATACATGGTTAGTAGAATACAAGATAAGTAATAGGGCCAGCTGGTGGAAAGTGCAAGGAGAGTGCAGTACATGGTTAGTAGAATACAAGATAAATAATAGGGCCAGCTGGTGGCAAGTGCAAGGTAAGTGCCGGGAGAAGGGGCTGTAGGATACAGAGACAGTCCCGTAGTGCAGGTAGGCAGTGCAGGGAAGAGTGGCTGGGCCAAGGACCGAGATCGGTGAGTGGCCAGTTGCAGATTCAGTGCAGATTCAGTGATTTTAGCAGGGGAGAGAGGGAGAGAAAGCAGAGACAAAGAGGAAGGTTTTGAGGTGCTTCCGGAACCGGAGATGGTCCTCCTCAAGTTTCAGGGAGGCAGGAAGGCTGTTCCAGAGGGAGGCTCCTGCTGCGGAGAGAGATCTACCCCCAGCTCGTTGCTTGGAGAAGCGGCTGACCCTGAGGTAGTTGGAGGTGGATGAGCGAAGAGCTCGAGAAGGAAGATATTTAGGAAGAGAGAGTTGAAGGTATTTTGGCCCAAGGCCCCAAAAGGCCTTGTGGACAATGCAGAGGGTTTTGAACTTAATCCTCGCAGCCACTGGGAGCCAGTGTAGCGATTTCAGTCCTGGAGAGATACGGTCCCTGGGCTTGAGGCCAAGGACAAGTCTCGCAGTCCTGTTCTGGATGAGTTGCAAAGGGCGGAGAGTAGAGGCAGGAAGATTTAGAAAGAGGCTGTTACAGTAGTCCAGCTTCGAGAGAACCAGGGCTCTGGAGACAGTGAGCTTCTGGGGGAAGGAGAGGAAAGGAAGGATACCTCTGAGGAGGTGTAGCTGGTAGTGTGACTTCTTAGAGACGTCAGATATGTGAGGAGAGAAAGAGAGTGTGGAGTCGAAGATGACCCCGAGGTTTTTTGCCTTGCAGGTAGGAGCAGGAAGAGGGCCAAGGGAGGCCGGCCAGAGAGCTGCAGGGAAGGAGGGAGTGGGTGTGCCGATAAGTAGAATCTCAGTCTTACTGGCATTAAGGCAGAGGTCGTTGGCGGCACACCATTCCTGGATAGCAGAAAGACAGTCGGAGATGAGGGAAGGGGAAGAGGAGGCCGAGGGTAGCCTGAATATGAGCTGGGTATCATTAGCATAGCACTGAAAGTTGGGACAGAGAGCGGTGATGCAGTGGGCAAGAAGTGCCAAGTACTGGTTGAACAGCCAGGGGGAGAGGTTAGATCCCTCTGGGACACCACAGGTAGAGAAAAAGATGTCAGAGAGGAAGGGACCCAGTTGGACCTGAGAGGGTCAATTGGAGAGGAAGGAGGTCAGCCACGCCAGAGCCTGACCAGTGATACCCAGGTTATCACGGAGACAGTTGAGCAGGATGGTGTGGTTGACAGTGTCAAAGGCAGAAGAGAGGTCTAGAAAAATGAGAACACAAGGGGTGTTAGAGTCAAGGTTTGAGAGCAGGTCCTCACGGATGTTCAGGAGAGCAGTTTCCGTGCTTCTGGCAGCTCTGAAGCCAGACTGATTGTCATGAAGACTACCAACAGATTCAGCATGGAGATTAAGCTGGGAGATGGCCAATTTCTCCAGGAGCTTGCCCGGGAAGGGAGTGATAGAGAGTGGGCGATAGTTAGCTGGGCAGGAGGGGTCGGAGGAGGGTTTCTTAAGAAGGGGTGCACAAGGGAGTGCTTGAGGGGGGATGGGAAGACTCCAGAGGCGAAGGAGTCATTGCAGAAGACAGCCAGGGCAGGCGCCAAGGAGTCGATGTGGTCCTTGATAGTTTTGGAGGAACAGGGGTGGACCTGTTTTGACGAGACTTTCATAGATCGGACTTTTCTCGAAACCTCATCAGCAGAAAAAAGGGGAAAGGCAGAGAAGGAGGGAGGAGGGGTGGCTGCAGAGGGGCCACAGGGAGAGCATGGAATAGAGGAGGGGAGGTGATAGGAGGAGAGTGAGGACAGGATGTCCTGAGTTTTTGAAATGAAGTGAGAGGCCAGTGCCGTGCAGAGGGCCTGGGAGGGGACAGGAGAGGTGGCGACTGCAGCAGGGTTGGCCAGCTCCTTGCAGATTTTGAAGAGTTTGGTCGAATTGTTAGATGCCGCAGAGCTGCGGGCTTGGATAAGGGCTCTCTTCTTAGTGAGAACGGAGAGCCGGTATTGCCTTTGGGGCAGGCGGCAGGCCAGTTTGTCAGAGGATGAACATGAAGCACGCCATTTCCTCTCTGCCACCCTGCACTTGCGTTTAAGGGTGACGAGATCTGAGTCGTACCAGGAGTTACATTTGGCTTTGGGCTTCAGGGGATTCTCATGACAGGGGCAAGGATATCAAGGGTATCAGATATAGCAGAGTGGAGAGGGCTGTGTCAGTGTGGGAGTCAGCCGAAGGGGGAGGGGGGGTGAGAAGGTGGAAGCGAAAGCCTCAACTGACACGCGCTTCATGGGTCGGATGACTGCGAAGGTGGGTGGCAGTGATGAGGGTGGCTTTGCCTGTGGGGTAGGGAAGGTGAGGTGGGAGGATAGGATAAAGTGATCACTCCAGGAGAGAGGGACAGAGAGGGGAAGGTCAGAAGAGATCAGAGCATCAAGAGTGTGCCCTGCAGAATGGGTCGGCCCAGACGGGAGAATAGAGAGTGAGAGAGAGTCGCAGAGGTCGCGAAAGAGTCCAGAGGGAGGGCAGGAGGCATCAAGGTGAATATTGAAGTCTCCAAGAAAGAGGAGTTGAGTGGTTGAGGACAGGAGTGAGGAGGCAAGGTCAGCCCACTCAGAGAGGAAGGAGGAAATTTGACCAGGTGGCCGATAGATAGTAGCCACGGTAAGGGAATGGCTAGGAGAGAGAGTGAGTCAGCAGACAAGGCATTCAAAGGAGGAGTAGGTCTGCATAGGGGTGACAGTGGCAGGAATCCACTCAGGGAAGATAAGGGCCACACCCCCCAGCATGGTTGGGTCTGGGCAAGGAGAGGATCTTGTAACCGTCAGGTAGGAGTGTGTCAGAGCTGGCTGTGAACCATGTCTCGGTGAGACCGAGGATGTCAATGTCCAGTTCCTCAAGAAGGCGACAGATATCAGAGGAATGTTTGACGGCAGAGTGAGAGTTGAGAGTGGCAATGAGGAGAAGGTTGCCATCCTTAAAAGACTTCCGGGGAGGGGTACAGATCAGAGGTATGCCCTGTGAAGGTGAAGAGGAAGGAGCAAGAGAGAGGGCAGGGTGAGAGGGTGGAGGTAAGGTAGCCGAGGACAGAGAAGAGGGGATAGCAGGAGAGGAAAGGAAGTTGATGAGGCACGGGAAGCGTCTATCAAAGAGGTGGAGGTTGGCCTGAGGGCCTTGGACCAAGACGGTCCCATTAGCGTAGACATTAATGATGGCCTTAGAGGAGCGGAAGGGGGCCAAGAGGACATCCCAACGGGTGGCACCATTAATGGGAGAAGAGGAGAAGGGAGAGAGCACAGAGACCATATGAAGGGTCCATTGGTCAGGGGAAGGCACGAAAAAGAGGATGTCAGTAAGAGTTTCCTTGGAGGAGGCACTGGTATAGGTGTCAGCGATAGGGAGGCCTGGGTTGGAGACCGGGATATCCTTTTTAAACTTTTTCCTACCAGATTTAGTGAGGAGAGCAGGATAGTCAATGGAGAAGCAGTTAGAGAAGATAGGAGAGATAGAGAGCACCATGAAATAAGGAGGGAGTGGGGGGGGAGACAGACGAGAGCAAGCGGACAGGAGTGAAAGTGTAGTCAGCAAATACCTGCTCAAATCTATTGAAATACTCTGTTGCCCCCTCAGATTTCCCTTTCATGCAGGCTGTTAATTTGTCCCATATAATCCTTTTCTCTGGTACTAAAGTCTTTTGTTTTGTAACAATGGCGTTAGGTAATGCTACTATTTCCTCTGGTGGTTTCTCACCTGTTTTTCTTGTATGTTGGCAGCCATGAGTTCTGCTCATGTTAAGTTAAAATGACAGAAAATAACAAATATATATCTTTTAAGGTAAAAACTGAAGAATCCAAGACCGACTGTACTTCCTTATAGAACCCGGTGGGGTTCTTACTTATGTCTGGGATGGATAGCTTAATCTTAATTGTGTTAACTTCTTGTCTGAAAAAGGGGACATATACAAATTGTTCAGTATAGTGTGCAGCAACTGTCCTAGCAGGTATGTCACCATTGGCTGGCTCCTCTATTTGTGGGACACGTGTGGGAGGGACCTCTCTCATGGGCATCTGAGCCGTGGCCTTATCAATCCTATTGTTGAGCAGTAAAGCTAAGTGGGGAGACAGGGAAGTGAATGCAGTGTCATTTGCGAAAGTGTGCTTATATATTTTCATAACATCTGCTGTACAACACAATTTCTTTTAATGTATTCTTCTTGTAGATATTCAGCCATTATTTGTAAAACCTGTTCCTGAATGGATGGGGAGTATTGCTTAAATGTGTCATGGATCTTCGTAGGGGAAAGGGATGAATTAGAAATCTATTTGAGAGTGACTCTAAAGAGGATGCATTTCTCTGCACTATCTTCACCCTGTTTGGGGACAGTGCTTTTCTGAATTAATGCATTGTTTATTAAAGGACAAGGTATTCTTAAAGCATCTAGCTTTGCTAGCTGTAGTTCATATAGTTCCTCTTTATGTGAAAACAGCTCAGATAGGTGCAGATGTGCGTCTTCTAGTGTATTGATATGATATGATATGTTACATTATTTATAACAAGCTTAATACCCATAGATTTGTAAGCGCGGACCCGGGGATCGAACCTGTGGTGCTCCGTGTTGTCTTGCTTCCAAGGCGAGCACGTTGCCCCTGAGCTATCCTCCCAAGAGGAGAGGCGCATGCTGATTAATTTAAATGTTGCAATTCCCTGGGTACTGCGGTATCAGTGAGTTTACACCATTCTCGGGCAAGTGTTTTTCCCATGTGTTCTAACAAATATTTTCGTTCAGGGGTATGGTAGTCATTCAACATATGTGAGACAGCTAATTCAGTCCCTTCCGGTATATAGTCTTCTGCTGTTACTTCTAACATTCCTTTTTTATTCTCTGTCAGTGCGCTACGAAGGCCAGCTTTCTGATCACTAATTGGGTGTGAATATTGCAATAGAGGGGTATCGGATTTGGGAATGGTAGGGGAGCTAAGTTGCGTAGCTTTAAGGAGCTCCGGTTTGGGGAGGTGCAGGAGGCCAAGAGTCAGTGTCGGGTACATGCAGTACTGGTTGAGGCACTGCTGTCACATAGGGAAGTGGAACAGTCAGACGCTCTCGTCTTTCACTCAATAGTGCATCCATTAATTTATCAGCTGCGTGCAGCTCTTTGGATCTTTGAATGGGTATATTTTGCATATGTCTAACTGTATTGCTCTAACTTTCGCCCTATCACAGTCTTCCTGTTGCTTTTGGTCATTCACTAAAGAATTTTCTGTTTGGGTCATATGTTTGCGAGCTTGCTTCTGTCTACATTTGATGCACTGATTACCTCTTTGCGTGCTAATCCCTAACCGCATCAAATGCAGTGGCTTAGCGTTTTTCTGCAATAAAACAGACTCTAAATGCTGTGTCCTTTCTAGTTAAAACGACCCATAATCCGGCCATTGCAGATGCAGTACATGTCTGGTCTGGCAATGCCAAAGACTACTAAAAACAATTGCTTCCAATCCGTATTTTAGGTACATTTCATATGAGGAAGAACCTTGAGGTGGAGCAGGCTGTCCATATTGTAACCCAGTGGTTTGTTTCCTACAACAGTACAACATTGTCCAACAAGTACACATTTTAGTGAACCCAGGCATTTTACACAAAATGGTATTTCTCACATGGGGAAAATATTTTCGGTTTTCTTTTTTTTTACGACCAACCCAAAACAACCTCACCTCATTTCAATCAAACATCCCCCATCAAATGAAACAAAAACGAAAACTGTGGCTGGTGGTCTCCAAAAGGGAAAAAAGTAGTTGCACAGCTAAGGTCTGGAACCCTCCCCTAAATGATCGCTCGGCAGAGAGACCAATGTGGATCACTAGTAGCAGAAATGAGAAACTTCGTTGCAGATCTGGTAGGGATTCCAGATACTCAATGGTCTCAACATGGTCCCTCTGTCCTCGAAAATACAATGAATCATCCTCGAGAGAGCCCACGTCCGAGGCACCAATTGTAAAACCAAAATCTGGTAACTGCAATGCAAACAGGATAAGAGACCAACAGACACGGATATGAGTATAAACAATAAAAGTGTATTTGCTTCAAGCGGACTCAGGTTCTACCGAGCAGTAGCTGTGCAGAAGTGAGCAATTTACAGAAAAAAAGACATTGTTTTATGCGCTCCAGTTTACATGAGTTCCGCTTCGACCGTGATGTCATAGATGACATAGACAGTTTACAGGTCCATGCTACCTATATGGTTTTCCGTGAAACATGCAAATATACATTTCTGTGAGTGATTCCATGCTCTGTACGGGCTAACTTTCTGACCCTGCAAGACAACAGACTGTTCGTACTGAAACGAAAACATTCCTACCAACATTATCTTTTGTTTTTATAATATAGGGTTACTGGGAAAGCAGCATGTATTTACAGTTAGTTTAGGCTAACCCTTTACTAGTACAAACAGAACACAACAGACAAGAACCTTTTGACAGCGCTTGTGCAAGCCAAGGCTGTAAAAACAATGAGCTCATTTCTTTGCAACAGCAAGCTCAGCACTCTTTTGCAGTGATTTCTTGCAGCGCGAAATAGAAGATTTTGCAAGATGGAGTGAGAGCATGAAACAAAATGGGAAAAGCTTAAGGCTTACCTGAAATAAATGCATTTTTGTAAGCAGGGCACACTGTGTGCTGGCTGGGCACCAGTTCTGGAGCTTCTGGAGGGTCCTCTGGATTCAGTATCTCCCTCGGTTCCCTGGAAGATGTTTAGGGGAGGGATATTGCTTCCCTCTTGGAAATCCTGGCCTTCCTTCACTGGCAGACGCTGTAAGGCAGACTGTACCTTCAGCTAGGGTCCAAATGAGTTCTTCTTGTTACTCCTTGAGAAGTCTTCAGATGATCTGCTAAGAGAGGGGCACAGCCCTCTTTTAAATAAAAATGGGCCCAAGTGATTGGTGCACGCTAAGCCGACATTAATGAACCAATCCTAGGTCCCCACAAACAATCCTCTGTTATGCGTGAGGTCATAACCAGAGTGCTTTGCAACAGGAAAGGTAAAGGGGTGAAAACATGCACTACTAAGTCCCACCCATCTTCCTGTCTGTTGGGGATCAAAGGGTCTCTCTGATTAATTGAGCTCTCTGTGGTTCCTGATCAAAGCACAGGTCTCTCTTGAAGTTACGGCGAGAACAGACATTTTGTCTCCATCAAATCACATACTTCTACCGTCTCAAAGGGGCCCCCCTACGGAGGTTGCCTACTGTTAACAGTTGTCCCAGACCTGACATTTCACTGCCCTTCATACTAAGGGGTGGGAGCTGACTTTAGGTTGACACAGATACTTATCAAAAAGATGTTGGGTTTCCTGTCCCCTTTGACAGCTCTGCGACCAGGACTCTTGCAGGCCTGCTTCGATTAACTCTCATCATTATGTGCTGCCACCAGCAGAACTGACAATACGCAGGGCGAATCCATGGAGCCTTTGATATTTATCAAGGCTGGCCATGGCAGGATGAAGATGTTGCCCTCCTCCTCTTGATGGTTTCATGTACTCCTGGCTGTCACATTCCAACTAAAGGTGACAGTGGGGACTGCGCCTGTAGACTGTGTCCCCCCAGAGCACACAGGTCTATGGGTGTATCATGCAGTGAGCCTAGGAAAATGTGTGCAGATTAGCCCCACACATTTTCCGAGGTTAATCTCCCATCATTCAATTTCTTAAAAAATTCCCGAAAATGGTTGAATTCCTCACAGTTGGCTCCTCTGGGAGTGAATCCCTGGAGCGGGCCTCCTTGAAGTTCTTGAGGTCTGATAGGAACGTTATGTGCATAGTCATAGTGATGTACGAGGCAGGATTCCACATGGGCTGAGGCTGGGCTCTTCAGGGAGTTAATCTGCATAATCTGCCCTTGTCTATCCTTCTCAAGCTGGGCTTTAGTTACCTTGTCCTCTTAACAGACGGGCCTGCTGACCTGCTCGAAAGGCGATACAGACTATCGATCCACTCGAAGAAAAGGGCCTATATCCAAGCCTGCATGTCTGAGCCCACTAACAACACAGCGGAACTTTTGAAAATCTGCAAGGAACTCGCCAATCCTACTGCAGTCTCCATGTCTCCTCTGCCTTCCCTGGCCCTCTGTACTGCACTGGCCGCTCACTTCATTACTAAATTGCAGGACACCCTGGGCACAATCTCCTCTTCACCACTCCCTTTCCCTCTCCTACTCGCAGGCCTCCCTTGGCCCCCCTCTTCCCTTTCTTCCTTCTCTTCTCTTTCTCTTCCATATCACCTGATGAGGTCTCTAGACAAGTACGTTCTATAACAGCCTCATTTAAACAGGCGCTCACCTGCTCCTCCAGAACTATCAAGGACAACATTGCCTCCATTGCCCCAGCCCTGGCTGACTTCTGTAATTGCTCATTTGCCAATGGATCCTTCCTGCTAATCCTCAATCACTCCTCCCGTCAAAAGCCTTCTGCCGACCCCACCTGTCCAGCTAACTACCCTGTATCTCCATTACCCACTTCCTGGGCAAACTCTTGGAAATGTTGGCCATCTCCCAGTTTATCCACCACACTGAATCTGTTGGTTGTCTCCATCACAACCAGTCTGGCTTCAGAGCAGCCAGAGGAAAGGAAACTGCACTCCTGAACACCCGTAAAGACTTGCTCTCTAATCTCGATTCCAACTCTCCTTCCTTTCTCATCCTTCTTGACCTTTCCTCTGCCTTTGATATGGTCAATCATGCCACCCTTATAAATTGGCTCCGTGATACCCTTGGCATCACAGACCTGGCTCTGTATTGGTTGACCTCCTTCCTCTCTGACCGATCTTCCCAGGTTCAACTGGCTCCTTTTCTCTTCTCCAGCTCACTCTCCACCTGTGGTGTTTCTCAGGACTGTATCTTCGCGCCATGGCTTTTCAACATCTACCTTGCCCCACGAGCCCATTGATCTCTGCCTTCTCTCCTATCTTCCATTGCTATGTGGACGACGCGCATCTCTCCTTCAAGCTTCCCTCCACTGCCTCTTCCTCTTCCTCTCTCATTCCTGACTGTCTGTCTGCTATTCAGGCATGGCGCGCTGCTAACGATCTCTGTCTTATCCAGTAAGACTGAGATCCTTCTCATTGGGACCCCAGCTCCCTCCGTCCCTCCTACACTCTGGCTGCCCTCCATGGGCCCCCTCCTCTCACCCTCCTGTGAGGAAAAAACCTTGGTGTCATCTTCAACTCCTCTCTCTCCTTCTTTCCTCACATCACGGACCTTGCCAAGAAGACCCACTTTCAGCTGCACCCAGAAACTCAATGTCTCCAGAGCTTTGGTCCTCTCCACACTGGACTGCTGCAATAGCCTCTTCCTCAGTCTGCCTAACTTCTCCCTTCACCTCCTTCAACAAATCCAGAACAGGACTGCAAGACGTAACCTTGGCCTGAAGCCCAGGGACCTCATCTCTCCAGCCCTAAAATCTCTCCACTGGCTCCCGGTTGCTACAAGGATCATGTTTAAGACCCTCTGCATCATCCACAAGTCTTTCTGGGGCCTGGGATCTCACTACATCCAACTCTCTCTCCATAAATACCTCCCTACTAGAGCCCTTTTTTCTTCTAGCTCCAACTCTCTGCAGACCAGATGCTTTTCCAAGCAGAGAGTGGGAGGCACATATCTCTCTTCTGCAGGAGCCTCCCTCTGGAATGGCCTCCCTGCCCCTCTCAGACTTGAGCCAGATGTCCTTAACGATGGATCCTGCAGAGTCATCACTGAACCCGAGCCTAAGATCTTCTCCCGTGTGACCAAGGGAAGGCAGACGCTACCTGACCCTAACCCTAGGAGATTGTATCATGAGGGAGGATCACATGGGAGGAGATAGCAGTCAGGTGGAAGTGATGACTCCTTTGGGAGGGACGCGGTATTCATCCACTTTTGAGGATGAGAGTGCGGTAATCCCCAAATATCTAATGGCATGCTGTCATTACAAAGGTCCCTCTAATGAAGGACCAAAAGAACATCCTGTGAAATGTTACCTTGGCAGAATAGGTTATATACCTTGAAAGGTCCTGAAGTAGATGTGACATCCTCTTATGGTCATAATTATGTCCTGGGTAGAATTCCTAACCCTAATGTTAAGTCACACATCCCTTTAATGACATCCAGTGCAACAATCAAACAGAAATGAGTAGACATAAAATACTTAAATCCATTATGGACCTCAAGATCCATAATGCCTGTGGTACTGGGATGAGGAAGAAGGACCAAGAGTCAATGAGGATAAAAAATGCCATTGAAGTGAAAATACAGTCTAGTTGTTTCAAGGCAAGGCACCTGCGTGGGACATTTAAGCCTGAACATGGAACACAACTCTGTGGAAGAGGAAGGGAAGGAGCAACAGAAGCAGTCTGAGAACATACCAAAGTGGTTGAATCTGCAGATGAAACAAGAAGAGACTTCACTTCTCCAAGCTGTGACTTTAGGTCGGATCGTGTATGGAACAGAAGGTGTGCAGAGAGGCGAGGAAGCAGACTGGACGTTGTTGATGAGGAGGCCAGGGGATCCGGAGAGCCGCGGTTGCCGAAAGCAGAGCAACAGAGGCACCCAGAGAGAGATACCCAGACAGCGAGAGAACCGAAGAGGTACCCAAGACACTGAGATGCCGAAAAGAGCAGCCGCTTTGCCGTGCAGCACATGAGGATGCAGCCGAAGCTGTCAACAGTAATCGGTGAGCCTCAGAAGAGATACAGGGCACCGGGGCGCTTCATAGCGTTCACCGCTCCCACAATGAAGCCACAGGGAGTTCGAGAGCCAACTGAAATAAGGAAGGGGAGGCAAGATAGTTAAATGAATGCCTAATTAAACCCCTTAATTGGTGAAATATAAAAGTGCAAAAAGTGTCAAATTCTCCATTTATGAAACGTCAATTTGGGGAAACTTGTAACCCGCATTGCCAACAGCCAAGAGGCTATCCAGAAGAAGTAAGAAGGCAAAAAGGGTGCAAATCTCCATTTATGAGATGTCAACTTGGGGAAACCTGTAAACCACATTGCCAACAGACAAGAGGTCATAAAGATGAAGTAAGTAGGCAAAAAAGGGCACAATTCTCCATTTAGATGTCAACTTGGGGAAACCTGTAACCCACATTGCCAACAAGGCAGAGACTATAACCAAGAAATTTAAGGAAAACAAGGGCGCAATTCCCCTTTACTGAGACAGCATTTGGGGAAATCTGTAACCCATATTGCCACTAAGAAGAGATCAACTGTAGTAGGAGTTTCCTTCTTGGCACCAGGAAAGGGACCACTTGTAGTTAGTCCTGGCAGGTGAATATACCAGGAAAGAAACAGTTCCTTTGAAGAAATGCAGTTGTGATAAAAAGGTGTTGTGGAAAGACCTTGGCGACTTTATCACGCTAACAAACTGTTGCATCATCAGAGGTAGTTGCTGTTCTATGCTGACCAAAGTATTGCATTGAAAGAATAGCAGTGATACTAATATTTGCCTTACAACCTGAGAAAGACATTGGGCCTCACTACAACTCTGGCGGTAGCCGTGCCGGTGAAACCAGCAGGCTGCCGGCGGAGTTGTGACTTTTTCCGGAGCCTGGCTTGCCAGTAACAGCAGGGGATTCTAACCCCACCGGTCCGGGAAGTCAGGCTCCAGAAAAATGATATTCCTCATTCCCATTTGAGTCCCATAGGACTCAATGGGAATGGGGATGATGGAAGCACCGGCACCGATAATAATGGTGCCGGTGCTTCCAAAAGAGTCTTCAAGCGGGTGCCATCCCGCTTGCCAGGTCTGACTCGTAGTGTGCTGGTCCGGTAACAACGGTGCTGGTAGGCTTACTAGCACCGTTGTTTCCAGACCGGCACACTTGTAATGAGGCCCATTGTGTGGAGGAAAACAATTGCCTTGGTTTATGAACAAGTCTTTTGTTAAAGAGACTTTTGCTTTTCCGGGAAGAATTCTGTGGAGGAAAACAATTGCTTGGGTTTTTTAACAAGTGTTTGTGAAAAAGAAATGTCATTTAGCAAGTAGGAAGACGCACTGGATAGAAAATCATTTTTGTTGTTGAACTGAACAGAAGCTGAAAGAGAACTCTCTAAAACCTCTACGTTGGAACTTTTGCACTGTTTTATTGAACTGAAGACAGATTCCTTATACACATTTGGTAAATGTATTCGTGTGATGCTTTTTAGACACTAGGTCATCTTTCTTTAGTTTAGTTTGCTAAGTAGGGGCATTCTCGTTGGGATAGGGAAAGATAGGCGTTTAGCTCAGCCCTTTTTATTTTAATAAATGGGAAACATTGAAAAAACTATACTTTTGTGTCCATCTCGCATTTCTGATTTCTCACAGTGAGGTTGGGCCTTATAGAGAAAAGTGGAGTAGAATTGGACACACTGATAGAGCAATGAGTCTCCAGCACAAGCACAGGTCTCCAAGTAGCACAGTCTCAGTAGTCACAGGGCCCATTTTGGGGAACACCTACCACTTCAAACAAAACTGTTATGGTTGTTTTATTTAATCTCATGCACAATATTTGCCTACCCAGACAGTCATTTCCCACAAAGAGTACATTTCATTTGGCCGTTGCATCCCAACTAAAGCAGTATTTTGGCCAGGCACCATAGTGGCATGTCAGGAAATGCCTTACAATATTTTCCTTTACATGTGTGAATGTGTGTCTGGCCTATTGCAATGTTTATGTTAAACCTTATAGCGTACACTGTTGCCACAGGAAGTGGCCTCCTGCCACTTAATAAAAGCAGATAGAATTGACTGAGTAATTAGAATTCCTGTTTATGCCTTGTGCATATCAGGCATTACTAGGTAGGGAGGTTTTCTGATTCTTTCTCAAATACAGACGTTCCTATATTAGTCTTACATCAACTGGAATTTAATTTCACAGTTTGGCAGCAAAACAAGAGGACACATGTTCTCCTGCTCAAGCTCGATTATATTTAGAACAAACCAAGAGGATGGAATGTGCTTGCTGATCACAGGAAGTGGTGTTGTTGGTAACAGGGGAACTTACTTCTAAGGAAAGAGGGTGAAACCCCAGGACCCCCATTTCTATTCAGTTTGACCTTTCATTTTGTGTGCAAACCTCAAGCTGAAACTTATAATGATGCATTTTGGTCAATGTAATCACTGCATTACGGGCTTGCCATTTTAAAAAAGTAGAGCAGTACTGTTGCAGAAGGAGTTGCCTCCTTCTGAAAAGCCACCACGTTTTTACAGTTAAGCAGAATTCGAGAATTGTGGGGGGAATGTTGGGTCTCTGCTGGGGTTGAATCCCAAGTGATTTGGGATGTGGCAGGAGAAGGACTGCTGCCAAGTCTTATGTTTAGAGGCCAGCTTAGACTCCAAACCTTTTTTTTCTTCTTTTATTTATTTATTTAAAGTGTGTTTTGGTTGACTTGCAACCTTTCTGCACTACCACATACAAAACACATTTACATTTATAATAGCAAAAGCTTTAAAACTTGTCGTAAAAAATGCATTTTTATAACATTATCATCATAAAATATTAGGTGTAAAATCAACATTAAAGACCATCATCGTTAGTTATAATTTTCTTACATACTTCTTCTCAAACATACATTGCCGCTGTTGACAATAATGAGGAGTCGGCTCCAAACAAGCAGCTCCAGAATACATCCGAGGCAGGATTTTGATACTTATCTTAGGCCCGTAGCACATGTCTAGCAGTCTTTTTGCTTTCCCACAGAGCCTTCACAACCTGTTATGATGTGGAATGCCTTCCATGCCCCCATGTTTTCAAACACCTTAATTAACTGAAGCCCAATTGTGAGTATTAACCTGATCATAGCAGGATAGTGTTTTTTAATTAGATAAGGCTTGGGGCTGTCTATGACAAAAGACAAAAGATTGTCGAGCATATTCGCAGAACTTTTTTAATGAGCTGAGGTGTGTCAGAGCCAGTTCTGTATCATGGGCCCTAGCCTTTACAGGAATATTTGCTAGATTAAATTCCAGCCATGTCTCCGGGGTTTGAGGTACGCCAATGTCAACCAAATAATGTGGCACTCTGGAGTTCAGGTTACTGAACCATTTACTTTACTCGTATCTGCAAGCATGTTGGAGCGTGTGCGAAAGTAGGCTATTCAAACCTGCCAATTCATATTTTATCTTTGCCCATAAATTAAAGGATGCCACGGACCATAGCATACCCAAAGAGGAAAGTCCCAATTCTATTCTAATCGCCTGGATAGGCGTGCCTGTAGGTAGATTTAACACGGAGCAAAGTATCCTTCCCTCTAATTTGCCACTGCTTCTCCCCACTTCCAAGGGAAAGCTTCCAGGAGATACATAATCGTTGGTACAATTGATACCTTGTATGCCAATATTTTAGCTTCCAGGCATCTCCCCCCTTGGACATCGATCATCCTCCTTAAGACTAGCCATTTCTTCCAGGCTTTTTGGGTTGCCTCATCTAAAATGGCCACTGCTGAAAACTTAGCCCTAATGGAAATACCTAAATATCGATAGCTATTGGTGGTTTTCACTTTCTCTCTACCTAACCACCAGTGATTAGCTGTATAAGCTGGTGAGGTTTTCCCAAAAACCATTACTTTTGTTTTGTTGATGTTGGGCTGCAGGGCTAACTCAGAGGAGAAAATGGACAAAGCATGAAGGAATCATTGCAGACTCACTTTTGTCCTATCAAGGACCACAACATCATCAGCATAGGATATACATACCAGGCCCTTGTTCCCATATTGGGGTGGTGAATTCAATACTTCCCCCAACCTTTTTGCAAGCAAAGAGAGATAAATGTTAAAGAACAAGGGTGCTAATGCGCACCCTTGTTTCAGTCCCTTCCAAGTTGGGATGGTCTCTGATAATGCCCCATCTTGCGATAGACTGATTTTAACCATTGTATCCCGATACAGGGCTTTTATGGAGTACAACAGCGAGGGGTCCATATTCCACTCCGCTAACACTGCCCATAGTTTCCCCCTATCAATGCTATCAAAAGCGGACTGAACCCCCTTTGATGGTACGTGAGTATTCCCCTTTGGGAAACCATTCAGAAAGCAGTTCCAATAAGATATTGGTGAATACCTTCCCACTACAGTCCAGCGTCACCAAAAGCCTGTAGTTTTCAGGGCATTCCCGGTGGCCCTTTTTAAAAACTGGAATTAAGATAGCACTATTCCATTGACATACCTGCAGATACATTTGTTTCAGCGTACTTGCCCAAAGCTCCGGATTGGCCTTCAGAATCAAATTGATGATGCCGTCTGGGCCTGTAGCAATAGACGATTGTAAATGGTTAATTTATGCTACAAGATCAACCGTTTTGATAGTATTTAGCTTCAGGCGTGGTTCCTGTACTCAATTTTGTGGGCCCTGAACAGACCGTTTGATATACTCAACCCAATTTGATTTTGTTATCGTAACCTGAGCCCTGAGCATTCCCCAGCCAATGACAAAATGTTTTTGAGTCATTAGTTCTAATTAATTTATTCCGATGTTTCCACCCTTCGTCATTAATGGATACCCTATGTTTAGGAGCCATGATTTATAATTATTCCTTATGGTAGCAATCTTTTTCTTCAGCTCCGCTTTAGACCCCTCATAGTTTTTTTTTTAAATCTTCCTAATTGTGGAATTTAGCTCCCTCTTTTTTTGTAATGAATTGGTCAAACCGGCGGCCGAATCGGAAGGCCTTATTTATCACCCTTTTTCTAGTTGACGTTACATCTAATGTAACTTTCAGGAAAACATCGGCCATCATTTCTTGGACCCGAGTCCCCTCCCTAGTCGTCAACTGATTTCTAAGAAGGACATTATATTTAGCTGTCATTCTACTAGACCAACATAAGTGGTTACCGCCTGAGTTAACCTCAGGGTTATCTTTTACATAGGATTTTGGGACTAAGTTTCCTCCAGGGTGCTAATTAACATTACATGATCGCTGACTTTATTATCCTTTATCATTAATATTGGGAGGGATATCCCCACTTGATTACTCACAAAAATAAAGTCTATCCTCGAAGTTGTTTTACCACTAGGGCAAGTTGACATTTTTTCCCCATTACCTGCTTGAATTGGGCTGAGGTCAAATTCAGACATAGTTCTCATCCATTCCCTAACTCTTTGGGAGCCCCTTGTCCCCCTATTCACCTTCCCTCCCCCATTTCCCTGTTGGATTTGGCAGCAGTCCACATTCAAATCCCCGGCTAGCACCACCACCCTTCCCATGTGTCTAGCTCACCATGCACCGAGAGTTGTGGTCATAGTGTCCATAATTTCAGATGTCAGGGCACCTCCTGGAGGGTCATCATACAGCGTTGCTACCAAAATTGGTAGCGAACTATCACTAGTGTTCAAGATGGCTGCTGCAAGGAAATTCATATTGGGGAGAGGGGGGCAACAGTGAATTCTACCATGTTGAGCCAGGTTTTGGCCTGCCCATAACGTGAGGCTTTGCCAAATGAAAAATCAATGTATAGCCATCTAATGCAAAAGGATCACACAACCACGTTTCCTGGAGATAAAAACAAGACATGTCACTCAATGTCCTCAGTGAGTCGGCATTGCATAAAAAGGACTCATGCCGTCTAGAGTTCCACGATAGTATTGACTTCCCTTTAAGAGGCATTATGTTCTTCTGTCAATGAATAAATGCAAGGATATCTTCCCAGCAACCTGGTAACCTCCAAGGATCTACCGTTACGGTAGAGTTATCAGAGCTGGACTTCCATTCCCCAAGCATAGTTCCTTTATGGTCGGACGACTTCTGAGTAGCGGGGATGAATATTTGCATTTCAAATCAGAGTTGATTTAAGGCCAGAGCGTTCTTACAAATCCTATCCATAACAATCGGCGAGATACATGTCATCACCGCCCAATTATCTACACTGAGAAGCTCAGGCAGTTAAACTTTTACACTGTCTTTAGAGGAGATCAATGCCAGGTCTTGTATCATGTGTAATAACTCCAAAAGCCACGTTCTGTTTAGTAACAGGCTATTTATGTTTGCATCTTTCTCGAACAATTGGATATGGATTAGGTGTGCACACCATCACAGATCTTTGTTATGAAGCTCCTTGGGCACAGCTCTTGGTTTTAATTGATTCACCCTTCCTGCCCAGGTCATAGGTGAGCCAATATCTCTGGGCTCCATGGCCATAGTTTGTGCTGCTATTGACTCTGGGGGGTTTGATGCTATCACTGATAATCCACCCATTGACCTCGAACACATAGTTTTCCCCTTGGTCTGTTCAGGCAGCTCAGCAAGCTGTTGGCACTGCTGTTGTGTTTCCGCTAGCTGTGGCCTATGCTGGTCCCCTTGCCACACACTTAGGCCCTGACGTTCTTTGCTTGTTGGTTGTGGTTTAGAAATGCAACCATCCAGAGGGTATCTTAATAAAAGTAGTCTAGACTCACCGTCCAGGAGCAAAGTCGTAACCATAGTAAAAACCTTTTCCCTTAAATAGTTTTTTCTGTCTGGACATAGCTTCTGGCTGGGCTTTTTGTTGTTGTTTTTAGGTTAGTTCTTTGGGCACCCGAGTTCTTTGTATGTCGATGTTTTCTTGGGGGAGATTCAGGGGCATTCAATAAAGAAAGCTCTGCACAAATGGCTTCTAATGCCCCACTATCTGACTCTGCCACCACATAGGCCCTTTCTTGCCGAGAGTCCTGTTTTCTTGGTGAGGATGTAATAATACGGCTCCACACTAGTAGGCATCTTCAAATTCTTCAGTAGGAAGACAATTTCTGTCATTTCCTCCCTTGCTGATTTTTGTTCAGATGCCATACTGGCACATAACTGAAACAGGGCTTCAATCTTTGATTCCAGGACATCTAGTCCTCTCATCTTATATAGAGAGCATCTCTCCTCCACCAACTTCACACCTCCCTCCACTTCACATGCCATATTTGCCTCCTCACTGTTGGTCTCGTCCAGGGCTAATTCAGAGGAGGTCATGAAGTTGTCTAGATCTCGGGTGGCTGAAAGGTTAGAGGATAGCAAGTTGTTGGGCTCTAAGTCTCCCGGCATCTTAGAGTTCCTTTTAGCCACTTTACACAATTTGAGAACGGACTCATTATTGTCTATTGAGATAATAGAGTCTTTCTCTGCTCTTCCAGGACGAGATTCCAAAAAATGTGAAGCATCTCCTGCAGCCTTTTTCATAAAAAAGGAGTTTATCTTTTGTTTTGGGGTGAACGTTGGTATTGAGCCTATACAGAGCACCTTTTTTTTTCCAGGGGCTATATTTGCCCCTGATTTATTCGTGTTTGGGCCTCTGCCCCTTTTTCCCTGTGTTTTCATATTTTGGGGATTAAGATATTAGTAACCAGTCTTTATTTCCCCTTTTGGCGCAGGGTCTCAGGCCGCTTATAAAATACACAGCTGTTTCGTCCACTGCCGTGTGTGTAAGCCCAACCTGAATTGAAATAAGGAGCCACACGTGTCTGAGAAGCATTTCTTACTGCTTTAAGGTAAGCAAGTCTGTGCCCTTCCACCGCTAGAGTTGAGAGGCGACTACCCTGCAGTATTCAGGGAGCAATATTAATCCACAACATACACTTAAAACTAAGTTATTGATCTTATAGTTCTATGCGGTAGTCGCTTCAGAGCGTTTGACTTTAGGGAATAAGTCAGAAGGAATACAACCAGCCGTATGTGTTACCTGTGTTGCCTACGTGAAACCTTGCTCAGATACACCCAAGAGCCACGTACCTCTCCGGGGCCGGTGCCGAGTATCATGGGACCAAGAGGCTGCCACCTTGCAAATCTGGACGACCCAACAATGACCCCAGTGAAAACGGCAAGGCGAAGTTCCGATTGCAGCGAGGCTCCAGCAGCTCCAGCATCAATACACTGCGATGATCAGAGGATCCAGAGATCTGAGGAAAGGACCACAAAGTACGTGAGTTTTCACATGAGTCAAGCCGCACCAATGCTGCAGAGGCCGCTTCCGACTCAAAGACTCAGAACACTAGACTCCAACCTTTTGATTGTTTTACTATGTGAGGTGTGAGAGCCTCTGCAGGTGTGTAGTGTAGGAGCCAAGTATGTTGGTGTTCCTTTCGAGACTGCTTTGTAGGTGTACATGAGGTTTTGAATAGGTTCCTGCCAGGGAGTGGGAGCTAGTGAAGCATGCACCCCTCCAGGACACGCTGTATGGAGTGTGAGGCCAGAGTATGGCCTCAGAGGGTTGTGCCATCTCCCTAGCCGGCCACTATCAGGCCACCACATCTTCCTGCTACCTCACGCCAGAGTACCTCCCCTCTACTGCCCTTTATATTCTTAACGTCCTCCAACCGGCTTAACTTTTAACCTACATAGCATTCCCTCTATATAACGGCCCAATCTATTACCCCCACTTAACATTTATACTACTTAACATTAGTTATTTAAATATATACATTAATACGTATAAAGACAAACAGGAACATGCTATACATAAACATATATATAAAACACTATACAAATTATTGTACAATGGGAGTGACTGATGCAGTCAGTCACCCGCCTTTCAGTACCTTCTGGGCTATCTAAGGTGGCTGGCAGGCTGGGGGCATGTGCCCTGATCATGTTTATGGCCTGGCCCCTCTTATGTCACTGGGGTGGCCCCAACTGTGGGGACACCACCGCAATCACAGTTGCACCCCAGGTGCCCTACTAGCTTCATGGTCACTGCTGCCTCCGCGGCATGGTGTTCGTCTCGTCCCCTATGCAATGTGGCATGAGACACAGAGGGCGGCCTGCTAGACTTCACCCAGGATACTGCGTCATGGCAGCCTGGGCCTTTTCTTCACCCACTGGCCAACGGAGGTCCACTGGACTTCCTGCACCACACTTTTCACCTTGGCTGGCTAACAAACCAGCCCAGGACTTCTTTCTTTGCCACTCATTTTCTTTACTTTTTTTTTCACCACTCACAGCCCTTCACCTCCCGGGCCACTGCCTAGCTCGCACAGCCCAGCAGGGCTTTCAGAAGGGCCCAAGACAGCCTGAATGGTGGCCCAGCCGGGCAGTCTGGTTCAGGCCTCCCGACTCACGTGGCCCAGACTGGGCTGTTGCTCTTTGGCATGGGTGGCCTCTAGCATGCAGCAAGTGCCCTTTGTAATTCCTTAGCCCTTCCGATGTGGCCAACACCCACCATGGCCCTGCGGCAGCCGAAATGCCACTGTCAAGAATCTCAGTCCCTAGCATGCTCTCTGGGGCGACTCACCTCACACAGCCCAGTGCCGTTAATGTCTTTAGGGTCTGGGGTACCGTTCAAGGCAGCACCCCTGCCCCTGTCATCCAGGGAGTTATTTTCTTTGTCTTTGCTTCCTCTCTGGCTTCTTCTTTCTTTCTCTTCTAACTCTCTCCCTTTAACTGTCCTTTTTTCTTTCTTTACTCCCCTGCCCAACATACTCTTGGGCGGGGGAGTTCTGTTACTTTGTTTTCCTTCCTTTTCTTTTTCATAACATTACATCCTGCCCCATGGTGGGCTGGATAGTTTGATACAAAGCAAAATACATGACACACATTGTGTGGACAGGGCCATCAACACATCCTAGGAGTTGTACTGGGGAATGCAGAGAACCTCCTTCCAGGGAGAGACACTGCAACGGGAAATGCCAGCCCGGAGAGAACAGCTGTGGGCGGTCCTGTTGGAAGCAAGGCACTGCCTGGGAGTAGCCAATCAGCCAGGCTTGCCAGTGCCAAGGCAGTCACTGCCGCTTGCGGTTCCCATCCACATGTGTGCTCTGGAAGGATGGAACCAACTTAGACACAATAAAGGGGCAAATGCCTATACAGAGTCTGGACCAGAGAGAACGCCAGACGGCCGGTGGAGGCACAAAGACTCCTCAGCTCCGGACATGCTGTTGGGCCGGTTGCAGAGGAAAGAATGGTGGCCATGACAGAGGGCCGGGCTTACATAGTTGACAAGGAAGCGGACACGCTGAGGAAGGGAAGAGCGTATTGGATGGAAACTAAGGGAAGGAGTATAAAAAGAGGAGGAAGAAGTGAAACAAATGTTGCACTGTTTGCCTTGCAGGACAGAGGAGTGGTGGGTCTATCCGGAGTAGGAGAAGAGAAGAATGAAACCCTTATTTAACCTGGACTACAAGGAGAAGACCTGGTAAAAACTAGAAGGGTAAAGCAACCCTACCCATAGACCTTCTGTTGCTTTTTTCTCAACCCTCAATAAATACCTGATTTATTATCACCTTTTGGAGTTGTATATCAATCCTACACACAAACACATAAATAAAGAAAAAAACACTCTGTATTTAATAAAATACTTTTATTAACCATGGTGTTTGCGTCTTTATTTCTAGCGTGCCTTAAGGGACATGCATGTAGCCCCTACTAGTCGTGCCCCTTGGGACAACAGGCTACAAAAGTGCTACACCAGTGTGCCCTGCTGACACCAGCTACCATAGAACATAGCAGAGCTGCGAGCAATCACAATAAGACTTCGATTGTGGTGCTAGGGCCTTGGTGCCCGTTTAAAGCCTCAGAACCAATATTTAAAGACAATAAGGCCAATTGTCATTTAAATATATGAAGGGGGTAACAAACAAACACTATTAAACTCATTATGACCACAGTAAGAGAGAGGAACATCCAGGAGACTTTAAGCAGGCCAACAGAAGAAATACCAATCCTGAGTCGACTTACACCAAGGTGTATAAAAAGGGCTGGGAAGAACCATTAGAGGGGACAAGCTGGAAAGGAGCAGACATGCTGTCTCTGCTCCTGGGTAACAAGGGAGACAATTACATGGATCGAGGTGGGCAATTTAATGGCAGTAGTGGGGCAGAAGCTCTGCCAGATACAAGAAAGAATCTATACCCTTAGAACACATGTGGGGTCGGCCGTGGTACTTGGCGGTACGTGCCATAGACACCAATGGGGCAAAGGGAAACAGGTGGGTGGAAGCCTGCATAAAGAAGCCTAACCAGAATAGAGGTTGGAGGCAGTGACCACTGGCAGGAGTGGTAGAATATTGCTTGCCTGACAATGACCCTTATTGAGAGGGGGTAAAATACTCTTTTTAGAATACAAATACAAGAGGCCATGGATCTGCCTGAGGGAACTTTTGAAGGTGAATCCTATCCGGCGAGGAGGCCTGCAGAGCTTGTAAACTGTGAACAAGAGGGCTGTGGAGAGGCTTGAGAGAATTGAGAAGAAGCACATTGAATTGAGAGCCAGAGGCCATGGATCAGCCTCAGGAAACCTTTGAAAGTTAACCCTAGCAAGTGAGGTGGCCTGCAGAGCTTGGAAACTGTGAACAAGAGGGTCATGGAAAGACCTATGAGAATTGAGAAGAAGCTAATAGAATTTAGAGCCAGGTCCTGGAGAGGAGATTAAGAACCTTGGCGGAAGAGCAAACCTGTGAGTACCAATCGAAAGGACTTCCCAGGGGACTCTTGTGTGTGTTGTTGTAGATTGAGGCTGAACATTTATAATGGCGATGTATGGACATTTCAATAAAAGCCTAAAGTTAGATTGGAGCTTAAAAGAATTGCTAAGAATAGGGCGGGACATTACTGTTGGCTATCACCTTTGTGTGATGTCGGGACACTCAGTTGCTGCGGAAGCCCGGCAAGGTGCATGGGCCTGCTTAGGCCTGATGTCGTAGCGCAGCGCTGATGAATGACAAGACCACTCTGTCCACTGCATAAACCCGGACTGGCGCCAAAACGCCAGTTCCGGTGATTCCTTTATTTCCCAGCTCCCGCCCCCTGACACGTGACTGGGTCTTCCCCGGCACGTGACATCATATTCCTCCCAAACTTTTCCTCGGTCATAAACAATAACATTTTAAACAGGTATAGTCCATTCTAGTCTCTTAGGAGCACGCCGTGGGCATGCTCGATCGATAATAGATTCCTTGTAGGACATACCCTTGGAGGCGGGATGACGGTCGCAGCCTTTCCCTCAGATGGCATTGGGGATGAGTCCTCTCGGCTTCCTCTGCTCGCGGGGTCTCTGACCTGGCCTCGCTCTCGCCCGGTGTCGGTGCTCTGGGTTCGTGGGGTGTGTCGTGAGCTTCAGGCGGTTCAGGGTCATTTTGTCCAATGGGTGATCTGGGTTCTCCCCTCGGGGTCCTCAGGCCTTCCTCCCATATTGCCACTGTGACCTTCTGGAAGTGTGATATGTTCCTGGTCACCGCTTCGTTTGTTGTAGTGGCTGTGATCATGCTGTGGTTCGCGGCACTAACTGTCCATGGTCGGAACTCGAAGTTTAGAGACATCTTCTTGGGCGGGGCCCGGTTCTTGACAAGTACGTTGTCTCCGGGCAGCAGTTGATGGTGGCTGGCACGGCAAGTGCAGCTCTCTTTTTCATTCCGCTTGATTCGTCTTGCCTCTAGGGCAGGGATGTCCGGCTCGGGTGCTACCCAGTTCGGGTGGATGGGGAGTTCAGTTTGTATCGGTACTCCAAACATGAGGGCAGCGGGGCTGATCCCTGTTGAGGAGTGCGGGGTCTGACGGTGAGTCCTCAGAGAACGGCACAGCGTTCAGCCAGGAGTGACCTCGCTCCTTTGCGATGCGGATTACCATGAATTGTTCAGCGTCGCTGTTTGCTTGTGGCCATACTGGAGTGATCCTCTTGTGTCGTATGCTGAGGTCTTTGAAGAATTGTCATAGTTCTTGGCTGGTGAACGGTGGTCCATTGTCACTCTTGATTTTGGACAGGATGCCGTGTATTGCGAATATCTTTTCTAGTGCTAGAGTCATTGTCTCTGCGTTGGTGGATGCCACATCTTCAACCTCAGCGTATCGGCTGAATTCGCCCACCAGGACTAGCAGGTAGCCCTCTCCTGAAATGGTGCAGTAGTCTATGCTGACAGATTCCCACCGTTTGTTGCTCCTCAGGGCGCTGATGATGGGTTCTGGGCTCTCAGCCCTCCTGGTGGCTTGGCAGGCTGCGCAGGATTCTACGAGGTCCATCACTCGCTGTTGCATGGGGGCATCCACATCCGGGACTTTAAGTATGACATAGTCTTTTTGATTCCTTGATCTCCACTGTGGTCTAGGTTGACTGGCCCTTTCTTTGAGTGCTGTTGGTAGCACAATTTGGTGTCCCTTAAGTATCACCCCTTTGGGGGCTACGGTGAGTTTGTGGCAAATTCCAAAGAGCGCTTGCAGCTTCTCCTGAGCAGACTTTGTGCGCGGGGCCATGGAGGTTAGGAAGTTCTTCCAGTTTCCGGATTGTATTGCAAGTGTGATGTGGGTCAGGACAGTGTCTGGTTCGGTCTCGTTGGCTACTTCCTGCAGGGTGAGGGTCCGCGGTCAGGCACATGCAACTACGTGACACACATGCTTGTCTGTCTCTGTTGCGTGTCGTTCCTCCAGGTCGGTAGTCGGCTGGGGGTGGCGGGACAGGTAGTCTGCTGGGTGGTCTGCTCCCGCTCGATACTCCACCTCTATGTTGTAGGGCTGGAGCTGTAGCATCCACTTTTCGATGCGTGACGGGGGAGCAGTGTTGAGCCCTTGAAAATAGGGATCAGGGGCTTGTGACCGGAGAATACCTTTGCTCGCTTGCCCAGTAGATAGACTTAGAAATGTCTGCACCCCCAGAGGATTGCGAGGGCTTCCTTTTCAATGTGTGCATAGTTTTGTTCAGTTTTTGCCAGCGCGCGACTGGCAAATGCGATGGGGTGCACGTTGCCCTCCTTGTCGATTTGTGTAAGCACGGCCCCCAATCCTACTGGGCTAGCGTTGACCAGGAGTTCTGTGTGACGTTCAATGTCAAAGAACGCCATGGTCGTAGAGGCAGGCAGCAAGTCTTTGATTAGTTGGAAAGCTTGTTGGTGGGTGGACAACCATTCCCACTTCTGGTCTTTTCTTGTGAATTCACGGAGGGGGGCTTGCTATGGTGGCGAGGTCTGGGATAAACCTCGCACAGTACGTTGCCATTCCCATGAAGCTCCTTACTTCTGTGGCGGACTGCGGGGTCTTGGTGCTTTTGATATCATTTACTTTTGCTGGATTCGGTGATACACCCCTCTTGAGTTAAAGATGTACCCAACGAAACAGATTTCTTCTTTTCCGAAATCGCATTTCTCCACATTCAGGGTTAGCCCTGCTTCTTCGAGTCTGCGCAGTACTGCAGCGAGGCGCTTGTGTTATTCTTTCTCATTTGTTGCATACACAATGATATCATCACTGATGTTTGTTGTCCCTTCTAGGCCATTGAGGACCTTTCGGATCTCATGCGGAAACACTTCTGCTGCCGGTGATATCTCGAAGTTCAGGTGCTTGTATCTCCTCTGGCCGAGGTGGGAGGAGACGGTGGTGATGTACCTCGACTCCTTCGCCAGTTTGAGTTGGTGGTACCCTGACCTGAGGTCTAGCATGCTGAATATCATCGCTCCTGTCAGATCAACGATGCGCTCATCTATGGTTGGTGTGATGTGTCGTTCCCTTCTGATGGCTGCATTGGGGAGTCTCATATCGATGCAAATCCGTACTGCATTGGGTTGTTTGAGCTTTTGCGCTACCACCATGGGTGACACCCACGAGGTCAGCCCCAAAATCATCTCTATTATGCCTGCCTTTTCTATCTTCTCGAGTTCCTTCTCTATGGCCACCCTCATGTGGAATGGTACTCTGCGATGATGCACTGCCTTCGGTTCGATGGTGGGGTCAATGTGTAGTTTAATGGACCTGCCTTTTAGGCAGCCGATGCCCTGGAATACCTTTTGGTGTTTTTCCAGCAAGTCATTAATTTCTGCGTGTTGAATGCTGAATGCAAATTGTACTAGCTGCAGTTTTTCTGCTGTTTTGCAGCTTAAGATGGTCTCACAGCCGGCATCGACCACGTAGATCCTGGCTCAGCACGTAGTATTGTTGTGTGAAAGGTCTGATCTGAATGACACTTGCACCGGCAGTGGTTTCTTGAAGCAGTACGCATACAGTCGGACTTTCCTTTCTTGGGGTCTCGGCTTCGGGTGGAGCGTGTCAAATGCGGTTATTGGCATGATGTTGACGGCTGCGTCGGTGTCAATAACTACTTTTATGGGCTTTCCATCTGATATAACTGTGCATGATGGTCTTTTCTGTTGCTTGGACCTCTTAGGTTCTACTGCTGAAATGAGCTGTACACAGCGTATTCTCTTGCTGGGCTTCTTTCGCCTTTCTTTATCCCATCTATCGGGGGATGCACTGTCCTTGCTCTCTTCACTTTCACTCGTATCTGGTGATCTCTGTGTGTGGTCCACAGCTCTCGCTCTCCCCTTCCTGCTTGGTTGACGAGAGGCTTCTCAAGGAGCAAACTTCTTTCTATGTTCTTGTGGCCGTCGCGGTGGTTGTTCTCGGTCTCCTCTGCTTGGTGGGTGTAGGCTGACAGCCACATAGTGTTTGAGGCGGTTGCACTTGCGGCAGGTTGACCCCCATGCAGGACATGTTTCTCCTCTGTGCCATGGGCCACCACACCACTTGCATGCATTCTCTCGTCCCTGCGGCATGTGGGGCTTGGAGGGGTTAGTTCCTCTGTCTCCCGGTTCTCGGGTGTTTCGGTGCATCGAGATGGCTGCAACTTCCTCTGTCTTTCTGGGGTTGTCTAGTGAAAGTTGTTGGATTGCGGCCTCGATTACTTCCACCTGGTCTTCCGTGCGTTCTCAAAGACGCCCCATCTAGAGGATGCGAGATAGCGTTATGTTCTTTTCCGACAGGATGGCCCTCCTCAGCTTTTCTGATGAGATCCTGTTGATTATTTGGAGACGGATGGCGAATTCTTCGTTGGGGAACTCACAACCAACTGCCATCTCCCATAGGCGGGCGTGGAAATTGTCCACCATCTCACTCTCCCACTGCCTGGCCATACAGAAGTGGAATCGTTCATAGTCGGGATTGAGGTCAGGTCTGAATTTGTTCGTAACTGCATTCTTAGCGGCGTTGTAGTCGTTCGCATCGCCGTTGTCGGGGATGGCGTTGAACAGGCGTAGTGCCACTGCTCCGATGGTGAGCAGGAGAAAAGTGCATTTCTTCCTGTCTGCAGTGATTTCTCTGGCATCGAGATGTATCTCAAATTGTTGTAACCAGATGCCCTAGCGAATGGCTGCCCCTGTGGTGAATGGGTCGAAAGGCACCATGAGAGTGGTGAGTGCCCAGTCTGGGTGTTCTGGGTTGATGCTATTTCTAGCCGATGGGCTTGCACTTGCCCTTGAGGGACTTGTATTTGTGCTGGACATGGTTGAGTTGTGGTGTTGTGAGGTGGGCCACAGGTTGTGCGTGGGGTGTACAGTTCTTTTCTGGCGCGGGTGTGAACAGTGCTTCTAGTGGTACTGCACGTGTGGCTGCGGGAAGTGGTTCCTTTCTCTTGGTGGTTCAGTCACATGGGCGCTCTGACAGTTCTATTGAGGCGCAGGTGCAAACACGTGCTTCTGGTGGTGCTGCATGTGTGGCTGCGGGAAGTGGTTCTTTTCCCATGGTGTTATGGTTCTCTGGGCACGCTGATAAAGGACCCCCTGTGATTGAGGTTTGCCGGGGTGAAATGAGTCACTCACCGGTGTTTACACAATGATTTCTGCCTTGTTCCATGAAGCTTGTACTGTAGCATGCCTCCGGAACGTTGAAAACGCTGTGCGCGATGATATTATGCTGCTGGGATCCCTTTGGAACGTTGGGGGTGTGAAAACGAGGCTCACGCTTCCGCGTTCATTCATACACGATGTAAATCGAATGTTGGAAACTTCTTTAGAACGTCGGGGGCCTGAAAGTGAGACTCGTTCACTTGACTGATGCGTACACACACGCCTGCCGGAAATCTGCGTATGAGTCCCGTCGTGAGCTGTTGGGGCCTCAAGGTGAGGAGCGGAATGTTCGCTTTTATAAACAGCACGTTTGGAATGTTGTGCACTGGTTATTGGTGCGATGGAGTCGGAGATTCATATCTCTGCGGGCGATAGAGAAAGTTCATGCGTGGGCGCATGGGAACGGCGCTGCCTCGTTGCCAGTGTGATGGTGGGACACTCCGTTGCTGCGGAGTACCGGCAACGAGCATGGGCCTGCTTAGGCCTGATGTCGTAGCGCAGCGCTGATGAATGACACGACCACTCTGTCCACTGCATAAACCCAGACTGGCGCCAAAACACCAGTTCCGGTGATTCCTTTATTTCCCTGCTCCTGACACGTGACCGGGTCTTCCCCGGCACGTGACATCACACTTTGAACTTGGATTATTACACTTGATCATCCCATAAGGGACAGAGACTAATAAGATCAGGTTTCAGACTTTTCTTTTGACAAGAGCAACTGGAAGACCTCATTTCCGGTTATCCAATTCCTGTCACTGTTTTACAGCTTGACTGCCTATTATTTCTAGTTCATTTCTCCATTCGCTTTTGGCGAACCTAGTCCCTTCATCCATTTCTACAAATAAGGGCACTTTGTACTCGATGTCTGAGCAATTTTATAATATTATTGCTCTTGACAAATAATTTAAAAATTAACAAAATCAACGAGCAAACCTCTAGTCAAGAAACAGTGTGTTGTGGCCTGAATGGATGACAGGACGCAATAGGGTTTCTAACAGTCTTTATTGACTGAGAACAAGGGAGAATGTCTTAAGGTGGACTGGTGGCGCGGGGCGCTTACTCACTGTTGAACTGACCAGGTCCTGTGCTTCCCCAGTTACTTCACTGTGGAAGGATTGTGCTCACCGGTGGCACGCTGTGAACTCGTAGGGCCCCCATGAAGCCTCCACTGGCTGTGGTGTTATGCCCTATGAGCTGTAGAGATGGTCCTGGAGATGATTCTCCTTTCTGTGAAATCAGGAGCAGCGCTCCTGTGCGACCGCTCTCGCTGGCAGGGCGCCAACTGTGAAGCGGGAACGTTTTCCCGCGGAGCGTGGGCTCGCGAGATCCCGTGCATCGAGATCTCGCGAGAACACGCTCCCGCGATCACGTGATGTCCCCACACACCTCCTCTGCTGGAAAAAGGAATGGGAGGTCACTCCATGATGAAGTCCGCATATTTCCCGGGCTTCCTTCTCTCTCTCTGGGGCCTGCCAGGATCCGGGTATGTAGCGGGATCGATGAAGTGTCCTTGTGAGGGTGCTGGTGAATCGGGATCTCTTTGCCCAGCTCCTTGCTGTGATCCCCTGGGTGTGGTTGGGAAAAGGGAGCTTGCGAGATCGTTGCGATGTTGCGGCTCTACGATGTCTCCACTCGGGAGATGATGGTTCTCGTATGGCTCTTGGCAGACCTGATCTCCTCCAGTGTCTCCAGGGGAGTGTATAGTATCATCTTTCCTGCGGTACATGGCTACCCTCTCTAGATTCCATCTCCTGCCATCGCTGGTGCGGATGTGGTTTGTCCCTCTCTCCATGACTTCTATGGGACTGCTGTATTTGGAACCTGTGATGGTGTCCTTGTGGGGAAGTCGTATCTTCACCAGATCCCCTTTGTTGACTTGTGTGTGTCGAGCGGCTCGGCGCAAGTCCCCCTGTGCTTTCATTGCTTCTTTGTTGCGCTGCATGCGGCACGTTACGTCAGCCATGTCGACGTCTTCGTCGGCCCTCACTTGCTGAAGCCATGGTGGTACCAGTGAGGATGCCGCCCTTCTCCCCCTCAGCAGATGGAACGGAGAAACACTTGTGACGGCATTGGGGGTGAGACGGTGAGCCGCTACGGCTTCTTTGACCGTCTTGTATGGGTCTAGGCCCGAGGCGTGGGCCAGTTGCAGCGCCCCTTTGATGAAGCGGTTGGCCCGCTCGACTAGGCCATTTGCCTGTGGGTGGTATAGACTCGCTTTCCGCTGTTTGATGTTGTTAAGCTTGAGAAATTTTTCCATTTCCCTGGATACTAGTTGGACTCCGTTGTCCGTGACGAGTTCTTCGGGCAGGCCCTCCCGCTGAAATATGGCGGTGAGAGTTTCAATGACTGTTCCCGTAGTGATGTCCGGGGTGAAGTCAGCTTCCACCCATTTGGAAAAGTAGTCGACCAAAACTATCCCGTATCTGTGCTCAGGGGGCATGTTGTCCAGCGGCCCTATGAAATCCAGCCCCAATTTTCGCCACACCCCTTTGGGGACTTCGGTGGGCAGCATGGGGGCTTGCCTCACGGCTAGGCGCTTGTCGCTGTTGGAGCATTCGTGGCACCTGTCGACCATCTGCCGAACGTCCTGGTCCATACCTGGCCACCAGTATGCGTCGCGTATCCTTCTTCTGGTCATGTTGCACCCTAAGTGGCCCGAGTGTGCTCTGCACAGTATGACTTTACGGATTCCGCTGGGTGGGATGATTTGATCACCTCTGAGAATGAGACCGTTCATGGCGGTAATTTCCTCATTCACCTTCCAGTAGGGGCGAAGGCCTTCAGGGATCGCTCTCTCGTTGGGCCATCCATTTCGAACCCAGGTGCTTACGTGCCTTAGAGCGAGGTCCTGCTCGAACTCTTCTTGCCAGTGGCGCTCGCTCATTTCCATGTACTCGACGTTCCTCAGGTCGCCGATGGACGCAACGACACATTCGTCTTCCAGGAATGTGGTGCCGGGGGCGCTTTGGTTGAGGAGCCTGGACATGCAGTCCGCTTGTGCGTTTTTCCAGCCCGCAATGTGTTGTATCTCGTAGGTGTACTCTTGGAGCTTCGCGGCGATCCTGGCCAGTCTGGGGGTGGCCGTCCTGGTGCCGCCCGGGCTCAACATGTGGATTAGCGGCTTGTGATCGGTGATCAACTTGAATCTTGTCCCCCATACGTATGATCTGAAGTAGTCGACGGCCCAAGCGCATGCCAACATCTCTTTCTCTACCGTAGAGTAATTCTTCTCGGATGAGGATAATGCCTTGGATGCAAACGCCACAATGTTCTCTGTGTCGCCCTTTTTCTGGGTCAAGGTGGCCCCTAGGCCGTATGCGCTGGCGTCAGTGGTGATGTAGGTGTCCCATTCAGGGTTGTATGGTTTAAGGCACGGCGCGTGTAGAATCCTATTCTTGATTTCGCCGAAGGCCTCATCTTGTTCTGGGCCCCAAGAGTACGCTGCCCCCTTCTTCAGAAGCTCCCTCATGGGAGACGTGGTCTCAGAGAACCTGGGGACGAATTTGGCATAGTACTCAGCTAGGCCTAAGAATGAGCGCAGTTCCTCTTTAGACATCGGCGCCGGCGCCTCAGTAATGGCCTCCATGAGGTTCCTTTTGGGGCTCACCCCATCACTCGAGATGCAGTACCCAAGATACTCTACTTTGTTCACCCCGAAGACACACTTTTCATGGCGTAGGCGAATGCCTTCCTCCTGAAGCCTGGTTAGGACTGACTTGAGCGCCTTGTCATGGGTCTCGCTGTCCTTGGCGTATACCAGAATGTCGTCTTGGAAGAATGAGACGTTGGTGAGGCCTTTCAATAGAGAGTTCATCATCCTCTGGAATGCGGATGCTGCGGACGATAACCCGAAAGGCATGCGGGTGTATTGGAAGGTGCCAAAAGGAGTGATGAACGCCGTCAGGGGGCGGGAGGACTTGTGTAGGGGGATCTGGTGATAGGCATCCCGCATGTCCAGCTTCGAGAAAATGGCCGCCTCTTTCATCATGAGGACAATCTCGTTGATGCTGGGGAGCGGAAAGCTATCCGTGATCACCTCCAAGTTCAGGCTTCTCAGGTCGATGCAGATCCTGAGGTCGTTGCTGGACTTCTTCTTAACTAGTACCACCGGACTCAGCCATTGCGAGGATTCCACGGTTTCGATGGTTCCTTCCTCGACCATCTTCCTCAGGTGAGCGTCCAAAGCTGGTCTTGCGGTGGCAGGCACCGCCCTTACTTTGTGCTTGACTGGGGTGGCGTTGGGTTTTAGTCGAATTTTGTGTACGAAGTTTCTCACTTTTCCCGGTCTCTCGGAGAACAGGTTTGGAAAGATCTCCTTATAGTTTTGCGCTGCTCCTGACGAGATCATGAGCACCTGTTCCGGAGTGCTGGGATCTAGTTTCATGCTGAGTTTGTGTTGGTCATCCCACCCCAGCACGGCAGGACCTTTGGGGGAAAAATACACCTTGGTGGTGGTAGACCTCCCCTTGAAATCGATGCGGGCCTTGACGTAGCCCAACAGGTCGACCGTTGCCCCTCCAAACACGGTGGGTTTTTGCCTGGTGGATCTAATCTCCACTCTTTCTTGTCCCATCATCTCCTTGTACGTGTCGATGGGCAGAATGGTGAGGTCGGATCCCGAATCAGCCATGACGCGCGTTTCCATTCCGTCCACTTTAATGGTGCAGTGGGGCTTTTCCCTCCTGGCATGGGGGGCATTGACCATGACAACCATGGGTCTGTCCAGCAGTTCAT
Source organism: Ambystoma mexicanum (assembly GCF_040938575.1). Classification (NCBI taxonomy): domain Eukaryota; kingdom Metazoa; phylum Chordata; class Amphibia; order Caudata; family Ambystomatidae; genus Ambystoma; species Ambystoma mexicanum. The sequence goes on from NC_090937.1 coordinate 185,992,440, forward strand.
CCTCATCGGTGGAGGTGCAGTCACCGTCGACACGGGACACGGTTTTCTCCCGCCACATGCATGCTGGAGCCACGTGGCCAATGCGTCCGCACTTGGAGCATTCTTTATTCCTGGCGGGACAGTCGCGGTCGTTCGCCATGTGCTTGAGACTGGCGCATCTGTAGCATTTCAGTGCCTCCTTTTTCCTGGGACTTTTGTCCTTGGGGCCGTCGCGGGATTGCTTGTCTCTGCGACCTCTCCATTGTAGCGCCGCCATTTCGGGCACAGGCAGGTGACTTCCCGCCTCCTTGCGTCTGCTGGAGGTTTCTTCCTCCGCCCTGGCAATCTGGATGGCTTTGTCGAGGGTGACCTCCTTCTCCTGGATGAATTTGTCCTGCACTTTCCTAGAGTTGGTGTGGACGACGAGCATGTCGCAGATGACCTGTTCTGCATTTTCTCCGAAGGCGCACAGAGAAGCGAGTTCCCTCATCCTGGTGATGTAGTCATCCACGGTTTCGCTCCCTTCCTGTTTGCGAGTGTAGAATCTCAACCTATGCAGTACAATATTCTCCTTATTGGTGAACCTCTTCATGATGCGACGCGTGGCTTCTTTGTACACGTCGTCGTCATCGGCGTCTTCGTCGGCCGCCGGTATTTCTTTAAGGCCTGCAAAGATACGTTGACCTTCAACCCCTAGCGCATTCAACAGCATCGCCCTCTTCCTGATGGGGGCATATCGCGTGCCGCCCACCGCTTCCAAGTAGGTGGAAAAAAGGGGTTCCCATTGCATCCACGGAATCGCCGGAGTCCCTGGCAGGGGTAGAAACGCAGGGGGTGGCGTGGCGCCTTGCATGGTGGGTCCGTGGGACTTCAGGTATCCTCGTCGCCAGTTATGTTGTGGCCTGAATGGATGACAGGACGCAATAGGGTTTCTAACAGTCTTTATTGACTGAGAACAAGGGAGAATGTCTTAAGGTGGACTGGTGGCGCGGGGCGCTTACTCACTGTTGAACTGACCAGGTCCTGTGCTTCCCCAGTTACTTCACTGTGGAAGGATTGTGCTCACCGGTGGCACGCTGTGAACTCGTAGGGCCCCCATGAAGCCTCCACTGGCTGTGGTGTTATGCCCTATGAGCTGTAGAGATGGTCCTGGAGATGATTCTCCTTTCTGTGAAATCAGGAGCAGCGCTCCTGTGCGACCGCTCTCGCTGGCAGGGCGCCAACTGTGAAGCGGGAACGTTTTCCCGCGGAGCGTGGGCTCGCGAGATCCCGTGCATCGAGATCTCGCGAGAACACGCTCCCGCGATCACGTGATGTCCCCACACAGTGTCTTGGTGGCTGAGCCTTTACACCCAGAACAGCCCTAGTACCCAAGGTACACACAGCCGCACATGCAAGCATCAATAACAGATGGCATGAGTCACGCAGCCAATCCAATAGCAACCGCTGACCTGCACACTCTGCTCCCACTAACGCACCCAGGACACCAACCTTTTACTTGCAAGACCCACACAAATGGTAAAACTCGTATGATACCAAGACTGAGTAATATAACACAAGCAAATTCACAGATTGTGTAATTGTAGGGCATATAAGTGCGAGAACAGTTTGCTTATTCTTTGATCAGAGGAATGAGCTCTTTATAAAATGCAATAGATTGTTACTTGAGAAACGTCAACGTCATCAGCCAGTAATTTATACAACCTGATCAAAAGACAGAAGGAGCCCATTAAAAGTCATTGTTCATTGACATAGGGAAGGGGAAATGCATTTCCCGTCTGTGTTTATCTCCTGGTAGTAAACGTTCTCCAGCAGCAGTTTATTAAGCGGTTGAGTGAAAGCAGATGTAATGGCGGCGCTTAGTCTTGTGCCATCAGTCCTCTCTCCATATCAGCCCCCTGAGTATCAGCGTGCATACGGTCTGAACGTCACACGCAGCCGCCTCTCATTATTCACAAATCCTAACACTTGAAAGCCCCCCAAGGGATGCCCTAAACTTGCGGCTCCTAACCGCTTGACAAAGCTGTGTCATTCTATTGGCCGGCAGGGGTAATGTTTCCTGGAGCTAAGTGAGCTGTTAGCTTAACACATGGCCTGTGATGAAAGTGCGTGAGCCATCCCTTTGAACTTGAGGCAGGGGAGGACTGGCAACATTTGGCCTGGGAGCAAGTTTAATATTCTGGAGCGTTGCACAAAGCAGTTGCCCAGTCCCAGGGGTGGACCGGGAAGCCTGGAAATAATTCTCAAAATGGCCCCATGTCACACTTTTTCACCAAAGCCAACCACTGTCCTAGAAGAAAATATGGAAATACGACGCCTACAGGGATATTTTTAGAGTTAGCTACTGGCCAGTCCACCCCTGCCCAGGCACAAAGGGCTGTGGCCCCAACTTCCAGAACACGTAGACTACCTACTTGCTTTGGGGTTTTGCAACAAGACAGTGGAACATACCTTCTTACTGCTTCTGTCTCTTCCGGATTCCAAATCTGCATTTAAATTTTAACACTATTTGTAATCTGCTTGGAAAAGCAGACTTTTACTTCTTGTCATAATGTTTTTATTGATTGTAACTGATTTTCTGGTTGCTGTGTGTGTTATATTATTTTTACAGGCACTGTGGGGCACTGAAATGCTTTTAAGTGACTTACTATGCCTGTTAATAGAGGAATAATTTTATGTATCCAGGATTTCCTATTTATTTATTGTATTGTTTTATGATAATTCCATTGTTTTGGCTCACATGTAGACAGTAGACCACCTTGATTTGCCATCCAGCCTCTGCTGAGGCACGACAAGAAGCTGTGGTTGAGGTGTTGCTGGTAATTGTGTCTATGTGGTCTGCACTTGGACAACTTAGAGCAAAAGACGCCGAGGGCACTTGGCTTTCATTATGCCCCCTAGTGACACTTTCTTGGAAAGTTGCCAGCATTTTTCAATTCATGAAGCAGAGGGAACTGTGAGGCGACCCACCTGGGATCTGGTGCTGGAGAGGGCACATGAGTGACCTATTATTTGTGCATCTGTGTCTCTGTAGAGGTTTCTTTCAGTTTCTGTGACTGGTGATGTTTGAGTGTATTTGTGACTTTGTAAATTATAGGTGGGAGAATATATCTGTGTTCTTGTATCTATAAATCTGAATCTGTAGTTGATTTGTATGTGTGTTTTTGTTGCCAAATAAGAGTGTTCTTGACAAGACAATGAAAAACATTCACAGACTTAGGGGGTCATTCAGATTAGTATGGGAAAGGTAAAATCAGCAGTATTTGGCTCATACTGCCGATTTCTACACCACGCCAGTTTAAGACTTGATCAAATAACACCAGCAGTATTCTGCATGATTTTAGGCAGACTTGCTGCAGAAAATCTTTAGAGGTGGGGGTAAAAAATCAAATTGGCCCCAATTGTTTTAAAACCGTTTTAGCTGTACAGAAGGGAAGAACACGTACTTCCATTCACTACAGGTTTACATGTGCTTCCCTTCACTACAGTGAAAAAGGTTTTTACAAAGGGCCATGTTAAGGGGGTGAAAGTATGGGCATCTCTGATGCTCCCTTCTCGCCACAATACTCATTTGATGCATTAAAGAGTCCCAAAAATGTACAGTAGTGGTATGAGCCATAATCCATTTCCACTGTCACACAGAAGGTGAAAACGTCTCAACATTTCTGGAAAAAGAACACCTTTTTATGTTACCACCGATGGAGGTGGTATTTCTGAAGTACATCTGGAGGTATTCCAGAAGTACCAACTCCACCAGTGATAAACTCTGAATTGGGTGGATTTTCAGAAATACCACCTGTGGAGGTGGTATTTTTCCTGGTGTTATTTCATTAAAAATATCCAACCAACTCTGAATGACACACTTTTTTTGTAGTCTACTTAGAACTAATACATACATGTTACATCTTCCTGTGGATGTTTTTCGACTGTGTTTGAAACTGAGTACCACACACACTCCAACAACCATTTCCATAAATGCCATATAATAGCATCCATAGGAGCTATTCATAGTGTTATTAAACTCTATTTGCAATGCAGTCACTAGTGATCAAGAAATTCACCAGAAAATAGGGGAAGAATTCTTACAGATGAGTACCCGGCGAGGGGGTGTGGCAGCCTCCCAGCCAATGATGAGGCTTGGAACAGGGTCCTTACCACACAGGGAAATACCCTGCTCCAAGCCTCCTCGGAGCAGGAGGCCACCATCTTCCCTCACCAGACTGAAGGTAATTTTGCTCCCCATGTCCCCTGACCCCCCCCCCCTTATCCCCCTTTTCCACATTTCCGGTCCCCTCCCTATCCAAACCCCACTTCCCTGCGCTCCTCTGTCTCTCGCTGGTGCCAGGAACAGGACTGTTCCCGGCGCATCTCCATTGTGCGATTAGCTGCCATGGAAAGGGAGAAGGGACTACCTGTAGTCCCTTCTCCCCGATTTCTGGTGGCCATTTTCTTTGCTTTTTTTTCTTGGATTGAGAAACGGTTTCAACACTGTTTCTCAGCTCCAGAAAGAAATTCTAGTAGTACCCCGGTATGACGTGCCGGGGTACTAAGGGCAATAGAACATTCCGAGGGGGGCATTACCGGTCTGGTCCGGAGCAAAGGGAAGACAGAGATAAGGGTAGCTAATATATCCCTGTCTATTTCATTCTGTGTTCTCTTTTAGCCCCTGATGGTCACAGGTTGCCACAAAAATGCCTTACATACAGCACACAAACAACGTTCAACTCTAACTCCAACACTCCACTGAAAACTACTTGCACACACTTGCACCGGTGAGTACCCCTAGCTTCTTAATTACTGTACTGTCTCTCCACACTGTGCTACTCACCTATAATGCATTCACTCCTGCTCCTCCTGCTGCTCCTCCTGCTCACCTCTCTCTGTGCTTTCTCCAATCACGCTACAACTTCCTCCTTTCCTATACCTATTATCAAACTGGCAATTCGAAACTCGCACTACTCCATATCTCTTCCACCTCCTTCCAACAAACGTAGCCAAGAAGCTAACCATACCACCTCTTACACCTATACACCTCGCCTCTCTTCCTCTGTCACTCAACTTCTCCACTGTTCCTTATCGACTCAACTGAGCATTGCACCCTGGAATGCTCACTCTGTATACAACAAAACGTTATTTACCACTGACTACTTTCACTCCAGCTCCCCTCCCCTAGACCTTCTTGCTATTACTGAAACCTGGATTTCTCCAACTTACACTGCCACTCTGGCAGCCCTACATGACACCAAACTATCCGTCATTCACTCTCCTCGACTGATTGGCAGAGGTGGAGGTGTCGGACACCTACTCTCTTCCGGCCTCAATGCCTCACAAATCTCCAATGCCACGTCCTCTCCTACCTCTTTTGAATTCACCATCTCTACTATTGCTCTGCCTTACTCAGTTCACATCATCTCCATCTCTCGCCTTCCTGGTCCCACTGGACCTTTCTTTGATGATCTTGGGCAAATCCTTAATCCTCTTTCCACTAAACATCACCTCATTCTCTTAGGTGACTTTAACCTTCCCTCTCCAACCACTTTTCAGAAATCTGAAATTCAGTCTTTTCTTAGTGAACGGCTCTCCACTCAATCGATTATCTACCTACCCACACAGGAGGTAGCTCTTTAGATCTCTTCTTCATCTCCACCTCTCTCTCAGCCGCTAATACTACTGTCAAACCATCCATATCTGATCCCTCAATTGTTTCCACCACCATCTCCTTTCCACCCTCTGACCTTTCCTCACCACTTGCTTCACCTATTATTAAAAGGAAATGTAAACCTTCTGCCATTTCTCCCTTTCTCTCTGACCTACAGTTCTCACTTTCCTCCTTCAGCCTGATGCCTCTTCCACCAACACTACCTTCTCCAGCGTCCAAGCCCTACTATATGACTCATTTTCCTCTCACTTCCCACTGCTTAATTTCACCCCTAAGTCTCAGCATCCTCAACCATGGGTCACCCCATTCATACGCTCTCGCCGAACAGACATGTGTCGGCTGCCGAGCAAATGGAGGTGTACCTACTCGCATGAGGATTTGAAACTCTACCTCCCTGCCCTGAACTCTCTCAAGTCCACTCTTGACAGTGCGAAAAGGGAATCCTAACCAACCATCATTGACTATCACTCCAACTATCCTCGCAGGCCACAGGGCACCCTAAACTCACTCCTCACTCTTCCTAAGTCTATGACTATCAACTCTACTCTCACAGCTAATGACCTAGCTGAATAATTCATGGCATACATTTCCAAAATTAGAGACTCTCTCCTGACCTTCCTCACACTCCCTCCTCCTACATTCTATACTCATCCTACTCTACCATCATCCTCTGCCTCTATCTCCTACTTTAGTCACACTAATACTGACCAAGTCCTATCTCTACTAAAGAAAGCTAACCCCTCTTCTGCCTGATCAGACCCTCTTGCCCCTTAGCTAGTCTGGCCTATTGCCCCTTTAGTGGCCTCTCACCTAGCTGAAGTTTTCAACCTGTCCTTCGACTCCGTGTTCTTTCCGTCTGTTTTCAAAACAGCCACGGTCATACCTCTCCTACAAAAGCAAGGGGCTGATCTGAACCTACCAGCTAACTTTCACCCTGTGTCTCTCCTTCTGCACTACTCTAAAGTACTTGGAAGCAGTGTCTTCAACCATCTTACCAATTTCTTAGACATCCACAACTTTTGAGACCCCCTGCAAGCAGATTTCCACTCCTGTCACTCCACGTAAACTGCTCTATGAATGTGTGCAACTTGATTGCCTCTGTTAAGCACTTCAACCTATCCTCTATCCTAATTCTCCTTGACCAGTCTGCTGCCATTGACACTGTCGATCACGCTGATCTCTTTAATACTCTCTTTCTTCTTGGGATTTGCTATCAAGCCCTTGCTTGGATTGAATCCTACTTTGTCGCCAATTCTCTGTCTCCTAAAGCAACAACACCTTTAAACTCACTCCACTAACTGTTGGTGTTCCACAAGCATCTGTCTTGGGTCCACTCCTCTTTACACTCTACACCTTTACTCTTGGGGCACTAATCTCCTCCTATGGGTTCTCGTGCCAACTCTTTGCAGACAACACCCAAATCTTCTAATCTTTTTCCTGAAATCTCATCTGATCTCTCTATCAAAATGTCGAACTGTCTCTCTGCCATTAAATGTTGATTGTCTTTGCACACTCTGATGTTAAACTCTACCAAAACAAAGGTGCTCTTCCTCCCTGCCAAAAGCTCTCTCATCTCTTCCTATGCCTTTACCGTTCTCACCTGAACTCTCCCTTACTCTTCTTCAGCTAGAAACTTCAGCATCATCTATGACTCTTCTCACACCTTCTCTACTTTCATCTCCAAAACTGGAACAGCAGCTTGCCTCAACCTCCAAAATATTATCAAAATCATGCACCTCCTCAAAACCACCAAGCATCTCTTAACTACTATTGTCTTCTCTAAACTGGACTACTCTGCCAACATCCTGTTTGGTCTCTCCAACTATGCTTTCTGTCCTCCTGACAAGATCATTAACTTTGCTACCAGGACTGTCTTTGAACTACCTTACTACACAGCTTCTTCATTGTACCATCAACAGGCTGGATGGCTCACAATGCAAAACAGGGCCAGATTGAAATGTCTTATACTGGTTCACAGATCTATCCATGGTAAGGCACCACTGTATCTATCCTCCTCCATACAACTCCACAAGCCTTCTTGTAATCTCTGCTCTGCTTCCTCGGCTACCCTTGTGGCTCCTCGCCCTCACTGTGCTTCCTCTCACTTCCTCTCTTCTTGCTCCACTTGCATGTGATTCTCTTCCCCCTGATATCCGAGAAACAGTCCACATGGATTTGTTCAAACCCAAACTAAAAGCCTACCTCCTCTCCTTCGAGTTATCATCTTAACCTACCTCTCATCTGCCTGCTAGCTAACATTTTTCCATTGCTTCTAATCTGTATCTGTCCGTCAATTCCTCTGCCTCCAACTATCCTCGCAGGCCACAGGGCACCCTAAACTCACTCCTCACTCCTCCTAAGTCTATGACTATCAACTCTACTCTCACAGCTAATGACCTAGCTGAATAATTCATGGCATACATTTCCAAAATTAGAGACTCTCTCCTGACCTTCCTCACACTCCCTCCTCCTACATTCTATACTCATCCTACTCTACCATCATCCTCTGCCTCTATCTCCTACTTTAGGCACACTAATACTGACCAAGTCCTATCTCTACTAAAGAAAGCTAACCCCTCTTCTGCCTGATCAGACCCTCTTGCTCCTTAGCTAGTCTGGCCTATTGCCCCTTTAGTGGCCTCTCGCCTAGCTGAAGTTTTCAACCTGTCCTTCGACTCCGTGTTCTTTCCGTCTGTTTTCAAAACAGCCACGGTCATACCTCTCCTACAAAAGCAAGGGACTGATCTGAACCTACCAGCTAACTTTCACCCTGTGTCTCTCCTTCTCCACTACTCTAAAGTACTTGGAAGCAGTGTCTTCAACCATCTTACCAATTTCTTAGACATCCACAACTTTTGAGACCCCCTGCAAGCAGATTTCCACTCCTGTCACTCCACGTAAACTGCTCTATGAATGTGTGCAACTTGATTGCCTCTGTTAAGCACTTCAACCTATCCTCTATCCTAATTCTCCTTGACCAGTCTGCTGCCATTGACACTGTCGATCACGCTGATCTCTTTAATACTCTCTTTCTTCTTGGGATTTGCTATCAAGCCCTTGCCTGGATTGAATCCTACTTTGTCGCCAATTCTCTGTCTCCTAAAGCAACAACGCCTTTAAACTCACTCCACTAACTGTTGGTGTTCCACAAGCATCTGTCTTGGGTCCACTCCTCTTTACACTCTACACCTTTACTCTTGGGGCACTAATCTCCTCCTTTGGGTTCTCGTGCCAACTCTTTGCAGGCAACACCCAAATCTTCTAATCTTTTCCTGAAATCTCATCTGATCTCTCTATCAAAATGTCGAACTGTCTCTCTGCCATTAAATGTTGATTGTCTTTGCACACTCTGATGTTAAACTCTACCAAAACAAAGGTGCTCTTCCTCCCTGCCAAAAGCTCTCTCATCTCTTCCTATGCCTTTACCGTTCTCACCTGAACTCTCCCTTACTCTTCTTCAGCTAGAAACTTCAGCATCATCTATGACCCTTCTCACACCTTCTCTACTTTCATCTCCAAAACTGGAACAGCAGCTTGCCTCAACCTCCAAAATATTATCAAAATCATGCACCTCCTCAAAACCACCAAGCATCTCTTAACTACTCTTGTCTTCTCTAAACTGGACTACTCTGCCAACATCCTGTTTGGTCTCTCCAACTATTCTTTCTGTCCTCCTGACAAGATCATTAACTTTGCTACCAGGACTGTCTTTGAACTCTCTTACTACACAGCTTCTTCATTGTACCATCAACAGGCTGGATGGCTCACAATGCAAAACAGGGCCAGATTGAAATGTCTTATCCTGGTTCACAGATCTATCCATGGTAAGGCACCACTGTATCTATCCTCCTCCATACAACTCCACAAGCCTTCTTGTAATCTCTGCTCTGCTTCCTCGGCTACCCTTGTGGCTCCTCACCCTCACTGTGCTTCCTCTCACTTCCTCTCTTCTTGCTCCACTTGCATGTGATTCTCTTCCCCCTGATATCCGAGAAACAGTCCACATGGATTTGTTCAAACCCAAACTTATCATCTTAACCTACCTCTCATCTGCCTGCTAGCTAACATTTTTCCATTGCTTCTAATCTGTCCGTCAATTCCTCTGCCTCCACTCTAGCATTTCACCCATCCTGGTCACATCCCAAGCACAGCTGGCTGTACCGCCTACCTGCACTTAAAAATGTCCAATGTTCATTGTCCTTAATCTATGTATGTCTACTTATGCATTGTCCTCAGTGACTTTTCCATTTACTCCCCTCCACAACTTGGTCAGAATGTCCCTCAAACTCACCCCATTGCATGGTTCAAAATTGAGGGGAGCTGGGAGCTATTCAGCTCCTTCTTATAGCCTAGAAGAGCCTGGTTAGCTTAAAACCAACAGCTACCTGGAGCTACTTTTGGCTCCCCAGGCCAACTGATGCCGAACAAGCACAACTATGAATTTAACTGTGCATTTGGGACAATCGATAAATAAACATTAGGACACATCTATATGACATTTGAAGCATATGGGCTCATAAATAAAGGGTACAATTATATGTTTGCATTTTATGTGGAAGTTAGATTTGTGTGATTCTATGCACTAGCTCTTTGTTCTGCAGTGGTAGCTCCTGGTGAGCGGTTACTGCTGAATACCCAAGAGCTGCTTGTTGGTCCTGCCTATCCTATCCCAATTTTGAGCCCTGCCATTGTAAGAAGCCCACGTTTCCCATCAAATCTGATTTCTTATTGTATATTTTTTGTGATCAAAAGAGCATTGTTCCTCCTAAATAAATAAAATAAAAAATAAAATAAATTCAAACAAATAATTAAATTGCATTACCTGCAAAGTCATGTCCCTTTTACATTATTAAATATTGTATTTAATGTGATCTTCCTATTGTGCTTCACCCTCCTCTCTTCATAGTTGTGCACATTAAAAGTATCAAGACCACACTCAAAGGGGCTGATTCACTGAGCTATGTTTCCATTTCAGAGTCCCCAAGTGGATTCATATTTGTGTCCTGTTGACATTACTCTTGTGTGAAAGTTCACTGAGCTATCCAAACATAACCATGTGCAAGCAGAAATGGAACAAGCATTGCCAAATCCTACACTTTGGGCGTTTGTGTAGGAAGGGGATAGGTATTTGCCAGGCGCTGCTATAATGACACTACCTGACCGTAACATTGCAACAACAGCTAAATTGTGTGATAATGTGGGCATATGACAGCAGTGCCTGATATATATCGATTGAATGCCTATACACAAGCCAAATCCTTTGACTTTGTCAATTATTGGTGTAACAAGACTCAGTGCAAGGAACACATATAAATCAAGTGACTGAAGAAACAGTTAAGACATTCTTGTTACACAAATAGCACGATTACTGCTGCAAATAAGCTGTTAACTCTCAACAGACCTCTAAGAAATAACACTGGCGAGCTAATGTCTGATATTACACCTTGATAGAACTAGCTCAAAGAGGTCTCAGAGGAAGTGTTTTGACGATGGAGGGGCAGGTAGTGGGCCAGAATGACTGTAGTTGGCCATTGGCAGTCACCGGGTGGGCAAATAACCGAAACACCCACAACCGGTTGGTCCCTCCTCACATGTCATCGCCTGCCTAGCTGCACTCCAGTGCAATAGTTTTGGCAGGTCTCTAGCAATGAAGCAGAGGCAGCCCACTGGTTGTGTGGATGAATCAGAAGAGTGCAGTAACACTGAAAGCAACTGAACCCGTGTATCCAACCATAGGCTCTTTAAGACGGGGTAGCAATACTCTGAGATAGATGGGGATGCAGAATATACTCAAACATCAAAAATCAGACCGACTCAGGAAGTTGGCAAAGTATAACTGTTTTATTTTGAATTGTCTAAAACAGGGAGTACAACGAACATCAACGAAACCGCACGATCTTCTCACTCAGCGAATTACATACAAATATAGCTTTTATAGTAAAGACTCATCATCATTGATGTCAATCTACGTATCAAACTACAAAAACCTACTTTGGAAAGTGATAGGCTTACAGGAAACATCTAGGTATACGTTCAAGACTTGTCGGGAAGGTCATTGGGTACCTAACATCAGGTGGGCAACTAAGCCCTCCTCTAGTGCAAGTTACTACGCACGTCATCAAATACACAATGTCCCATTGTTATACAAACTATAGGGCTCTTCATTACGTGGCCCTCTATAATAAGTTGGCACTCTCGCACCCCTCTGAAATATTCCACACACGATAGCAGCACACAGACTGGCACAAAGGTGCTGGTGGGCTGGTCATAACCATAGCTTCCCACCTCATTAGCCCACTATCTATCATCACTCTGCCGTCTGCCAGTCAATTAGCCCTTTGAACATTGGCCTTGTGAATGTTCTCGGTGCCTTAGAATAAAAGGGAGTGTAGGCACACTTTTCTCTTGATTTCAATACAACTCAACTTCAGTGTCTATTTTCCTCCGACCATGTGACTGGAGATCATGTTTCAGAGCCTTTTGCTGTATTAAACTCTATTAAATGATGAACCCCTGACGTCTTCAATGTTCTCGCATCGCACCTCAAACAGGAGTTTGTTCTTTTCACATGTTAATTGTAGCATCTGCATGAACATCCAAGATTACGGTGGCCTTGACCTTCTGGAGCTGGGTCAGCCAAGCCTTTCTTGGATTCAACTTCCTTTCATTAGCTGTTTTCATACTACGCCACACTGAAAAAGCCTTTCTGCCTACGGGGTCCAGATTCTGCTAAAGTGCGTTGTGGAATATCCATAGTCCATTCATTCCTATGCATCTACATTGGCGCATCATCGCGATCTATTTTACTACGTAGTCAGCCTTAAAACTTCTTTACCCTACTTGTGTTTCTGCATCTGTACAAGTGTAAAATGACTTCATATCTTCTTTATTATTTCTGTAGCATGAGCATCTTCAGCTCGAGCCTGAAATGTTGCTCATCTTGAACAGCTTCTTCTTTGCTTCTATAGAATGTCTACACACGTCAGCTTCTTCTGGGTGTGTCAGCTCCGTTCTGTATGACATCACCAGTCTTCTCCTGTGCTCACTTTCCCCACTTCCTCCGGGATTGTGTTCAAATGGCCATATATATTTGCGAATGCATATATGGTTTTCTCAATGGGAACCTTGCTTCCATGATTCTTTGCAGTATTGGTATTCTTACTGCTACTGCACGTGTCTCACACTCTGGCTCCCAACATATAGGCTTCATGGGGGAGGAGCTGTGGGTGGGGGTACTTGGTTCCACCTCTACACTACTCCTGTCCATCAGAGACTCTTGTAAAAGCAGAAAATCATTTTATCTGGCACAGGAACTGGAGCCCAAAGATGTGGTGGTTTATGTCCCACATCTTCATAAGTGCAATGACAGCAGTGTTTGAATTTGTTGTATATTGTTCATTCAAAACTCAGCAAGATCTAAATAAATTGTATTGCCGTAAACAAGTCTTAGTGGGCTAAAGCAGATAACTAGGCCACATGACCTAGGGGATGACGTGCAGCATTCACTGCAATATCCAGAGTTGATAAGAGCAGAACTGTGCAGCGGCTCCAATTTGTGGAAGCTGGACAGTCTCAGAGTTGGTTTGCACCTACATCCTTGAAATGTGATTGGAGCATGTTTTCTTCATTTAGACAAACAGAAAAGGGGAATCCATGCTCTAGCCAGCACTAGAGCCTGCATTCTGTGCTTTGCCGTTGTTCTTCTCACAGCCTACAGGTACCTGACCAAAATTTAACAGACCAAGGCTAACACTTTTACTGCTTTTAAGTTTTAGGTGATTGAAACATCCATCTGTCTAAGGCAGGTGTCTGCAACCTGTGCCTCTCCAGATGCTTTGGACTAAACCTCCCATGATTTCCCTCCATTGACGATGCTGGCCTTGGCTACAAGGAGTTGTAGTCTAAAATATGTGGAGAACCACAGGTTGTAGAACCCTGGTCTATGGCAAAGAGGAGGCATTGAGGTTGGCATATTTGCCATGTGTGTGTCCCGCCAGAAGATAATCAGCAAATTGTCAGCACTTTTGTGGAAACTAGGTAGAAAAGGCTTCTCCAAGTCAGCCAAAGGGGCCACATAGAGACGTGAATAGGACCGGATGCCAAGGACCACTAAGATTACATTCAAGTGTTGTCTGGCTGTTAGCACACAAACAGCAATCGATCCACTGGATAGCCACACCACCAGTGCCATTTCTCTATAGTTAATATTTGCTCAAGGCAGTTTATCCACTAAATCCAGTAATCTAGAAGCTGAGACACAGGCACAATTAGCCAATCCAGGGCGTACACCTAAAATAGCCACTACAATATTTTCTGTCTCTGAGTCCACATAATGTCACTACAATATTTTCTGTCTCTGAGTCCACATAATGCCCCCAAAAGCTTTGCCACCTATGGACGAATTCAGGGCTCAAGTCGATGGTGTCCACCCACTTTTTTCAGAGGGTGGATGCCGTCCTGCCTGTGTGCTTTCAATGAATTGAAAAAATAAAGAAAATATTCTGCACCCACATGAATTGCCACGTGTGCAGAATTTCAATACAGAACCCATGTTTGGGAGACAGGCAGTGCTTTAAGTGGGCTGGGGCCAGCCAGGGCTGGGCCCCATCAGTCACCAAAAAGTGGGGCTGAGCCGTGGCCCTGCCTGGGTGCCCAGGTCCCACCACACCATAGAGGGATGCGTTATCCCGCCACGCCCATAGTCTGCGACGCAAGATGCACCCACCATTTTAAAGTCAGGCAGCTGTGTGTCTGACAGACGTGCCAGCCAGTTACAGCATCGCTGAAACTGGAAGTTGCAGTTTCAGCAAAGATGTGGCTGGCTGGCACTTCTGTCAGTCACTGTAACTTCCTCTTGTGACCCCTCCCATGAGGGGTCACAAGAGGAAGTTATGTTCCCTTTGTTTCCCCTACCCAGGTCATTGACCCATGGCGAATCTGCAGATTAGATCATGGAGCCCGGGACCAGAGGGTCAAAGACGCCTCAGGTGGGGGTGTCCATCTGCTCTGCAGAGCACAGATTACGGGGGCTTCTTTGTCCGTTGGCAAAGCATGGCTTGAATTGTGCTTTTCAAGCCATCTTTTATAAACATAGACATACGTCTATGTTTATAAAAGATGGCTTGAAAATCACACAATTCAAGTCATCTTATTTAAAGCTTTGTTGACAGACAAAGACACCTCGGGTTTTGTCCGCCCTCAAAGCTTTATAAAAGATGGCTTGAATTGTGTACGTTTCAAGTCATCTTTTATAAACATACAATATCTTTGTTTATAAAAGGTGGCTTGAAAAGTGCACAAACCATAGTAAGGTGCACATGTGTGCGTACCTTACTATGGTTAGGGCGCTTTTCAAGATGTGTAACATATTTCTATGTTTAAAAGATGGCTTGAAAAGTACACAAACCAGAGTAATGTACACATACAAATATATAAATGCTTACATACATGTATATATTTGTTTGCGACCTTACTGTGGTTTGTGCACTTTTCAGGCCACACCGACAATGGAAGCCACCCCTAGTAAAAAAGAAATCCACTTTTTGGATTGTTTTGGGATTGCTTCTGGCTTGTTTTCAAGCTGCAGATTTTTTGGGGATTTATTTTGGATTTTTTGGGGATTTTTCCAAGCAAGGATTTATTTATCTTGGGTTGGAGGATTTATTTTGGATTTTTACTGACTTGTTTCTCAGTAGAAACAATCCACTAACACTAACTGGCAGGCACGCATTTTTACAGGATTTATTTTGGATTTTTACTGACTTGTTTCTCAGTTAAAACAATCCACTAACACTAATTGGCAGGCACGCATTTTTACAGGATTTATTTTGGATTTTTACTGACTTGTTTCTCAGTTAAAACAATCCACTAACACTAATTGGCAGGCACACATTTTTACTGGATTTATTTTGGATTTTTTGACAAGCAAGGATTGTTTGATTTTAAAGTGAGGATTATTTTGGGATTATTTTCAACTTGTTTCTCAATAAAAACCAATCCAGCAACACAACACATTTTTACTGCATTTATTTTGTATTGTTTTACCAGCAAGGATTGTTTGGTCTTACATTGGAAGATTTATTTTTGATTTTTTCCAACTTGTTTCTCTGTAAAAACAATCTAGGCACACATTTTTACTGCATTTAAATGTTCGAACGTTTACCTAGTTTAAACGATGTTTGCCGTTGTTTAGGATTTTAATGTGGTTAAAAATTTCACAGAGTTTATTTCTTTTGGAACTTTTATTTGTGCAATAAAAGTTCCATTGCACGTAACTATTTCTTTATCAAATAATGCCCAGTCGCTAAGCTTTATCTTCAGGGTATACCGATTTGCCGCCATAGGAGTAGCACTCTATCCATTGTCTTCAGTGACTTTAGTGGCTTTGCCAATGCTTGTTTTACACGTGGCTTCAGTGGCTTTGCCAATGCTTGTTTTTAGCACATGGCCGATACTGACCCGACTGAGTCCGGTCTCTGATCCACTTTTGTTATTTGTGATGCTGTGTTGTATTATTATTGGTAAACACTTTTGCTGTGTGTGTTGTATGTGACAACTTTGATCTACGGCAGGAGCATTCATTAAATCATTATTTTCAAAAAATCTCTGAATCATGCTATAGACACACATGTTTGTTTACAGATTATTATTTTTGATAGTAAATTGGTTTCCATTAAGTTTAACAAAGCTTCAGAGAGGCTGTGGTGGGCAGCACTTTTATTAAATCAGAGAGTCTAAAAAAGTGTACAATTTTGCAATCTCCATTATGCACCCATATACATGCAAACATCCGTTCAAGAGACCTTAGTCCAGTGCTGATATTTTCATTCTGCTTTCTGGGACGTAGAGTCTGGATTTATAATGGGGGAATACAAGCTCCAGGATGCAAGGAATAAAACAGGAATAAACTTGCACTTTAAAAACGTAATGGGGCATATTGACATGTATGCATAGCATTCACTGGGAGAGATTTATGTTTTTGCATGGGGGAAAAACAACACAGAAAAAAGATGAGACTGCCACACAAGGGTGGGTGTGGCTATTCTTTGTTAGTGGTGGAACAAAATCAAACTTCACCCTGCCGGAATAAAGCCTTCATTTAAGAACACTTTCCTCCCATTGTATTACAACGGGCATATGCAGCATTGCACTTATCTGATAGCAAATTGTCAACCATCGGGACTGAAAAACCCACACATGAACCCAGAAAGTCCCCTTGTGTGGTTCCCTGCACTGGAAAGGGAGATATCAAGACCCCAGTGAAGACAAGGAAAAATGAATTAAACAATTCACAGAAAATTAATGGCGGGTTGTCCTCTGCAGGAGGTATTTGGCATGTGTTGTACCCTGACCCAAGTGTGGTGGAGGCTGTGAAGACTGCTCATACAGATACCAGACCTCGTCCACCCAGAGCAAGTTCCAGGAGTTGACAGGCCCATTGCAGCAAAAGAGGTACAGGTGCAAATCACATGATAAACCATGCTGACAAACATATCATTATAGAAATATGTGTAACACTAAAAAGAAAGTGCAATTTTAGTTGCCCCACCCCATCCTCCTCCCCATTTTCACTGAAAAACTACATTTACCAGAAGGAAAAGTAATATGAGCCTAATCTCCATGTGGTTTGCAAATGTGCTTTCAAGACACACAACAAAATGTATTTTGTAATAATAAGGTCACCTACTTTTAGTCATCTTTTTTTCTTCATTCACATGCGGCTGCCGGAGCGACTGCAGCTTTCTTCTTCCCCTGCTCTCTACTATTATGCCTGCATGCACGTGCAAAGGTAAGCTCCTCACCACTGGGCTCCCACACGAGGCGCGCATCGGCACATTGACTTTGTTGAATATTGCAATAATTGTGCCTGCATAGACATTTTATCAGCGAGAATGTTTAAACACTGTTGAGCTTTGATAACGCTCTGTTTGTTGCCGCATTGCATTTTACCTGCCTTACGTCCATGGATTTTTGCCATTCTAAGATGGTCGTTTCCACTGCCTGCAACAGGATGCTGGGCATGGTGCTGCTGGGTGTATGGGATTAGCTGGGGCTGTCTACATCTGGCCCAATGGGAAGGCCGGCAGGCTTGGCCGGCCCTCCTCACAAGGCCCACTCCTAAGGCCCTGTCTACCCCTGTCCATGACGGTCGTCTGTGTGTCCGTATGCTCCCCAACCCCCCTTGGTCGCCTGTGTGTCCATATGCTCCCCACAACCCCTTGGTCGCCTGTGTGTCCGTATGCTCCCCCCCCTTGGTCGCCTGTCTGTATGCTCCCCACCCACTTGGTCGCCTGTGTGTCTGTATGCTCCCCAACCCCCCCCCCTTGGTTGCCTGTGTATCCGTATGCTCCTCAACCCCCCTTGGTCACCTGTGTGTCCGTATGCTCCCCACCCCCCCTTGGTCGCCTGTGTGTCCAGATGCTCCCCACCCCACCCCCCTTGGTCGCCTGTGTGTCCGTATGCTCCCCACAACACTCCCCATTGGTCGCTTGTATGTTTGTATGCTCCTCACCCCACCTTGGTCGCCTGTGTGTCTGTATGCTCCCCCCCTTGGTCGCCTGTGTGTCCGTATGCTCCCCCCCTTGGTCGCCTGTCTGTATGCTCCCCACCCACTTGGTCGCCTGTGTGTCTGTATGCTCCCCAACCCCCCCCCCTTGGTTGCCTGTGTATCCGTATGCTCCTCAACCCCACTTGGTCGCCTGTGTGTCTGTATGCTCCCCAAACCCCCCCCCCCCTTGGTTGCCTGTGTATCCGTATGCTCCTCAACCCCCCTTGGTTGCCTGTGTGTCCGTATGCTCCCAACCCCCCCTTGGTCGCCATTACTATTCAAATGCAAAGTGCTGGATTGCAATGAATAAAATTGAAATTGCAGTTGCCGTTGTAAATTATACACATTGCAATCCCTCCTAAATTCCAAGGTAATTTAGGTGGGAAGTGAGTTTGGCGCGTATGTGTCATGTGTGTAGATATCCATTTCCTGACTGTTTTCTCAAATGGAACACTAGAGATTGATTTTGCTGGTGCACACATTGCTTCACAATTGATCTCTTGGGCCCCCCTCTTCTCTCCTTCCTCTCCCCTGTCACACCTAATGAGGTATCTAGACCAGTCCTGGTACCTGCTCACCCTGCCACCCACTCGCACTGCCTCTGGGCCACCCCTTGCACTGGGGTCTGTATCTGTACCCATACAGTCCCTCCCCTTTATCTTTATGCATTTATCAGACACACCCTGTCTGCTACCTTATCCCAGCACTTACCACTTGTTGGCTGCACTACCACTGTTTGTTGCCTTTATTATTTATTTATTTTCTATTTATCCATTTCTCCTCTGCTCTACACTTCCCTCTCCCCCCCTCCATGCACTTTTCCCCTTCCCTCTGCCCCTGCGCAATCTCAATGTCACCTGGCCTAGTAGTCTGTCTTCCCTCAGTTTCCCCTCCCTTGCCTCGTCATGCCTTGAAACACTTGTGTATAGGCGCGTTATAAATGCCATATCATATCTGTTTTAGCACAATCTGAATTGTCGTCAGGCCGAGTACAATAGTTAATTTCACATCCTTTCTGTTTATGGCCTGTAAGAATGTCATTGTATTTTCCCTTGTTCCCTCCCTTGCCTTGAAGCGCTTTGAAACACATTGTGTATAGACGATATATAAATATACAATCGTATCATGAACCGCTTTGCTCACATAGCCTGCATACTAGTTGCTATGTTTCATAAAGTTTATAGCGGCGACTAGTTGTACTTTGCTTGCTCTTATCAAACTTTTTACACAAATCTTTTTTTGCATTTCAGAATGTATCCATGTTAAAGTCAGGGAAATGGGCTTTCCAATACTCTCTGCATCCGAGTACAGAAAAGCCCTTCAAAATAAAATTGGGAACTACCGGATGAAGAAGGAGCCAGACCTGGTCTTTTCTACACCAGTGTAGTTGGGCATTCCCTTGCTGCCTGGGCTGGACCCCACCTGACTCACTTGCTTTCTGGGCTGGGCCTGGATAATTGTGTGACTCCCTGTTCTGGTTCTGTGTCCCCTCTCAACCTTGCTCCCTGGGCTGGACCCCACCGGACTCACTTTCTCCCGTGACTGGGCCCCACCGGACTCGCTTGCTCCCCGGAGTGGGCCTGGATACTCGTGTGACTTTCTGGACTGGTTCTGGTTCCCCTCACCCTTGCTCCCTGGGCTGGACCCCACCGACTTGCTTGCTCCCTGGGCTGGGCCTGTATACTCGTGTGACCCCCCCCGGACTAGTTCTGTGTCCCCTCTCACCCTTGCTCCCTGGGCTGGATCCCACCTGACTGGTTCTGGGTCCCCTCTCACCCTTTATTTTTAAATCGTAAAGCACCCGTGTTTGGGATTGCTACAGTCGTGTTTTTGTGCTATGTACACATTGTCCGATTGAACCTCTGCTTCTTTTTAATAAATATAGTGGGAAGAAAAAAAATGTGTTGCTTCTTTTTAAATATAGTTAATATGCCATTACATGGTCTTGACTTTCATGGCCATTTTACCTAAATGACTGTGACCTAATAAGTCATCACTATTGTTATAAAAGCAATTCAAAATGCAACACTGTGAAAGGGTAGCAATTAAGTCACAGTGACGCTTTTAAAGCCCAATTCAACAAGGTGAACCAAATGTGTTTTTAAGCATTTCTTTTCAGGATTATAGTAAACATTATTTTGTTAAACTCCTAAAAAAAATGTCCAGCTCATAAACCGAAACAATGCCTATATTGTTAAAGGATATTTTGGGGATTGCTTTGTTTTTTTATTTGTAAAGTATTATTTGGTGACTACATTAATTGCTTTTGGATTTCAAAAATTTTATTTGGGGATTGCATTGCTTTTGGATTTCTACGAGGAAGGATTTATAAATAACATATTTCGGGTGCATTAAGCCAAAAGGAAGCCAGATGTAATCTGTTGCTTTTGGATTTATTTAGGGATGGCACTGGTTTTGGATTTTTATAGGATTGTTTGGGGATTGCATTGTTTTGGTATTTTTTGCTGGATTGAGGATTGGATTGCTTTTGGATTTTTATAGTTTGGGGTGGATTTTTTGTGGATTGGATCGCTTGTGGATTGTTTGGGGATTGGATTGCTTTTGGATTTGTAGTGGATTGTTTGGGGATTGGATTGCTTGTGGATTGTTTGGGGATTGGATTGCTTTTGGATTTTTAATGGATTGTTTGGGGATTGGATTGCTTTTGGATTTTTAGTGGATTGTTTGGGGATTGGATTGCTTGGATTGTTTTGGGATTGCATTCCACTGAGGATTGCTAATTAACATATTTCAGGGTGCATGAAGCCAAAAGGAATCCAAAAGCAATCCACTGAGTACAATGGGAGTTTCTGGAGTTAAAGAGGATTTAAAGAGGATTTAAATGTTTGGGAAAATCCAGTAGCAATCCACTTTCAATCCAGATTTTTTTGGTAGGGACGCCACCAAATGAGCCGCCACCCTCCTCATTTTCTTACCCCACTTAAAACACTGGAGACAGGAATCTTAGCCACGAGACCGAGACCACGCGAATATTGTATACAGTGACTGCAAAAGCACGGATATTGTCATGTTTCCTTATACACTAAAAACATTAAAAGTGCGCCCGTTTTTTACTTGGGAGGTAATGTTTTAAGAACATCTGCTCTTGTGAAATGGTCATTCGTCCGGAGCACTTTCTGGAATAGGGAAACTCGTCAAAAATTTTAATATGCACATTTTTCATCAATTTACCGCCACTGTCTATGACGTCACTTTCCACTCATACGTGAGAGTCCCAGTGCCCCACTTTTTTTAAAGACTTGAGCCCTAATGGAACAAGTTAGCTTTATTTATTTATTTTTTTATTTGTTTGCATTAATTGGTCAGAGTGTAATCGAGCTCTCTATAACCATAGCTGTCTTTAATTCTGTGGGTGCAATGGCGGGATCTAACGAGGTGCCTGTGCGGACCGTAGATTTTATGTGGCCATGTTTGCAGGGCAAGGGTCATGAGACGGAGACTTTACTGGTCGTCAATCAACAATTGGCGCGCAGGTTCAAATCTCTGAGGAGAAAAGGAAGCTTACAAACTTTTCTAATTTTGGCGGGAGCGATTGGTACTAATGCATCTACTGGAAATTGTCCATATTGCCCAATTTCAATTTGACGTGTTTTTTTTTAATTCGTAACAGAATGACGCTGACGTCTTGCACTTTCCAAGGAAGGCGCAGTTCAGAGGCATGGGCTCTTACACAGATATGTGTTTCTTTTCAGACTCAGCAATGCGGGTGTTAGATGCTGGCTTTCCGGAGGCCCAGCACGAGGAGCTGGCTCCGGTCCAGGAGGCCGCGTGGCCTGGAACGCGGCCAAGGCAGGAGCGCTGAAATAATCACACACACACGCTGGCATGCCTTCGCCCGGAACTGCCTCCCTCTCCAGGGGGCGGGGCTTTTATTAAGCTGCCCTACGTCACCGCGCTGCGGGACGTAGGGCGGATATAACATCCCTCCTTTATTTCAAAATAGCCTAACAAAACAAACATAAACAACATGCTCAACTATAAACTCCTGCCACTGCTGTTGGCTTAGCATACATAGTCATTCAGCCTTGCAGGCGGTCTCGTGGTCTCTCTCAGACTGTACCGCTTCGCTTGGGGGCTGTCCCCGCTCCGTTCGTAAGTCTGCTCACCTTCGCTGCATGTGTCCTCACCGCTGGGCAGTCTCGGTGATTGCCAGCTGCGATCCCCCGCGGATTCCTCCTCGGGGTCTTGCGCCGGCACGTCGCTGCTTTGTTGCTCGTTGTCGTCGTGAGGCCCCTCGCAATCCGTCCAGAGGTCCTGGGGCACGGGCTTGAACCAGGAGGCGTTCCTTGTTACTTCCCGACCTCCCCGTGTGACGGTTATCATGGTCCCACGCCGGTTGCTGATGGTCCATGGCAGTTCCTCATACCTGGTGTCTAGCTTGGATTTCGTGGGATTTCGCAACATGATGACTTGGTCGCCCACTCTGTGGTTTGAGGGACTGGCTCTTCTCTTGGCGCTCATGTGAGCATTGGCCCGTGTTCTCCTCGCTTCCACGCGTGCATGGTCGACGTCGTCAGGGGTTCTGCTTGGATGATGGGGAATCGACGAGTTGATGATAGTACCGAACATAAGGTCCGCCGGTGGTATGCCCGTGGTGCTGTGGGGGGTGACCCGATAGTTCCTTAGGAACCGGAATAGGTCGATCCTCCACGGGCTGGCGTTTGCTTTTGATACTCGGAGTACCTTGTTGATGGTCCTCATGAATCGCTCGACGTCCCCATTAGCCTGTGGCCACCTTGGCATGATGTGGTGGTATTTGATGCCCAGTTCTTGTATGTATGACCTAAATTCCTCCCCTGTGAATGGGGGTCCATTGTCGCTCTTAATGGTCGTGGGCAGACCATGGGTGGCAAACATCTTTTCTATCACCGGGATGACCACTTCCGCGGCGGTGGACTCCAGTATCTCGACCTCTGGATAGCGTGAGTGATCATCGATTGCCACCAGTAGATGTAGACCCTCTCTGATTTTGCAAAAGTCAATGCTGATTGCTTCCCATCGTGCCCAGCCACGCTCGGCCGATAGGATCGGTTCTGGGTCTGGTGGTCCACTCGTTATTTGGCAGGGTAGACATGTGTTCACTAGGTCCTCAACACGATCGTCGATGTGAGGGAACCATACCCGGTGTCTGACCCGTGCCTTTGTTCTTGCAAGCCCTTGGTGTCCTTCATGTGCTAAGGCAACTATCCTGTCTTGCAGCCTTGGGGGTATGATGATGCGGTCACCCCTTAGCAGGAGCCCTCCCTCAGTGATTGAGAGGTCTTGTCGAACCGTGAACATGCCCGCTAGGAACTCCTTGGCCCCCTCGGTTCTGTGTGCGACATGAAGTCTTTCCAGTTGCCTGACATAATGGCGTCTTTTACCAGATCGCAACAGGGGTCATTCTGGGTTTCTGTTGCAATGTCCTCAATGTTTATCGCTTTGGGCCTCATGGTGTGGACCACTTGACAAATGTGCTCCTCCGTTTCTTCGGCGACTAACACTTGCTTCTGGGTGGCTGGTCGTGGGTGTCTCGACAGGAAATCCGCAGGGTTGCCGCTGCCCGGTTGGTAGACAAGTTCGAAATCATATTGTTGGAGGTGTAGCAGCCACTTGGTGATTCTGGCTGTTGGGTGTGCCGATGACCCAATGAAGATTGGTAGTAGGGGCTTGTGGTCGGTGATCGCCGTGAACTTGCGCCCATATAGGTACATGTGGAAGTGTCGACACCCCCATAAAACGGCGATTGCCTCCTTTTCTATATGGGAGTACCTTTGCTCCGTTGCTGTGAGCGCCCTGGATGCATATGCAATTGACCTTTTTGTGCCCTCTTTTGTGACCTGCATCAGGATTGCTCCAAGTCCGACTGGGCTGGCATCCACAAATAGTTCTGTCGGGAGGTCCGTGTCATAGTAGGCCATCTTGGTATCAGTTGACAGGGAGTCTTTTATGCTCTCAAATGCTTCCTGGCATTCGGGCCCCCAGTCCCACTTGGTGCTGGCCTTTGTTAGCTCCCGCAGCGGTTTGGATAGGGTTGCTAGGTTCCGAATGAATCTGCCACAGTAGGTGGCCATTCCCAGGAAACTGCGCACCTCGGTGGGAGTCGTGGGGGGGCTGGCAGCTTGTATGTCCGCCACTTTCTGGGGATCAGGTGATATGCCGGTGCGGTCGAACCTGTATCCAAAAAGGTTATTTCTGGTTTTAGGAATTCGCACTTCTCTTGATGGATTGTGAGTCCGGCGCTTTCCAGCCTGCCCAGTAGTGCCTTGAGTCTCACGATGTGTTCCTTGGTGTCCGGTGCATGTATTAGGATGTCATCGCTCACGTTCAATACCCCTGGTATGCCTCTGATGACCTCCTGGATGGTCTGTTGAAAAACCTCCGCGGCCGATGATATGCCGAAACTCAGGCGCTTGTACCTCCTCAGACCTAGGTGGGTTGAGAACGTGGTGATATAGCGCGACTCTCTGTGTAGCTTCAGCTGGTGGTACCCCGCCTTTAGGTCTACCTTTGAGAACACACACGATCCAGTGAGGTCAGTGATGATTTCATCAATTGTGGGTGTTATGTGTCGCTCTCTTTTTATGGCTGCATTGGGCAGGCGCATGTCAATGCAGATCCGAACTTTTCCTGGTTGTTTGGGCTTCCGGGTGACTACCATCGGGGAAACCCACGGTGTTGGTCCCGTGACTTCTTCAATAATACCAGCGGCTTCGAGTGACCTTAACTCCTTCTCAACTTGTTCCCTCATGTGGAAGGGTGTCCTTCGGTGTCTTACCGCGCGTGGTTGCACTGATTGATCAATATGCAGTTTGATGGTCTTTCCTTTGAGACAGCCTATCCCCCTCTGTAGCTTGGGGTGTTGCCTGAGGAAGTTCTCGACCTCGGATGTGTCGTCAACGTGGCATATGAATTTGACCACGCCCAGGTCTTCAGCCGCATCTCCGCTCAGCAGGCTTTCAATTCCCGCCTTGACAACATGGATCTTCGACCACAACTTCTGTTCGCCATGCTCAAGAGTGGTGCGGAACCTCCCGATGACTGGTAGAGGTTTCCGACTGCCGTAGGCAAATAGCCGAGTGTCTGTGGATTTTAGCTCAGGTCGTGGTGCGAGAGTTTGGAAACGGTGGTTGGCATGACGTTTACCGAGGCCCCCGTGTCAATGGTCATCTGTATGTCCTGGCCTTGTATGTTGACCATGCATTTTCGTCGCCTGGCGGTTCTTTTCGACGGTGCTGGCCCTTGGTTTAGTGTCGATACTAAGTACACCTTTCGGCCCTTTCCTTCGTTCTCCGTGCCTGCTGTTTGTCGTAGGGCTGAGAGGTCATCTCCCTCTTCTTCCGTCGAGGAGTTGACTACCGCAACCCTCCTCGCGCTGGCTTGTTTTTTTTTTCTCGATGACCCTTTTTCCTGGGATCCTTGTGGAGGCTGTAGTGGCGTGTTCACTGATCTGCACACTTTCGCGTAGTGATCCTTCCTGCCACATGCTCCGCACGTGGTGCCTTGCGCCGGGCAGTTTCGCCTTCCGTGCCTTTGACCACCACACCATCCACATTCAGCTGGTCCTGGTGCTCGAGGCTGCCACCTGTTCTGGGTATAACCGCTGCCACTTTCCCTTCTCGTGGATTGTCTGTCTGAGATTTGAGCAACCATCGCTGTGGAAAGTGACGGCTGAAGTTTTTGTAGGGTCACTTCCATGTTGGCGGCCCTGGAGTGGGCGAGCTCCCTCTGTCGACCCAGTTCCAGGATGCGTTGTAGGGGGATGCCCTTTTCTCTGAGCACGAGACGCCTCAGCTTCTCCGAGTGAATTCCATTTATGATTTGCCTCCTTATCTCCCTTTCAGTGTTCGTAAACTCACACGACATGGCCAGCTTCCTCAGCCTCGTGTGGTAGGCGTCGAGAGTCTCATCGGTGGCCTGGATGGTCGTGCAAAAGATAAAGGTTTCATAGTCTGGATTTAGTTGCGGGAGAAAATGTGCTGTTAGCGCGTCCTTCGCACTCCGGTATGCGTCTTGGCCGTCATCGACATCCAGGGAGTTGAAGATGCGCAGCACCTCGTCGCCCACACTGAGGAGTAGATGAGCTTTCATCTTTCTGGAAGACGTGACGTCCTTACATTCCATGGCCATCTCAAACTTCTGTAGCCATAGCTGCCATCTGGGCCCACTGGACGATGGGTCTGTGAATTGGTCGAATGGTTGGATCAACGTCGACGAACTCCCCTGCGTGCGAGGCGGTGGTGACGTCATAGACAGGTTTGCCGCCATCCTGGACGGTGTTGAGGGTCCAGGGGTAGATGACCCAGCCCCCATGGTGTAGCGTGCGCTTGGTCAACAATACTCCGCCCTCTGGGTTCGTGCGCGCCCTGTGGTGAGGCAGTGTCCTACCGGCACTTGTGCTCCGATGGATTGGCGCTTCGTGACCCGTGTGCCATGCGAGGGGCGTTGTGCAGGTGATGACCGTGATGACACGAGACGAGAGAAAAAAAAATTGTTTCACCCCCTTGAAGATGATGTGTGGGGGGGGGGGAGCGTCCGTGTGGCATCCGCGTGCGAAGATGGTGGTGGAGCGCGTGGATGCTCGCTCACTTCCTCGTCGCCATTGTTAGATGCTGGCTTTCCGGAGGCCCAGCACGAGGAGCTGGCTCCGGTCCAGGAGGCCGCGTGGCCTGGAACGCGGCCAAGGCAGGAGCGCTGAAATAATCACACACACACGCTGGCATGCCTTCGCCCGGAACTGCCTCCCTCTCCAGGGGGCGGGGCTTTTATTAAGCTGCCCTACGTCACCGCGCTGCGGGACGTAGGGCGGATATAACAGCGGGAAGTGAAATACTGCTGTATAATGTGCAATGAGAGATAGTTCTGCTCGCACTGCTGTGTGAGTGCTGTGCTGTCTCAGTCGCGAACGGCAGCTGGTGAACCCAGCAGTTAGCTATGCTGCGTAAGGGCGGATTCGGAGCCGTGTAAACCCAGGGGAACATCTGCCGTCTGAGGTCGTATTGAGAGCTCTACAACCAAGGTATAGATAGCTCCGCTGGCCCAGTTTTTCTAGGAACTATGGTGTGACAACGCAGTGAAGGCGTGCTAGAAACTGCCCCTGAAGGTTTTATGCGTGTACTTCGGTGCATTATCCAATAGCCCTTTTCCTGATCAGTGTGGTATATTCTGATCACTCTTCATAGATGCTGCACTCATGCAATCTCCATCCATACCCTCCAACCCCCTTTTTTCCATTCAACTCTTTCATGTTTGGGTTTATAAAGCATATAGAGGTGGATGGATACGGGGAGCAGGGGAGGTGGTGAGATGCAGGGGGAGATAATTAGGGTTGATTGGAGTGAGCAGCAATGGGCGAGATGTTCTTTAAAGGCAGGTTCGTCAGATCCTTCCTGAAATGTAGCATACAGGAGGTCAGTCTTGTCTGCATTGGTAACATATTCCAGAGACAGGGTGCCTAAATGGTAAAGGCATGTTTCTTGTTTTTCTCTCTTATTGGTCTTAGTTTCCAGCCCGGCGATGTTGTGACTTCTGGTGTCATGCTGACCTCTGGAGATTCTCAGCCAGGTAGAGTGGTGTTTAGGTTGTGACTGTTTTGCAGGTGACATAGACAATTTTAAACTTGATGTGTGCTTGAAGGGGAAGCCTGTGCAGCTCCTTAAAGAGTGGGGCGATGTGGCCAGGGACGTCATTTCACCAAAATGCCAAGGGTAGTGGAAGTAACATTGCATGACCCTTGGCCCCTGGTGACATCACAGGAAGTGATATCAGTGACATCACAGGGTGCGATGGAATACGACCTTTCACCCCTTGACAAACCAGCAAGTGGCATCACATAGCATTTTTCCTAAGTACACCGCAGAAAATATGGTTACGAAATCACTGTAATGTGATCTACATTTCATACAAGAGTGGATAACCATATGTATCATTAATATCAGTGTGTATAGGCCCATATTACTAAATTACTGTGAATGCAGGCAGACGTCCAAGGCCAAATGGTAATGGTGTGTTATTATATAGCACTTATGCTTAAGCGCTTTATATACAACAAATAGACATACAATATCATCCAACCTGTTTTGTATTCATTTATCAACCTCAGAAGAATGAAAGGCTGGGTTGTTCTTGCCGGGATCCGAACCTGCAAATCACACACACATTGCAGCAGCGAGCGCTCAACCCACTGAGCTGTCGTACCGGCTATAGCTATGTTGTCTGAATGTTCTCAAAGTCAGAAAGCAAATTACACTCTGTAGTGGATACCATTGAACTGGTAGGTGAGATGTAACAGCAGGCCAGTTCATCTGCAGGTCTGGTGCCAAGTTGGCCACATGTCAAGCCTGCGTCGATCTACTTTTCAGGATTCAGAGATTGGCAAAATACATACCATTGGGAGGGTTCATAGCTGTGTATTAAAGAATTTAGAGTAGCATATGGAAAGCAGTGCACTCACACGGTATCCCGTACTCTGGGCACTCGTAAGCTTATACATGCAAACGAACATCCTGAACAGCTTGCCTGGGAGATAGGAAAGACAGACACATTACCACAAAGCATTAATTTTGTCCCAATGAATTCAAGGGCCACTTTATGTGCTATGGTGAAACATGTCTCCACTGTACACAAGCTTTTAGGCACAAGGATTTTGTCAAGTGGCCGAGGACACAGAGATGGGATGTCTTGTGGTGATCGTAACAGAGACAACGGCAGAAAAAAACATGCTATAACTGCTAATTGCGAAAAGCAAAATCCGTCCAAAATGGCTGGTTATTCTACTCTAAATACTTTTTGGAAGTTTTTGTCTGCATTGTGAATTTGAGGTGTTGAAGAACAGACTAAATCAGTGACGACACCCCCTGAAGTGTGCCTTCAAAAAACCTTTAATGAGTCTAGCAATTATTGTATAAAATTCCAGAAAGACACATTTGTTATTCTTTTTCTTTCTTATTTAGGGTCACTGCTCAAAGTGTTACACTTGTAGAACCCCTGTTTTTTTTAAGAGGCCTGAACAAGAAAGCCAGCCACTCCAGAAACAGAGAGCCACATGGCGCTGGCCACAGCCCAGGAGCTTCAATAAAAAAAAAGAAAACAATAAATCATTTTAAATCTTTTTTTCAGAGCAGCAAGGGAGACCAGAGGGGTAGCAAGGGAGACATCAGGGGACGCAGGTGCGACCCCTGGTGACCCCCAAATGATGTCCCTGGATGTGGCTGAATTTTTCTAGCCCTGTTGTGTTGTGTGCTGCATCATGCTGGGCAGCGTTCGGGTGGGGGAAGGTGGCAACTGAGACTCCTTTGAGTAGGACATTGCCATGGTACAGATGGGAGACGACAAGGGCTTGAACAACTGGTCTGAAACTCAGGTCAGAGTTGAAAGGCTTCCCTTTGCCAAGGAGTATAAGCTGGTGCAATGCTGATTGGGTCTTTTTGGCAATGTGCCTTTTGAATCAGAGGTTACAGTCTATGGTAAAGCAGAGAGATTTTGCACTGAGTGAGCTTTAAGGCATGAATCCATCAAGCTTCATGTCAGTCAGCCAATTCTAAATTTGGGCATGCTTGGTGAGGTTTCCTAAGAGAATTAATTTGGTGTTTGTCAGTTTGAGCTTCAGCAGGCGCTTACCTTCCAGGCTTGGACGAGAAAAAGAGTGTGCTTGAGTTGATGGATGCTGTCCATGCAATTTATCTTTAGGTAAACATAACAGTCATTCGTGTATCGGTGTATCGTGATGTTGGTCTTGGTATGGAGTTCCATCTGAGGTTCTTTGTAGAAGTTGAAGATTACAGGGGGGCAGGATGGAGCGGTGTGGAATGATGCAGGTTACCCGGTCATGCTGGGATTATAGGGGCCCATCTAAATGAGGTTGACTCTGTTGAAAGGTAGGAGGAAAATGGATGCAGGACTGTTCCATCAAAGCCCATGCTTGTAGCAGGGATGTGGAATATGGCTTCGTGGTCAACAGTTTCAGAGTCGGCAGGGAATTTGAGTAAAATGCATACACTGTATTCTCCTTTGTCCGCGATGTATAGAACGTCATCGATAACTTGGATGGTGGTGGTCTCTGTGCTGCATCGTAGTCAGAAACTGGATTGGTAATCCTCAAGGAGATTGTGTTGAGTGATCCTTTTGTTCCACTGGATACCAACAGCATTCGCAATCACTTTTCAGAGGAAGAGTAGATTCGTAATATAGCGATAGTTGGACAGGTTATGTCTATCAAGCGTGGGTTTCTTTAATTAACGATGATCTCCTTTCATCCTTCCTCTCCTCTGATGTCGTTTCGCATTCCTACCGGATTAAGTTCTGAGAACCCCTGGGGCACACAATACACCAACCCAGCCTTGAAACTGTTAGACTACTAACCTTTTAACATAACATATACCTGTTGTCACCCAAAGACACAAAGAGGGCCCTGGCCTATAGTGGGTATCCTGAACAATGGGGGGAGGGGGGTTTTACTTAACCTGCAGTGTCAGCAGGGGTTTACCTTACACCCGTGGTCCTGTTTTCTTATGCCGTATCCAGAGCAGCGTGGTATTTGTAAAGAACTTTGCTGCTTCAATCTTTACTGAAAGCTGTCTAACCTTGTCTATAGCTCTGTGGTTTATGGCACTAGCTGGGATCTCTGCACCACAAATGACAGATCAGCAGCATAAGCAGTTTGTGAGATCTCCCCAACCTCTGGGATAACCCCGCTGACCCAACCGTCAATAAGAACTGTGAAAATTGCATCTTGTGTTACTGAGGGTTGGGAAGATTAAGGGATAGCGTGTTATCTTGTTTCTTAGAGAGCACTGCATAAACTATAGGGTACATTTATTTTTTGGCGCTGGATACTTCAACAACAACAAAAAAGTGGATACATTTGCTGGGTCTGAGCTGTGCGACCTCGTGGATAATACTCGTTATTGGGAGCTTTTCCATGCAAGGGGTGGCTTGGCTGTCTAAGGCCTTTCTATAAACAATGTTACCCAGGGTAAACTGTTAACTGTGCAAGCTAAGGAAGAGTGTTGATTTAGACATAGACTTTCCATTTGTATAACATTCAGGATGTCAGACTTGAATTTGTCATTACTGAGAGCTGTGGTAATGTGGGGATGGGCCTTTAATCACCTTAACTCAAAACAGGCCCTCCACTTAAGAAGCAAGTACAAAGTTGTACATAAAGCAAGTTTATTGTACAAACGCTCCAGTGAGTGGTTAGATGGTGTTGTAGGACCAAACTAACCCAAGTCTCAACAAATCAACATCAGTTGACAGCTTATATACCTTTTGCAACAATTTAAAACACTCCCCAATACCTTCTTACCATCCACCCCCCAAATATGATTGGACAAAACCTCTTCAATGAAATCCCATCTTCATTGGCCAGGATTATTTTCATTAGCATCTTCAGATCATATTCAGAACACACGTCTTCTTGGGATTTGTTGTAGTAGGTCATGACGTCAGTTCATAGTTAAATATTGGTAATGAAAGCATAATTAATTTCTAGCAATAACTGGCCTCAGGCCTTTAACTTTTACGTATGATTGCACATGGAACTGCTGACATATTTCAGCAAATAGAGGAAGGTCTGTATAAATAGGATTTTCTTTGAACTAAAGATTGCAATCTCCATTCCACAGGCTCCTGGCGCCTCTAAAAGACCTTCTAATTTATGTAGCCACATACAGCCTCTGATGACCTGTAAAAACACTTAACCGTCGGACTGCTGTCATCACTCATGTTTATTACCACCAAACAAATGACTAGCCCCCTCTAAAGATTTTAATACAAAGGGCGAGATTCCCTTCCTGCTCCTCTTTTTTTTTAAAACATTTTATTGGCATTTGTAAAAGTGCGAAACAAACAACAAACAGTGACTTAACAACCAACTTAAAACAAATTAACTAATTAACTACTTAACTTCCACAGCCTTCATAGAGCAATGTATCGTCCGTGGTGGGGAGCGGAGGGGGGGGGTCGGTGTGCAGCAAGTCCGTGGTCGTGGGGGGCTGGGTATGGTGTTGGCCATTCTTGGAAACCAGTCACAGGCGGTATTCTGTTAGGAGCGAAAATTCAGGGGGGTTTGTGGTCGGAGGCAAATTGAATGTCACGCACCAGGGCCTTCCATGAGTCCAGAGCTTCATTGGAGTCGTCATCGTTCGAGCGGATACCATCCTGCCAGGCCCTAGTCTCCGCCTCCGTCCACTTTTCCAGGTCTTTGAGCCAACGTCCGTGTCTAGGGCCCCTTGGGGATTTCCATGCCATCGCTACGGACCTCTTCGCAAGGATGCAAGCAAGGTCCATTAGTTTGACCTGATGCTTGTGTTTACTGGGTCTGGGATGGGCTCCCAGCAGGCATTCCTTTGGGTTCCACTCGTATCTTGTGAGCCCCGCCTCAGTGCATGTACGTTCCACCATGGACCAGAAGTACGCAGTTTTGGTGCAGGTCCAAAACATATGGATCAAGTCCGCCTTGTCGTTACCGCACCAGGGGCAGTGCGGAAGTGCACGATTGTTGAAGGTGGCAACTCTTAGCGGAGTCATGTATGTCCGGTATAGGACATTTAACTGGACTTGTTTAAATCTGGTATTCCTCGACACCTCCTTGGGGTATAGAAGTATTCGCTCCCATTCGCCGTCGGTGAGCGGGACCCCCAGGTCGGATTCCCATTTTTGTCTCAGGGGCGCGCTTTTTGGGTTGGGTCTGTCGTTCAGCTTGGCGTATAAGCGGGAGACCGGTCTCCAGCCATCTGCTAGGTCGTACATCTCCTGAAGAAGGGGGTCCGGTGGGGGTTCCTCCGGCCAGACGGGCCATTGTGCCTTTGCCGTTCGCTTGAGGCGGTGGTACCACAAGAACTGGGCGTTTGAAATGCCTTCATTGGCTTGTAGGGATTCGAGTTCTCTGAACATACCGTCTTCGAACAGATCCCCCCATGTGTAGATTCCAGCTCTCTCCCATTGTCTCGCTGTCGCTAAGTCTGCGTGGGTCTTGCACACGTCAGCCAGGATGGGGGCACTGGGATTGTAGGGGTGCTCCAGGTGTCGGAGAAAGCCGGGTTTAGCCCACACCTGCCGGCCCAAGGTGACAATCATGGGGACTCCTGAAGCTTGTTTCATCGGGTTCCAAAGCATCTCCCTGGGGAACAGCCTGGAAGTCGGGTTACGGAGGAGCTTCGTTTCCGACGAAAGTTCATCAGAAAGCCATTTTGTTGTGTGACTGAGCTGTGCGGCCAGAAAGTACCTTTGTAGATCCAGTAGTTGTATCCCACCTTCTTTGTGCGGGAGCGTGAGTGTGGGGAGGGAGATCTTGTGTCTGGAGGACCCCCATATGAAGTCCTTGATGAGAGAGTCCAATTTTTTGAAGAAAGGCGGCCTGATGTAAAAGCATATGTTCGTGAAGTGGTACAAGAGGCGGGGGAGAATTATCATTTTGACTATTGCGGCTCTGCCCATTACCGCCAGTGGTAGCTTCGACCAAAAGTTCATGGATTTGCGAAGGGTCATAACAGCTTTTTCTGTGTTATGGTCATGTGTGAGAGCTGGGATATGGCACACGTCAATTCCCAGGTATTTAAAGTGCTCTAGTTGCCATCGTATCCCGACGTCTGGGAGGTCTGACTCAGCCAGGCCCCTAAGTCTCGCCAGCGGAAACGCACAAGACTTCAGTTTGCTGAATGTTATTCCGGAGTATCGGGAGTAGTTGTCGAGGATATCAAGCGCGACGTGTGCGTTGAGCCGGGGGTTATTCAAGTACAGGAGGACATCGTCCGCATACATGGATATTATGGCATAGTCCCTGCCCAGCCCGATGCCCGCGTCAAAATGTTGTGCCCTGAAGTAGGCAGCCACTGGCTCCAGGCCCAGTATATATAACATTGGGGATAGTGGGCATCCTTGTCGGGTGCCGCGCTGTATCGGCCAGGCCTGAGACATCGTCGTTCCAGTCTTCACCCTCGCTGTCGGGGTGTTGTACAGTACCTCGATCCACCTCACGAAGCTCGCTCCAAAGCCGAATTCCTTTAGTACTTCAATCAACCACTCCCAAAAGATGGAATCAAAAGCCTTTATGGCGTCCAGAGAGAGTATAGCGAGGTCTTCATCTCGGTCGTGGGTCTCCGCCATGATATGTTGGAGCCTCCTCAGGTTCGCAGTGGTGTTGCGACCTGGCACAAAACCATTCTGGTCTTCATGGATCAAGGTTCCAATCACCCTTGCCAGCCTCTTAGCTAAAATTGTGGTCAGAATTTTGCAGTCGTAGTTCAGCATGGCAATCGGGCGATATGACTCGCAGTTGTTGGCGGGTTTGTTAGGTTTAAGTATAGGGATAATAATTGTCTCTTTCATGGAGTCAGGTAAGGTCCCAGTTTCAAATGCCTCCATATAGACCCTGTGGAGTGTCGGGGCAAGGGTCGCGGCGTAGGCTTTGTAGAATTCGGGCGGGAGTCCATCGCTCCCGGGGGTTTTACAAGTGGTCAGCGACTGAATCGCATATGTCACGTCCTCAGCGGTGATCTCTGCATCCAATGACTCTCTCTGGGCCTCCGTCAGACTTGGGAGCTCAATCTCGGCCAGTGTGGTCCTGATGTCGTCCACTGGTATTTTGGCGTCATGGGCGTACAACCTGGAGTAGAAGGCCGCAAAAGCTTGGTTGATATCTCGTTGCGTCCGATGAGTCGTCCCCCTTTCATCCGTTATTTCGGTTGGGAGGTGTCTTGGAAACTCGCGCCCACACAGCCAGGCAAGCATTCTACCAGGCTTATCCGCTTCTTTGTGAGTTCTGGCTATGTAGGTCGCGTAGTCGAATTTGGACAGTCTGTTCCATGCCAATAGGCACTCCTCCCGGATGTCCTTCAGCTCTGTTTCGGCATCGGGTGCATTATTGAGTTCGGATTCAAAGTGGGTGATCCTGTCTTCCAATTTCTCCAGTTTCAGTTTCAGTTGCTTGCGAATACCTCCGGCACCTGATATAACTTCGCCTCTTGTGACAACCTTCATGGCCTCCCAAAGTGTGCTCCAGCGCGACACTGAACCTGTATTAATGTCGAGATAATCTTCAAGTTTGGTACCCAGTTCTTCCCTGAATGCGTGGTCCGTGAGTGCTGCGGGTGGCATTCTCCATAGCGGGATTGGTGGCCTGGGTCCTCTAGGGGTCCATTGCATGATCAGCGGTGAGTGATCAGATATGGTTCTACCTAGGTAAAGTGTGTCGTCCACCTGCTGAGCCAGCGCACGATCAATGAACAGATAGTCTATCCTCGTGTGGACCTTGTGGGGGGCCGAGTAATAGGAGTAGCTCCTCTCGATGCGATGTTGTTCCCTCCAAATATCCACCAGGTCGAGCTGTTCTATTGCCGTGTTCAGCGCGTTAGACGCGAGGTTGTTCGGGGAACGGGGGGGGTCCGACCTGTCCAGAGCGCCGTTCCTGACCGAATTGAAGTCGCCACCCCATATGAAAGCGCTCTCTCTCCTGGGAATGATTTTGGCAGTGAGCATTGCGAGGTGTGAGGGTATTCCTTGTTGCGGGAAATATGAGTTCACCAGGCACACCGGTATGGAATCGATGGTGCCCCATATTATTAGATATCTGCCCTCCTTATCGGCTTCGTGGCCCAACAGGTGGAAGGGGACAGTTGGGCTCACCCACGTGAACACTCCTCTGGCGAATTTGGAATAAGGCGCCCCTTTCCCAGTACCTCCCCACTTATCGGAGAGTTTGGCCGTTGCTTCGTCCGTGAGGTGGGTTTCTTGGAGCATTGCTATTGATATCTTTTTCCTACGCAGATAGGAGTGGATCCGATTCCTCCTCATGTACGTGCCCATGCCCCTCACATTCCACGTCATCACCTTGATTTGGGACGCCATGGAGTTATCGTTTCAGCCTCGTCTTCCACGCCTCCCCCGCCTCCGGGCGGTACATTATCCCCCTCAGGGTCTGGCGACGTCCCGTCCGCCGCCCCCAAGAGCCTCCGGTCCCATTTTTCTGCTTCATTAGTGGTCTGAGGGCTGTGGTATGAACAAAAACAAATAACAAAACTAAAACTGGTGCGCCCAGCAACGACAAAGTCTTGCGGGTGCTCAGGCGCTCTCGTACCGTCTGGACCCATCCGGGTATCGGGCACGAGGAAGGTCGGGCAGGCAACTGGCCTGACCTGTTCTGTTCGTGGGGGGTGGGGCCCTGTGCCTGGCGGGGGCCGAGCGAGGGCCGTTTCATCTTTGCAAACTGTTGAGTGATGTTACCTTCTTCTTAGGTCGAGTGCCCAACGTCCGAGTTGAGTATATGACATCTTCGCATCGGGCGAGGGGGTTCATCAATTCGCGGAAAGTTGAGAGTCATTGTCCGCTGCCAGATTGTTGTCCTCTAGCCACATGGTCGCCGCTGCCGGGGATTCCAAGAAGATCGCCCTGCCCTTGTGGATCACTTTTAGTCTGGAGGGGTAGAGCAACATATATTTTAGGTCTAGTTGTCTGAGCCGAGCCTTGATCGGCACGAATGAATTCCTCTCCCGTTGAACTTTCGGGGTGTAATCAGGGTAGATCGTGATCTTAGAGTCGTTGCGTTCGATAGGGCCCTCCTCTCTGGAGTGTCGGAGGATAATCTCCCTATCTCGGAAGTTCAGAACTTTAGCAATTATAGGGCGAGGGCGCGAGCCCGGCGGGGGTTTCTTCTGCAGCGATCTGTGCGCCCTTTCGATCGAGAATCCCTGCGTCAGCTTTCCTGCGCCCACCTCCTGTTGTATCAGGGATTCCACATAGGCCGTCGGATCCGGGCCCTCGCTTCCCTCCGGTACCCCCAGTATTCGGATGTTGGCGCGTCTGGCTCGGCCCTCGGCCTCTTCGGCCCTGGCTTCAAGTGTGAGTACCTTCCGTTCTAGGTCCGTCACCTTGGCCTTCAGCTCCGTTGTGTCTCCCGACGTCTCTTTAATGGTGGATTCGGCGGAGGTCACCCTTTCCGTCAAGTTGCGGGCGTCCTGGCGCACAAGCTGCAGCTCAGATTTGAACTCCCCAATTCTCATGTCTATGAACGCACGCAGTGATTCAATCGCCTCCAGTACTTGTGCTTGGTTTTCTGGGGAACCAGTTGGTTGCGCTCGGGGGGATTCAGGAGTGGAAGCGCTTGGCTGCAGGGGAGTCTTCGCTTTAGCGGACACGTAGGAGTCCATGGTGCTTGCCTTTGTCTTGTTCCTGGACGCCATTTTGGCGCCACTCGATCGTGTGGAGACAGGCGCCGGGGTTATTTGTCGGAAGCAGGGTGGTCCAGGCTCAAGTTTTCAAGAGGGTGTACAGTGGGATATTTATCAGGTCGTTCACGCTCATGCCCGGCGCTCTCCCCACCGCCACCGTCGTCTGTTGTCGATGGCCGGTGGTGTGGGTCTGAGCCCCGGTTTGGTTTCCCCGGCCAGGGGGTCTGGTTAGTTCAGCTCAGCAGGGCCGGATAGAGGTAGAGGCTCCTCACCCCCGATGCAGTCGCAGCAGAGGTTGATAGGTCGGTTTGGCTGCAAGTTCTCCTGCGACATTAGTTTCGTAAGATGGCCGCCATCTTGGGTCCCGCCAAGGGGGGGGACCGTTATCGGAACGAATCCTTGGGCTCGGGGGCCCGGATCCAGGGGAAGACCCCTGCAGCGTGTCCGGGATCGGTTCCACTCTCCTCGGAACCGATTCTTTCTATCTCAGGTGCGATTTTAAGTAGGCAAAAGGATCTGGAAACGGCGCCTCGGCCGGAGCACGGCGACTCAGCTTCCACTCGCCATGAGCTCCAGGCCACGCCCCCCCTTCCTGCTCCTCTTACATAATGGACTCCACTACACCGGACCTGGCTAGCCACACTCCACATAAACAAACAGAGAACCATAACTATGTCCACAACTTGAGTAAATCACCCACATGCCTAAAAACAATCAATAAAGCAAGTGCACACCAAGATGCTGGATTATCTTACAGCTATGGCCACCTGTGACTTTGGATCCCTTATGAACACTATCTAACCAGTGCACATGACTATCCCTTCATAACCCACACAACACACTAACACCAACATAAAACACTAGCACA
Organism: Ambystoma mexicanum; assembly: GCF_040938575.1. Classification (NCBI taxonomy): domain Eukaryota; kingdom Metazoa; phylum Chordata; class Amphibia; order Caudata; family Ambystomatidae; genus Ambystoma; species Ambystoma mexicanum. The sequence continues at coordinate 186,030,659 of NC_090937.1, forward strand.
CACCCGAGGTACTGAATCTTACCCATATTGTTACAATGCACAAGGTCTCTCACAATACCACCACATGCAAAACAACACTCACAGATGCCAGTTCCTCCTGGTTCTGAATCTATCCTCTCACCCTATCCCCACTAACCCCAAGCCCCTTCTCTTGCAGACCCATGGGAGCAAATGGAGACTGCTCACGGGTGGTAGCTGTGTGCGCTACAAATCAACATAACATAACACTTCTGTTCCCTTGCAGGACTGTAAACCTTGCCCTGTTTGTACAACCATTTTACTAGATAGCTCATTTTCTTTTCTGTCAAGAATGTCCCTGCTACCTAGAATGCATATGTTACAGCTAACTGTGGTTAAAGTACCCCATTGTGTGGATTTGTGTTCGTGTTGCATTTTCAGTTTTAATATTGTATCTTTCTACGTGCATAAAGATCTAATATGTATACATTCTAAATGATTGTGAAACTGAAAGTAACATATAATTAACTCCATTTGATTAATATGGATTTGCAACACTGCCCCAGTTTGCTGCCATCCCCTGTCATCAATACGGTGTGCGCAACATGAATCCCTTGCAATAAAGGGCAAACTCCTTAACTGCCCTGACATTCCCCCTTTAATTAATACTTTAACTAACAAATCTTAATCATCTTCTTGGGGAACATCTCTACAACCATCTCTCAACCTGGTCTAAATATGAGCATACTCCGCTGCTGAATTAACCCAGCTTGCCCACCACCATTTCCACAATCTAACTGCTGCTCCACAGAAGAATGCAAATTTGGTGGAGGAAACAAAACAGTTTCAGTTTGAGTACCCGTATGGGATGAAGTAGTGGTGGCCCTAACCTTGGACAGGGTTATGGCCATCATGGCTGCATCTGTTGGTACCTGGGCAGAGCAACAACGTAGAATGAATTGGCAGGAACAAAAAAGAATAAGTAAAAAGACAAAAATAGGCATCAGAATCTTCACACCAAGGCTCAACCAGGGAGGTACCCATGAAAAATTAAGAGTCAATCCATGAGTCATTGATGATCCCAGCCTCAGTTTACATGATCACTTTCACTTTATGCAGATCAGCAATAATTCTGGTGAGTGTGCCATTTTCGGTGTCATTGGGAGACACACATGTGCAGCAGATACTCCCAATTTTCTGGCATACTCTGCCCTCATTGATATCAAAAGGTTGAGTATGTACCGGTTTTGCAAAGTTATGAGTCTCAGTGCATGTAATTCTTACTTAATGGCACTAAACACTGACTCAGAAGTGTTCACAAAGAGCAAGAGCTCATACCTTGTCACCAGGCACCATTTGGCATTTGCCGCTGCCTGGGTGCCAGATAACAGGAGGGAGTTGAAAAAAAGTCTTGGTGTGGCTAAACAGCCAATATCGATAAGGAATGTCCGTTAAGGCCTGTGATGATGCTGCTTAGAGGTAGTTGGACCTTTTCCGTTGTTGTAATTGTCTGGTATTTTCACCATCAAACATAGTCTAGATTTTTCTATATATGGTGGTGAAGCGAACAAAAGGGGCACATGGGATGGAGGGGGCACAGTTGTAATTTCGGGCGTTGGATGGGAAAACATCAGGTGCTCTCCAACAGGGACGGTCACATGAAGGATAGAGAGACTGCACACAGCTCACCAGGATGGAGGCAACTGCCTGTATGCACTCTGCCCACAGATCCCAAAGTTGTCTAGGAGGGTAGCCACACCTCCAGCCAAATCTGCAATGCAAAGAGTGTTACTGAAGTTTCCATTCGTGCCAATGGGTGCTGTGCCATCACCCTTAAATACAGAGAAAAATGGGTAAGTGTCTGTATCTTAACAGGGTCTTTGAGCCACATCAAATACAGCAAATGATTTCTCCATGCTGTCCCACAATCGTTGATTATTTGTGCCACTGCTTCTTCTGAAAATCCCCTTATTCCTCCAGCTCTGCAACTCTTCACCCCATCCTCCCATCGATTTTTAGAAAAAATAGCTCCTTCCAAGATCAATTGGACTCTTTGAGTAGACCTAATATTTGTGTGCTCTGCCTGCTCGGCCATTGAACACTTATCGTCACTTGGTATGATTGATGCTGTAATTGACTGCCCTTGAAACCTGCACAGGGCTAAGTGAACTAGGCATAGCGCATCTGCTACCTCTATCTCACTTTGGATAAACATCCTAGGAAGGCCTGAAACATGGGGGATGCCATACTTTGTCATCTGTGAAACCATGTGCATTTATGGGATTTAACTTATCATTATCAAAAAAATAGTTATCAACATTTCAATTTCCTCTTAACATTTTCTCCTCAGACTTCATAAGATCAGACAATTTTAATTTGTTTACATTTGTACTGTTTGTCATCTTCAGACATGATGACCCAAGGATAAAAAAACAGAAAAACATTAATTGTTACATAATTTACAATCTTAAACATTCCTTTTTATATACAAACATTATTTAAAACTCCAGATCTCATGTGCACCCGTCTTTGCACTGAAATGAACGGTGAATCCTTAGTGCATACTTAACTACTATGCCTGCTTCTGCTCTTATGCAGGTGGAGGGCTAACGGTATCCCTTGCAGTGTCTTTCAGGTGGATCCAACTCTTATTGCCCTCCACCTTCAGGACAGTCAGAGTCGTGTAGACCACTGTATGCTGCACATGATGCGAATGTAGACTCTGTTCATGGAGAGAAGCTGTATTTTGTGCTGATCGTCGGTAGTCTTTCCGCTTTCTCGTGTTGTCCGTTGGTGAGAAGATACAACCTGTGATGATATAATCTTAACACTTTTCGTTAATGCTGTAAGATACTCTTTAAACTCCTCTCCTAAAACCGCCGTGGTCTTGTGTGCATATGATGGGAGAGGTGTATGTAGCTTACGCCGAGTCATGAGTTTGGAGGGATCAAATGATGGTCCTTCCCTCGCTTATTTTTTATGTAAAATAAAGCTAGTGGGAGGCAAACAAACCATTAGTCATTTAACTCTGCACAACATTTGGCTAACTGGGCCTTAAGGACCCCATTAAGCCACTCCACCCTACCGTTGGCCTGCAGGTGGTACACCAAGCACAACCAATGCTTTATTCCTAGCAGCTAACTTATTTCTGCAAACAAGGCATTAAAGATGCGGACTCCGTTGTCTGATTTTAGAATTTCACAAATTCTCCACCTTGGAAATACCTTTCTCACCAGAAATCTCATTGCTGATTTAGCATTAGGATGTATACAGAGACCAACCTCAAGCCACCAGCAGAATGGACAAGCCACCACAATAAGATATCTGAAATGACTGCACCTTGTTATTATGTCCACAAAATCGATATGGCGCTCCTTAAATGGACCAGGGGCTTAGGCAAGTCCCCCCCTTTCAACCTCATGGTATTTCCGGGATTGAACTCCTTGCACACTACACAATTCCCTACAAAGCTACTCACCTGTTCTTGTAAGTCAAGGATAAACCAATCCTCCTGGAACTCTGCTGCAATTTGTCATCAAAAAGTAAGTGGTGGATAATATAGTTGCTCTAGGGCCAAAAGAAGCAGATCTACAGGCATTACTAACTACCCTGCCACTTCCTGTCTCCAAAGCAAATCTGTTGGTGAAAGAACACATCCTTTCTTTTTCCAGAGCTCTGTTCTTCTCAAGGGGCTTTTCCTTATATTTCTATTATCTCGTACACCGGAACTGCGGTCCACGTGGCTGGTAACTATACTTGTTTGAACACCGTTTCCTTTTTCTGGGAATCTGTGAAATAAAAATATGCTGCTTCCTTTGTTGCCTTGTCTGTGGTATCATTTCAGAGAGATATTGAATTAGTGTAATTAGTATGGGCAGCACACTTCACTTGCCCTATCTCTGCTGGCAAGGTTAACGCTCCAATCAGCCAGGATAGCAGTACAGCATGCTGGACAGGCGACATGATAAATCCTCTTCTCTGCCATCTTGATAACCCACAATGGACGGTGGAGGTGACACATGCAGAGTCAGAATAAACAGTGACTGCTCTCCTCTGACACATTTCTAGTGCCTCTATTAGTGGCACCAGTTCTGCCGCTTGTGCAGAGTTATGAGAAGGCAACTGTTTCTTCAGTCTAACCTGGTACTCGCCATCTGCAAGACCCACAACAGCAGTGCCCATATGTCTCTCACCTGTCTCTTGGTTGATGGTCGAAGACCCATTAACAAAACTCACCTCATCCTCTTCCAGGGCATCCTCTATTACATTCACCCTCTCTTCCTCTTCTCCCTCATACATTGTGCAATTGTCAACAATATCCTTAGGCTGCACCGGCTCTACTACAAATGTTGCAGGATTTACTAGGTGACATCAAAAGGGGTGAATTCATGAATTTGATAAGATGACCTCATACCCTGACAATCTCAAAGTTGTCAATGTGGATTTAGTTTTTTCTAGAATCGCAAAGACTGCATGCTCTACATACAATGTCAGCGGGCAACCCACTGTAATGGTTGAAGACTTTTGATTTGCAAAAGACGCTGCCGCCAGAGCTTGTTCACAAGGAAACTGTCCCTGCATCACTGGGTCCAGGAGTTCACTGTTATAAGCTAATGGTTTGTGGCCTAGTGATGTTTGCTGGGTCAGGACTGCTGTCATCACCTGCCCATTTGAATGAGAAAACAGACAGAATTACTTCTTGTAATTGGAGGTCGCCAGGACCGGAGCATTGCTGATCGCAGCCTTGAGTTCCTGAAAGCAAGTCCTCATTTTCTCAGACCACTCACCTTCTGTGCTTCCTTTAGACCCTGCAATAATGACTCACATAACTAGAGCAATCACAAATCCATGATCTGCAATAGTTACAGAGACCCACAAACTGCTGAATTTGTTTCACTATGACTGCCTGAGGCATATTTTGAACTGCAGTGGCTCTCTCTGGTATTACCTTCCCTCATGCGGGTGATATTACTTGCCCCAAGTAAATTATATCTGTTTGACAGTATTGCAATTTCTCTTTGTCCTCTTTGTACCCCTTCTCTGCGAGCAGGGTGAGGAGTGTTATTGAGTCTCAGCGACACTGCTCCTCCAAAGTGCTGCAGACGAATAAATCATCCACATACTGAATTACGGTACTGCACAAATGTAAATTCCCCATATCCAGCTAAACTACCCTGTTAAAAATACTTTGAGATTCGCAGTACCCCTCAGGCAACCTTGTGTGTTTGAATCTCTGACCACTATACGTAAACGCTGTGAGGTACTGAGAATTAGGGTGTGCGGGAACAGAGAAAAATGCATTTTTAAAATCAATTACCTTGAAGTGGGTCAACCCAGTAGGGATGTTACAGAGAATGGTGGCAGGATTCTGTACCACTGGAAATTCCACCTCAACAATATTGATGAGGGGGTGCAAATCCTGGACCATCTTCTAACTGACCCCTTCGCCTTCCTCACAGGATACATAACTGTATTGTATGGGACCAAACTGAATTGTACGGGACACAAAGGGTTGTAATATGCATCGTGTTAACAATGCCACAATGATATCATAAATCCCTTTGTCTGCTTGCTTGGACATGGGGTACTGCTTAACCCATGGTTATATGGCACCAGGATTTCAAGATTTCAATGTTATCCTCACTGCTCCAACAGTTTTGAGCAGCCCAACATCATGAGGATTGCTAGTCCACAAATGGACCGGCACGTTTCCCAAATCCTCCTTCCAAAATGACGATGTACTCTTAGCGATGATCATAGTCTGTGATATTTCCCTTTGCTCTATCACTTTCTGGCAAGGCACCCCAATTTCAAAGACCATCTCTCCTGTGTCTTCAGGGTCTTCTAACAATTGCTCATCAAACATGTCCCTTAGCGATAAGGTTGGATCGATGCACAGGAACTGTGCGTCACTCTCCGCCTTCCTCAGCTCTGCCTGAGAGAACCACCCTGTTCTTCTTAACCACTAACAGCCTTTTAAGAGAATTGTAACAATGGTGCCGGGTGTTACTTCCTGCGGCACATCAGGCCAAAATAAAAACTCTAATGGTACTTTCCAGGCCTGATTTCTGATCCCTGCACCCCAAATCAACAAAACCATCATCCCATAGAGAAACAATGCTGTATGCACGGGAACTGCCCCTAATCACACGGTGGCTACAATAGGTCTGAAAATTTGCTGCTTCACGTACCAAATACAATCCTGGAGTCGAGCATACAATACCTTCCTCCGTGAAGGCAATCGACATCCGCAACTTGCTCAGGATGTCCCTTCCCATTAGATTTGCAGGGGTATCAGTACAATACAACAAAGGGGCTGATCAATTTTGATTACACACCTGATAATAAGATTTTCAGTATAAGGAATGAACAGGACAGCCCCTGAGAAGTCCCTTGTGTCCATCGTTTTACCTGACAAGGGGAACTTACCTTCCTTAATGCAAGACTTGGTAGCTCCTGTGTCAACCATGAATGAAAATGGTTGGTCACATACCTGCACTCCTATCTGGGGTTCCTCTTCCGGATTGGTGGAAATGGACAGGACTGGACACATCCGAGATCCCTATGGGCTGTCTTTCTCCTGATAAATATTAGCTCCTGGGAGAGAAAAAAGGATTTCCCCCGAAAACATCCACCCCAGTGTAGTGTACAACTGTTCCTTGGGGTAAAAGATTCTTGTCCCACGTCTGCACTGATGCGAACTGTGTAGCCCCAGTCGCTGGGTCTGTTCAACCCGTGTCTGCAGCAATTGCACAGAGCCTGGGGCATTTGGCAGGGTTGGGGCCTGCATCTGTTGAGCTGCCATGTTAAAGTACTGTGCCCATTCAAAGCAATGAAGATTACTCCTGCTAATAGCGCAGGGAGTCTTGATTCTATTGAAGACAAGGAGGCAAGCATTATGCTTCATATTCGTATTTGGTCTTGACATAGAATCCCGTGACACATGCCCCAACCTTCCACATGACCAAAACTGAATCCCATAAAATCCTCCTTAATTATTTCCTGTTGGCCCATTAAACCGGGGACCCATTTCTCCAAATCCTCCAAATGACCCACCTTCATTTCTCCAAATCCGCCAAATAACCCACCTCCCTGTAGAAATCCTCCTCTGCTCCTCAGAAACCCTCTCATTGGCCTTGGACCAGGAACATACCCATCCACCCAACCCTGCATCATACCTGGTTCACTGTGTCCCTGTTGTCCTGGTTGCCCCTGCTGTCCTTCCACATAATTTGTAATTACTGCCTCTTCTAAACAAATCTTTGCCAATTTCTTTGGAACGAGCTTTGGCTCTGCTTTTTGTGCCTGCTCCACATTCTCCCTCTCTTTTTCCTGTCCTTTCCTGCAAAAATGCACATTGTGTGTCTGAATTTCTGCCCAACTCTTGCCCTCCATCCCTACTACTTTATCTAAATCGTTCTTGACTTCTTTTGGTAGTCCCTTCTTCAGCATGTGGTAAGAAATTGCCACATTCTTGCCCCATGCTTCTCCCATTTCTGCCCTCCAAATCTACTGAATTAACTGGATGTGTGCAGCCGGATCATCATCCAATTTCATCACCTTAGCCAAAATTTTATTGATATCAGGCGTATCGGGATACATAATCCGCAAGACCCCCCATACCTGTGCCCTAAGATTATTAAAAGCTGCTCCATCATGGGTATTTGTATCCAACTGAACTCCCGGATACCCCAATCTCTTCCAAAGCTTTCTGACCGCTCTCCCATTAGAGCCGTTAATATAGCTCTTCATGTCCCGTATGGCTAGCAGTATGCTTCTCCAATGCATAGATCAACTTCCCCACCCCTGCAGTGAGCGAAGGGAGTGTCTTCATCAAGTTATTGTGGTCAATGTCTGACCACAGGACATAATACACCCTTACCAGACCCTTCAGGAGCAACGGAAACTGAGTTATACCTGTTTTACTGAGGCTTCCCCCGTCTCTCACCTACCACTTGCTACAGCCATGCGAATACCCTGGTGTGTCCTATGGTTCCATGGTATGCTTTCTATCACTGCTAATGGAGCGGGAGGTAAGGTGCCTACACCTTACTCTCCTTGCTCGTCATTCCATTCCTCTCCATTGTCTACTCTGACTACTACATCCCCTAAACCATTATAGGCATGGAAGCATAATCAGTACTACCATAAGGTGTCATCTCCCATCCTCCTTGCTCAGCCTCTGTACCCATGGCAGCAATCCTGTTGTACATGACTACCTCAACTGTTCTGATAACCAAGTTGTCCAATCTAACAAGAAGCTGCCCAAGTCTCCACCTTCCTCCTTCTACGTCCCTTACCTGTCTTCTCGCTTCCTCCCGCTCTTCATCTCTCTGCCGCCGTATCAGCATTACCTCTTCTTCCGCTAGCCATAGGGCTTCCTTCATCTTTTCCCATACTTGCGTGTCTACCATTCTTTGCAGTCTATCCTCTATCCTTGCTTGAAGAGGCCTAACCTCTTCTTTGTCTTTCATTTTCAATCCTTCCTTCGCTCTTCTATCGGCCTCACTCTTTCTTGCTCCTCCACCCTTAATCTATTTGCTAACCTAGCAGTTCGGAGAATTATCCCCTTCCCGCTCTCTGTTTTCAACCTCTCTGCAGCCCTAACCATTGAAGGATTTACCCTTCTACTTTCCTAAAAATCCCAGTTCTTAGAAATTGTAACTGATGGAGGCGTTACCTGTGTCCGTCTTGCAACCACTGGAGTAGCTTCTGGGGAAAATGATGGTACGAACTCAGGGTCTGTGTACCCCTCGGTGGGCGATAAAGGATAGCACCCATATGGGGGTGATGCAGAAGAAATTCCTGCACCCTTCTTCCCCCGAGCTCCCACAATTTCAACATTATGGCCCTTCACGTTTTTTTCATACATCCTCCATAATTCCAAGATATTTAACCTCTTTTCTAACTTAAAGGCCTTGTGTGTTGTAGTTATAAAGGTATGCAGTTCTCCAATATCCCTGTATCATAGGATCCCTGAATAGGCCAAGAATATATAATTTTCCCCTTACTCTCCTGCAACCATTCCCTAAGATATTTTAAAATGTTTGCCTTATAGCCGGGCAACAAATGGCACAAATGATTCAACACAGTCTCCATACGTCAGTCCAGTTTATCAGAAAATAGTTTCACAAAAATCCGATACCAAGCCTAACCTGCGCCATGAAAAATGTTCACCCAAAGCTCCCTTTTTACCCTTAGTCAATTCCATAGTCGCACTTCACACTCATTCACTGTACTCGCCCATACCACAATGACCTCACTTCACTATTTAATCCAATTCTACTTCTCACTCATACACAGAAGACCGCATCTTATTAAAAACACTCACCGGCCAATATTTCACCACTCGAGCATAGGAGGGGCGCAATGCTTTCCACTAAAGCACTGCTGCTATCACTCTCTTTATTACTAGTACAATTTTCTGTACTACACAACTGTCTTTTTCTGACTACAGGAAGTTTCCCTTCACTACTTCGACTAACCACGAAAATTGAGGTGAAGGGCCCTGCCCGCACGGCAAATACAAAAGAATGTCAAGGCCTACTTCAGAAAGGTATCTACGGTTGGACTTACCCTAACATACCACCAACCTTCAGGTGAGGGCTCCAGCCAACCAGACAAGAAAACTAAAGAGTCTCAGGACAAGCTTCACACTGGGTGTGCAGGGTAAAATGCCCCCTCACACTTATAAAATAACAAACTAGGTAAAAAATATATACAGGAGACCACCAAGGGGGAGGGGGTGGCGCAATATGGGCGCCTGAGCTTCAGCTCCCGCCCTACCAGCAGAAAAGTGAGTAGTAGGAGCATTTCCTTGTTTTCCCCACTACTGAGAATCAGTGCAGAACGGTGGCTGAAGTGCCCATGTCCCCCCGGGTGAAGTTCGGGGGGATGCGCCCAGTGACTGACCCAGGCATCTTGCATCAGGGAGGGTGCCCTGAGCGGCGAACATACCGGCCCAGACTACGGCAGCACCAAGGACGGTAACTGGCGGTGTGGGGTGCGGTTAACCGCCGCGGCACCGGGAGCCCGGCGAATCCAACTAGGAGCGGTAGAAGTCGGAGACAGCCCCCCGGGGACAGGCGGTACACCTTAGCCCACCTGGTTACAGGAAACCAAGCCCAGTAAGTGCGGTTTAGTCGTGGACTGTGCACTCCCAGGGAGGGACGTGCGGACAATGCAAAGCGCCAGAGCACCACCCTGTCAGTGTAGGTGTGCATCGGGGCGTGTGCGTGCCAAAGAGGACTTTGAGACCGCAGCAGCACGCCAAGCCTTCAAGGCTGCATACCCAGCTTTGCATTGAGAAGCAAAGCAGAGGCACGGGGAGTGGGAGGCCACACTCGGTACTGACGGTACCAGAAAGGAAAGCAATTAGAAGGTGGCCTGGCCGAGAAGAGTGAAACTGCGGCCCGCGGGAGACACAAGGGATCGACCCTGTTTTGAAAGTTCGAACTGAAGGTGAAGTGAAAGGGGGCTCAGAGGCACTGAGCTCGGAGGACACCAGGCTCCTGAGCCTCCCCCTGGATGCATGCATAAGACTCGACTGGGAAGTGGCAGTTTAGTCAAGGGAGCCTGGGACAGCACCCTAGGGCAATAGAATCAGTGAAAGTGTCGCCTGCCTGGAAGCAGAAGGACAAAAGGAGACTACTGCAAGGAAAAAAGGAGTAGAGGCAGCACTACTCTCACAGGCTTCGGTAGAGAACAGTCCCGGAGGAACCTCTCCCTGCAGAAAATGGGTAGCAAACCAACAGAGCAAAGACAAAGGGGTAAAGCCCCACCCACCACTGCAACGAATAAATCAGGTGGAAAAACCGGGAACCACGCATATGAAGAGACATGAATGCAAGTGGCAGATGGAGGTGGACATGTCCCATTTCTCTACAAAAGAGGACTCCGGGCACATCCTTGCTGAAATAAAAGCGCTTAGAGGATATATCCAAGCCTCTTTGGAAGATCTTATGCGCAGGGTTGGCACCATAGAAAGTAAGGTAGAGGGCCTAGAGAACAACCAGCTGACCCTGACTTGGTGGAAATGCGGCTGGACGCTAGGATGATGGACCTGGAGCTGAGAGAGGTAGAGGTCACGTTGAAGATGGATGACCTTGAAAATAGGGAGAGGAAAATGATGTACCCAGATACTGGGCCTGAAAGAAGCAGCAGGGGAGACCCGAAGGCAAGTGGCAGAGAAGTTACAAACTATTGTTAATCTCCTCTTTGCGGCAGAAGGCGGCAGAAGAATGGTGCTGGAGAGGGCACACAGAGGAGGCAGACCGTACGGAGATGGTCCCCGCTCCATAGTTGCCAAATTCCTGAGATACAGGGAGAAGGTTGAAATACTGGGCTGGGACGTGAGAGCGCGGAGACATGGAATTTGAAGGCTCCAGGATCATGATATACCAGGAGCTTTCGAACCTGACGCTCTCGAGGAGAAGGGATTGCAGGCCCCTTACGAAATGGTTAACGGAGAGGGGAACAAGGTACAGGTGGGGATACCCATTTTCACTGCAGTTCAAAGTGGATGCAACGGATTACCCCATCACCTTAGCAGAGGAAGCAGAACAAGCACTTTGCCATTTGACAATGGTTGCGACTACGGGTTCTGATCCGACGGAGAGACGAGTCATGAATAGAAGTCAGCGGTCGCCGCCCCCGGGCGCATAGAGAAGAATGAGGGGACAAACTGGGCGGAAGTACTGGCACTTGAAAGGTCCCTCCCTGCATAAGCCTTCATGAATGCACCGACATGCTGGGTACAGGAACATTGCAGGAGCACCGATGTTGGACTGAGCTGATTGAATACCATGCCAGCGGGTGTCATGACCTACAGAACACGCCCCTTTTGGACTTCCTGGTCCTTGTCTCAACGGGGCTTACACTCCCTGGTACTCCCAACATGGCCGTCCACTGTGAAACACCTTCCTCGCTCTACACGTTGGACGTAGCGTATTCTATTAATAGACCACGCCTCCTGCAGCTGTTGGAAGGGCGGGGGCTCACAGTGCAAGGCAGCCTGAAAAGGGGCAAGAATAGTGCTAGAGGCCATATTTGCCACGAATCAGGGTCAGGAGGGGTTCATACAGGAAGCCCTGGGCCAGGTAAAGGCGCTGTCCACCGAGATGTATATCATGGGGGTGACTTTATTTCCTAGGCTGATTGGGTGTTAGACAGAAGGCCCATGAAGGAAGGGGAAGTCATGGGGGAGAGGAGAAGAATGAGTCAGCTGGGCTGTGCGATTGAGGCGAGGGGCCTCGTGGATGTGTGGAGGATGAAACACTCTGCGGGAGAAAAAGGATATACTTTCTTCTCTCACCCACACCCAACACACACGAGGATAGACTATTGTTTGCTGAACCGGGACGTGGGGCGAAGAGTGTTGGACTGTGAAATAAGACCAGTAGCATGGACAGATCACAATATGGTCCGGATGACAATAAACATAGACGAAATATACAGGGCGGACTCTAGCTGGTGGTGGAACAAACTTCTATGGAAAGACCCGGTGTTTGCAGACCAATTGCCTGGTAATATCACAGAATGTTTTTAGGTAAATGACACAGGTGAGGTTGATATCAAGACTGTCTGGAAAGTGGTAAAGAGTATGTGGCATGGGTTCTTAATCAGAGAAGGGGCGCAGAAAAAAAGGTAAAGGAGGCTCCAGAAGGACAAGCTCTGAGCTGAAATACTAGAGGGGGAGGCACAAATGCATAGGGAGTGTGGAGGGAATGTTGGAAAAACTACAGGTCAAAAGAGTAGAATTGAAGGAAATTAAGCTGGGCGAAACCCTGTGCAAACTTAAATACCTCAAACAGAGGTGTTATGAGAAAGAGGATGAAGCTGACATGCTTTTAGCAGCACGACTTTAGGCACAGAGAGCAGAGAGATGGGTTACGACCTTGGAGGAGCCAGCGACTGCCCCCAGAACCATGCCGGCAGAAATAGCAGAAGGGTTTGCGAGTATTATGAGTGTTTATACAGTACAGAATGTATCGGAACGGGAGGAAGGGCAGGGGAATATCTAGATTGTATAGACATGGTACGCCTCACAGGCTCAGAAACATTTGGAGAGCCCCATCACAGCCGAGGAGGTTCTTGATGCGATTGCCCACCTCCCAAGTGGTAAAGCCCAGCAGAGGACGGTTATACCATGGGGCTTTACAAACGGTTCGCAAGTGCCATCCTAGGATACCTGGTACAGATATACAATAATATATTAGAGACAGGGATGGCCCCTGTGTCTTTAAGTAAGACGCTAATAACTGTGATACCCAAGGAAGGAAGGGACCCGGCATGCTGCTCCTCATACTGCCCCATCTCCCTGCTAACTGTGCACCCAGACCAGGTTGGATTCATAGCCTGGAGACAGGGCACAGATGCCATAAGGAAAACATTGGATCTAATCGAGTATGTCTCTAAAGACCCGAATGGGTTTGCACTCTTCAGCCTCAATGCCAAAAAGGCATTCCACCATGTGGAGTGGGGATTTCTGTTCACCGTTCTGAAGAAGGTGGGCTTTGGGAAGAGACTGCAACGGGCCAAAGGGGTGATTTACAAAGACCCCCCGGCACACGTGACAGTTAATTAGAAAAGGTCCAGGGTTGTCAGACTCGAAAGGGGTACTAGGCAGGGTTGTCCTCTATCCCCTGTGAGAAACCTGAAGGTGTCTCCCTGCCTAAACCTCAAGGATCTGTCATCCAGGTGGCGAGGACACAGCCATCACTATTGGATCCAGTTCCTGGGGGTGGACCAGTGGGGCAGGATCACCTGGATGGGGGGGGGGTCCTCAGGGAGTGGGAGTGGGATGCTGATGGGTGAGACGTGGTATCCACCTTCCTTTAACACCTTTTCCCCATCCTCTCTCGTAGCACTTTCCAAACCACTATCTCACCCTTCTAACTCTAACATTTTCGCACAACACAAAAGACAACAGACTAATACTGAAGCCGTTTCCCTGACATGTCACAATAAAGGGGTCAGGCAAAGTCAGGCAATTGATCAGACTCACACACACACACACACCTGATGGCCCTTTCCCTTCCCCACAGGTATAAAAGGTGGAGCCAGAGACCACAGTACGAACAAGGCGAGTACAGCAGATAGCACAATGAGACGGCTACCATGCGGCAGTTCAAAAGAAGGAGAAAGGTGGCAGGAATCGAGAGGGTGGCGAGGAGTGAAGTGACCTTGCCCTTTTTGTCCCAGACCCGCGGAACCTTCATAGAGGAAAGCCCAAGACTGCGAACAATAGCAAATTGTCCTGCAGCTGATGTCAACGGTACATGGGGCAAGCTTATGCCGATAAGCAGGAGTGAGGGAAGCTCCTGCGGCCGTGATACTGATCTTGACTGCAGAGAAGCCAAAAGCCAAGCAGTTCATCATAGCCGGTGAGTCGAGGGGAGAACCGATAAGAACCGGGCAGCATTGAGTGAGAATCAGAAAGTGGCAAGTTGTGAACTAAAGCAGATGAGCTTTGAATAAACTGTTGAAAGCGAGAAGGGGAGACTGGTTGCAGTAGGGAAAATGGCACCACCTTAGGGCTAATTCAAGAGACTCTGGTTGAGCCCCATATGAGAGAAAAGAGAAACTACAAATACCAGAAGGCCAGCGAAATAGGTCAAAGTGGTCATACCAAGGGTCTAGCAAAATCCCTGTACAATCGAAAGACTTTGATCTGCAAGCACATTGAAAGTAAGGGACGTGAATCCCGCACACCATTTTTCATTGTTCAATAAACACCCTTGGGGACTGCGCATGCGCGAGCCGCGCATGAGGAACTAGAGTAACCAGCTGCCGGCGGCCGCGGCCAATATCCTGAAATATAATTATCCCCTGGAACTGGTTCCACAGGGAAACGAGAGGCTTGTGTGGCGGAACCTCCCGGGCATTGCCTGCTGCAATCCCGAAAATAATCAGAGCCCGGAAAGTGCAAGGCGGGCAGGCGACCGTCAGCGGAGCGACGGCTGCCATTTTTGCTGCGGACCGAGGTGGCAGGAAGCCCACCCGCCTACAAGTTACAAGAGCCTGCAGAACCTGGAAGCCGGGACCCAGGACTCGCTGCGGGAAACAAGGGCACCACACACAGCATACACGGCGGGTAACAAAACTGCCAGGAAACCCCTCCCCCGCCCAATTGGAAGTGCCCTCCGGCGTCCAAGAGACACCCGACACCGGCCACGACAACCGGCAGCTTGGGAGGCCACCTCCCTGCACAGGGCCCGAGTACGGCGCACCATCGGATCCAAGCGAGGCATCCCGCAAGCATGGAACCTTCTTCCAGGTACCGGTGAAGCCACAGAGCTACAAACGCCCTCTGCGCATACAGGGCATACCTCCAGGCCCAGCTGAAGGCCCTTCAGCAACTGATCCATATCATAATAGGTAATAGGGGGAGTTAAGACCTCAAGGATCGAAGGCAGAGGCTGCTCACACACCAAGAAGCACCTTCCTGAGCCCAGGTCCCGGGCTCAGAATAACGGCAGAATGGGGTGAGGCACCACATACGCTCAGACCTCTCCCCCGGATGCCCTCCAAGGCACACGATGGACCCCCAGTGCCAGCGCCCTAAACACAATAACCTAGCAGGCACCTCCACTCTGCAGGTCCCAACGCAGTGAGCGTAAAAGGAGCAGACAAAACAGGGAATATCATAGGCTCACAGGCCTGGCCTCAGGACTACTGCACCCCTCCCGTTCATTGAGGCACATCCAGCCGCTGTGGTAACTGGACTCCAAGCACGTAGGACACCAGCACCGGCCTACGTGAGGGGCCTGTCTCCCTCGCCTTCTGTCTAAGGGGGAATGCCTACAACGGCCCAGGTGGCCCCACAAACTGTCCAGAATTAACCAGGTGTGGCCTGGGAACTCGGGGTCCCCACAGCACTAACCCAGGGGGCCTTCAACCTATTGAACTCCCTCTCGGGGAAAGACACTTCTGCTCAGACACCTTGCAGCCCCAGCTCATGAGGCCTCTCCTGCCGGACCCCGGCAAATACAGAACTCACCTGGGCAAAGCGCACCACACTGAAATTGGAGGTGGCAAGAAACCTACAGTACACCGCTGGTGGCCCAAACCGCCCCACGGCCTGTCCAGCGACAACAGGGTGCTGTCAAGGAACCCCCAAAGCCCAACAGCGCACACCTCGGGAGCTAACAACACTCTCCTCCCGCTGATATCTCCACTTAACCTGCTAGACCTGGGATGCCTGGGAATTGACCACCTCGGAGAACGCCCACCAACCACCTGTATCTCAGACATCTCCTCCAAGACTTCAACCATACTGTTGCAGCCACCACCTGCACACAGGCACACCAGTAGCCCTCGTCTGATGCTGTGAACCGCACCCAACCACACTACGCACGACACCCAGCTCTACACCGCAGACAAGCTGGAGGTAAGTGTCCTACCCTTATGCAGCCTGGGGACGCCTTACTGCTATCTGAGCGACCACAGGACCTATCGGTCCAACCGTTCCCAGCACATGTCAGAATCATAGAAGCTGGGCACATGCATAGTTCTCGATGCCGTGTCTCACCAAAAGTCTGTAAAGTCTTATTCGGACCCAGTGCCTCACTGAGACCGAACAGCAGCTCCATGGCTAAAGATAAGGTCAAAAGACAGGCCCTGGAGAGCAAAATTGACCTTTTCATAGTAGGGGCCCCTCCCCGACTCGCGAAGCAAACCCAGGATGGTGGGGAACCCAGGGAAGAAACTCAAGACTCTTCAATTTCACTCTCCAACGTCATGAGGGCGATATGCGACTCGAGGACATCTCTAGAACTGAAAATCAGAGGGCTGTCCTCGGAGGTGTCCTTCCTCTTCCAAGACCTACACAATCTGTCGTCCATAGTCAGGGAGTCTGAACAAAGGATATCGGACACGGAAGATACAGTTTGCCAATTGGAGCAACAACTGGCAGCAATCGCCAAGAAAGTTAACCAACTCGAATACCGCGCAGAGGACAGCGAAGGAAGGGCGCGACATAATCACCTAAGGATTCTTGGGATCCTGGAAAAGGAGGAAGGCCCCAGCATTGAACTTTTCCTAGAAGACTGGCTAGCTCATATCTTTGCTCCCAAAAAACGGTCTAAGTTTTTCTTCATCGAGCGAGCGCACAGAGTGCCTACCGGGCGGCCCACCCCGAGAGCCCCACCGAGGACAATTATTACACGCCTTTTAAACTTCCAGGACGCTATCCTCCAGATGGCCCATGCCTCAGGCCCAATTACATACAAGGGATACCACATTGGGTTCTATCCGGACTACACTAAGGAGGTCCAGAAGGCCCGCCGGTCCTTCGACTCCATGAAGAAAAAGCTCCAATCCTTGTCAATCAAATATGCCCTTTTTTCCCTGCACTACCCAAAGTCCATCATGAGGGTGCTACCCATCTGTTTTACACTCCCAAAGAGTCATGGGAATGGCTTGAAAGTCAAATCCTTAATGGGCCTGGCCTCCATCGATCGCCTCCTAGACCACCTGGACAGAAACCTAGGTCCAAACAGCCCTCACCCTGCTCAACCCCTGCTGGCCCGGAATCCGAAATGGCACTGCACCCCGATGAGAGCACTACAGAGAACAGGTGAAGCTCCCACACCGCGCTGACAAAGCTGAAACATAACTTCCCAAAGGGTCTGACACTACGGCCGCCGCTTCCCACATGGGGAATTTACCGCTTCAGTCTGGGTTACCACGAATAAGTTCTTATTGTTCATGGTTATATGTTTGGGCGACAGGTGCTTCCGGTTGGGGGGGGAAGTACAGGGTGGGGGGAGTTCACAGGTGTTGGCAACCAAGAATTACAGAACAAGAAGGCAAGATATCTGCCACTGTTGGCGTAAGAAGTTGGGAATGGGGCACTGAAAATACCCTGGTTTAAGCTATGCAGTTACATGGCAGCCTCCAAACAGGCCCTTGAAAATGGTACATCCGGACACTCAGAGCTTATTTCACATACTCACTTTGCAGCGGCGGGAACCATTATGCAGGGGGCACCGGGACAGGGAACGGGGGAGGGCACATATACACGAGTCGGGGGGCCACTAAGACATATGATCCTTTTTGACACTTCAAAATGCTGCACACGTGCTTAGGATGCACGCTGATAAACTGTCCCTATTGACCTGGAACGTCAATGGCCTTGGTTCCTGTGTCAAACGCAGACTAGTGCTCCAATACCTCAACCGATACTCACCAGATATAGCCCTCCTCACAGAAACCCATTTGATCGGTATCTGCAGTGGCTTCTTTAAAAGGTCCAACTACCCACACACATACCAGGCTGGGTTCTCAAGAGGTGCCAGTGGCATGATGATACTTATCCACAAACGAGTGCCGCTACAAGTCAAGAAAGTGCGGACCGAGCCCCGCGGCCGATTCATGGTGGCACTCTGTGACATAAGGGAAAACGATGGGGCCTCATTGCTTACGCTCCTCCCACACTCACGAAGGAACTCCTCAGTGAACTACAGAACATACTGCTAGAGTAACAAGCAGACCTATGTGCCCTAAGGGGGAATTTTAATGAAGTTATGGAGGTCACTGTTGATAGATCACAAAGGGGACCAGGGATTTGGTATACCCGACTGCTCTATACACTTTTGCCAAAAAACTGGGATTGTCTGACACGTGGAGAACAACTACACGATACTGACACAGGGTTCTCGTTTTATTCCAATGCACATAAAACACTCTTGAGAATTGACTATGTTTTCATCCCCCGCAACATGTCCCACAGGCTCATATCGGCTGAATTTTTGGCGAGGGGTATCTCGGATCACTCCCCTCTGATTATAACCCTGAAGAGCGCACACCATCGACCAGACACCACCTGTCGTCTGAACACCTACTACCAGGGGTTGCCTGAGATTGCCGAGGCACTAGAGAAGAAGACTGCAGAATACTTTGAAATAAACAAAGTCCACGTGGACTGCCCGATTTTGATATGGGAGGTGTACAAAACGGTCCTTCATGGGGAAGCCATCTCCATGGTCTCGGCCCACCGTAAGCAACATACCCAGAAGATTGTGGACGCTGAGAGACGGGTGTCCGAGAGTGAGGAACATTTCCTTGTGCAGAGAACCAGGACCTCACAAGAGGCCTTGATAACCGCTCAGTGGCTGGTCCGGAGCCAAATTTACGGGAGAGGGGATAAGGCAAGCAAGACCCTGGCTTGGCTGGAGATAAGTGAACAAAGTAAGGGGCATGTGAGGACCATCCGATCGTCCGATGCGGAACTACTGATAGCAAACTCCGATATAGTGGAGGCCTTTGCCACCTACTACGAAAAACTTTATTCCCCACCCGTAGTGAGCCCCACACCTGCTCCCTCCAACTTCCTCGACCTGATAGAGGTCCCGAGACTCTCCACACAAGAGGCAGAGCTCCTAGACACTGAGATCACAGAAAATGAAGTGCAGGATGCGCTAGCACAGCTTCAAACCGGAACGACCCGGGGCCTAACGGTTTCCCAGTGGAGACCTGAAAACGCCTCAGCAACACATGAACAGGGCACATGCACCGCATGTTTCTCTGGAGTAAAGAACAGGGCATACTCCCCCTTGACCTCCGAAGAACATGCATAGTGGTCATACCTAAACCCGGGAAGCCCCCAGAAGACTGTGCCTCTTATTAGCCTATCTCGCTGATCAACAGAGAGGCAAAAATCCTTGCACGGGTACTGGCTAATAGACTACTCAGGGTGATTGAATCCCTCGACCACCCAGATCAGTGTGGGTTCATGCCCAACAGGTCCACCCGCATGAACCTGCGTAGAGTCCAACTTGCTCTCGGCAGGGCCCCAGAGATACCATGCCCACTAGCCCTGCTGGCGGTCGATTTCGAAAAAGCATTTGACTCAGTCGTGTGGGAGGCCCTGTGGGAGATCATGGGTCGGATGAACTTCAGACAGGGCTTCATCTCCTGGGTTAAACTCCTCTATGCATCCCCAGAAGCAACTGTGAGAGTGAACGGCAGGTCTTTCAGATTGTTTCCACTGGGCCGCGGAACCAGGCAGGGCTGCCATGTCTCCCCCCTCCTGTTACTGTTAGCTATCGAGCCACTAGCAATTAAACTTCGAGCGGATAAAAATTGGTCTGGATTCACATGGTCGGGGGGAGGAGAGGATCGACTCTCACTATATGCAGACGACCTCATCATATACCTTAGCAACCCTGTGAGCTCCTGCCCGATTGTGTCCCATACTCTTAGGGAATACCAACATTTCTCCGGTCTAAAGGTAAACAACCAAAAAACCATGTACTTCCCGATTCAGGAAGGTAATGCTGCGATCCCCGAGACTTGCCCCTACCATGTCTCCATTTGTGACTTCACATATCTGGGCATACGTATTGCCCCAACTCTGGATAGATTCCTTCAGCTTAACCTACAACCTGTACTAGACAGATTTACTAAGGACATTTCCCATTGGCAATCGCTCCCACTATCATTAATGGGCAGGGCAGCACTGTTCAAGATGATGATACTCCCGAGACTCTTGTACGTCCTACAAAATGCTCCACTCCCCATCCCCCACAAAACCTTTGCATTAATAGACAAGAACCTACACACATTGCTTTGGGGGTGAGGGGATTGACTACCATGTATTCGCACATACTATTTAGCGGCACAGACAGGGGTGGTAAACGAATGGCTACATGGGGATGCCCACTACCACATAGCTGCATAGAGACAGCGGCTATACACCCTGTACCACCCATCCAGGCAATATACGCTGACAATGGACGAGTACCGAAAATACCAAGAATATCACTTCATACCCGCCATACCTGGAGGGAAGCACACAAACATATTGGCTGGGGAGCAAAACCAACATTAGCCCGACCCTTATGGTACAATGCGCACCTCCCAGAAATACAAAGAATGGGCTGTTTCGAGAACCGGGAAAAGCGAGGGATATGTACATTGGCACATTTGATCCAAGAGGGACGCCTACTAGATTTTGAAACCCTCAACGACAAATTTGGCCTGACGCCTATGGACCGGTTTAGGCATTCACAACTTGCTCATGCCATACACACCCAGTTCCCAGACATAACTACTATACCTCCTTGCTCCCCCCTGGAGACCAATATTCTCCCGCTTTACCAGGCCCTTAACTCTTTCGGAACTAAGGAGCTTACTAAATTGAAAGAGAAGTGGGAAAGGGACCTGGGTGAGCTGGAACCGGAGGAGTGGGTAGATGCACTGATGTTCCCCCGAGAGATAGGTATTGAGCCCAAACTGAGGCTGATACAACTCAGAATACTCCACCGCTCATATTATTCTCAGACAGTCCTTGCCAAGTGGGGAGGGACCGGGGATGAGACTTGTCTTCGATGTAAACAGGGAACGGGCACCTCCTTCCATATGATCTGAGACTGCGACGTGTTGCAATCCTTCTGGGACAAATGCATCAATAAGATTTCCAACATAATAGGATCACCAATTCCGAAGTACCCCAAAATGACACTCTTGGGAGTCTGGGGAGAGGTAGACCTCACCAAATATGAAAAAGATTTCCTTGCGATGGCATTGGGAGCAGGGAAATGGCTGATCGCCGCAACTTGTGGTTCGGCAGAGTCAATATGCCTGAACCAATGGATCAATGAAGTAAGCAGGTGCGCATCTATGGAACACTGCATCTACAATGCGAGAGGCTGCCCCTGGAAATTCGAAAAGATATGGGGGAAATGGCTAGATGTATACTGAGAAATGTGTCTCCCCCCCCACCAAACCCCTCCTTTCCTCCTCTCACCCCCACCCTTGGACACCCGATGTACTTGGAACTGCCATCCATTTTTTGTTTTTTCCGACATATCCAATGTACCCCCTAACCCTGCTGCCTCTTACTGTCATTACTGCCATAACTTTCAGTTGAATGCCTATGTTCATGATGTTTTTGTTGTATAAACCCAAATAAACAGTGTTAGAAAAAAAATAATAATAAATAAACACCCTTGAACTGTGATCATTTGTGTCTGTTTTACTCGTTGTCACTGTGAGTTTCTCACACCCTGTTGCTCTTTGCACTGACTATGGAACCCCTGGGTATACAGATATGGTAGGATCCGCGGATCTCGGATACAAAAGTAGGGGAGACGGAGCATAGCATCTATGCGGATGACGTGCTGCTCCACATTTGAAATGTTCCCGTCCCGACTCATCCAGGCAGGCGCTCTAGGTCACAGATGAATACGGGCAAGTCTCAGGGTTTAAGGTTAATGAGGGCAAGTCGGTACTACTCCCAATAGGAAAGGAGGTCCAAGGCCACAGAGAACTATAGAGTGACCTCATGATTCCCTTAGAAGAGGAGGGGATAAAATATCTGGGTGTGAGAAAATCCAGAGATTTGGGAGCACTACATGAGTCCATCTTTTCCCTGCTTATACAGCGAATATTCAGAGATCTGGAAGCTTGGTCGAGCCTAACTCTGTTCTGGCAGGGTAGACTAAGTGCAGTAAAAATGACATTACTCCCCTGAGTGCTATACCTGTACCAAGTGCTCCCCATTGAGATGCCTTCATGGAATTAAAACAAGGGATCCACAAGTTTATATGGCAGGAGCAAAAGCATAGGGTCTCATACAAGATGCTTGTGGAGCCGAAGGAAAGGAGGGCGTGAGGTTGCCAGATATGTGCACCTACTATAGGGCGGCGCAGTTTAGAGCACTGATCCCCCACCTTAGGTTAGACCTACAGAAACAGTGGGTGCAAATTGAACATTTCCTGTGGAGGCCGGTCTCTCTCGGAGAGCGGCTCTGGACACCAATGCCTACGATCCCGAAGATAGTTAAGTCACATCATGTAATGGACCTGCTGCTGAATATATGGAGGGAAAAGAGGGAAATGAGGGGAGTGACGGCAGGACCCTCTCTGCTATGTCATATATGGGCCCCCCGATACGACACCATATGCCAAATCATGCCAGATTCCAGAGCTGGTTTGATGCAGGTTTAGAGAGAGTGGGCCAGCTGGTAAAAGGGAAAGACTTTGTGGGCATAGGGGAGATGGAGGGGTGCCTGGGAGTAGAGCCAATTTCGGTGTTCAACTACCTGCAGCTTAAGGTGGTGTTGATGTTGGAGGGATGGGGGAGGCTCTGCAGACGGACACAGAGAGGGTTGTGAGCACTGTTGTGACAACAAGAGGATTGATATCCAGACTGTACCAGGCTCAGTTGTCCGCACAGAGTGTAGGGATTGACCTATATAAGGAAAGATGAGAGAAAGACTAGGAAATGACGCTGGACAGCAACCACTCGAAAATGTTGTGTGTGAATGTACACATGACATTTATAGCATGCCAGAACAAACTCCATGGCATTAAGCTGCTGTACAGATGGCAATGGGACCCAGTTAGATTATCTAAAATGTTTACAGGGGTGGATCCCAGTGCTGGAGAGGATGTGGGCAAACAGCTGATTATTGGTATATGTGGTGAGGATGCATCAAAGTGCAGACATTTTGGAAGGAGGTCCTGATATGGATAAAGGCCCTGGATAGAGTGGAGAGGGGCATGGACCCAATGTTGATACTCTTCGGAATAGAGGCCATAGAGAGAGAGTGGAGAAGGCTCCCAGATATGGTACATTTCCTGCTGTTGGCCGCAAGGGCTTGCCACACAGTGGGATGGAAGAGAGTGGCCCTCCCGAGTGAATAACAGTGGGCCATGAAGGCCAGGGACATATATGTAATGGAGCATTTAAAGGGGCAACTTCACAAACCCACCCCATCAAGGGAGCTAGAATGGTCAGCACTTCTCTCCAAATATGACCCACAGAAGGACTAGTTAATGGTCTTATATGAGCAATTCATGGACGTGGCTCCCACTACCAAGTGGGGAGAAATGTTAATGGAGGGGGAAATGTGTTGGGCAGAGGCGAAGACACTATCACCCCAGGCCAGACCCTGGATCTACTCACAGGGAATAGCTCTGCACTGCAAGGAAAGGACAAATAGTCTCTGGAGCATGAAAAACCAAACCTATGAGACACTCAGGGATGCTACCCACACCAGTGGGTGGGGAGGGGCCCTGAGGGGGTTGTTTCTATTGGTTGGGGGGGGGGGCGTTGGAAAAGCAGAACTGTGTGGTTGTAATACTTTACTGTTTAAACTATCATGCGTGATACAGAATGATCACAACTGACAATAAAAATGTATTTTTAAATATATATATATATATATATATATATATATATATATATATATATATATATATATATAGGATCTGCAACACAGAACAATTCAACCACACTATCAAAAAACATCCACTTTTCCAAACCCTATGATCTCATCTAATGTCACACCCACACTCCAAATCTACCCTTACCCCCAGAAAACAGAAAAAACTAAAACAAACCCTTTTATTCAAAGAATCAACCCCATTTCCCCCCTATTTCCCCCCTTGCTTTACACACCCAAACATGTACTCACGTGAACCCGGGGTGCTACGATGTGCTTTGTCAAATCATTCCGCACAGCTAAGCCACAGGACCACATCCCTGGGGAGCAGACAGACCTTTAACCAATATGACATCCGCAGACCTCTTTTTTATCGTGCATGGAAGACTGGTCCCTGTCGTAATGAGCCTTAGTAGAGAGTTGAGGACAGAAGAACCCCAATGTCTCGGAACGCCTGGGCTCCAACCCTGGCTTGCCAAATGTGGGGATGGGCCTTTAATCACTTTAACCCAAAACAGGCCCACCAGTTAAGAAGGGAGTACACGATTGTACATAAAGCAAGTTTATTGTACAAAAGCTCTGGGGAGCAGTAAGATGGTGTTGCAAAAACAACACGGGTTGTCCCCACAGGGAAATGGTCTGTAGGTTATACAGTGTGACAATTTACTGCAACTTTTACTTACTCCTGAAAAGAAAAGATACAGGAAAAGGATCACTGCTGCCTGAGTGCTCTAGTCACTGTCTCAGGTAGTGTCCCAACCTCAGCTATTTACGCAACACAATGTCACATACATGTTAACTACAATCATGCATTTGAGTTAGCCATTCTTGCCATTTTCTCAGATTCATTAAACATGGAACCCGATAATAGAAAAATAAATTCACAGTTTATTGCAAAAGATATCATTCTTTTCAAACAAGCACACATTTACGTATGTTTCGTACAAAAAACTCATAATTATACAAAATATAACAACGATTATTAATATCAGTAAACAACTCAAGAATAAACAAAGCCTCAAATTCTATCAAGGTTAAAGTCCATTCATTTGAGAAAAGTGTCTCACTGGTGTTTATGGCTCTACTTCAATTAAAGAGCCAAGTTGGTCCCACAGCAATATTAATATACAATTGTTTTTGTGGAACTAATCATTTCATACGTGGACAATATCTCACAATTCTTACAATTCTACTAAGGGTCTACATGTGCTGCCTGTCTAGATGTATACAGACACAACACTCACACCTGGCTGGAAAATCAAAATGGCGCGGTGGACTACGTTTCGGCGTGTAGATCAAAGTAACTGCCTTCCTCAGGACCAAAAAAGTCAGATATGTAAGAGCAAAACCCCTGAGAAGAATAAAAAATAAATAAAATCAGAAAAGAAGTATGTCACATTAAAAAAACTTATGTAATAAATGCATCTGGTTCTCCCATTAATTCCCTTCTCCCACTGTGCAATTGAAAAATGGAGTGCAAGGGAAAACAAGGGAATGGACTTAAGTAATGAAAAAAAGAAAAACGAAAAACACAGATCCTAGATATTACGGAGGACTGTATAGGGAGAAGATCTCTCAATTCTCAAATGTTGCCAGATGGTTAACTAAATCTAGGCAGAGGGCAGAAGCATGTATAGCGTCATGGAAGATTAAACAATGACCAGAGTAGGCCAATACAGGTCTGTTAGTGGACACATGTAAGTTGTCAATACCAGTTTTATAATAGCCTGTACTTGTCACCGTATGGGAATGGGGGGAATGGGAAAACAGCCTTAATTGATTTTAAAAGCCAGGCTAGTAGATGATGAAAAATGTGTTGTTATATAGATATAGGTGTATGGGAGAACCCAATCACACTATGTTAGTCGAGGCTATAAATGTTAAAGACGAGAGAGCTCCTCCTCATACCCTTGTACAGTGATGACAGCCTGTGGACAACATTGCACCGCTGTGTCCAATCCCTGTGACTCAAAAAGGGTGCTAGCACTGGCCGGGGTCATTGCAGAGCATGCACAGAGGAGAGGCCTATGTTTCCTAAAGTTCAAAGTACACCATTGTGAGTATGTTGAACAGATACTACCTTGCTGACCTATGTGAATGAAGGTAAAGGGTGCCTTCACCGGCGCGGGTCGCATGAGGGCTGATGAAATTCACATGGAGTCCATCCGATTCAGCGGAGGTGGACAACAGCTGGAATATGTGAAGTCCTAGTGCAGCCGCAAAGTGTGTGTTGTGATGAAAGCACTATCAGTGGACTGCTGAAAGTCAGATTAAATCAAAGAAATTGCTTTGAATGCAAAAGGCGGCAGCACCAAACTGTTGCAGCACCAAACTAACCCAAGTCTCAATAACAAAGCATCTGTTGGCAGCTTATATACCTTTTGCAACAATTTAAAACACTCCCAGATACTTTATTACCATTCACCCCCAAATATGATTGGACAAAACCTCTTCAAAGAAATCCCATCGGTTCACAATTCTTCCATTTTTATTGTCCAGACTTATCTTCATTATCATCTTCAGATAATATTCAAAACACACATCTTCTTGGGATGTATCATAGTATGTCATGACATCAGTACATGGTTAAACATTGGCATTGAAAACATAATTCATTGCTGGCAATAACTGGCTTAAGACCTTTAACTTTAAGTATGATTGCACATGGTGCTGCTGATGTTTTTCAGCAAATAGAGGAAGGTCTGCATAAACAGGATTTTCTTTGAACTTCAGATTGCGATGTCCATTCCACAGACTCCTGGAGCCTCTAAAAGACCTTCTAATTTATGCAGCCAACAAAAACCTCTGATGACCTTGAAAAACACTTAACCGTCGGACCCTGGCCTCGGGCCTCATGTTTATTGCCACCAAACAAATGACTAGCCCCCCTCTAAAGATTTTAATACAAAGGGCGAGAATTAAATCTGTTCCCTTGCGGGGACTGTAAACCTTGCTCTGTTTATAAAACCTTCTAACTAGGTAACTCATTCTCTTTTCCGTCAAGACTGTGCGGGCTACTTATAATGCTTAAATGACAGCTTACCGTGGACAAAGCACCCCACTGTTTGGATTTGTGTTTGTGTTGCATTTGCAGTTTTAATATTGTATCTTTCTACGTGCGTACATTCTAAATGATTGTAACAGTAAAAGTAACATATAAATGAAGTCCATTTGATTCATATGGATTTGCAACACTGGCCCAGTTCGTCATCCACCCGTCAGCAATCTGGTGCGCGCAACATGAATCCCTTGTAATAAAGGGGACCCTGCTTCACCATCCCGACATAATCTGCAAAATATTTCTGCTGCCTCTGGCATTTCTGTGATATGTGTAACAAGAGAAAAGGCTGTGTTAGTTCAGTTGCTATAATATCTGTTGAACCAGTGGGATAGCTCTGCTGTTTTAGCATTCTGCACTCTGAAGCCCAAGAGTTAGCACTAATGTCTAAGGAGTTACCGTATAAACCAAAGGACAGCCTAGCCCTTGGATTTTTAACATTGCTTAATTCATAACCAACCTCACCTAATATGAAAACCTGTCTACGTAATAAGTAGGATCATTGCCTTTATAGACACTCTGCATGCCATGTGTGAGACAGCTGGAATATCACAGGAAATGATTTAATGTTCAGTTGGTGTCTTAATATGGTAAATCTGTTTTTAACCAAACACAGTACTTCAATGACTTCTATCTGGTCCACTCACCTGCCAGGCCTACCACTACAAAGCCCCTGCCCTGGTATCAGTGATATAAGTGTACCAAAGAAGTAGTGGAACTGTGACTCTGGCAAAGGACAGAGTAGGAAGCAAGTGAGACACGTGAAACACATTTTCCAAGGGTTGCAGTCATGCTGGTTGACACTGATTTCAGTTTAGCTGCAAATGATATCCGGTGGTAAAATGGAGAAGTGTGCTTTAACTTCATAAAGAACAGTTCTGGAATGGTGAAAATGGGTGCAAAAATTAGTGGAGCTGTTAACAGTAAAAAATAAAAGTGGTGGAACACCACTCCCAACCATTCCTGCTCCCTTCGACCACTGCCTGGTATACTTCCCTGCCAGGACCAATGCAAACTTCTAACACAGCTACAAGTAATTATGTGGTAAAGTGAACTTCAAAAAACTTAGCATAGTCTTTTGATTTTTCCACAACATCAAGTTTGACTACTTCTTCTGGGAAGACATGAAACACATTGGTGCTACTAGTTACACACTTGTGATTGCCACACCCAATGCAGGTTATGCTCCTCTCTTCCTGAAAATGTTCTATCAGTAAGGCAGTTCTCCTGCGACTTTTGTTTTTCCACTTTGATATTAACCAAATGCTGATAATGGCTTTTATTCCAACTCGCTCTAGTTTGGCTTAGACAATGCTTGTTTAAGTCATTTTCACCAATTCCTTCTTTCTCACGCTGGCAATAAGGTTTATGGGCTACTTGTTTCTTAACTGCCCTCTCTTGGCTTTGGCAATGTTGGTTCTTATAAACTTGCTTTGATATTGCCCTCTTTTGGATTTGGCAATAATAGTCCTTATTAGCTTCTTGTAATGTTGCTCTCTCTTAACTTTGGCGATGACTCTGACATTTACAAATATAATGATGCCTTTCTTGTTTGTTCCCAAAGTTTTTATTCTGCCACCTTAGCTTCTTTGTATCAGTTTGGTATTCAAAAGCAATATTATTCTGCCACTTCAAGTTCTTTACATCAGTTCAGTGTTCAAAAGTATTAGATTTGGCAAGCGGGCGATCACAGAGCTTCCGGGGTCACAAAACACTAGTGATCTCACCGGCTATCGCATGCGTGTCCACTTTCTCCACTGCCTCTGGGTCTTCTGCTTTCTCTGCTGGACCCCGCCCGGCAACCTGCTACTTTCCGCAGCTCATGCCAGTCAGGAAAGGAGCATTTCTTGCTCCAGGAGAACTCTGGTGCTCGCCTTCCACCGGAGCCCACTTCACAATGAGGAAAGCTTTCACACACAGCTCTTCCCGCTGCACACCCTCTGCATAAAAGGTCTTTGAAGATAGGGACCCTCTCAGAGCCGGCATCCAATCTGCAAATCATGGCAGCTCTGGCGTCTCTACTTTCCTTCAACCTCTGGTGTAAATGCAACATAGATTTCCTGCAATCACTCCACCTCCCACTACTGTTGTCTATGAACTGCACCTGATGGAGTCTTATATACTCCCAGGCTCCCTTAGGTCTGAGTCATTAGCCCTATTAGCCTGCAACTCGCAGACCAGTACCTATGCATCCCTCTTCTTCGTCCCAGTACTTTGGGCATTGTTGGACTTGAAGTCCCCAATGTGCAAATTACCTTTTCTATTCTGAATGTTGTTTCTAAATGTACCAATTTCATTTTTATTCTTAATTACACGTTCTAAATGAGTTTTGTAAGGACTTAATGGGTAGTTCTGATTTGCAGGGGAATTAGAGTTTCCAGAATCTAAGATGTTAATGGTTTGACATTCCCCTGTTGATGACAGTGACATTCAACCCAACACCTATGGGTGACTTTCTCAGGGGGGATTTTACTCCCAATAAAGGATTGATTATGACAGTTTTCACCACCATCAAGAAAATTAGCCTTTGGAAAGAAAACCTTCCCACAACAAGCCATTACTAATTCTGGCATTACTGATCATTCTTACTCTGCGGTAGATAAATATTGTGTCTCGCCCAACAGAGTCCTTCTGTTCCCCTGGGGCCCTTCTCCTCCCAGGTGAGCCTCCCGACTAATACCACCACTATGGTCAGGATCAGGTAGCAACTGCCTTCCCCTGGCCACCTGGGAGGAGTCTTTAGGTAGGGATTTTGTGAGGACTGTGCAGGATTCATCACAGATACCTACAATATTGGCATAAATAAAAGAATATTGAATAAGGACTTCAATTTGACTATTCAAGTTGACTATGATACCACACAAGAATTGCTTTTCGAGGTGTCACACTTGCTGCTTTGCCACCAATTTCCTTGTAACCACATTCACCCAAGCTACCACAAAACATTCATACTTTCCTGTTGTATCACTCCATCCACATATCTGTGATATTTCACACACATTCCTGTCTTCTGTAAGGAAGGCATGGTTTCAACAGTAAGACAGACACAAGTGACCACAGTTCAAGGGTGTTTATTGAACTTCAAAAAGGGTTGAAAATGCCTAGCTAATCCTAAATCTACAGATAGGAGCAAGCTACGACGATCAAATAATAATAAGTCAGTCCTAGTGGTGTCTTGTCAAAATAAAAGGGCCTATACTAATAAACCTATTGCCAGTCCTTACCTCTAAATACAAATAGTGTGGGAAACAGTGTTACAAAAAAGATAGAAGTGTTCACAAAATGATATGTCAGGACATTCAGGCCGTTGGCCTCCCTTCCCCATGTTTTCAGCATGGGACAAGGCGGTACACTCGAGCTTAGCACTGTCTTTGGCTTCTCTAGCATGAGGATGCAGTTCAATCATTGGAATCAGGGCGTTCTGTGCCCAAGTCTCTTTGCCTTTCAAACTCTATTCTTTCAGAGGGCCTGATGCGACAAACAAACAATAAGTTATTTTCCACTTAGGATTTCACAAGTACTCAATTTCTCAGGCGATTCACTATTCACTTTGGATCCCCTCAGCCAGGCTCAGATCCTCTTAATCCAATGCTCGTAGGATATTCACTATTCACTTCGGATCCCCTCTGCCGGCGTCAGACCCACTTTAATAAATGCATCCAATTTCTTGGGTGATTCACGGTTCACCCTGGATCCCCCTCAGCCGGGCTCAGATCCTCTTGAACACAATGTTCAATTAGTCTCCCTCCACCGGGCTCGGACCAATTTTAACTTAACTGTAACACAAACTTGATTTTTCTTTAATTCCAACATGCAAACCATACAGTGAACAGCAGTTATACATTCCAATTCTCATGTACAGTTTTGTGTTGTTTCCACTGCCCCCCCGCTACCCTCCTCCCCTATCCTGAGCCTACCCTACAACACCACCATTTCTGAGGGCGCCCCTCCCTCCGCTCCCCTTGAAGAACCATCGTCCTCCAGGCATGCCTGGTCAGGCCCAGACAGTGTAGCTACTAATTGCCTCCAGGCTATCAATGTCTCCACTTCTTCTTCTCCACCTCTGCCTACTGCTTCGCTCCACACCACATGTTCCGCATCTGCCCATTTTCGAAGATCGTACCACCAGGATTCTACTTTCAGTCTATTACTTTCTTTCCAGCTCATAGCTATTCTGCACTTAGCTAGAATATAAGCCAGGTCTTTGAGTTTACTCATGTGTTTCAATTTACGCGGCCTGGGGAACCCCCCCTACCATGCATGCCCACATAGATTCCACATACAGACTTATCTCTTTCTCTGCTATGAGGTGGGCTACCTCCCCCCAGAATCTCCTTATTTCTGGCCATGCCCAGAACATAGGTACCAATCCTGCATTCACCTCCCCACATTTAGGACATGTTTGTGTTCCCACATTTTGAAACTTAGCTATCTTCTTAGGAGTCATATACGCTCTATGGGTAACATATAACTGGATTTGTTGCAATCTCACGTTCCTGGACATTTTTTTGTGGTATACCTGTACCCTTGCCCACAACCCATCACCTATCGATTCTCTGGCTTCCTCCTCCCAATCCAGCTTCAACTGGATGACCTCCTTCCCCACCCTCGACATCAGCAGTTCATATATTCGGGAGACCTCACGGCCCCCGTCCAACACATCATAAAATGTTTCTATGGCTGTATCGGGCTGTCTAGCCAGCACTGTTTCTGACCATGTGTCTTTTATCTTCTGCACCAGCCCAGTATAAGTAATATATTGTGCCCGGTGTAAACTGGTGTCTTCCACCAGTGTTTCAAACTTCACCACCTACCCGTCCTGCCACACATCCCCCAGAGTTGCTATACCAATTGGTTCACAATGCCTTCTGACTGTCTTCCTCATTTGCTCATCCACCCCGTTCAGTGCCACTAGCGGCTATCTGTGGGGAACACGGGAACGGGTTCTCCATGACCCGGCAGGCCCTTCGTCACATTTTCCAACCCAAATCTAACATTCTTGTCCCTTCGTCTCGTTGCGATATTGGCAACCATATCCATTCATTCAGAAAAAACGGGGCACATTCAGCCTTCAACAATCTGGACTCCGGTTTGGAGTCTTCCGATAACCACTTCACCACGTATTGTAGTTGGCTGGCCAGATAGTAAATCTCAAAGTTGGGCAATGTAATGTCCCCCTGTTCGTATGCATTCTGCAGTTTCCATAATGCTATTCTATTCTTGGAATTATGCCATATGAACCCCCTACACATACTCTGGATTTTGACAAAGAATCGCTTGGGTATCATGTATGGTATGTTCGCAAAGTAGTGCAAAAGCCTAGGCAGTACCACCATCTTTAACAGCGCCACCCTCCCCATCATGGTCAAAGGGAGCTTGGTCCAGAACCTCATACTATTTTCAATTTTAGCCACCGCCTTCTCTGTGCTTTGTTTGTGTTCGACCTCAACACTATGGTGTACATCTATCCCCAAGTATCTAAAAGTCTTGGTCTCCAGTTGTATTTGTAATACCGGCAGTTTATCCCGTGGTATCCCTTTATATCTGCCAAGGGGAAATATGCACGATTTGTTGGGGTTCACTGTTATGCCCGACAGCACTGCATATCGCTCCATAACTTCTAAAATATATTGTTGGTTATCTTCAGGGTATCTCAGGTATAGAAGCATATCATCAGCATACATCGATATCAGATGTCTCCCTTCTTTCGTGTCAATTCCCACTTCTCCATATGCCTGCCTCAAGTTTATCGCCAGAGGTTCGAGTGCTAGTATAAAAAGCATCGGGGACCATGGGCATCCCTGTCTAGTATGCCTGCTAAGTTGCTATCGTTCTGAGATGGTCGCTCCTGTCCTGACTCGAGCCAGTGGTTTACTGTACAGCAGTTGGGCCCACTTCAAGTATGTGGGCACAGCCCCACACTCCTTCAAGGCTGCCATCAACCACGGCCATTTAACTGAGTCGAAGGCTTTCACTGCATCTAATGCAACCTTCTGGGAGTCCCTTTCTGTCTGTTCTATAACATGATGGAGCCTTCTAAGATTGTCGGATATACTTCTGCGTGGAACATACCAGGTCTGGTCAGGATGTATGAGTTTATTGATAACCGGTCTCAGCTTATTTGCCACACTGCTGTGAGTATCTTACTGTCTTGGTTGAGCATGGGTAGTGGTCTATATGACCTGCAGTCCATGCTCAGGTTATTAGGTTTAAGGAGCGGGATGATGATTGCCTCCCTAGGAGACTCCGGCAGCGTACCCCTATCCAACGCCTCATTTAACATTGCTAGTATCGGGGGAAGCAACTCTGCCTTATATGTTTTGTAGAACTCGCTGGGGAGTCCATCTGCCCCCGGGGCTTAACTAGTGGGTAAGAGCTTGATCACTTCTTCTAATTCATCTAACGTAGTTGGAGCCTCTAAGTTCTCCCTCTCCCTGCCTCCAGTTTGGGAAGGTTAATTTCTGTCAATGTCTCCATCACATCAATCTCCTCCCCCTCGGCAACGTTCGTATACAATCGCTAGTAGTACTCTAAAAGGCATTTGTTCACATCTTCCTGGGTATCTAGGTCTGTCCATCCATCCCCTGTACCGCTCTGAAAGTTTGTCTGGGGGTCTCATTCTTGTACAACCAGGCTAATAATCTGCCTGGCTTATCTCCCTCTGCGTGCTGCCTTTCAACGTATTTTTTGTAGTTCAGGTTGCATAATCTCTCCCAGTGATCCCTGCAATCTTTTTGTAGTTGCTGTATGGTCCCAGCCTCCTCTAGGGAATGCCCACCCTCCCGCATTATTTTCTCTAATCTTCTTTCTGCCTCGTGCAACACTTGTGTTATTCCACCTTGTAGGCCTTTAGATTTAGATATTGCCGCCCCCCTCACCACCACCTTAAATGCCTCCCATAGTGTACTAGCCGATTCTACACTCACGGTGTTGTGTTCAAAATATTCCCTTATTTCCTTCCTCAGGTCCTCCCTGAACACTGTGTATTTCAGAGCTTCGGCCCTATGTCTCCATGTCGGGATTCTAGCCCTAGGAGGCTAGTACTGCCATGTCATAATCAATGGGACGTGGTCTGAGAGGATCCTCGCCTTATATTCTGACTTCACTAGTTCTCCCGTCAACTCTGGTGCAGCAAATATGTAGTCTAACCGAGTGTGCAGGTTTTGTTGGGTAGAGTAGTGGGAGTATTCCCTGTCCTGTGGATGGTGCATTCTCCATAGCCACTTATCGAAAATCACTTAATAGGGTCCTCAAAGCTTTAGCTACTGGGGTGGACCTCATAATCTTCTCATCTGATCTGTCGAACTTGGGATCCAGCGTGCAGTTAAAGTCCCCTCCCCATATAACTGCCCCTTCGATATACAGACTGATCTTAATGTAGAGAATTTTGAAATAGCTAGTGGCGTCTTGGTTCGGGACATACGTGTTAATGATGCTCAGCTCCCGATTTTCTACTAACCCTCTAATTAACACCATCCTCCCATCTGGCTCTATAGTAGTCTGTAATAGCTTAAAGCTGACATGTGGTGCTATCCACGTAATAATCCCTTTGGCGTATGCCGAATATGTTGCTCCTATGGTGGTCCCTCTCCATTTCCTCCCCACCACCTCCTGTTTATCTTTGGTCAAGTGAGTTTCCTGTAACAAAGCAATATCAATTTTCTGTCTCTTCAGATACATCATGACCTTATTCTGCTTCAAATAGTTATTGAGCCCCCTGACAATCCAGGTCCCTATCTTAAGGTCTCCCATTTCATCCATACCCCACTCCACCCGTGTCCTCCCTTATCTTCCACTCCGTACGCAGTGATTTGTAGTTGTAGGCTCGCCCTTTAACAGTTCCCAGCACTCCTACCCCCTCTTCCCCTCAACTCCCTTAACCCCCTCCAATCCCTCAACTTGAACTATCCCTCTCCCCATCCCAACTCCCTTCCCAACCAACCCCAACTGTCGCCCAGCTCCATCCCTGGATCTCAGGCTATCCCACATCTAGCTCTTTCCCGGTAATACCATTACTGGGAGCTCAGCAGGGGGATACCGGTCTAACAGTATCCCAACTAAAATACCTATGGGGGGTGATAGTGTGTCTCCCAGTGCTACTAATCTAATGCAGCACCTGTACCCCCGCATTTAGATAATAACATGCTGCACAGTTTACCTCTTTTATCGTCATAACATGCCCACTCCCATATACCTCGTTATCTGCTCTGTTATATTCAAGTCCCAAAGTCAATTATTCTTACAACATAACAGCCCCGGAAACCACTGGTTCACTTATCCGACCTGCTCCCCGTCTGGTCATCTGCTCCTGCTGGACAGTTTTGTGCATCCAACCACTCTGCCGCATCCTCTGGGGTCTCAAAAAATAGGGCCCTATTCTTATGAAACACCTTCAGTTTTGCTGGGTACGTCAACATGTACCTGTACCCTGCTTCACGCAGCCTCCTTTTGATTGCTCCGTAGTGCAGTCGCCATCTCTGTACCAAGAAGGTGTAGTCTGGGTATGCCGTAATGAACGCAGATGCTCTATATATTGTTCCCCCTTTCTGGAAGTGCTCTAAGATCTTCTCTCTGTCTCTGTAATTAAATATTTTGGCGATGATCAGCTGTGGGGGGGGGGGGGCAGTGGCAGCTTCCGAACCTATGCTCTGTGTGCTCTCTCCACTGCAAACCCCTGGGTGAGCACCCCTCCTTTAATTTCCTGTAACAGAATAGTTCCGATATAGTTGGTCTGGTCCAATCCTTCTTCTCCCTCTGGGAGCCCCACGATTTGCACATTGGCCCTGCGCGCTCGCCCTTCTACTTCTTCTCCTCTGTTCTCCAGGTTGCGCACTTGCTGCCGCAGTGTGTGGACTTCTGCAGCATTCGCCGTGCAGGTGGCCGTATTGGCCTTCACCTCCGTCTCTAGTCCGCTTGTGCATTCCGCCAGCGCCCTCATGTCTTGCCGTAAGAAGTTGACATCCGCTTTCCCTGCATCTATCTTGAATTCCAGGGAGGTCTTTAGTTTGGCCATTGCTGCATCAAGCTTGGCCTCTCCTGATACTTTCAAGTCTGCTATCACATCCAGGATCTGTTGGTCACTGCGCACTGGGGATGCTTCGCCCTGCGTGTTCTGCCCCTTGTTCTTAACAACCTCTGTTGTCTGAGGAGATTTGTCAAACTCTTCTATAGTTGGCTGCTTCCCTTTACTTTTAATCAGCTTAGTGGCCATTTCCATGCCAGACTTGGACCTCCGCTATGGAAAGATAGGGTCTCTACTTATGAGCGCACCTGTTCCTTATTTGCCCTCCCCTGTACAGTATGAACTGTGCAATTATCTGCACCTTGCGGGACTTCCCCAGGGTATGCCAGTAGGTTGTCCAGTCCACCGTCAACGCCAACTATTGCCACCTGTGTTACTCGAGTCAGCTGCAGGGTCTGGCAGTTCTGCCTTGGCGCTTCACCCACATTGCTCTCTTTGAGGGCCTTGTCTGACCACCGTCCCGACTCCGGGCCCGCGTCCGTAGGGTTTGTCCAGTGAGGCTGCTCAAACGGTGTCAATCCTTGTTGCATGGGCCGTATTCTGGACACTGTAATCCAGGGCCAGGTCGCTCCTTACCCCTTCTGAGTGCCAAGCCGTGGGGCCCCGTCCCTCCTGTACAGTGATCAGGCCCTCTTGCCCTCCACAGCACCCTCTGCTTTGCGTTGCCCTGGTTGCCGCCGGATGTGTTGCCCAAAGCCAATCAGCTCTAGTTGTGTAAGGTTCGTTTCACCTTGAGGTCCTGAGAATCACAACGCAGCGCTTGTGACATTGCTTCTAGCCTGCCACAACATATTCTTTATATCGTTGTGGCCTTTGTTGTCCTGCCAGTGTTTCATTTCCTTACATCCCATTTACTTCTGGAGTTGAGCGGTCTCATTCTAATCTT
Organism: Ambystoma mexicanum; assembly: GCF_040938575.1. NCBI lineage: Eukaryota > Metazoa > Chordata > Amphibia > Caudata > Ambystomatidae > Ambystoma > Ambystoma mexicanum. Next base: position 186,067,755 of record NC_090937.1, read on the forward strand.
CCCGGTGTACTACAACTATTTGGTGGCTCTCTGTATCTACCGGTCCCCCCAGTTCAGGATTTCCGGAGCATCTCTTATGATATATGGCCCTTTTTTCCACCGCCGTGTTCAGGCGCTCACATCACCGGCCTGACTCGGTGGCTTGTGTCTTGTCCTTAACAACCACCTCACTTTGCCTGCAATCCGCACTGTGTCCTGGGTACTCGGATGTATCTGTCCTTGCCTCCCATGACCAGCTGAGCCGCAGGCTCCTACAATTGTGCTTGTTTTCATTGAACGTGGGTTACCGTGTCCCAACGTTACTTCCTGGGGCACCCATCAGTCACTGCATTGCGTGCTTCTCTGATACAATTCCAGCTCGTATTTAATTCCTAGCATTGCTGATCCCATTAACTTGGGCCACCGGTGCTTATGGTATGATTGCAGACTCCGCCGTCCACCGTGTCTTAACGATTCCTCCGTGTTCAGATCCCCTGTTCATGCACACTATGTTTCATCGTGCCTTCCGTTCCACTAGCTGCATGTGTCTCGAATTTGCTCTTGCCGTCCGTTGGACCCTGAAGGGCTACTCACGCAGCCCTGCTAAGAGTCTAGTGCAGCCTACAACCGCTGAGCAAGGTCATTGCTAATGCCTTCATCTCCTGCCCACTTCTGTTGCTACTGTATCAAAGTGCCATTGGGTTACTTTTCTTCCGATCCACCGTGAGCGTGGGCTTCGCATGTATATGAGCATATGAAGGATACAGTGTCTCAGCCGTCTTCGCTCGTGGTGAATGGGTGCGTGGTGTCATTCTCATGCACGGCTCTCTCGCGGCCAAAGTCTGTCGCTGTGCATGTACTATCCCAGTGATTGGCATGCTGCCCAGAGCAGGGAGGATCTTCTCCACACTTGCTGTTCACCGCTGCACATCAGCGTCCCTCGACCGCTGCCAGCACTCCATTTATTATCGACAATGCAGTCCCTGAAGATCTCATCTGTGATTCGCGGGCATTGTCCTTTGTCTGGTGCCGATCGTCATCTTGTTTCTTCCTCCATCGAATTCTCCAGATCTTCTTTGCCCGTAGCCCCAACTACACATTTCGGTTCGCTGTAGCCAAGCAAGCCCAGTGTTCTCCACATGTTCCCACTGCAGGAACTTTCATAATTCTACAATTGCACGGTCCTCATCCTATCTATACAGCAGGATTCGGCAGGATCAGAAGGAGCTCCGGGAAAACCCGTTCTATCCCATGGCTCTCTTAGCCACGCACCCAGCACAAACTTGCTTTAACCAAAAACTCTCAGTTGATCCACCTCAGCTGGGACCAACTTTAATTTGTCATCAACTTTGTTTACGCTATTAACATCGAAGACTTTTGATTGTGCACAGGATTTTACTTGCCCCGTTGCAGTACCACTTCGACTTACAATCCTTTGTCACTCTTTCACTTTTGCCACCTTTCAGTTGGATACCTTACAGAGACTTTCGGATGAGCACGCACATAGTGCCGGACCAGTCTGTCTAAGGTATCGTATCTTGGCTTCAAAGCACAAACACTCATCTGCTGTTTAAATTTACTCGTGTTGATTATCACATATGCTTCACACTGTTCGCTTCAGCGTTCACTATACAATGTTTCTGCTTGCAACCTTGGCTTCAACACAGACCGGTCTGGTATCAGTCTCCTCAACTCACCGGCTGTGCTGACTTCACTGGTGCTGCTTTGTTGTAGGATCCAAGGACAGCCACGGCGGCAAGCGATTCTCCCCGCCTTGTGTATCCTTGTGAGAGCCCTGGGTACCTCCGACACACAATGGAGGATTCTTCAGCCTTGTTTCCTGGCCTTACATTTTCCATTCTCAAAGGTTCCATGAAAGTAATGGTTCATCATCGAAAAGGACAAGGGCACGTCCCTCCTTGTGATTCCCTTCTGTTTTACCGTCTTTCACCTTGTATTAAACAGCCATTTTATAACTGCTGCTTCCTCGTGTGCTTTGCCTCGCTCAGAGTGTCCTCATGTGCTCCGCCTTTTATCCGTGTGGGGACGTGCAATGGGAGTTAGGTGTGCAATGGTCAGTAATCTCCTGACCCTGCCTGAGCATTGTAATGTGACATGTCAGGTATACAGCTTGGGAGTTAGTCCGTATTCTCTCATAGCGAGCTGTCCCTGAGAAAGTGTTTGTTTTGGGAAAGGTGGTGGGGGTGAGTTCCTAAGTATCCTATCTGGTAGGATGGGGTAAAGGTGTTACAGGGAAGGGGATTCTGTATCTTGGCATCCGTTGTCCCAGTGCCACTCCCCGAAGACCCCTATGTTAGCAGGGTCTGTCCCTTTAAGGGGCAGGCAGAGACCAGGTGGGGAATGAGGTGGGAGCGGAGAGGAGAGAAAGGAAGGATATTGAGTATGTGTTAGGTTTTGATCTACCCCTGTCCATTCTGAGAGTATGTGTTGGTGCTGTACTGAGTGTGTTGTGGAATGCTTGGACAGGACCTTGCAGGAGTGTTCCACTGCACATGAGGGTTCTAAGAAAATCAGTTGGGACCTGACACTGAATGGAAGAGGGGCCGGTGGATGTCTCCCCTGCCTATGTACTTTACCTTCCTATCCTCATGTACTTACCTGTAGACCTAACCCAGTAAAGACTTATGAAACCCACGAGCGGCTCCACCTGTGTATGTTTTGACTCCCAACCTCTTAAACTTAACACTGGCGACGAGGAATTGTCTCTGGGGACGGTCACTGGAGAAAGAGAGCAGTCTAAGGAGGAAGCGCTGCATTTCAGGAAAGAGAACCTGAGGACAGAGTGCACTTGCAGCAGGAAGAAGAGGCAGAACACCAGAGGAGCAGGAGACATCCACCGGCCACCCCTGTCCCCAGAGGTAAGCACGCCCTGTTGGCTAGTGTGAGAGATAGGCTTATCAGTGCCTGCAGGGGCTGCGCTGCGCGCCCGTTATTTCGGGTGAATTTGGTGCTGGAGCTGCACATTACCCATTTATAACAGCGCACAGGGGCTGGGGGAAATCTCTGTAGCATGTGCGGACAGTTGCCTAAGAGTTGCCTCATTTGTACATGTTCCTGGTTGGGGATTTAAAGTTTAATAGTGGCCTAATGCAACTACATACAAGATCGGAGAGACACTAAAGACTTGGGCATCATTGGATGTGTCTTACCGTCATTCAATTTTTCCGAGGAGCGCCGTGTGAGTGGACAGTCTGTGTGCTCCAGTATGGCAGGCAGCCCTGAGGTGACGGTTTGCCTGGAGAGATCTGTCCGAGGCCCTGGCGCACATCCAAATGGTGACGTCACTATGCTGCTGCAGGTGTCGGCGATGTTGCTGGTTAGAACATTCATGCCGAGTTCCAGAAGCGATCAACAACGTCACAACAGAGTATTGCAGTGTTGAAAAAAATAAATAAAAAAGCACCTCCCAACGTGTTATGTACGTACCCTATTTCCGGGTCTTACGGAGTTTCACAGTGTGGAAGAGCACCTTTCAACGTGCGTGCTGCGATGGATTACTGCTAAAAGTAATTGAAAATGGATCAGAGTTTTTTTCTTTAGTTTCGTTGTAATCTAAAGGAGCTGCAAATGTGGACCAACAGAGCTAACTATCGTGTGGACTTGTTTGTTTTTTTTGTTTTAGTTAAAACAACATCTGCTGTTACCGCTTAGGAGACGTAAGGTACTTTTCATGTTGATTTTTGGTGGCGCTCAAGGTATTATGGCATCAACAAAGGGTGTAATGCTGTTTGTGAGAAGAGGAGCGCAGTTATCTTTATTGAAGAAAATGACTGGCCAAAATATGTTCAGAGTGAAAGCACTTCATGTCTTTTGAAGAATAATAGGGTATGTGCTTGTCAGCTACCTTATCAGCCGAGTTTTATGGGACAACACATGATATGTGACAACAATTTCAAAGACGCTCTGCTGATTAGGGGGTTTGCTCTGTTTGGACAAAAAGGATATGTATTGCTGTGATAATATTTTTAAAGTGTTACTGTGGTATCACCACTTGTTTTATTTTGGCAATTCTGGTAAAATGATTTAAATGCATTCCATATTAATTGTTATTTGTGCGTAACCTTGCATTTTTCTTCCAGGAACTTAACCAAAAGGGCTCTGAAGATTTTAATTGTTGCGTTCGAGAGGCGTTTTTTGTCTACATGTACTATTGCCCACTTTTATGTCTGATTCGTTCTTTTGGTAGGTTATGGGAATGGTAAAGTGATTTATTAATGCCTGGTTAACATTATGATTATTAGTTGCAATGTCTGTTATTGGAGATGTTGGACATGGATTTGGCATATCAGGTGCCTGTAGTCTGGCATAGTGGATGCCATTGGTTTGGCATAGGTTGTGCCATTGTTGGCATATTTAGATGCCATTTGGTTTGGCATAGGTTGTGACATTGCTGGCATATTAGATGCTATTGGTTTGGCATAGGCTGTGTATTAGTGCACAAGAAGTGTCATTTGTTCGGCATAGTTGTGCCACAGTTTGCTTTGGTGATGCCATTGTTTTAGCATAGTAGCTACACAAGTTGCATTGTAGATGCTTTTGGTTTGGTGCATGATGTGCACATGACGTCACTGATTGGGCGTTAGTAGTACATTTGAAGTGTACAATTTATGCCTTTGGTCTGGCAAAGGATGTGCATTAGAGGTGCATGTGAGATGTCATTGGTTAGTAGCTATTTGGGCATACTGGATGTCAATATGGTTGTGTGCTTAGGTGTAATGTTGAGTTGCACATAACAATGTTCAAAGGTTTGGTGTTGAGCAGAATAACTGCTGTATTACTTAAAGTAAAGTAAATGCAATTGTAGTTACATGTGATGCACTATATGTTTAAGAAATGTTTCTTCCACTGGTACACACAGATGAAATGTATATTAACCAATTAATATCTTTGCCACATGTACGCACAGTATCTCTCTGCAGGCTTAAATTATGGTTCTATTTCGGGCGCATATTTTTGTGTTAATATTCACCATATCTAATGCTGAATTCGAGGCTGTGTAGAGGTGTGAGTGGAGTTGGTTAGGGGTTGTGTGCACTGGACAAGGGTCATTATTAAAATGTGGAAAATTGTTGATGGGGGCATCCCCGTCAGTTTTATTTGTTCGTGGAACAAATTTATTCCTGACAGGTGTGCTAGGTTTTGAAGGTGTTTGCGCACACCTTGTAGTTGGAAGTTTGATGATTAAGATTGTTTTGCATGTAACATGGTTGTTATGGTTGCCTTGTGAATGAGGGCTGGGTCCCTGTTATTTGACGTCTGTGGTGGGACCCGCTGCAGAGTTGATGTTTGTCTATGGTTGGTGCTTAGCTGTTTTGAGCTAGTGTAAGGTAAAGTGAGGATAGCAAATTTTGCTCTGAGCTGTAGCTTGGTTAGTCAGACTTGTATTGAAGAGGATTTGTCGGATCTGACCTCTGTTGGTCAGTATCAATTTTTTTGTGTTCAGAGCAACGTTGTATCTTCTCCCTGTGTTTTTATCCTGTTGTTGTCTGGTTATATAGGGGGAAGATGTTTTAGGTTTTGATCTACCCCTGTCCATTCTGAGAGTATGTGTTGGTGCTGTACTGAGTGTGTTGTGGAATGCTTTGACAGGACCTTGCAGGAGTGTTCCACGGCGCATGAGGGTTCTAAGAAAATCAGTTGGGACCTGACACTGAATGGAAGAGGGGGCCGGTGGATGTCTCCCCTGCCTATGTACTTTACCTTCCTATCCTCATGTACTTAGCTGTAGACCTAACCCAGTAAAGACTTATGAAACCCACGAGTGGCTCCACCTGTGTATGTTTTGACTCCCAACCTCTTAAACTTAACAGTATGCATGTGAAGTTAAGGGAAGACGTATAATCCTCTCTGGTGTCGTGTCCTCCTTCTTAGGGCCAGCCAGGCCCAACACCCTCACCCAGGTGATGCTACCACACTGGTCCACCCCCAGGATCTGGATCCAAAAGCGATGGCTGCGTCCTGGCCACCTGGATGATAGATCCCCAGGGACTAGCGGGTGAGACACCTTCTGGTTTCTCACACTTCTTATCTTCTCCCTACTCCTTTTCCTTCACAGGCTAATGTCTAGATACTCTGTACATTGGCCCACTACACCAGCCTCCAGATAGACCAGGTGATTTGGCATAGTATGAAGGCCTTTTAACATAACATACATGATTGATAGAGTTGCAACACAGGCATATTTTTGAAAGATTGTTCTGCTGTATGAATTAATGTTCAAAATGGTATTGGAGAAATTACCACCCCGCGGCTATGCATCAGCAGTGCTGTAACAGACAACCCTAGGTCCTCAGGACCAGATTGGAGGGGTTATCTTCTCCACTCAAAGCTCCCCTCTTCTATGATTGCTGCACAGCCACAGCAGCAACTGCTTGTTAGAAACACTTCTGCTGTAGTTGTGCTATATAGTTACTAATCCAAACATGCCACGTATACATACCAGCCCACCATAGTACAAAGGAACAGAAAATGACAACTCACTCTGCTAGCGGGGGGAATGAGCAGTCATTTTATGTTCCTTTGCAGCTCACTGCCCCAGCAGGGGAAATGAGCAGTCATTTTCTGTTCCTTTGTGCCCATTTCCAAAGAATCCATGTGGACGGGACTTTCTGGCATTAGCAATGGTTCCTTGGCAGATGGGCTGCCCCATTATCAGCGGATCCGCGGTTACACATCCACCAGTTTATAAGCTGACTGATGGGGGTCACACCACTTTCCCATTGGCAGTGGGTCATTCTGATTGGCTGATCGGCAGACTTGGATTCCACTCATTATTAGCAGATTTGCTGGGGATTCTTTTCTGGTGACTTTTCACCTTTCCCACAATATCCAACGGTTTTCCTCTAAAAGAGGCCCTGTGGAGTATTGCCATCTGCTAGGGGGAATCTCACTGATTTTTTTGCAATTTTGGATTGTGCCATGAAAGTCAGTTCTGCAGATCAGTGGCACTGTCAGTCAGTGCTCTGTGTTTTAAAAGTGGTGTTGGTGGGTTTGTACTCGGGGCCTGGCAGAAAATGGATGCATAATTAAACTTACTAACATCCATATATAAGGCACCCAATGTATACTTGCTGCTGGACATAGGTAGTTGGCATGCCAGCAGCATGTTATCAGCATTGGGGGTACGCTTTTGTTAAGTGCCCCATCCAATTTATTCACTAAAAATTGTCAATCTTTTTTTGGTTGGGAAAACTGTTACAAATGGGCTGGCAGTCTACACATTGGAAGGTGCAATACTGACATCTCAGGAAGGTGGACTCCATTCTTGCTTTGCTTTATAGAGCCAAAGTTATTTTAAATCTTGCATTGGTCTTTTTTTGGAATAAAAAGGAAATCCATTTGAAGGTAAACAAACATATTTCGATTAATAAATGTAGTTTGGTTACATTTAAAAAATAAAGCTGTATCTGATTTGATTTACTGGCCTTTGGGAGATTCAGTTGTACGTTGCCAAAGACCATTTGGATTTGATTTTTTATTTAACTGAATTGCCAATGACCCTACAACTGTCAGAGCTTTGTGTATCACTATCTGGGGCTAGGGTTCACCCACAGCAGTATTCTGGGCCCTGCCCTTGAGGCTCCCGTTGTTTTCTGCTGACTTGACTACTCCCCGGGGGAACTCTTCAAAGAAAGTGCTGCCAGCACAATGGGTAAATGACATGATGCAATAATGAGTGGAGTCGTTTTGATATACTGCTGGGGGAACGAGAGAAGCTGCACCCAGGAGAAGGGTTTCACCATCAAAAACACCGTGGGAGCTGACATCATCTGGCAAGTCTCTTGTCACGGTAGCAAGGATTGGCCCCTCGAAGAAGGCTTCAGATGGACCAATCCACTGTGACAAAAAGACTATTTAAGGGGTTGAACCCTACTTAGTTGAAACCTCTTTGGACTCAAGTCGGATTTGGCTGGAACTTTATTGAGGTACACTGTGTCCAAAGTCCTCTGCCATTGGGGTGAAGATAAAGCTTGCCAAGGAAGGAGTCAGTACCTCCCCGCAGCCACCTCAGAGGAACATCTGAAGTGACCTGCTGCGCGAAAAGGCCTGCTGTTGGCAATAGACAAGATTCTTAACACTGGTCTCTAAATTTTTATGATCCTTTGGTAATAAAAGTTATGATTTTGTTAATACCTACTTGATAATAAGGTTGTTTTTATATTTTATGTTTTATATGGTATTTTGACAAAGCTGTTTGGGTTTATTATTTACATGTACCATTTATATTTATTTATTTTATATTTTTCTAGTTGGTATGTTCTTCAGACAATTCTCACAGTTATGCGTTCTTCTTTATTTATGAGTGTGCCAGGTGAGTCCTTATCTAATATTCATAAAGTAATCCTATCTATTTTTGTTCGATCGAGTTCGAATTGAGGAAGGACCATCAGGTCTGAAATTGATTGATCAAGTATTCATCTGTCTCTGTGTAACTTGGATGATGAACTCTTTTCAGGAAGAAGAGACCATTGAATGATGGAATTAGATATACTGTTGTATTGTGTTCAATTATAAATATGTGTTCATATTCAGCACTTGCCTGTGCGTATGTGTGCAATCAGATCTGAAGAACAAAATCTTCCATTTGTACTCAACTAGCTATGATGGAAAGTGATACAGGGTATTGTGGGTGTGAAAAAAGTTTCAAAGCAAGTTTGGACTCTTAATAGTTCTCACAGGTATAAACATAAAGCAGCACCTGGAATTTGAAAATATCTGTATTTGGGCATTCTTGTGTATTAATGCACGCAAAACCAGTCCAAAAATAAGGATGTACGCCAGGTTCAAGAAAACCCAGCTTTATTCACTTTATATAAAAAATAAGGTGTCAGCCGGGAGTCAAGCAAGATACGAAATACTCAACGAGCCCACATCGGGCTCAGGATTATAAAGTGCACACCCACAAGATTTGCATATTTACAAAAAATAATACAAGTGACATTTTCAAACATAATAATTGGCTACACTAATCAAAACCTCGACAGTTCCCTATTCCTTTGGAGTCTACCACTGGCTAATCAATTATCTATAACCCCACCCAGGACCAACCCCACAACGCAGTCATTATTACAATAACTTAACTACCGCACAATTTGGTTGGTTGGCTCGCTACATACTGACAGAAAAGAATACTTTTCTGCCATTGGATGGCACCTCTTAAGGTGGCCGAAATGTTGCAACCATCCTTGACAGTCCAATTATTATTTAATTTACTGTGGCTGTGAGTAGAGAGATTAAACCCCTGCTTCCAAGAACACAATGATACTCCCATCTCATCTCCCATGCCAGGGCCCCATTTCTCCCAGACAGTTTCCCCAACCTTGAATATTCTAGTTAGCAACTGTTGTCTGTTGATACTCACTTCCGACGCAGGTGCATAATCTTTGAATTGGGTCACAGGATGTATAACAGTCTTTATGGGGCTCTGTCTGCCGAGGGATATTTTCTTCTGTTTTCTTGTATTTAGTACAGGGTTTAATGGCACTAACTGATCATAGAGGGCATTGATATGATATGATATTTATAACGCACCTGTACACAAGTGTTTCTAGGCGCGAATATTCATTGTGCATACAACTTAGTTTAGTGTCTTTAGCAATATTTCTTCTTGGGACACTGTGCACCTGGCGATAAAGGCTTCTGTGTGTTTATTCAATTATCATTTGGACCAAAAATAATTGCTACATATCTGCTCTTGTGTCATGGGAACAATATCTCCTTGCCGCTCCGTCAAGCACTATCATGTACTTCCTTCCACTGTAACCTTGCTGTCTCAATGTTTCAGGCGAGAAAGGGCTTTTCATGAAGTTGGACAAATCTAAGCACTAAGGTGTAGCAGCTCTAAAATAACACATTGTGCAGTTTCAAATTGTGCCGTTGCTGCAAAATGGTGGAATCTCTGCTCAATGTTACATTTATAGTTAATCAAGAATACTATTTCTTTATGTATGTATCTCTTAGTAATCTTCTCAGTGTATTCAGCACTGTTTTATATTTCTCAGTGATTTTCTCAGTGTACGCTTCGACCTAACTCCCTCAATATTGCACAACTACCTATCGAGTTGCAAACTAATTCTGTTAAACCTTTGTTTATATTCTAACAGCAACATGATAAGACATTTGTCCCTATTCTACTTGTCTGAGTGTATTGCTCATATTGAGGCTTCTTGAAAACAGTCCAGTCAGATAAAAGGCCTAAAACCATTAATTTAAATGAGTTCCCTTATTATGTATTTACACTCACATTTTAGGTGTATGGGGTGGTGCATGACATGATGTTTACCCCATTTGCACCATCACATTCCCCCCTGTGGTTAGTTTACTAACCAATAACCTGTAGCCATCATTCTATCATAGGCATCTTTTGGGATCCATGCCCTACAAACTCCCTTTAAGCTTCCTTTGCGTGTTGCATATTCTTCTAGGGAATAAGAGGGAGATCCAAGCATGGCCATCATGACCCCACCCTATTACCAACCAGGAGGCAGAGAAACGAGAGATGTACATCATTTCTAGACCCTTCCTCACCATCGTTGATGTATCGCAGATATTAGAAACACTATTTACTCAGACAACCATTCAGACCATACCCAGCTGGCAACATTGAGGAGATGCAGTTGTCATTGATCAACCAAGTTGACTGACTACAACCTCAAAGAAGCTGATGACGTCACCACCGATATCATGACATAGATGCGTTAGACATGGAGCATACAGGCATCCATGCCCGAATAACACAAACACTTAGGTTTATTGCAGGCAGACACAAAGCAAATGCTTATGAAACACATTGTTAGAGGACTGACACACATACACGTCTTTCTTTTGCTATGCGGCAACAGCAAGACGCCTAAGAATACATACACCTAGCTTGCTCATACTTAAAGTGCAACTTACATGGACGGCCATGAGAACAAATATGGAAGCCATAGGTGCATTATACTGAATGGGGAAAGCAAGGTGAACTCCAGAATAAAGGGAAAGGCTGACAGACTGATATAGCTGAAGCACGCAGACAAGGCTTCCAGCGCAGACACTACACAGCTTCACTAAGTACGAGCAGGGATCGCAAGTTTCTAGTTTACCTAGATAAGACACCTGCCAGGGATACAGCCTAAATCCTCTTAATTATAAGGAGGAGAGCTTCACTTTGTGGTACCTACACCCATTACCTGAATGTGCAAGACAGAGCCTATTCATTCGAGTTAGATGGAAGGGAGCAGTTCCCATCGAACCAGAGATGCAAAGATACAACAATTATACAGGTTCAAAGCCAAATGTTCTGTCTGAGGGACTAGGAGATCGGAGATGGCAATTTATTGGGGACATGCAGCACCATCGTGATCGTTCCCAATACCTTGAATAGTTGCGCTTGGCCTGGTAGGTGTCCAAGGTAATAAGGTTGAGAAGACCCAATCTGTCCAATCCCTAACTACCTTTCATGTTAAGCACACTATGTTGCATATGCCAATCATTCTTATACTAACCTGTAACTTTGTATTCATGACACTTAATGTTGGTCCCAGGAGGAGCACCATATATGACTATCCAATGACCGTCCTATCCCCTTTAGATTACATGTATAGTTTTCCCCATTTAACCGATCCTCACCCTTGTTTGATTTTTGGAATGTAACTTTGATTTGTGATGTCACAGTCCAATAAAAAGCCATGACACGTGCCTGGAGAATGGGCGCTCTTGAAGATTTTTGCTGTTCAAACTGCAATCCCTGTCGTTTTGATTGTTAATAAAGACCATAAACTTTGCCCTATGGTTGAGTGTTCTGCTCTTGCGGTGGGGGAATTTCCTGGGCCCAGGTGTCCTCTTGCTGGTAATCGGGGTAGCTGCTAAGAGTACTCCTGCCGCACCATTACAGGGACATGTCATAAAACAACATTCTCCATCTGCATCACAATCTACCCCATGTGGGGTATTATTTTCAATGTCTTGGGAGGGGTAAAATGCTTCCGGGGGGCATCGGATCTATCTATTGCAACCGTAAGTATTTCTTTCTTCCGGTTCCACAGGTCTGTTTGTGCATGAGCATGTATCAAGAGGAAAGTGACATAATTTGTGCTTGTGCTTTCTTCTTCCTACTCCCCCCCCCACCAATACAGAGGCTTACGAGTAAGACAATAAGGATGGGAACCAGCACTTTGAAAAAGTTGCTCAGCCAAGAGGCCACACAGGAAAACATTACGTGATATTAGTCTTCAATAACTGGACCACTCTCCTTCTCTGTTGTAGTGTGCAACATATGCAGGGAAGCAATAGCATCTGTTAGGCTGCCGTCTTGTACATTGATTTCTGGTGCGAATGTACAGCAGATGGTGCAAATCTATGTACCTGCACCTCCTTCCATGGCAGTAAGAGGTCAAGGACGTACCTATTTTGGAGAGTAGTTAATCTGCTAGCCTTAAGCTCTTTTTTTATTGAATTCAGTCATTTCTCAGCATTATTAGCAAGATGTAGGAGTTGTCAGCTGGTGATCTGCACCCACTTCGCATTTGTTGCTGATTGAATTCCAGATACTAATGTGGAGAAGACAGCAGCCTTGCTGGAAGCCTGTACTTTGTAGGAATCACTGCCAAACGGTCAGAAGAGGATTGTGAAAAAAATGTTCTCTCTTCCATTTCAACATCAAAGAGCTACTACCTTTTTTGTGATAGTTCACATTAGTAAGGACAGGGTACTCAGCAATTGAAACAATATGGTTTTGTCTCACCAACAATGCAGGCGAATGAAGAGTTGTTAATGTGCAAGAGCCACTCCAATACGGTGGGAGCTACGTGTAGGCCCGAGTGCCACAGAACCAGTAACGGTCTATGAAGGTTGCTATCCCCAATTTAAAGGCTGGCATATCCATTATTATTTAACACCCAGTATTCATTCCCATTATATCTGAAGCCTAAAGAAGGGTGTATGAGACGCTTGATGTAGAACAATTATTGTTTCGCCTTTATCCAAGTTAACAATTTAACATTTTGTCTTGAGCCAGCAAAATGTAGAATGTTCAAGTGTGCAACCATCTCTTTTGCTAATCCAACCATTGCCTCTGCCCTGCATCCCATTATGCCTCCTTACCATTTCCCTCTATGAAAGACATCCCATATTATGTGCAGCTGTGGCCTCTGGATGTTGTGTTATGTTATGTTATGTAATGTTAAAGGATATGTATATCATACACTATCACCATGTGAGTAGTCCCTTGGTGCTCTAGCAGATCTGAAAAGCAAGAGGGCTAGATGTGGGGGGCTAAGTTAGTAGGACTGAGCAGGAAAAAGCATAAGAGTGCTGTGATGTACCGATGACAGCTTCAGTTCAATTTACACCATTCACTGAGTGTAGGTGTGAATTTTGTGGTCGGTAGTTGTCATGTGCTGTTGTGCGGGCTATGTGTGGTTTGTTTTGTTGTCGTAATTAAGTGTTGTGCATGCGGTTTGTAGTGCTGTAGAGGTAGGGTTGTGTTTAGTCTTTGAGAGGTGTAAGCAGAGGATTACATTTTTAGCGGGGTTGGTTAGTGGTGAAACTTTATTGTACCCCCTCAATTCTGGCCACCTGTTGCCCATATCCCTGCAAGTGTCGTGCATTGTGGTGTGCTAGGGGTCTCACTCCTACTTTCTGTGTAGAGTTGCGGGTTGTTAGCAGGGCTATTTAGTGGTGATACCTCCCCAACCCCCCTTGTTCAGACTAAAGGATGTCTACATTGCTTTGGCCTCTGGCACATCCTGGTGTGCAGCCACCATCACCTCCCAGGGCCCCTAAAGGGTGGGGACCTCTTCCCTGTGCCCTTGAGCTCCCTGCGCCCTGTGGTTTAGCTGTTTGGTCACCACACTTTCCCCTTTAAATGTGATACCCTCTGTGTGTGGGTCAACTTTGGTCAGTCCTATCTTTCTCCTTTGTTTCTGGTAAGGCCCTAAATGGGAATGTGTACCTCGGTCTCCCTCCCATCCGGTGGTTTCGCTGTTTCCCTGCACTTTGTTGTGGTCTGGCCTGGTCCGCCGTTTTGTCATTTGTGTATTCATTCTGTGTGGTGTGGGTGTTGCTCTTTCATTTTCATCCAGCTCTGAGTTGAAGAGACAGGTTTTAGGAGTTTTCAGAATTTCGGATGTTTTTTTATTGTTTGTATTTCTCTAGGCAGGGAGTTCCACAGTTTTGCAGCTAGACGAGAGAATGCTGATCCACCAAGCCTTTTCCTTGTATATGGTTTAGGTTCTAGGTGAATGTCGTCGCTGGCTCTGAGTGTTCTGGTTGGCTGGCAAATGGTGATTTTCTTTTGTATGAATTCTGCTACTTGGCCGTGGATTACTCTGTGTCTTATGCACATTGTTTTGAATGATTTGATACGATATGATATGGCATTTATAACACGCCTATAAACAAGTGTTTCAAGGTGCGACAAGGCAGGGGAGGGGAAAAGAGGGAGGGCAAACAACAGCGATCATACTAATTAATTTTTTGACTGTCAGCCAATGTAGCATCTTTAGTGCTGGAGTGATGTAGTCCCTTCGTGAGAGTTGGAGGACAAGTCTGGCCACTGCGTTCTGCATATGTTGCAGTTGCTTCAGTAGATAATCTGGCATTCTGGGGTATAGGCTGTTGGCATAGCCTATCCTGGACTGATAAGGGAGATGATGACCAGTGTTCTGTGCTTGAAAGAGAGGAATGGTAGAATCTTTTTGATTGTGTGCAGGTGGAAGAAACATTTCTTGATTATCACGTTTACTTGTGGTTCTAGTATTAGCTTGTTGTCCATTAGGATTCCAAGGTTTTTGACCATTTCTAATGGTGTCGGCGCTGTTCCTAATTTTGTGGGTCATGGGATGTATTGGTTGCTTCCTTGGTTTTTGGATATAATCATGATTTCCATCTTACCTAGGTTGACGTTGAGGCAGTTTGTGTTCATCCATTCGTAGAGTTCTTTGAGACAGTCTATTTGCATTGTGTTCGCCTCTTGTACATCTTTGATTATGTAGATGATTTGGGTGTCATCTGTCTAGTTGTAGCAGGGGAAGCTGTGTCTTTTGATGAGGTTGATTATTGGAGTCATGTAGATGTTGAAGAGGACTGGGGATAGGGAGGATCCTTGTGGTACTGCACAGGTGGTGTCCTGAGGGGCTGATTTGAATGGTTTTATCCAAACCATTTCTGTTCTTTCCAATAGGAAAGATTTAACCTAGAACAGCTCTGTGTCAATGATCCCTATTTCTTCCAGTCTCTTGTTGAGAATGTTGTTGCTGACTGTGCCAAACACTGCATAGAGATTGAGTAGTATTAGTGCTGAGTTTGTGTTGGATTCTGCGTTGGTCTCCAGATCAGCCCAGATAGAGAGAATTGCTGTCTCTGTCCCTCTCCTAGGTCTGAAGCCGACCTGCGCCTGGTCCAATAGTTGGTGGTTTTCTACATGTTACAGTGTTTGTTCATAGACATAGGTCTCTAGTAGTTTTGCCGGAAAGGGAATGTTTGATATTGGTTTGTAGTTAGAGAGGTCTTCCACATCGCCCATTATATCCTTGAGGAGTGGTTTGATGTACACAGATTTCAAAGCCCCCGGTACTCTCCCTGTTGCGAGTGACTGGTTGAAGAGATGCCTGTGGCATTCCAATGGCGTGCCCTGTGAAAGGATTGATTTATAGATATCTGGTGGCAGGGGTACACCGGGGAGCCTGCTTTGTTGCTTTGTTTCACCAGCTTGAGGAATTTTTCTCAGATATTTCGGTGAAGCTTTGCAGCTTATTCTGCAATCCAGTGTTGGTGGGGCATGGTGCACAGTCTGTTTGACTAGTCTGCTTTGTATGATCCGATGCATGTCAGTGATTTTTTTTTTTAAGTGGTCTGCAAGTTCATTGCATAGTTTCTGCAAAGGTACCGGTGTATTATTGCATCCAGGGGGATTTCTCATCTCATTTACAATGTTCAATAGTTCTTTCTGGGTTTTGGTGGCTTTTGTGATTCGGTTTTCATAGTATTTCCTTTTGGCTTTGAGAGTTTACTTTTTGTAGCGCGGATTTGTTTTTGATCTTTTATGCTTTTTGTCTGGTTGTAGTTTTTCCTCCATTCTAGTTCGTTTCTGGTTTGTTTTTTTCATTGTCTTAAGGTGTGGTGTAAACCATCTTGCCACTGCTTTCTTTTGTGATGATATGAAGGGTTTTTCCGGGAAGATGCTGTCGATTGTTTTGGCGATCCATTTCTGGATTAGGTCTGCATTTTCATCTAGATCAGTTCCGTCCAGGATTGCAGTTGATGGTTTAGAGGATTCCAGTTGTTCTTTTAAGTTACTGCTTTTGATGGTATTCCAGTTTTTCCAGATCGGTGGAGCTTTTGGGGCTGTTTGGGTGCTCTACCTGGCAGTTGGATCACAAACGGTATGATGAGGTGGTCGCTCCATAGCATTTGTGTTGGTGGCGCAGTTGAGATCAGTTTTTTGTTGGCAAAGATTGCATCAAGAGTGTGTCCTGGTGTGTGTGGCTCTCACTTAACCATCTGGTGTAGTTTCATTGTCTCAAGCTGCCTGATTAGTGATAGTCAGCTGTTTTTATTTTATGGTGTTCTTTGTAGGCTATTGCAAGTCCTTCTCCTCTTTTACCTTTTGTGTTTACCAGTGTGCATTTGAAGTTGTCTGGTAGACAGCTGTGTTGTGTGACTTTGCAGTTGTCATCTAACCAGGTTTCTGTGACAAATAGGATGACTATTCCACTGTCAGAGTAGATCATAAATCTCTGTGGCATGTTTGGACATTGATCTTGCGTTGATTAGATTGCAGTGTATTTTTTTAACAGGGCTTTGGTTTGTTCTTGGTTTTGTCTTATGGTGGTCTTGTTGGCCAGTTTCCTCATTATTCTCTGGATGTGAGGTGTGTTCAGTAGGGTATGTTTCTTCATTGTGTAGATTGGCTTAGTTTTGTATTGGGTTCTTGACTTCTTCTGATTCCTCTTCTGTATCTTGTTGCTGTTGGTGCCCTAGAGTTTTGGTGATATTTGGTTTCAGAGTGTTGTTTTCCCTCTTGTTCCTTCTCAATGTTTCTGCTCTTTTCCTGTGCGGTCCTGATAACTTGCTGGCGTGCCTAGCATCGTTGGGGGTCCGTTGCGAGTTATTGTGTTCGGTATAAAGATGTTTGCCTTCTTTTAGAGTTTTTTCTATTTTCTGTCATGCTTATGGGAGTGTGTTCCGTTGCTGTGTCTGTGTTTCTTGGCATGGTGCCATGGTATGGTTCTATTATGATTTATTCTTTCTCCTGGTTTTCTTTTGCATTGTCCCGTTCTGTGTTGTGGCATATTGTGGTCATTTGAAGTCTTCTAGTTTAATGAGTTGGCATTATTGAGTTTGGGTCGCAGGTGCAACAGTTTCCTGAGTTTTGTTGGAGTTGTAGTTGTCCTTCGGCATTATTTGTGGATTTAGCGGTCTGTGGTTATTGATGTGGGGGCACGGTTGAGGGGAGGGTTTTAGGGTCTGATAGCTACATGATTGGTTTTGGGTCGGGATTTTAAGGGAGAGGTGGGTGGTGCTTTCTGGGAGCGTGCCATAGGCGGCCTTAACGTTTGGGCTGTGTATGAGAAGTCTACATTCCTTGATTTATTAGATCGGTGACAGTTTGTGGCTGCCCTTTTCCTTCCTGCTAGCTATCCCTAGCTACCTTTAGATTCTTAATATTGTGGGTTTGTGCAGCACCTAAGTATGCAGAAAATTACTATGCAGAGAATATTTAATTCTGCAGTTGTTTCACTTGGAGCGCAGTTGTAATGCTATAGAGATGCTCGAGCTGGACCGAGCAGAGACAAAGGAGAACCCAAAGTGGGAACACAGTGCTGGATTGGGGGGAGGATGTCTGGATTCCTGGATAAAGGGAAAAAATGCCTAAATTTCAAAAACAACAGCAAATGCAAGACACCTAGAGTCAGGATTCTTGGATAGATGGAAGAAACATCTAGATTGAAGACACAACAGCGATTGCACCAAGGCAGTACCTTCCCTTATGCATCTGTGAATTTCTCATAACTCACAGTCCTAAATGTAACTTCCACCCTGTGTGGACCATCCAGTGTATAATGCATTGTCGCGCCTAGAAACACTTGTGTACAGGCTCGTTATAAATGACTTATAATATCATATCATTCCAATATTCTTTGATCCTAATCTATCTGCCATTTTCTTCATTTGTATAAAGTTGTAAATACATTATAAATTTCCTTCCCATTTTACATGCACATGATGTCCCTGGAATAAACCTTTTGTCTTGCATAGGGCACGTGAACTAGGCATTGTGCTGATTCAGGTTTTGCCTGTGGTATAAGCATTCTGGGGGTGCCTATGGCATGGGGAATGAGAGAGAACACATAACAGGTCTCATTCATTCTCTCGCGTCCCGCTACCTGCATATGGCCATACTACATATTTTCAATCTCATTAGAAAATCCATTATTTGTACCTCCCTCAAATCTTTCCGGGCCATTCTCCCAGTTTTGTTTTCAAATATTTTTAAATTCTTAACCCCTTGTTGTGCCACCAACCATTTATATTCCATCCAAAGTAAAGAGAGAATCAAAAAAGGACAAAAAATAAATGCTTTATAAAGCACAATTTCCATCAATTCTTTGCATCACCTGTGCTGTGTGATAACATTTTCTAAGTCCCTATTAATAAGCAAATGCATGGAGTTTGAATTAGTTATATTATATCTCACAATACTTCTCTTTCGTCGCCCTCCTTGTCTTCAGAAAGGGGGGTGTTGCTCTTGTCTATCTTGATGTCGGAAAGATGGACCGATTGCTCACATCCCTGGAGTTTCACTGCAGTCACTGTGGAGTATTTCACAATGAACGGTATCACAAATGTAGGATTATTCCACTTCCTTACAAAGTTTCTCACCAACACACGGTACCCCCGAGTAAAGCTGTGGTGGTGGTAGCAGTGCAGATGCTTCTGTTGGTGTTTCCTCTTCTCTGGTAGTTGTAGCTGGCTGTTGTTGTTGAGGTGTTATCTGGTTTGAGATGAATTTAAGAAAATCAGTCATAGCCCTAAGATATTCATGAAATTCATCACCCAAAACACTTGCAGCATTTTCAGCATTTAAACATGCACTTGCAGGTGTTAGTGGAGCATGCATTCTTCTGTCAGTTACAACTTCAAGCAGCGTGAAATGCTTGTCAGAGCTTGGTTGATTCTGCAGTGCTCAAAGAGCAATTGATAATGTGAGAAACCTGAAGGTGTTTCGCTCGCTAGTCCCCGGGGATCTGTCATCCAGGTGGCCAGGACATGGCCATCGCTATTGGATCCAGTTCCTGGGGGTGGACCAGTGAGGGAGGAGCACCTGGATGGGGAGGTCCTTGGGCAGTGGGAGTGGCCTTGATGGGTGAGATGCAGTATCCCCCTTTCTTTTGACACCTTTTCCCCATCCTCTCACATAGGACATTCCAAACCACTACCCCCCCCACTTTTCCAACACAAACACTTTCACACACCACACAAGAGAACGGACTAACACCAGGGCTGTGTGCCTGATATGTCCCAATACAATGGTCAGGCCAAGTCAGGCAATTGATCAGAATCACACACACCTGACGGCCCTTTCCCTTCCCCACAGGGAAAAAGGATGGAGCAAGGGAGCACAGTATGGGCAAAGCAAGTAAGGCAAGCACGGCAGACAGCACAACGGCACGGCTACACAGGTGCAGCAGTTCAAGAGAAGCAGAAAGGCAGCAGGAATCTAGAGAGTGGCGAGGAGAGACGTGACCTTGCCCTTTTTGTTCCAGGCCTGCAGAACCTTCGTGGAAGAGAGCCTAAGACCCTGAACAATATTACAAGTGTCTTGCAGCAGATGTCAACGGTACACAGGGCAAGCCTATGCCGATAAGCAGGAGCAGGGGAAGCTCCTCCAACGGTGGTACCGGCCTTGACTCTAGTAAAGCCAAAAGCCAAACGGTGCAGCACAACCAGGGAGTCAAGGGAAGAATCGATAAGAACTGGGCAGTGTCGATTGAGAATCGCAAAGTGGCAAGTTTGAACGAAGTTTAATGAACTGTAAATTAATTGTAAAAAGTGTTAAGGGGAGACCAGCTACAAAGGGAAGCCAGCACCACGTGGGTGCTAACTCAAGAGACTCTGGTCGATCCCCATCAGAACAAAACTACGGGTACCAGAAGGCCGTAAGAGAGTTGCCAAAGAGGTCAAAGTGGTCATACAGGAGGTCTAGTGAAATCCCCTTACAATCAAAAGACTTTGAGCTACATATTATGTGAAAGCAAAAGAATGTGAAGTTGGCAAAACTGAGCCTGACCGAGGGATGCTGATGAGAGGGGCAAAGTCTAAAGTCCTGAGAAAAAGTGTGCTGACAGAGGTAAACCCGGCCAAGGGATGTCCACTATGAACTGTTTGAAAAGACATTGAGAAACCAAGGGAAGTGAAACCAGCTAAAGAGAATGGTCAGCGCCCAGAAGAGGGAGGCCCAGGGGGGAAGTCATCACCATTCGTGAAACTGTGGTTAACAATTAAGAAGGGTCAGCGCCCAGAAGAGGGGGGTCCCAGGGGTGAACCCATCACGCAGCGAATATTGGAAACAAAGTTTCATTCGTTAAAGGAACTTTGTTTTTGGTTAGTTGAAGACCTCGGGTCCTCAAAGGCAAGAGACTTTCAAGGAATTGAGATTTGGCCATCAACAGTAATGAGAGCTGCCATTAGAACTGTCATCTCGCGCTGGAGCAGCCTGAGACTGTACTGTGCTCCAAGATCCCTCCCTACCCCGCGCTCAAAACATGGGGAAGGGAGACCCAGGCTACCACATCCTGACATATTATTTGAGAACACCACTTTCTTTTCTTGAGAACTATCCCACACTTTTTTTGTATTAGTTGTAATGTTTGGCAATAGGTTTCTTATTTTTCATTTGATGGTCGACGCTTGCTCCCATCTTAGATAAACACCCTTGAACTTTGATCACTTGTGTCCGTCTTACTTGTTGCCACTATGAGTTCCTCACAATATGCAGTGCAAGCAATATTTGTTCAGTGTAACGCATACTTTCCCAAGGTGCTCTTTAAGTAGTCCATTTGAGGTGTTCCACAATCCTGTTTCCTTGGAGGTGATAAATTTAACATAATTTGTGTGTTATGCCCAATAGAAATGTTATCTCCTTAAACAAATCATTGAAAAAATGCTGGTCATTGTCTGATCACACTACCTCACAGATATCCCAGTAGGGGAATACCCAGTGTTTGAGGAATTCTGCTGCTATTTTGTATCACAATGGATACAAGGACCCACTTCAAGCCAACGGGATAAAGGGCAGACCACAACAATCATATAGTGATATGTCTTACACCTATTTTCCCATATTATAGTCAATATGCAAATGACAAAAGATTGGCGAGGTAATGTTGCTGTCACTATTTTTATTGCGTGTCCTGCAGTATACTTTTGACACACTGCACAATTTGTTATGAATTTTGACACCCTCTCCTTTAAATTAGGAACAAACCACTCTTCTTTTAAATCAGCTGCTGTATATTCCTTTAATGTGTATGTGGGATAGTGCAGCTGTTGCCATACTAGGTCAGTGGGTGACAAAACACAAACACACCCTCTCCTCATCCATACCTCCTGGTCATGTTGGGGTGGTGTCCCTGCAACTGTATTATTTGTATTAGAGTTAGGGTGTGAAAGGGGTTCAGTTATTTGTACTTGCTGTTGTGTTACATTTGTGGGTATCACCACATTTTCAATATCTCAAGCAAGTACCATTTTTCTTTTTGTCAACTTTGATAGGTTCGCTGTCAGATTCTGTGAATTCCACCTCCTCCTCACCTGAACTGCTGGAGTTTAGATGAACTGTCTTCTTCCTTCCTCTGCTTCTGCAGCCCTTTTTTTTAATGAAGGTAGGGTCGACCTCGAGAGGAAGCCACAATGGCCGCTTGAGTGGCTAGCAGGCCAGTGGCTCCACTCACGAGATAGCCGGTAGAGGGGGAAAAGCCAGGCGTGGCATAAAAAAACCCTCACTGCTAGTGCCTTGAAGCCACTGGGAAGAGTCCTTTCCAGGAGCAGTTGACAAACTGTAGTGAAGGGTCCAGGTCGGAGCAGCAAGTAGCCTTCACCGAAAGAGCTCCCCAAAGGATGGATATAATACCAGGTCTGGTTGTAGGGGAGGGAGGAACCAGAAGTGAGGTACCAGCACTGGATCCCCAGGAAAGGGAGAAATAGGCCAGAGATGCGCCGCAAGGGGCAGAGATGCAGGTGAGTGTCGTGCCAGAGTCCGTGAACTCCTTAGAATGGACAGGCTAGGGAGAGACCTCAGAAGAGCGAGGAGAAGCCAAGGAAGCAATCCGAAGGATGGACCGCGAAGCCAGACAAGAGAGAAGCCGCAGGGAGAGAGCTCTGTTGTGGAAGAGCAGAGGAGAGGCGGTGCTCACGGCGAGCGGAGAGGAGACAGCGCTGCGCAGGGTCACGAAGAGAAAGGAGAGGGCACTCAGAGGAGCAAAAAGAAAAAAACACAGCGTGTAAACCCCAAAGGCAAAAAGACACAGGGTTGCAACACGCCGACACTGGGAGGAGTGAGTTTAAGAACCTCCCGGCGGCAGCCATGATGGAAAAACCACTAGAGCGTGCCAGGCGGCGTGAGGAGAATGTGAAGGGTAACTGAATGGAGGCACGACCGTCAATAATCCCACAAGCGCCAGCTATGGAGGCGCGTGACACCTTTGCAGTGGAATCTGCGACACTATTACTGCGTGTTATTATGTCTGTTCCATTAGTGTGGGTGGTGCATATTGCCACTGCTACATCTGCAGGACCCGACAAATTTTCAATTAATCTTGATTACAATTGAGCATGTATTACTGGCGTACCATCAGATTTTTAAGAACGTACGCATAATCGGAATAAATTGTTACATCAGTATCTGGATACAATTCTAATGCCGAAATCAGAGCTATTAATTCTGCTACTTGCACAGAATTATGTGTGGGCAATCTTTTTTGAGCCGCTATTTTATACTTCCCATCTTCCCATATTACTACTGCTGCTCCTGTGTGCCATAAGCCAGTATTCTGATTTATTATCAATGTCCCTTCAATGAGCAATATCTCTTCCACCTCAAGCATATCTTCCTCAACATGTGGTAAATAATCATAAACATAGATGTATGATGAACAGTCATGTACAAAATCTTCCTTCTCCACAGGTTCTGCAAGAAAAATTGCTGGGTTGACAATGCCGCGTCTCACAATGTTAAGTGAAGAATTTGACAGAACCTGAACCTCGGAACCTGAGGCACGCTGTATTGTAGGTGCAGATTTAGTTTTTTGCAAAATTGCAAACAGTACATGCTGTACATAAAGAGTCACTGAGCAACCCATAGTTATTGTTGATGATTTTACAATTGCGAAGGCAGCTGCTGCCAATGATTGTTCACATGGGAAATGTCCTTGCATTACTGGGTCTAAATGACCACTGTGAAAGTCCAGAGGTTTGTGCCACATTTTAGTTACCTGAGTGAGGACAGCCGTCATCACGTAACCATTAGAATGGGAGAACAAGGGCAATAATCAAGTAATCTAATGGATGGGCAAAGCACAAAGATTTCAGAATAATATTTTACCAATCTATAGCACGTCCAATTTTTGCCCCAGTTGATCTTGTTATATAACTACCTGTTTAAAAGGCTGTGATTCACCACTGCAATGTAAATGCAACCAATACAACACTGGTTTTCGGTAGGCTGCTAAATACATACCTCTATGTCCGATCTCCATTAATAATGGCACCAATGTGGTACTATCCAGGATTCTCAACAATTAAAAAAAAAAGTTTTTTTCAGATGTCTGCATATTTAAGATTTGTTGAGAGCCCCACAATTCACTGCTGCATCAAGCCGCTGACCGAGCTTGTGCTTTGTAAACTTTATCCACTGCGAGTGAGGCACAACTACCAATTCATTGATTGCTAAAAGTAGAAGACCCCACTACTTGTCTACAAAACCAATTGACATTTGTTTATTTGAGGGGACCAAGACAGATTGCTAGTCAGGTGAATGCCTAAATAGTCAAGCCAATTTACTTGTAGATGGGAGCCTCCATAGAATACTTTTGAGGTTTAGATGTCATGTTTTTTTACATGCCTTCAATACAGTTTTCGTTACATTTACTTCCCGCCTCTTCCCTTTGCCAATTATGAAAGCGCCCCCAATTGCCCATTTAACTCAAAGATGTTTTTCAAAAATACAGCATGTATTCTGCACATAAAAGGATGCCCATTTTCTATTTTCCTAAGGATGCCCATTTTCTTTTATCCTATCAGTAGGGTGTCAGCATCTAGGAATGAAATCCTTTAAACCAAATCATTGATATACTAGAGAAATAAAGAAGGGGCTAATGTACAACCCTTTGAAACACCATTCTTAAGGAGGAATGGTTCGGTAGTCGACCTACGGCCACCAAGTTTATTACTACAGCTGACCAAATTATGAGATTGACACTATGGAGAGGGCTAAGGAGGCCATTTACAGTCACAGCATTTTTGTCGTTCTGCAGTATTACTGCAGTTAAACTGTGAAAGTCAAAAGGAAATTGAAGTGAATCATGAGAAGAAAGGGAATAGGAGAGAGTCAAGGGACACTTTGACTTTAGGGGTAGGTGAGGAGATCAGAGGAGCGTGATGGGTGGATATCTTGAGTGTAAGGCGGACCTGGAAGACCTTTTAATTGTAATGCGTTTTCATTTTAGCACTGCAGCCAATAGATGTTGCATTTCTGCTGGATCAATTGCCGCAGACATAGAAGTCTGTACAATGGTTTTGCAGTTATTTTCCCATTTCGAAATTCTCTGGGAAATCCTGGGCGAATGAACAAGGGGGAAACAAAAAAAAGATAAGCACTGGCCAGCGGGCCACTCTATTTTACTCTAAGAAGTGGAGAGGGGCATGAGGCAAGGCTAAAGTCCACCGTCTTGTATCATAATTGGTGGAAAGAGATCAGCAGCCATGGCTAAAGGCCATTGGGACATGATAAATTACCTGTATAGGGATAGGGGCCTTGGGCGAAGGCCAAGGCAAGTGTTTCACAGTCTTATATTAAAATTGGGGGAGATTAGTCAGGTGTCACGGTCAGTGGGTCACGGTATTTCACCTTAATGGGTGCAAAGTGGCAGACGCCAAGGTTGAAGGCAATGGTCAGTGGGGCAAAGTTATTTTTAGTGGAAAGTGGTAAGCAGCCATGGCAAGGACCATGGCTAGTGGTGGCTAGTGCGTCGGGGTCTTTTACCTTAATGTACATTTAACATATACATGGGAATAATAACAGAGCTATTTTAATGTCTTATCTTCAAGGACTGAGCTTTGAAGGATCAAATGCGCATTTGTGCCCTTCAGCATCTGACATCAACTTGCCTGGGATTGTAGTACTCTTTGGGTTCTGAAAAGTACCTTGATTACCCCTGTGAGAAATTCCAGAAAGTACTCTTTGTGAAACTACTTTTAGGCATATTACCACTTGTCAAAGTTTACTAGTCGCTGGGAATTAGGATGAACTCCAAAATGTGCATATTGTAAAATCTGGGACAATGACGAATGCCAACTGTTATTTACTTGTCTGTTGTACCATGATTTGAGAATTAAATGGATCAAACCTAAATCAATGTATTGGGCATAAGATTTAGGAGGGAGGCGTATATGCTTCTTAAAACAAGTTAATCTATCTGTGTGTTGGATGCAGGTTTATATTTTTTAATTAAAGCATTTGCCCACAGAATTCAATTTTTCAAGAATAGTTAATCTACTGACAAGTGGGTTGTATTTGTAAGCATAAGAGGTTGTATTACATTTTGCATGGATTTTTCTGTTGTACTGGATGATCTTACGCAGAGATCTTTAAGCCTTCTTCAGGTATACTTTTATGTATATTTTAGGCTAATGTCTGTAAATAATAGCTGAGTTCTTCTATTTTAAATGTTGCGTATGCATTGATGGCTTTAAAATATGCCCGAAATAAAGTGAATTGCTTGATTGATTGATATATTTATATATATTCCCTTTGCTTGTTGCCGTATTAGTCAATATTTGAATAGAGTGTTGATCCAAAAGAACACAAATACGCTTTTCACTTTCACTTCCTTAGGCAGAGATGAAATGAGGCCTTTGAAAAACATTATAGCAGTAAAGCTGAAATATGCTCTCCTGGTATTTCTTTTTTCTTTATTTACACCTGTCTGTGTACCTAATTTGTAGTTTTGCTCAAAGAGAAATCTATTAAATGTTGAACGCCTCCACACATTGCAGTCTTCACAATCTGAATGGTACACTGTGTCCAGTGCATAGGACAGTGGAACTGAAAAGAAGGGAAAGAAAGGAACGAAATGTGGAAATAATACACAGCCCACCCTGTTCAGCCTCAGGAAGACAGGAATGAACTTCAAGTATCTGCAAAAAGGCACCAAAACTATCTTCTAAACAATAAGAGGGCAAAGCTTGAAGTGTGACACATGGAGCAAGAAACACTGAAGCAGCGACTGACATGTGGGAACTGAGAAACGTTATACCGACAACACAGGCAGACAACTCTGCTTTCCAGGGGATTACATTGTGCCCTTCGGAACCCATTGACAAAGTAGAACTGCACAGCGATCTTTAATCCTTCTTTAGATGACTTAGATTGAAAGAATTATTTCATGACAAACCAGAAGACATCCACGACAGCAATGAAATTGTCAGCAAAAGTGACACAAACAAAGCCAGAAAACAAAAATCAAACTGGTTTCTGCACATTGGGTGCAACCCAAAACTGGAATGATAAATTTAAAGTTTTAGACAATACAGGACAAATGCATGAAATAGCGAAATAATTATTTATAACTCTTGCTCAACTTTATTACACACAATTTCATTGTATTCACACATCATAAAAAAACATGAAACAATAAAATGTATGCCTAAAATCCCAAACAGTAGTCAACAAATGTGTCCCATTGCATTTGCAGGACAAATAATAGGGCGTGTGTATGTGGTATAATGAACTCACACAGTGTTATCCAGTCTATGATAATACTGGACTAACCATGATGTTTAATATGTTTTGTTTTATATTATGAGGCAATGAGACACATTTCTTGAGTACTGTTTGGAATATTAGGCATGTATTTTAGTGTTTTATGCTTTTTATGATGTGTGATTACAATTGTGTGTAATAAAATTTAGCAAGAATTACGAACAATTATTTGTTTATTGGATGGATGATTAAAGATCGACCTTGATTGAATTCATGAAGGAACTGGAATTGACACTTATATGTATACCTTATTTTGGTTTATTGTAAATACAGAGTTACCCACTCAGTGGGAAGGTTGGATTTTCTCTTAGTGGGTCCAGCCGGTGTGAGATTGATGTGTGCTGCAGGAGCATGTGTTGGAGGAGAATGTGTTGTAGCAGTGTGTGTTATAGGGACCTGTGTCATAACAGTGTATGTCGTAATTTGGCATTTTATGGGAGCATGTGCCACAGGAGTGTGTGTTGCACATCCACATGTTGTATGTCCAATGTAAGGAACTCATGGAGGCAACAGTAAAGGCAGACACAAGTGATCACAGTTCAAGGGTGTTTATTGAACTTTATAATGGGTGAGATAAATGCCTAATCTGAACCTAAACCTAAGAAAGGAGCAAGCTACAAACATCAAACAATAATAAGGCAGTCCTAATGGGCTCTTGTCAAATTAAAAGGGCCTATACTAAAAATAAATATTGTCAATCCTTACCACTAAGTTACAAAAGAGTGTGGGATAATGTTCACCAGAAAAGAAAGAAGTGTTCTCAAAATGATATGTCAGGATGGTATGGCTGGTGTCGTCCTTCCCCATGTTTTTAGCATGCAACAAGGTGGGACCTCTGAGCACAGCACACTCATGGGCCTCGCCAGCACATGGTTCACTATTCCATTCAATGATACCAGGCTTCTTCCGAGGCCAAGTCTCTTTTCTACAAAGTCTTTTGCCTTAGAAAGACTGCAGGACCAAAACAACAAACAAACAAAAGTTTCTTTGATAATCTTGCACCTTGGCGATTGCTCTTCGCCCCTTAAATCTCCCTCTGCTTGGCTCGGATCCTTCTTGCAGCTTGGGCCTCCCTCCGTCAGGTTCACTACGGCCTTGCAGCTCAGGCCTCCTTGTGTAGGGTTCACTATGGCCTTTCACTCTTGATATCAACATAATGTTCTCGGGTGCATCATGCTTCACCCCAATTCGCAGGCATCCCTCAACAGGGTTCACGTTTGCCAAATACACAGTTCATTTTGGTTTATCACAATACAGGGTTTATTCTGATTACCTTTCCCTTTGGCGTCCCACCGTCGGGTTCACATAGCCATATTTAACACCATTCTTAATCTTGTTGGAAAGCAGAGTTTCCCTTGCCCTCGCTTTCTCTTGGTAATGGGTCAGAGACTTTCGATTGTACAAGGGATTTGACGTGACCCTTGTAGGATCATTCTGACACCTCATGCTGCCCTCTCCTAGGGTCTTCTGGTACCTGTTTTTTCAATACCAAACAAAAGGGGCCAGCCAGAGTCCTTTGAATGAGCACTCCTGCAGCGCATGACCACTCTGCAGCTGGCCCTTCTCTGGGCTTTCTAAAAGTTTAAACACACAAGTTCTTTGTTCACAAGTTCCTTACATTCACATAATGGTTGCCAATTGCAACCTTGGGCTGAACACAGTTTGGTTTGCTATCAGCTTTCTCCGAGAAACTGGCTGTGCTGAACCCATTGGCTTGTCTTGTCTCTGGACTCAAGGACAGTACCACGGTAGTTAGCATGCCCCCCTGCATGTGTTATAAACGTTGGATGCCCCTGTGCACCATTGACACTTGTCACACCACATGCCAGCAGTACTCCCTGGTCTTGTGATTCCCTTTTCGGAGGCTTTGTGGGTCTGATTTGAAAAGGGCAAGGGCAATTCCCTCCTCGTCATCCTTTCAGGTCTCGCCGCTTTTCTCCTTCGCTTGAAGTGCCGGTCCAGAATAGATGCTTCCTCATGCATTTGGCCTTGCCCGTACTGTGCGGAAAGGGAAGGTAAAGGGCTGCCAGGTGTGCGTGGTTACTGTCAATTGCCTGACTCTGCCTGACCCTTGTATTGGTACATGTCAGGAAAACAGCTCTGGTGTTAGTCCATTGTCTTTCTCTGTGTAAGAAAGTGTTTGTGTCAGAAAAGGGGGCGGAGGTAGAGCTTCTAAGTATCCTACAGGGTAGGATGGGAAAAAGGTGGTACAGGGAATGGGGTACCACGTCTCACCCATCGGTGTCCCACTTCCAGCCCTCGAAGACCCCTCATCCAGGCGATCCTCCCTCACTGGTACACCCCCAGGAACTGGATCCAATAGCGATAGCCGTGTCCTGGCAACCTAATAACAGATCTCCAGGGACCAGCAGGTGAGACACCTTCAGGTTTCTCACCCCACATATCATATGTCCACATGTTGTGGGTGCATGTGTTGTAGGTGTAGGTGTGATAAGTGCATGTGTTGTAGGTGCACATGTTGTAGGAGCATGTGTTAGGAACGTGTGTTATAAGTGTGTGAAGTAAGAGTGTGAGTAATAGCAGCACATGTTGTAGGTGCGTGCATCATAGTAGTATGTTTTATAAGAGTCTGTAGAAGGACTGTGTGTTGTAGGTGCACTAGTCGTAGGAGTCTGATAGAAGCACATCTAGTAGGAGGGCATGTTACATAAGTGCCTGTTGTAAGACCGTGTGTTGTAGGAGGGATCATAGTAAGAGTCTGTGTTTTTAGTGTTCATATGTTAATATCAGAAATGTATGTGTAGGGTTTTATTATAAAATGTACCTCCATTCTGCTCATGCATTGTATGCCTCCTGCATGTGTGAAAGCTCACATCAAAGTCAAATAAATGTAATGTGTGTTTTTAATACATGAGAGGCATAAATTACTTCTCCAATTCGTACGTGCATGTAATTTATAGCTCCTGAAAACTTACATTCAAATAAGACCTGACCTTACTGTCAGTTTTCAATGGATGTAACTTAAAGTTGGCATAACAAATTTACATTTATTGCATCCCCTGAAAGCTAACATCAAAATTAGCCCTGACTGATCTGAGTTTTTGGATGTCAACTGCATAATGTATGAACTGTGAAACCCATACGCCTCTTGGTAAAGTTTGTATGAAAAGTGTCAATTTCTTCCATCTCTTTAAAACTGACATCAAATGTAGCCCTGACTTGCCTTTGATGTGAGTTTTTGGAAGATGTTAATTTTGTAATATTCAAACTGTAAAACTCATAAGCTCTGCATACATTCCTGCAGCACATGTTGTAGGCACCCATGTGGTAGTAGCATGTGTGGTAGGACCATGTTGTGTAGGAGTGCATTTTGTAGGGGCGCATGTCATAGGATCATGTGTCATGTGTGAAGGAGCTGCATGTGTCATAGGAGTGCATTTTGAAGGAATGCGTGTTCTAGGAGTGTGTGTCATAACAATGTGTGTGGTAAGAGTGTGTGTGTGTGTTTGGAGCATGTGTTAGAAAAGCATGTGTCATACATCCAAATGTTATGTCTAGTAGGAGCTTGTGTACTAGATGCACATGTCATAGGAACATGTATTGTAGGAGTGTGTGTTGTAGGAGTGCTTGTCATAGGAGCATGTGTTGTAGGAGTGTGTTATTAGAGTGTTTGTCATAAGAGTGTGTGATAAGTGTGTGTCATATTCTGCTCAGGCATTGTATGCCTGCTATTCATATGAAAGCTCACATTAAAGTTAACTTTAACTTTAATTAGCTTTTCAATAGGTATGAGAGGAATATGTAACTTTTCCATGAAACTCGTATACAATTACAGCTCCTGAAAACCTACATCAAAGTAAGCCCAGTGTGAGGAGCCAGGAATGGGACTCTGACACAAGTGATTCATGGTTTTGGTCAAAGAGTTTTATTAAAATAAACGGAGGTGGGGAATTTAATCTCTGTCCTTGCACTTGAGGTGTTTCCCCACCTGAAACTAAGAGTCTGTCAATGTCAGAATGCCCAAAACAAAACCGTCCTGTGTCCAAACTTTTTTTTTGGCCCTTACACTCTAATAAAATAAACTCTAAGGTGAAAAGGGTAATGTCTTTGGCCTTGAGTAGTTTACAAATGGTCCAAAAAAAAAGCGTAACTCCAACAAAGGGGTTCCACAAGGATAGAGTTCCTTGTTCCAGAGGGTGGTTCCCTTCCCCTGGATTTCTCTTCCCTCTATTGTATATTCAAAGGTAACAGTTCCTTGAGTTTCTCTTCATATATGACACTACTGATACACTGAACAACTGGACTCTTTGAGCCTCATCACGACTTGGGCGGTAACGCCGGCAGTATTACTGCCGGTGGTATTAGCCCTACCGCCGAACTCCTCGGCGCTAATAGCGCCGGATCACGAGTTCGGCAGTAATGTCAATCCCCATTCCCCACTGAGCCCATTCGAGAATGCCCCATTCCCCATTGGGCTCAATGGGGAAATTTCGCGCTAATACCGCCGGCGGATTTCCCGCCGGCGGTAATAGCGCAAATAATCGCCGGATTTCCCCCCAGCTCAGAGCGGGGGAGAAATCCACCAAAGTCCTGCTTTGGCGGACCCTTAAATCCGGCGGTAATAGTGCTACCGCCGGATTTAAGGGTTACCGCCAAAGTCGTGATGAGGCCCTTTGTCTTTATCCTGCTAGGATACCTGGTGTACTCCTCTGCCAGGTTTTCACTCCTCTTCTCTTTGTTTTCACACAGTCTTTGGCTAATCCTGAGATATATCCTTCTCGGGATCCCCTTTGACGATGCACTTTGTATGGACTGCTCAGTTTGTCCATGCCTGGTGTATTTCCTCAAAAGGACTTTCTTTTGTGCACACACCTGGACTTGCCTGGTGTATTTTTCTGTCACGGCTTTCTTAAACACACGTGTAACTGCCTGATATGTGACGCCTGCTAGGGCTTTCTTTAAACACAATGCCTGGCATACACTACCTGGTATACTCTCCTGCCAGAACTTCCGTCATGTGGGTTCTGCACCACCTTCCAATGTAAATGCGTCTTGGCTCTGCTTTATCTAATTCTGTATCTGCCTGGTAGACTATCCTGCATAAAGAGAGGGGCACATGGCTAATCCCTGACCTTTACAGGTACTATAAAGTATATCTAAAACAATTGGTCAGGGCGAGAAACCAGACAGAATCCCACTTGTGAGCGAAAAAATCTACTGAGTCAATTTCTCAAAGTAACAACTTTTGTGTTGACTTTCTTCTTTATTTAAGTGCACTAACAAGGCAAAAACCATCACATGTTTTATGTATATTGTTTTAATGTAATACCTTGACAATACAAGGTGTCATATGTTCAATAGTCACCTAATGATTGCAAAATGTACTCAATGTCTCAACATTTCGTTTTATATGGAATGTGTTAGGCTTACTGTGCCCTGATGGTATAGTATGTTATTCATGTCATGTGATTTCACATTTATTTGTATAAATACACAACTACTGTTAATTTGAGATATTACTCAGTAGATGTTTTGGCTCACAAGTGAGCTTCTCGCCCTGACCAATTGTTTTAGATATACCTTATAGTACATTATCCTGCCAGGGCTTTCCTTACATGTGTATTACCTACACTGATATTCCTAAACATTTCTTACTCTTAGTTTGCTTTCCCCGTCAATGAAATGTTCACAGGTTCCTTCTCTTTCAAATGCCTTACTTGCTTGCTCTATAAATATTCTCCTTTGGCATATCTGCCAATATGCCCCTGTGTCCCTGCTTACCTTCTTGGGACTCAGCAGTTCTTGCTGACATGCCAGGTTCCTCTCGTGGTAAGCTTCATGTCAGGCTCTGTCAAGGCAAATGCTGCCGCTAACACCTGCAAATGTCCAGGAACCCTGCATTGCCTTGTGGCATTCTTGCAGTGTGTCTTCTCTTGTGGTCAGTTTTCCACTTCTTCCTCTCTGAGACAGTCGGCTCCACGGAACTCCTTGCAGTCCCACGGTCTCCCTGTCCTCACCGAGAGAAGCAGCTCTTTCTCTCCAGCAGCGCTCCCCAGACAGCTGTTGCTGCTGTTGAAATCTCCCAGTTATTGATGCGCACTTCCAACCACTAGTATTCTTGGTCTTTTCCACTCTGCATCACTCTGCTCATCTTTCTCCTCCCAGTATTCTTGCAGTTATGGGATGGAAGTCCATTCTGGATGTTTTACATAGAAAGTCTGGGTTAGTGATTTCAGAAGTCCTTAAGTGCTAGTTAGTTTTAAGTAACTTGTAGGCAGAGTCTGAGGAGATATTATCATGCATTATGGAGGGTAAATCAGATCTTGATGGTTCACCTACAGATCTTGTTAGAATGTCTTCAGCCTCTTTCCTGATGGGATGAGCAAAGGTGGAACAATATGCCATTAAAGCATTGGATATGGATGGGGTATCCTGAAGAGAGGAAGGGGAATACCTTGAGGTTGTCTCCCCCATGTGATCCTCCCTCATATAGCCGCTCCCAGGGTCAGGATCAGGTAGTGGCTGCCGTCCCCTGGCCACATGGGGAGCGGTCACTGCCGGGAAAGAAGTGATGACACCATCAGAATCATCACACCTGACTTTCCTGTCAATTTTCAAAATACGTAAATTGCGGAATCTACGAACTGTGAAAATCATATGCCACTTGGTAAAGTTCATATGAACATGTTTCATTTATTACATTCCCTGAAAAGTAACATCCAAATCAGCCCTGACTGATGTTAGTTTTCAGATGTAAACTGAGTAATGAATGAATTGTGAAACTCATACACCTCATGGTACCATTTGTGTGAAAAGTGTATGTTTATTCATCACCTTAAAATTGACATCAAAGACAGCTGTCACATGACTTTGATGTGAGTTTTTAAATGTTAATTGTGTAATGTACGATCTGTATAACCAATACACTCTGTGTAAACATCATATCAAAATTGTTGTATGGAACCAAGAAAAAGACTCGGACACGAGGGCATTGTGGTAGTTGGTAAAGACTTTATTCAAATAAAAAGAGGTTTGGAGGAAATCATATCTTGCTCTATCTCTAAGAGGGGTTTCCCTGTCTCAACAAAACTAAAGGATGTCTGTGTCAGAATGATGTCCAAAGTAAAGTTATCCATCCTGTGTCCAAATCCTAATCTGACCCTTACATGCTAAACTCAAGATGAAGTGGAAAGGGATAAGTGATCGTCTGCATCTCTTCAGAGTTCTAACATAAAGTTCCAGAAAGTGCAAAAAGAAATAAACAATCAAAGTTCCACAATCCTCAGGAGATATTTCCTTTACCCTGAGTTTCTTAGGCTAATTAGTTATTCCTCTGCTCTTGTCTCTTAGGCACAGTTAGGATGTTTCCAAATACAAGGGGATTGCTTACCTTCCCTTAGTCACAATAAGCTTGTTTCAAGTCTAGGGGGAATGACTCCCTTCCCTGGATCCCTGGATTCCGCGCACTCCAGAGGTTGACTCCCTCCTCTTGATTTCCCCAGCTTACATGCAGATTCTTGACAATCATGATAGTTAGTCCCAGACCCTCCTCCGTAAGTCTGGCATACTCGCTTCCTCATTCTCCTCCTTTGTTTCCAAACACTTATGTTCATACAAATGGGTGCAGGAACCAGACTCGCAATCAGGTTGCCTGGTGTACTCTCCTGCCAGGACGTTCTCAATTTTTAATAGTTCCACACTTTTATATTTTCTTCATTCAATCATTGAGTCCTTGCTCCTCTTTCATTTGCTTCATTGAAGTGAGTGGAAAGGAGGATACCATGTTCCAGCTAGTGAGTTGTAATGGCATCATAAAGTAGACACAGACAGATGAATTAAAAGTTTGGCCTACGAACTTTTACTAAACAGAAAAATGGGTCAGAAAAGGCCTAGCTTGCCCTATGCTAAGATGAGATTTTCCTACAAAAATAGACTATGGATAGTCTGTGTCAGGAAGTCCAAAGTAAAGGTCTGTATGTGTCCAAAACCTGTGCTTGCCCGAACATCTATCTGGAGTCAATCTGTAGGGATGTCAGGATCAAAATGAGATGTGTTTCATTAAAAGTTCAGAGCTTCTTCCAGCACTTGGTTTCTAAAGGGGTTCAATTCACCAAGGTCAAGATAGTTCACAATGCAAAGGGGTTCCCTTGCCCAAGCTTTCAAGTCTTTCAACTTTTCCACAACACAGTTCTTTGTAATACTTTCCAGCTCTTCTAGTTTGGTTATCTTTAACCAGGTTCATAAGGCACAATTCCTTAATTTCAGTCCACACCAAATGTCCTTTATATTTAATCACAAGCGTCTTTGTGGGTATTGTAAGTACCATTTTTTTCATAGGTTATGTGTCTTCGGTCTAGGAGTAGTTTTCTGACAACACAGTCCACCCATTACAGACCAAGCAACCGATACACCATACTTGCTTCTTCTTCATATGCATGTTGCTGTTTGCACTTAATACAGTGGTGCTTGGTTTATTCTCATTTCAAATCCTCATGATGATTTACCATTGCTTGTTTTGCAACCATTCACTTGTTTCACTTTCACATATTCTCATGGCTCTTGTCACTGCTTATTCTCTCAATTTACACAGTTCCTTATATTCTTAAGGCTCTTGCCAATGCTTGTTCTCTCAAGTTACATGGTTCTTTATATTCTTATGGCTCTTGCCAATGCGTGTTCTGTCGAGTTACGCAGTTCATTTCTATCAGGAAATTCTAAAAAACTGCATTCAATCAGATCGGTATTCAACCGTACTGGCTTTCTTTCAGATCAATATTCAAAAAGGTTTACTTTCGTTCAGATCGATATTCAAAAAGTGCTTGCTTTCATTTTCATTCGGATCAGTGTTCAAAAAGTCCTAGCTTTTATTTAGATCAGCATTCATCAAAGTTTTCATAAGCCTTACGTGCTCACCTGTCGTCCCGGGGTCCTCCTCTCTAGGTTGACTCACTGGTCGGTGCTTGCAGCGTTCCAGCAAGGCTTCCAGCTGTCACAGGCTCTCTCTCTCTCGTGCGGCACCTCGCTCCACCTCCACTGCGGCTCTCCTGGGCTTTGCTCCCACCACTCATTCTACAATTGAATCTGTTTTCTTTCACCACATTTCTTAACTACAAACTGCTATTCGTAGGTTTTCGGCCAGTAGTCATGCACATGCAAAGAGATTCTACCAGTAATCCCACTCCCAGTCAAAGAATTATGCCGGTAATCCCTGCCAGTAAAATTATGCTTGGTTATTATCTGTCAGATGATCTGTTCCAGTGTGTGTGTGAACAAAGCATTCCAATTATGCCATTGTTCATGCTATCAAGCGATAGGCCTTGTGGGAGCGGGGTACGTGTATTTGGGGGATGCGCAGGAAGTTTCACTCGCGATACTCCAGGCGAGAGCGTGATACGTGTATTTCGGGGGTATGCGTGGAGTTCAACACGCGATAGGCCTTGTGGGAGCAGGGTACGAGTATTTGGGGGGTGCGTGGGGAGTTTCACACGCGATAGGCCTTGTGCAAGCGGGGTATGTGTATTTGGGGGGTGCACAGGAAGTTTCACACGCGATAGGCATTGTGGGGGGGTACATGTATTTGGGGGGTACGTGGGAAGTTTCACACGCGATACTCCAGGCGAGAATGGGGTACGTGTATTTGGGGGGTGCGTCACACGCAATAGGCCTTGTGGGAGCAGTGTACGTGTATTTGGGGGGTACGTGGGAAGTTTCACACGCAATAGGCCTTATGGGAGTGGGGTACATGTATTTGGGGGGTGCGCTGGAAGTTTCACACGCGATAGGCCTTGTGGGAGCGGGGTACATGTATTTTGGAGGTGCACGGGAAGTGTCACACGCGATACGCCTTGTGGGAGCAGAGTACGTGTATTTGGGGGTGCGCGGGAAGTTTCACATGCGATACTCCAGGCGAGAGCGTGGTATGTGTATTCCGGGGGTGTGCGTGGAGTTTAACACGCGATAGGCCTTGTGGGAGCAGGGTACAAGTATTTGGGGGTGCACAGGGAGTTTCACACGCAATAGGCCTTGTGCGAGCAGGGTATGTGTATTTGGGGGGTGCACGAGAGGTTTCACATGCGATATGCATTGTGGGGGGTACATGTTGTATTTGGGGGGTACATAGGAAGTTTCACATGCGATACTCCAGGCGAGAGCGGGGTATGTGTATTTGGGGGTGCGCGGGAAGTTTCACACGCAATAGGCCTTGTGGGAGCAGTGTACGTGTATTTGGGGGGTACATGGGAAGTTTCACACCCAATAGGCCTTATGGGAGTGGGGTACGTGTTTTCGGGGGATGTGCGGGAAGTTTCACACGCGATAGGCCTTGTGGGAGCCGGGTACGTGTATTTGAGTGGTGCGCGGGAAGTTTCACACGTGATAGGCCTTGTGGGAGCGGGGTACATGTATTTTGGGGGTGCACGGGGAGTGTCACATGCGATAGGCCTTGTGGGAGCGGGGTACGTGTATTTGGGGGGTGCGTGGGAAGTTTCACATGCGATACTCCAGACGAGAGCGTGGTATGTGTATTTCGGGGGTGCGCGTGGAGTTTAACACGTGATAGGCCTTGTGGCAGCGGGGTATGTGTATTTGGGGGATGCGCAGGGAGTTTCACACGCGATAGGCCTTGTGCGAGCGGGGTACGTGTATTTGGGGGGTGCGCGGGAAGTTTCACACACGATAGGCCTTGTGGGAGTGGGGTACATGTATTTGGGGGGTGCGCGGGAAGTATCGCACGCGATACTCCAGGCGAGAGCATGGTACGTGTATTTTGGGGGTGCGTGTGGAGTTTAACACGCGATTGGCCTTGTGGGAGTGGGGTATGTGTATTTGGGGGGTGCGCAGGAAGTTTCACACGCGATACTCCATGCGTGAGCGGGGTACGTGTATTTGGGGGGTTTCAGACGTGATTTGGCATCGTGGGCTCTCCCAGGTGTGCGGTTTTCCCCCTCCCCATGCCCTGCAGGCAGCCCACACCACAGGGGACTACCCTACAACCCTCCCCATGCCATGCAGGCAGCCCACATGGCACCATGTATGAACACACTTGTGAGCCCTGACTCATGTCCCCCTGCACACCCACCCACCCAGCAGTGACGGGCACCTGCCAGCAGGCCCCGACTCATGTGCCCAACCCACTCACCCACCCAGCAGTGACGGGCACCTGCCAAAAGGCCCCGACTCATATCCCCACCCCAACACGTCATCACAATCCACACTCATGGCCCTTACGGCCACCCAAATCCCACCCCATGCCACCCCAGTCCAAACACCCAAACAAGTGTTCCATCCACCCCACATTGAAATCCTCATGTCATGATAGATCCCAAATGGCAAGTATGCACATCAATACATGTCCGTCACACACACACAATGGGTGCAAGTGAATGAGAAAACCCACATCGTGACATGCATGAAACCAATGACAGAATACCACACAAATGAAGTATGAAACCAAAATGTATTAAATACAAAAGCAAGGGAATGAAAGAAGATCACACAACAATAGAAATAATTAACAAAAGGCTGCATGTCCAATATAAATGAAATAAAATATATGAATAGCTCCATGGAACAAAAAAATTCAAAAAAGGAAGTCCAATCCAGTCATCAACTATATACAATTCACAAATCCAGGGTCCATGAGCCCAACAATCCAAATGAAACCTACCAAAAACCCTACCTAATAAACAACTATATACAAAAAGGTAAGGCATAGTCCATGTGCCCCAAATGAAATGAAAATTCAAAGGAAACCTAACACTAATTAACTATATACAATGGCGGCGAGCAAGTCCTACGGCTTACTTGTTAATTTCACGGGCCAGGACATCATCGAACTCCTGTTCTAAGTTCTGGAGGCAAGCCTCTTCCCTGGCCCTGAGGTCTCACAGGGATAATGCCATGTCCAGCTCCAACTCCCTGCGAATTTCCTGTCATGATCCATCGATCACGCCCTTTCTGGTCTTCCTGGTCCCTGGCACGTCGGGGGTTACTCGCTGTAGTACACCCAACATGGCCGTATACTCAGAACGCGGTATATCAACCTTTACATCCTAGGCAGCACGTTCTATAAATTAGCCACTCCCCTGCGGCTCCGCATGTCTCAACGCTACCGTTAGCTGTGGCTTGACGTGTGTCGTAGTTCGTACTCCTGGAACTGAGTTGCTTCCTGAATTCCCGGAACCCATTCCTTGCCCCTTTTCCTTCCCTCTCCTTGTACCTGTATCCTTCCGCATTCCACGCGGTCCGCCCCCGAATGCTGCCTTCCTTCCTGGTCTTCCTGGAGTTTTCTTGATCCCGGACAAAGAAGGTAAACAAATCCTGGAATCCGAAGACGGCCGAGCGGGCTTATACAAGACCCGAACAGCACGGAAGAAAACGCTGGCCAAGGATTCCACAAAGCAGCGAAAACAGATGAGAAAAAGTGAAACCTGTGACAGATTGAGATGCCACCTGATTGATTTCGATACAGACATGGAAGCGGCCATCCAGGACCTTATGCGTGGTATGCAAGAGTTGACGACCGAAGTGCAGAACTTAAAGGCGGAGAACGCCGCCTTAAAGCAATTGGTGTTATCCCGTGAATCCGCCACGAAGGAGAGTGTAATACTGGGCGGCGTTGTTGATAAATATAATGGTTCCGCAAAGAGCCTCCGTGGATTCCTTGATTCATGTTTGGTCCACTTCACTTTTAAGCCTTATTATTTTTCTACGCCCAGGGCTAAGGTGGGCTTTATTATCTCGCATCTTTCCGGTAATGCTTTGACCTGGGCCACCCCACTAGTTAACTCTGGGGATGCTCTCCTGGATGACTATGACGGCTTCATACAGGCCCTCAAGACCATTTTTGACCGCCCAGAACAGATCTACAGTGCCCAGGAACGTCTACTCGACTTTCAACAAGGTACCCAGGATATGCTCACGTATGTCACACTCTTCAAACAGCTGGCTAAAGAAGCGGATTGGTCCTCTGAAGCTTGTTTTACTCTATTTCGAAGAGGGCTAAACGAAGACATCAAGGAAGAACTAGCCAGAGTGGCACGCCCAAGTTCTTATCAAGCCATGATGGATCTCGCCCTACAGATTGACTTTCGCATTCCAGGAAAGAAGGGCAGAGAAAAAGAAAAGCAAGTTACCACTCCAGAAGAATCCCATTGGAATACCCTTGAACCCCGAAGGCATTTCTACTTCCAGCAACAAGCCTGAACCTATGCAGCTAGGGGCATTCCGTGGACCTATATCCTCCCAGGAAAGGATGCATAGGATCCATACTGGATTGTGCATGTATTGTGCATCAGATAAACATTTAGTCAGAGAGTGCCCAATAGCCCCCCCATGGCGCTCGGGAAACGCCAGCTCCCAATCCTAAATGGAGCACAGGTTTGGGAGAGAGATGCCTGCTCCACATCTATTCCATCCTTGAACTCTCCTGGACAAAATTATTTGGTAATCTTACAGGCCTTCTTATCACCATCCAAGAAGGAAACAAATCCCATCCTGGCACTGGTGGACTGTGGGGCTATGGGGGTGTTCATAGACCAAGAATGGGTCCTTAAATACCATATTCCTTACAAATCCCGGACTATCATGCAACCTGTAGAGGCAATTGATGGAAGACCTCTTTCCTCAGGACCCATAACCCTTCAGACCAAGGAAATCGAGCTTGCTATAAACCACCATCGAGAGAAGATAAGATTTGACATCATCAAGTCGGCTCATTACCCAATGGTTCTGGGAATGCCTTGGCTTCAAAGACACAACCCGTACATCAATTGGGCAGCGGGGTAACTTGTTCCTGGGTTCTGAGTTTTGTATGTCCCACTGCATAATTTCGGACCTTGTTCCGACACCATCAGAAGGACTTCCTAAGAACCATCAAGGTACAATTTCAGTCTCAAACATTATCCGGGTTCTGGAGATATACCAGGAATATTCTGATGTTTTCTCCTCTGCAATTGTCCAGGCGCTACCTCCCCATAGACCAGAAAACTGTGTTATAGGAACAAAACCTTCCGCTGTGATTCCCTTTGGAAGGATGTTCATCTTATCCGAACCAGAAAAGAAAGCCCTTCGAGAATACCTGGATATAAATCTTGCAAATGACACCATACGACCCTCTAAATCCCAGGCAGGGGCCTCACTGTTTTTCGTTCCTAAGAAAGACACCCAGGAACTCAGACCGTGTCTGGACTATCGAGGTCTAAATCAATGGACCCTTAAGGATCGCTATCCGTTACCCCTGATCTCGGACATCCTGGAGGCAATAAGGGGCGCAGTTGTTTTCAACAAGTTGGATCTTATGGGTGCCTACCATCTGATCCGTATTAGGACAGGAGACGAGTGGAAAACAGCCTTTAGAACACCCTTTGGTCACTTTGAATACTTGGTCATGCCCTCTGGACTTGCTAATGCCCCAGCGGTCTTCCAATGCTTCATGGATCGGGTGTTCTCAGACATGTTATTTCTTTTCGTGATTGTCTATCTGGACGATATCATAATATTCTTGAAGGACCCTTCCAAGCATGAAGAACATGTTAAGGCAGTGTTACAATGGCTATGCGAAAACAGGCTCCTGGCAAAGCCCGAGAAGTGTATCTTCCATGCTTCTACTATACACTACCTAGGATTCGTCCTTAGTCCAGAAGGCATCGGTATGGATCAATCCAAGGTTAAGGCTATATTATCCTGGCCAAGCCCCACCTCTGTGAAACAAATCCAATCCTTCCTGGGCTTGGCTAATCTTTACAGGAAATTCATATCTTCCTTTTCCGAGATAGTCCAACCAATCATTGCCCTGTTAAAGAAAGATGCTCCCTTCCTTTGGACCACAGCTCAAGAGGAAGCCTTCCAACGGTTGAAGACTGAGTTTACCCAGGCCCCCATCCTGGCTCAACCTGATGTCAACCGACCATTCATAGTGGAGACAGACGCCTCCAGCTAAGCTATTGGAGCCGTTCTAAAACAGCTATTCGGGGACAAGATGGAACATCCCATCGCCTACCTTTCACGGACATTAACTCCTAGTGAAACCCAATAATCAGTCTTGGAAAAGGAACTGCTAGCCATCCGCCAAGCCTTCACAGAGTGGCGTCATTTACTCCTCGGAGTGAAACATCCTGTCCAGGTCCACACGGACCATCGAAACCTACAAGTGCTGCAGGCCTTGGAATGTAGGAATAGCCGTCAAGCTCGGTGGGCCTTCTTCTTTGCCCAATACCAGTTCCAGATTTGCCACATACCCGGAACACAAAATCTAATAGCTGACGCCCTCTCTCGAAGTCCAGACTATGAGCCCCCGGGAGATCGGGCATATCCCAAGATGTTTCCTCATACAATATTTGTAGCTCAAGCAAACAATCTCCTGGAAGACATTTGTATGCAAACTCAGACTTCACAACTCTGGAAGAGTCTTTCAGAAAAGAATCAGTGGGATCTGACAACCAAGGACGGATACTTGTTTAAAAATAATAAACTGGTCATCCCCACACAGAAACTACAACAAAAGATAATAAAACTCTGCCATGATACTCTTCACTCGGTCATCGTGGCATTTCCAACACCCTCCGTCTAATACAAAGACAATTCTGGTGGCCCAGGATGAAGGCTGATGTTCAACTGTACATTCGATCTTGTTCCGTCTGTAATCAAAACAAACATGACAACCAGAAACCAGCGGGATTCTTATTGCAGCCTACACCACCAACAAGACCTTGGGAAATCATCGCTACAGACTTTATTGTGGAATTACCGCCATCCAGAGGATATAGCACTATCATGGTCACCATTGACTTGTTCACTCATATGGCTCATTTTACACCTCTGTATAAATGACCATCCTCGTCAGAACTTGCTGGAATCTTCCTGGAACACATCTTCCGACTGCATGGACTTCCTTCCAAGATCATATCGGACAGAGGACCACAGTATATCTCTCAATTTTGGAAACACCTTTGCAGGATACTAGGAATCCAACGAGCCCTTTCCTCGGGATATCATCCCCAAACCAATGGAGTCACAGAACGGATGAATCAAACCATTGAACAATACCTTCGTTGTTTCTCTACTAAGGTCCAGGACGATTGGTCACTTTTAATACCAGTGGCTGAATTCGCCTACAATAATTCGGACCATTCGGCTGTTAAGACCAGCCCTTTTTTTTGTAGCCAGGGATTCCATCCTTCGGTCTTACCTTCAGTCCTTCCGCACCCTACACCAGTTCCAACAGTCGATTCCTGGATTGAAACACTCATCAATGTACAGAGAGAAGCCAAGGAACATCTAGAAAGGGCACAAATCCAAACCAAGCACTATGAAGATTCAAGGAGAAGACCGGGGCCTTCTTACACTATTGGGGATAAGGTATGGCTATCCTCGAAACTACTGCCCCGACATCTCAGACCGAATAAGTTGGCTCCCCGATATTATGGGCCTTTCCCTATAAAAGAAATCATTAACCCTGTGGCCTTTCGACTCAAACTACCAGATTCCTGGAAGAAAATACATCCGCTTTTTCACAAATCTCTATTGAAGCCTTACATCCAAACCACCCCGATTAATCTTAGACCCAGAACTGTGATTGTCAATGACCAGCTGGAATACGAAGTTTCTCGAATATGTGACTCCAGATATAGGCGAGGACAACTTCAATACCTGGTGGAATGGAAGGGCTATCCACCCAGTGAACGTACCTGGGAACCAGTTTCAAACCTAAATTCCCCCAGATTGCTCAGAAGGTTCCATCTAATACTGTCATGGGACAAGGCAACAATCATGGTAGCTTAGCACTGGGAAAGGGGCAGAGACTA
Organism: Ambystoma mexicanum; assembly: GCF_040938575.1. NCBI lineage: Eukaryota > Metazoa > Chordata > Amphibia > Caudata > Ambystomatidae > Ambystoma > Ambystoma mexicanum. The sequence continues at coordinate 186,111,540 of NC_090937.1, forward strand.
CTGGTAGCCAGCACCACCAAGAAAAATGCTTCTGTAAGTAGGTTCCTGCCTTACAAAAGGCTCCTATGTGCTTTCTGCAGGAGAATCGGCCTACAAACTACATTTCCCAAGCACCCCCGGGCCAAGAACTACTCATCGCTGCCCACGTCGGGTGGGGCACGTGCGTGCATGCGCACAAGATCATCAAGAGCACGGGGCTTGTGCTCAGAGTGGCAACGAGTGAAGACGCGTTCTCTGGAGCTCTGAGCAAAGGCAAGCGAACGGGGGGCCACGCCCCAGCCATCCTTCACCCGGGCCCCTCATCTAATTCAGATAAGTGCCGCAAGCCATAGGCAGACCAACAAGACCTGGGGGAAAGCGTGCAGCGCTGTAGCGCATCGTAGAGAGTCAAGAGATTTTATCAGCAGCTGCAGTCGGGGGCACGCGCAGGGGGCTCTGCCCAAGAGACTCATGTCCCCTTGCTATGGCAAAGCTAAGTGAAAACATCCTGATTATCAGTGCAGTAGTTTCTGCAACCCGAACTACGCGCAGTCTTAGCAGTCACGCAGCGCTTAGCTGTGCATGTATTAACCCACTAACTGCTGCGAGTTAACCTACAGGAAGAGAATGATCTTGTTAATACGGAGCTTATTGAAGAGTTACAACTTGATTCGTGTGAAGCACAACACAAGCTTTTGCTTCGGAGGAACACTCTTAGTAGAACAATTACTTTGGCCACAAATAGACGCAGAGCCACGCGCAGCTGTAGCCCGCTCGTGAAGGGGATAATCTGGGCAGAAGCATGTGCCTAACTACCTGAGCATGACGCACCTAAAGCATGTTTAGGGTGCAATTAATAACTTGTGTCAGAGTGTGTGAATGTAAGGTGCAGTGTGTGAGGTAACACGCAGTCGGTAATTCCCACTCTCTTTTCAGCAATAACACTGCTCCGGATTCTGGACCTGAGAGTGCGCAAGCAAGAGGCCAGCACTCACCCATTGAGATAAGTCTCTTTCTGGCTCTAGCCTTCGTTGTGGGGTGTGGGGGGGAATTGTGCATGCTGAGAATGTGCAAATGTTGTATTGTGTTATCCTATGTCCCCTTCCCTGTCCACCTCCCCTTTCCTAGTCCTCTCACCAGTTACCCTTGCTATGGAACCCATCCAACCAACGAGACCCTAACCTTCTATCCCCGCCGGAGGCACGGAGGCTTGTGTAAGTCTAAACTTGCAGGCACCAAGACCCGGGAGGGGAAGGTTGGTTCGTGCCACTCCTGAGCCTGGAAGCTGAAGCCCTGACAAATACATCCAGGCAAACCCAGTGGAACAGAGTTTAGAAGGGGGCATGCTGTCATGATCCATCGATCACGCCCTTTCTGGTCTTCCTGGTCCCTGGCACGTCGGGGGTTACTCGCTGTAGTACACCCAACATGACCATATACACGGAATGCGGTCTATCGACCTTTACGTCCTAGGCAGCACATTCTATAAATTAGCCACTCCCCTGCGGCTCCGCGCGTCTCAACGCTACCGTGAGCTGTGGCTTGACGTGTGTCGTAGTTCGTACTCCTGGAACTGGTTTGCTTCCTGAATTCCTGGAACCCATTCCTTACCCCTTTTCCTTCCCTCCCCTTGTACCCGTATCCTTCCGCGTTCCACGCGGTCTGCCCCCAAATGCTGCTTTCCTTCCTGGTCTTCCTGGAGTTTCCTTGATCCCAAACGAAGAAGGTGAATGAATCCTGGAATCCGAAGACGGCCGAGCGGGCTTATACAAGACCCGAACAGCACGGAAGAAAACCCCGGCGAAGGATTCCGCAAAGCAGCGAAAACAGGTGAGAAAAAGTGAAACCTGTGACATTTCCTTGAGGCACTCAGCCCGCCTCAGCGCCCTGCGCATGGAGTTCTCCGCCCTGACTATAGTGAGCCGTGCCTCTTCCACCCACCGCCGCTCCGCATCTATTTGCTGGCCCAAATGCTGCCACACGGAAGACACTCCCAATCCAGGGTCCTCCTGCCCTCCGGCTGATGCCTGCCCCACTGATGTTGATGGCCCCGAGCCATCATCGCTCCCACCTTGAGCCTGCTGCTGCCGCGCCCTGCCTGTTGATGCCTGCATGTCCTCCTCCTGCTGGGTTCCAGTTGTTGTGGTGGCCACCCCTGCTGGACCTCCGACTCCTGACTGTGGCAGGAATGTGTCCTCCACCAGCCTGGCCGCTGGGTCAGGGCAAGCTCCACAGGGTACCCAGGTGATACTTGGGCCGGAAGGTGGCACGGAGAACGACTGGCGCATAGGGGGTTCAGTTGAAGAGGGGGTCAGTACAAGGTCCAGCAGACGGAGGAACCCAGCACTGGTGACCCGTCCTAGTAGGTCGACACGGTCAATGAGGCATCCCAAATAACGTGCATGTCTGCAGGGAGAGGAAGGCCAGTTGTTGTTCGCTCATTCCCTCCCTGCGAACGGGTCTGGACGAAGGCATCCCTGCTGGTGCAGGATGATGCAGTCACAGGATCAGGGACAGGGTTACACACAGGCACCTCCGCGGCGGCCTGTGCTGCCTCCTGTCCCTGCCCCTGGATTGCACCACTAGCCCCAGTGGAATCCCCCCTCCAAACCCCATGTGTGGCCCTTCCACAGCCTCCTCCTCACCCAAACCCTCCACCAACCTGGATGACTCGGTGCCATCTTCCAGCACAGGCCCCTGTGGGGTCTCAGCTGCCCCTTCTGCTGCCGAGAAGTCCACCTCCGCCTCTTTGACCTACCCTCGGCAGCTGCGGCTGAGGACGCGGCACCAGACCCCTCAATCCCCGACAAGATGACAACATGGGAGGGGGCCTGGGCCTTCCGTCTCCGGCTGGCGGTGGGATCCCTGCTGCTGGGCCCCACAGCACCATCTCCGCCCTCTTCATCAGTTGACGCTGCAGACAGGGAGAAACAGAACACAGGCATCAGGGCACTGTATAATGGTCTGATACACACATGACAGTTGCGCATGTCATGATGCCTACCCCCGGGCATCCGGACCAAGCCCATCAGCCCGGGGAGCAGGCATCCAGGTGCTTACTAAAAACCCAGCAGCCCCAGCTAGGGGCTGTCTGGGTACAGTCCTGGTGCGATTGGCACCAGGCTCATAGAGGAAATCAGTCCTGGCGCCATAGGCGCCAGGCTCATGTACATTACTTACCTCATGCAGACCCTGCTGCATTGAAGTCAAGCCAATGTGAGGCCTGAATGGGACTACTTTACTTCAGGGACTATTTTTTACTTGGGTGTGGTTCTGGGGGAACTTCTTACCTGGGACTACTTTGAAGGCTATTTAAACCACGCCCGAACAGCAGCACATGCTTCGCGTTATTCTGCATCCAGCAGCGTAACGCTCACCGTGCCTGCAGTCAGCATCCAGTCTTCTGCCATGACCGGCTCGAATCCAGAGCTCCTAGAAAAAGAGGAAAGAAGAAGGAAAGGTTAGAACACAAACTTATTTTAGTTCCTTACCTGATTCCGGATCCATCACGTCTTCGAACTTGGAAAGGACATTATTTCTGCACGCGTCGCATCGCCAGCTGCAGGGGCCGTGCCATACTCACGAGTCCTCACAGCATTTTTCGATTCGGCGCTGCCTCCATCATTTTCCTCGCCGAACTCCAGCATCTAGGGGGCAAAAGAAATATAAGGTGAGCCGAGAGAGCCAACAAATACAATCTCTTTTTACCATCATAGACTTACCTGATTTACCACCGGAGGCATTATTCTTTAACATTCCGCAACTTCTTACGCTGCACCTATAAGGAGAGAGAAAACAACAAGTTAAATACACACATCTTTTACCGGACAGTGTTGGGTAATACAGACTCTTACCTGAACGCCATCAGCTGCCACAAGACAATCTTCTCTTGGACCCAGCTGCAACACAAGAAGGGAATGGGACAAGAGTGAACATCGGACATATTGAACTCTTTGGACTTTATACTTATGGGTTCTCACCAGGAACCTCGGAGTCAATATTCATCCGGAATTCTTCCAACGCCTTCGAACCAGTGAAGTAACTGGTACCTACGCACCCCTGAATTCCACGCAGGATGGAGAGCTCATCCTTCAAAAACATAAAGTGAGATTACTGAAAGGGAATATCGGAGGTGATTAGTGGGGAGAACAGTGGGGTGCCAGTACTAGAATCCACGGGTGGCTAAATTCCTTTCTCCACTTGCAGGAGAATACTTCTACGGATCAAGCAGACGAGATTAGGCGGGCCAGTCCAGTCTGTCATCTCTGCACTACGCTTCACGTTGGAGGAGACCGCAGCTGTCCGGATCCGATCAACGCCCCTGTGGGAGCCAGGTGAGCGTAACAGAACGCGAAGCCTATCTACAAATCCCCACCCGGGCGTTATGGAAACCTCAGAAACCGACCACCTAGCCAATTATTAGGGGAACTTAGGGCGGAAGTGCACTTCGCGCGCCAAGAAACTAATGCCCTCAGGAGAGAACTGATTGTGTCAAAGGAACACACTGATGATCTTGCTAGACAACTGCTGCAAAACCAAGCTGGGCAAACACCCCTACCTGGACCTGGGGGGATCCCAACTCCTGTTTCATCGAGCAATCCTGTGCAAGTAATTCTACCAGGGACTATTCCTTTAGCTCCACCCGAACGCTTTGCTGGGGACCCAAAAAGGTTTGCTGTGTTTATGAACCAATGCCGCTTGCACTTTTTATGCAGACCTGGAGCTTTTCCAAATGACTAAGCCAAAGTAGCCTTTGTACTATCATATCTTAGTGGCAGCGCAGCTGATTGGTCAATTCCACTAGTCAACCAGGATGACCCTCTTCTTCGGGATTTTCAGGGTTTTCAAAGGAGCATGGAAAGACTATTCGCCAGACATTCACAGGGACAGGCCCTGGATAACAAACTTTTATCCCTAGGACAGGGTAACCAGGATCTGCTAACCTATATCGCAACCTTCAATAGGTTGGTGGTGGAAACCGGATGGCCTGAGGAGAAACGAATTACATTATTTCATCGTGGACTTCGGGGAGAACTCAAAGATGTTTTGGCTCAAGTTGTGAACCCATCTCGGGATTGCGCAGAATATATAGACTTAGTGGTCCAATTAGACCACCGACTTCAGAATTGAAAGGCTGATCGAGCTAAGTTTGAGAATCCGGTATGGGTTAAACCCAACGTTACCCCCAAAGGAACAGATGCATCAGAACCTATGCAGATCGGGGGGTTAAAGGACCCTTAACTCAAAAGGAAAGAGAAAAGAGACGGCAGATGCAATTGTGTCTGTACTGTGGAACCGCAGGACATTTTCTACGGGATTGCCCTTAAACCACCCAAGAAAGTAGTAGGAGTTGCTGACAAAAGCCGAATGGAGCCTGATTCGGGAAACGACCATGCCCGACAAGCGTAGAGGTCCGCTTGCCGAGCTTAAAGAAGGACACTCAGACCTTGCACCTAATCATACCAATGGTCCTTATTGACCCAAGGCAGCCATCACGTATGCACGCAGTAAGGGCATACATTGATAGTGGGGCCGTAGGAAACTACATGGACCACGAATTGGCCTCAAGGATGAATCTACCCCTTTGCAAAAAGACCGCTTTGGATGTCATCACCATAGTCGTTGGAACTGAAATTGCCTCTGGGCCCGTAACTCATTCAACTACTGAGATGACACTGTTGGGTCAAGATGGGCATCGAGAAACTATTGTGTTTGATTTAATCAAGGCCCCGCAATTCCAAATAATTCTGGGAATGCCATGGTTGGAAACACATAATCCTTGTATTGAATGGCGAGAGAAGAGAGTGACCTTCCCGGATTGTGCACACACCTGTTACCCGGAAAACACCTTGAACAAAGGCCTGGCCACAGTCACTAATCCAGTCGTGCAGTTACCTTAGGAATATCAAGATTTTCAGGATGTTTTTCAAAAAGAACAGGCAAACACCTTACCACCTCACAGATCATACGATTGTCAAATCGACCTCGTACCCGGTGCACAGCCTCCATGCAGTAGGATCTACGCCCTTACGGAACCCGAAAATCTTCACCTACGACAATACTTGGACCAATACCTTGCTAATGGCTTCATTCAGCCATTCAAGTCTCCTGCATCCTCAGCTTTATTCTTTGTGCCTAAAAAGGAAGGTGACCTTAGAATGTACATAGGCTACCGCGCATTAAATCAGATTACGGTACAAAACCGATACCCATTGCCTCTGATCCCCGAATTACTAGACCAAGTAAAGGATGCTTGTATCTACACTAAGTTAAATCTCCCAGGGGCATATCATCTGGTACGTGTAAAGAAAGGTAATGAATGGAAGACTGCCTTTAGCACCAAGTACGGGTTATTTGAATACCAGGTGATGCCCTTCGGGTTGTGCAATGCACCAGCAGCCTTCCAGTATTTTATGAACAATGTCTTTCATGAACTCATTGACGTCTGTGTTGTCGTATACATAGACGATATTCTAGTGTACTCCTCCTCAGAATCAGATCATGTTAAGCACGTTCGTGCAGTCCTTGAGAAACTACGCCAGCACAAGTTCTGCGCAAAATTGGACAAATGTGTTTTTCATTCTACAGAAGTTGAATTCCTTGGATTTATCCTGACTCCAAAAGGAGTTCGAATGGACTCTCGAAAGGTGAACGCAATCCTCAAGTGGCCATCACCCAGTTCAGTTAAAGGGGTACAAAGCATGCTTGGATTTGCTAACTTCTATCGCAGATTTATTCCTGAATTCTCACATATTGTACACCCCATCACAGCACTTTTGCGAAAAAACAAACGCTTCTTGTGGACCGAAGAGTCTGAAAGAGCCTTCCAAGAGCTAAAATTGAAATTCATGTCTGCACCTGTCTTAAAGCATCGACACCCTGAGCTTCCATACATGGTTGAAACCAATGCATCCAGTTTAGCCATGGGAGCTGACCTGTCCCAGAAGGATCCTGAAACCGGTCAACTTCATCCAGTAGCATTCTGGTCAAGAAAGTTCTTGGCACCCGAGTTAAACTATGCGGTTACTGATAAAGAGTTATTAGCCATCAAATCTGCCTTCAAGGCTTGGCGGCATTATCTTCTCGGTGCCAGGCATACCATCACTGTGATCACTGATCACAGGAATTTGCAGTAATTGAAAACAGCCAAGGCCTTATCATCGCATCAACTTCGATGGGCATTATTCTTTGCCGAATTCAATTTCATGATCACTTATTGACTAGGTTGTAAAAACGGCAAGGCAGATGCCTTATCCCGAATAGGGATGGGAGAAGCATATTCGAACCCGGAACCGGTGCCTATAATTTCAGAACAAAGAATTCTTGGCATAACTACTCTACAGACTTTAGAAGATATTAATTTAAAAATCCAACAACTTTTCAATCCTGCAGCCCTGCAGGACTGGGTAAAGAAAGGCAAAGATTATTCAGTCAGCAATGACCTACCTTACTATCAAGGGCGTCTATTTCTACCACTCAAGGAACTACAAGAACGAGTTATCTCCAATTATCATGATGCTCTGATGGAAGGACACCTAGGTATCGCAAAAACTGAAGCTAAAATTAAAAGACAATTCTGGTGGCCCACCTGGCGAAAAGACGTAAAATTATTTGTGCTATCTTGTGGTATCTGCGCCCAAAACAAAAGTCAGAAGAAAAAACCAGCTGGTCTTTTACAACCTTTGGATATTCCACCTAAACCATGGCATACTTTGTCGTTAGACTTTATTACTGATCTACCTCCATGTAATGGATTTAACACCATTCTAGTTAATGTGGATCTTTTTTCCAAGATGGCCCACTTTGTTCCTTTAAAGGGATTACCTTCCGCTTCAATTTTGGCCAAGGATTTCCTTCTGTGTTGGTCTCTGACCGAGGTAGTCAATTCATTTCGCAATTTTGGAAGACATGTTGTCAATTAGCGCAAATCGACGTGAGGTTATCAACCAGTCACCATCCCCAGACCGATGGTCAGACAGAGAGGACCAACCAGACTCTTGAACAGTACCTATGTTGCATGCTACACCAAACCAAAAGCAATTGGAAGGATATTTTATGGATTTCCGAATACGCATACAATAACTCTGTACATTCAGGAACCGGACAAAGCCCCTTTTATACCATATATGGACATCTTCCTCGAACCTCAGAACTCGATTCGCCTCAACACTTAGAAATGCCCGCAGTGAATCATCTGCACTCTACTATTACATTAGCCTTTAAGGAAGCCACAGAACATTTGAAACAAGCAAAAGAGAAATACAAGAAAAATGCTGATCAACATAGAAGTGATGCTCCACAATACCAGATTGGGGATCAAGTTTGGATGGCTACAAAACACATACCTCTAAAAGGGACTCAGACTTTTAATGCTAGATATTTGGGACCTTACACTATTAAGGCCATTATCAACCCGGTGGCCGTCAAATTGGAATTACCCTCTAATATGCGGATTCATCCTGTCTTTCATGTTTCACTTCTGAAACCAGTTCAACCCGGGATAAGACTAGCCAAACCACCCGACCCCATCCTAATAGATGGGGAACCCAAATTCGAAGTTAAAAATATCCTGGACTCTAAAATGGTTAAATCAAGACTTTTTTATTTAATCGACTGGAAGGGTTACGGACCACAAGAAAGGTCATGGGAGCCTAGTGACCATGTTCATGCACCTCGGTTGGTGAAAAAATTCCATCGGAACTTCCCAGACAAGCCAGGACCAAGGGGAAAAACACCTTTAGGAGGGGCCTTGGGGGGAGTGCTGTTATGATGCCGACCCCCGTGCATCCAGACCAAGCCCATCAGCCCCGGGAGCAGGCATCCAGGTGCTTACTAAAAACCCAGCACCCCGGGCTAGGGGCTGTCTGGGTACAGTCCTGGCGCCATTGGCACCAGGCTCATAGAGGAAATCAGTCCTGGCGCCATAGGCGCCAGGCTCATGTACATTACTTACCTCATGCAGACCATGCTGCATTGAAGTCAAGCCAACGTGAGGCCTGAATGGGACTACTTTACTTCAGGGACTATTTTTTACTCGGGTGTGGTTCTGGGGGAACTTCTTACCTGGGACTACTTTGAAGGCTATTTAAACCACGCCCGAACAGCAGCACATGCTTCGCGTTATTCTGCATCCAGCAGCGTAACGCCCACCGTGCCTGCAGTCAGCATCCAGTCTTCTGCCACGCCTGCCTCGAATCCAGAGCTCCTAGAAAAAGAGGAAAGAAGAAGGAAATGTTAGAACACAAACTTTATTTGAATTCCTTACCTGATTCCGGATCCATCACGTCTTCGAACTTGGAAAGGACATTTTTTCGGCACGCGTCGCATGGCCAGCTGCAGCGCCGCGCCATACTCACCAGTCCTCACAGCATTTTTCCATTCGGCGCTGCCTCCATCCTTTTCCTCGCCAAACTCCAGCATCTAGGGAACAAAAGAAATATAAGGTGAGCCGAGAGAGCCAACAAATACAATCGCTTTTTACCACCATAGACTTACCTGATTTACCACCGGAGGCATTATTCTTTAACATTCTGCAACTTCTTACGCCGCACCTGTAAGGAGAGAGAAAACAACAAGTTAAATACACAGATCTTTTACTGGACAGTGTTGGGTAATACAGACTCTTACCTGAACGCCATCAGCTGCCACAAGACAATCTTCTCTTGGACCCAGCTGAAACACAAGAAGGGAATGGGACAAGAGTGAACATCGGACATATTAAACTCTTTGGACTTTATACTTAGGGTTCTCGCCAGGAACCTCGGAGTCAATATTCATCCGGAACTCTTCCAACGTCTTCGAACCAGTGAAGTAACTGGTATCTACGCACCCCTGCATTCCACGCAGGATGGAAAGCTCATCCTTCAAAAACGTAAGGTGAGATTACTAAAAGGGAATATCGGAGGTGATTAGTGGGGAGAACAGTGGGGTGTCATTACTAGAATCTACGGGTGGCTAAATCCCTTTCTCCACTTGCAGGAGAATACTTCTACAGGTCAAGCAGACGAGATTAGGTGGGCCAGTCCAGTCTGTCATCTCTGCACTACGCTTCACGTTGGAGGAGACCGCAGCTGTCCGGTTCCGATCAACGCCCCTGTGGGAGCCAGATGAGCGTAACAGCGCATGAGTGGCAGTCTCAAACTTCACACATGGCTTCACACTCCCCAACACACATATCATTTGAACCCACACACATGCGCAAATCAACAGGAATGTTGCAGCAGGCAGCACCATCCATACACATGCAACAGCATGAGCATCCGAAGGTTAACCTGACGTCAGATGCAACACGGGGAGTGCCGAACACATGCACACATGTCACCAGACATACATGCATCTGTACATCTCCACCTGTCGCAGTGAAATCATCGGCATCCATGTCACATCTGCCAATCAACCTCCTACATGTCGCTGTCACATGCATCCATGGTGTATCACAGAGGCACACATGTCAAATACACACACACGCACATGTACTTTGTGCACATACATGAAGGTGGAACCAGCATCCATGTGTCACACCACAACCATGCCACAGTACATACACATGAATTTAAACATGTGTGCACTGACACATGCATTTGTGCACCATGCATTTGAACACATACACCATTGATGTGCCTCACACATGACTGGACTCACATGCGGCAGGCTCATGTCCCTGAACATACACATCCATACATTGGCCTCCCAACACATATGTCCAACCTGCATACTCCTGCCACACCTCGACATGCACAGCGTCCAATCAACACGCATGTACACTTACCGCTCAACTCCGGACGGGTCTGCCTCAGAAGGATCTGGCGGTGGAGCGCTGGGTTTATGCGTTTCAGGACCCTCATCTGGATGTTGCTGAGGCAGACCCGGCACCCCTCTGCATCCTCTGCCTTCAAGAGGCGCTGGGCCTTGCTGAGGATCCTGGACCTGAAGTCCTCCCATCGCTTCCGGACGTGTTGCATGTCGCGGGCTGGCACCCCCTCCACGTTGATGGCAGCCATGATGTCCTTCCAGATCCCCTTCCGTCCTTCATTGTCGGCACGTGAACTTCCAAAGAGGGCGTCATAATGCCCCAGGACTTTCTCCACCAGGATGCCAACTTCTTTGGCACTGAAGCTGGCAGCCCTATGCCTCTCTGCTGGGGGGTTGCTTCTGGTGCCAGATGGTGGACATGGCAACCCCCAAGACAGTTGTGGCTGGGCAAATGGGTCCTCGGGCTGGGCTGTGGAGCGATGGAATACCAGTCGGGAGTCTTCTGTTCCAGCAGGGGTGGTCTCAGCAACTGGACCCCTGTAGATGGCTGATGTGCAGGCACCAAATAGCAGGGCACGTGTCCAGCAGGCAGGCAGGCAGGCAGCAGCAGATGGCAGGTGGGAGCGTGCTCAGGGATCTGGGGGGCAGGAAAATGGCCTTCAGGGCAGGAGCATGGTCTTCTGTGGGTCGTTGCGTGGCCAGCTTGATACGGAGTGACTTGGCACATGAAAAAAGTGCACGTCAGCGTGTAATGCGAGGAAAGGCCCTTAGCGCGTAAGCGCGTATGTGACGTGATACGCACGGGCGTTTCCCTCAGCATGGGTGCCTCCGCATGTGGAATAAAATGGGGAAAAAAATCACGTACGCGTGTTACTACGTGTAATTTGAGGAAAGGCCCTTAGCACATATGTGAAGTGACGCGTGCTGCCTTTTCCCTCAGAACGGGTTAAAGGTGAGCAGGGCCAGCAGTTCGCTGTATGTGCCTTTCGTGGAGACCGACGTGTGTGTTGCTACTTCATGTTGTTTCGCGCACCATCACAACTTCACAGCGTATCAAGGATGTGTCTCTTCTTTTGGTGGGGGTATTGGCTATGCGTGTTTTTCATCATCACGCTAGTCTGACGGTGAGTCGTGCATGCTATTTTTCCCACTGCGGGTGCCCCTTTGTATCGCGTACCCATTTTCGAGTACATCTCCCATTGGCACTACCACATCTGTGCTGGCACCAATACATCTGTGCCATGGCTGCGAGGCCACGAAAGATGAGGGGTGCCTCAGCTGGGCGTACTCCACGTGGCGGGCGTAGTCAGGGATGTGGCCGGGGTGACCAGGGAGTAGGGGGACTCCAGCGTGTCCAGGGGGCTGCGGAGGGGGAAGAGGCAAGGGTGCGCCAGTTTGGCACGATGTTGTGCCACGTGTTGTTGCAGTCATGCCACCACCCCCTGCGGCTCCGGGAGATGCAGTTCTTGCATCTGGCACTGGTGCCCATGTGACCCGGCAGTCAGTTTCATCGACTGCCACGGGCCCAAGGGTAGTGGTAGCTGCAGGTGCAGCTGTCGACACCACCACCCAGGCTCAGGGTCTGCCAGCGCATGCTGCGTTGGCACCTAAAGAGTCCATGGAAGATTTCCAGGAGGTCAGGAGGAAAATCGTAGGTGCACGCAGCGCTGTCCTGACCCAGGCACGTGTCCCTGGGGCAGTAATGTCATCTGCTGCCCAGACCAGCCGGGTGTTGACAAGTGCATGGGCAGATGCAGCCAACACCACCCCAGTTGTGAGTCCCCCAACCAGGACAGTCCCGGTTAATGACCCTGGCACAGCGGATGTTGCTGCGTAGGGTCTATTCCAGGGCACCCAGCAGCCACTGATGCAAGTCAGCCCTTCGGTCCTCATTCCACCTGCCACTGCCTTGGTTCAATCCACCGGTGCCACTGCCCATACTGATCAGGGCGACATTCGCCAGCCAGGGTCCGGACCACCATCCAAGAGGAGGAAGGTTGCACCTGCAGCACAGGCTGGGACCCCAGACACAGCTACGGCCTCCAGCACGTCAAGGAAGAAGTCTTTCTATGCGCAGGAACTGGACTTCCTTGTGGACTACGTGCGGGACCACAACCATGACATGCTAGTTGGGACGAATTGTCAAACTACGGCTGCCCATCGTAATACCCACTGGGAGCATGTTGCAGATAATGTGAGTGAATTCGGCCATGAGGTGCTCACAGCTCAAGAGTGCAAGAAGCTTTGGGATGACCTCAAACGCAGCACTAAGGTGAAGCGTGCCTCTAATTACAACATGACTCTGGTGACTGGCAGTGGGCCACCACCTGGGGAGGAAGATCTCACTCTGCACGAGTCAGTTGTTGCAGGGTTCATACCACCAGAAATAGTCGTAGGAGGGGGAGAGATGCAGGACTTTGATGCCCCGTCCAGTGAGTGTTGTTGCGTGTTTGTCGAGGCCATGTGTGTTATTTGTGTGATGTGTTGTGCATGACTGCCACTACATGTCATGTGTACATGCTTCTCGTGTGCAAGTCATGCAATGCTTCACTGATGCGTGCCTGCTGTGCAGGAAGGTGGACATGTAGAGCAGACGGGGACTGTCCTCATCACCACACTTGCACCCTACTCACATGCAAGTCACCCGGATGCCCCTCCGGTCCATGTTCCAGCTCACTGGGCCTTCTGAATGTAGACTGGGGTGTCTTTCCTCTCAGCACTGGGACTATGTCATTGCATGTCTGACGTGCATGTGTGTTCTGCATGCATGCGGGCACTCCACGTAGTCATGCTCCCTTGCCCCTCCAACCCCTGCTACTTCAAGTCATCTACTGGAGACTCTTCCAGGGTTTTTGGTGCCTACAGGCTTTTTCCCTGGTTTGGGGGTTTGGCTCCTTGGAGTTCTCTGCGATTTGGTATTTTTACCAGTCAAGGTAGCCTCTGAGGGGGCTGGACCCTATATACACGCAAACTGGAACATGGGGACCAAGGAGTAGGGTGATCCTGCAGCCAGGTAGACTTGAAGGAAGAAGGAAGAAGCTACATACCCCAGACACAGTTGGTCAGAAGGTCATGGTGATGTGGAAATGAGGGAGGGCCTTTTGTTGTTGGACAGTTGGCTTGGGCTCCAGTGTTTTGGGCACTCTGACATTGTAATTGTGGAGTACTATGTACATGATTTGTTCTGCTGGCCAATGCCTGTTCCTGTGTTGTCTTTACTTTTCAGGTGTCAGGGGAATGGTGTGGTTTGACATGCTGGGATGTACACATGGGCATTGTTCACATGTGATGTGTACAGGACACTGAGGGTCACTTGATTTCACATGCATATATTGAGTGCATGTCCCTACTGACACACACAGTTGCACAATGATCCACCACACGTACAACCACCCTTCCATGGCCACAGGTGCACACAGATTGCCTTCTCGGGCCCGCTGTGTCCCTGCAGCGCATGATCTATTACCATTTGGGGATCCTGTACATGCGTCAATTGGTTATTTATTTAATTTGTCCTTTTCATGTGATGCTCAGGGTGTATCTGCAACATAATGGCTGCTCACTGTGCTGTGTGCTGAGCAGTGTGTTGCAGAAGACACACACAGCACACGGGTTCGGGAGTAGGGATTTTGCCTTGCCCAATGTGCATGTGAACAGGCATTCAGTGTTATGTTCATGCTACGACTGGTGGAAAGCATTTGTGTATGACTTGGTATGTGTGGGAGGTTGTTGGTCAGTCATGTCATCTGATTCCATGTCAGACGGCACTGTCTCGGGCCACTTTCCATTTATCACATGTCATTTTGTATCTTATTGTCTTATTGGTCATGTGTTGGGCTTTTGCTATTGCATGCCATGTCATGGTGTGGCAGACAAGGGTGATGTGGGTTGGGAGGGTTTAGGTGACATACCAGGGATTGTCATGGCCTGTTTTGCGGGGGGGGGGGTTGTTATACACACCTTGCATGTGTTCCTTTTGGTCACACAGGATTGGTTAGGTTTAAGTAGCTAGGGATGCACACAATGTAGCACGTCCATGTCAACATTCTCAGGGTGGTAAGGTTGTGACAGTTGACTGTCTCTTTGTCATCATCGATTGTCACCTGGTATGTGCCAGGCCTGTGTGCACTCCGCAGGGGTGGGAGTTTAGGTGAAAAATGCGGCCACAAGCTGGGTCCGGGCTGCCTCGCCACGTGTCCTATCCCCTCCCATGGGCAGCCCCTGTGGTTGGGGATGTGGGGGCACAACCATGTCCACCGGTACACCCTGCTGTGTTGCAACATTGTGCAGGACACATGCTGCCACAATGATCCTGCACACTACTGGGGGTGCATATAGTAGCTGCCCACCAGAGCAGTCAAGGTAGTGGAAGCGTGACTTAAGCACTCCGAATGTGCGCTCCACTATGCCCCTGGATGCAATATGGGCAGCATTGTATCTTACCTGGGGTGGTGTGGTGGGGTTCCGGATTGGCGTCATCATGTGATTGCTCAGAGGGTAGGCACTGTCCCCTGGAGAGGTGATAATGGTTGTGATTATTTGGGTTTGTGCATTTGTCTGTGTGTGACATGCATGCATGTGCACAGGCATTTGTACTCACCTAGGAGCCATGTGTCGCCATGCTGCCCAGCTTCCAGGGCCCGGCTCAGGGTGGACATTCTGTATAGGAAACTGTCATGGGTAGAGCCCGGATAGTTTGCATAGACAGAGGTGATGATTCCCTTTGCATCGCATACAACCTGCACGTTGATGGAATGCCAGTGCTTGCGGTTTCGATAGATGTGCTCAGTGGCCCTAGGTGGACGTAGGGCCACATGGGTGCAATCTATGGCACCAAGCACTTTGGGGAAGTGTGCCACCCTGTAAAAGTCCTAGACCATGGCCTGCCTTTCTGCGGGTGTTCTGGTCATGTATATGTGCCTGCGGACTGAGGGGCGCACAGTCATGATTGCCAACACCTGGTGTCGGCAGCGTGACTGCGTGGCCTGTGAGACCCCACTCACTATGGCAGTTGTCCGCTGAAATGACCCAGTGGCCAAAAAATGCAGGACATTGAGCACCTTCTCCAAGGGGCTCAATGCTTGGGAGCACAGGGTGGGGGATGTAAGGTCATCTTCCCACTCCCTGACCAGGTCTAGGATGATACGAGGTGGAACCTTATACCTGCCATAGACCTGGTCGTCAGGCATCCCAAAAAGGCTAGTCCGGGGAAAAAAAATGTGGGCCCTGGCAATTCTCCTCCTGCGGTGTCCCACGATCAGTGCTGCGACAAATGGGGCATTCATCGTAGCTGTATATACGTGTTTGTTGTTTGCGCGCACTTTTATACTGTGCGCGGGGCCGCTTCCGCCTGCCTTCATGTGGCGGACGTATTGACGCCTGTGTGCATCTTTTAGCGTGCACGGGTTTTCCCGTATTCGATTCCATGAATATGTGTTGTTCGCGTGCTTGTGGGCATTCCGTGTATTTCCCTGCAGCACTTCCCCAGTTATGCCTTCTTTTTCACGCGTTGTTCCCCATTCCGTGTGTTACGCCCTGTGTCCCGCCCCCTTTTAGGTGTGTGCGCCGTTGTGTGCTTTCCCTGTGCGCGTCTGGCATGGCGTTTGGGATGTTGCAATGACGTGGCCGCCCGTGTGCGCCAAGCACGGATTTGGCGCACATCCAGGGGAAAACACGTGCAGGCCCTTCCATGAATCGCATGCGTGCGCGTGCGCTTGCTTTTTCACGCTTGCGCCAGCTTGCGCCAAGATTTTCTGCGCACATTTGTTCCATGAATCGGCCCCTAAATGTGATTTAACCCCAGCAGGAATAAATCAGGAGTAAATCAGAGTTGCTCATAGTAACAGCCTTCTCCAGAAGTAAGACAAAGGTAAATCAAAGTTACTTCTTTGTGAATTGCCTCCCATAATGTGCGCATAAAGGCAAATCTGCGCAGAATATCAATGTGTGTGTACTATCCCGAGCTATGCGGTATTCCGAGGCAGCAATCCCACGAGTTAGCGCACTATCGAAGGAAAAAATATAAATAAATATGTATTTAGTTATTACGGACTGCTTTGGAGCGACAACATTGGAAATAAGTGACTGAAACAAAGTCTAAATGGACAGATCTGATGATACTGGATCTGGATTATAGGAGCACCCTGGGAAGTGTAGGCTATATGTAAGTATTGGTGTAAATCCATTCCTTGTGCTACAGGTGTGCATTCACTATGTTATTTATGATATCATTTGAACATGCGCACTCATGAAGCCACTGTACTTACGACTGTCTTTTAAGGCTCTGAAACCGTGAGGAACTGGCTGGGGGGGCTATGGGCAAGCGAGGATTAGTAGATGCTCTGGGTAGCGTTGAGAAGGCAGCCGAGATCCAAACCCGTGGAGGTCTGTGGGGGTACAACACTCTAAGACACTATTGAAACCAAGAGCTCGGACGCATACACACAGTAGGCTGAAAAGAATGATCCACCCCCAAAGTCTCCAGAGCCAAGGGTGGAATAGTCACAGCAGTCTGAGTGTTGCGTCCAATCGAAGTGCAGCAGAATGTATAAATAGACCAATGGGAAACATGGAGATGATACGAAGGACGTGGGAGGATCACCGTCGGGACCAGTCTCAACGCTGGGGAGATGTAACGTATGGCCCTACGAGACATTGGGTACTAAACTTGAGGAACACAGTGATGCCCAATAGAGAGCAGCAGGGCCAGTGTTAATCAGTGGACTTTTTCCTTCCAGGGACCAGCTTAAGACCACACAAGAAAAGTGTGACAAGACGCCATGCCAAAGACCAATGACCAGACAGAAGCCAAGCTCAGACAGGGCCATCTTTTGTCGAATCTGGAATCACTGGTCCATGATTTGAGAGTGGACTTTGTAATTGTCTCATATGTGAAGGCCCACTTAAGTTTCCTTCCAAAACCCCACTATCTTGAGTGCTCCACCCCGGTGGCCACCTACCTCCCTTGTCAGTTCCAAGTTGACCTTGATAGCATTTTGAACTTTGCTTTGTATCAGACCATTATGTGGGCATTCTCGTCAGCTGCAGTGTGCTCAGAGTACTTGCAGCATTAGTACCACAAAGGATCTATGCTTGAGCAAACGGTGGGTATAATGAGCCCAGCCACTTGAGGCTTGCATTCTCAGAGTTATGGCACTCACTTCCCTCTGTTTTGACACTCCAAGGTCAACTTTCTTCCAGATCCGTTGTAGGACCGTTCATGATGTCCGTGCATGTATCCTTGGCTGGGTTTCTTCCTGGCCACTACCCATCGCCCTCAGGCTCTCATTCGCTGCGGTGACCTGCTCAGAACTGCTGGTGACCTCGTCATATGATGATACCACCTTGAATAACATGGCAACAGCCTGACCACAATCTTCAGGGCAGAAGACAAATGGCTGTTTACTTTGGGTGGAAGTTACGCCACAGGGCCAGAATGCATGCTTTCTTCAGTCATGCTTTAGTGAAGGATAAGCTGGCTCGCGGCACCGAGTCACAATTGGTTTCGGGTTAGTAGCCATGCATTCGCGACTCTCTCCCCGTTATTGCGCCACCGTGAACTTTGTCAGAGCCAGGGATATTTTTTAGCGCAGGCCCAGGTGGAGGAGGAGCTTTAAGATGGAGCCACTGGCCCCTCGCCATTCAAAGTTGTTACACCAGATGCGTGGCATGAGAGAGGCCTCCACACCAGCACCACAAGACTTGCCGAATAACACAGCGCGCTCTGCTACTGAAGCCCATACCTGACACTTCGTTCCAATATGAGCAGCAAACTCGCCGGCCTCGCCCTTCTCATGGTAACGCTGAGCT
Source organism: Ambystoma mexicanum (assembly GCF_040938575.1). Taxonomy (NCBI): domain Eukaryota; kingdom Metazoa; phylum Chordata; class Amphibia; order Caudata; family Ambystomatidae; genus Ambystoma; species Ambystoma mexicanum. The sequence goes on from NC_090937.1 coordinate 186,130,080, forward strand.
GTGCAGTCCTGTCTAAGGGTAAGAATAAACTGTGCATGCGTTGTCTTAGTCCTATTGCAGTGTTACCTGGTCGTAACATTCGATTCTTGCTGATGTTATCTATTCTGCTATGAATTTCTGACCAGAGAAATGTAAAAATTGCCATTTTCCATAAACAACCGTGGTACAATTGCTCGGTAGGTCGTGTGTATGCCGCTGTGATCTGTGACTGAAACGGAAGGCAAAAGGCAAGAGAAGAGCGAGGGCTTCAGCAGGGGGTGTGGCACTGTTCACATCCGATACAGCTTTCAGCCAAGGGTGCTTTTGCTGTTATCTCCAGGATTGGATGGCTTCGGTGTTTGCCTTGCCAGAGCTGAACCTTTTTACCAAAACGAAAAAAAAACACTGAAACAAAGATGGTTGCCATGTAAATAGCAACGAGAGCCCTAAAAGGTGCCCTTTCTTTGTATGCCACCCAAAAAGGAAAGGAAAGGGCATAGTGGGCCTGCGACAGGAAACTGGAGAGCTAAGCAGGGGTCAAGTCCTAAAAATTAAAGTGGGGAGACTCATCAACACACCCAATGGTGTGCAACGTTGCCAGACATTAACATATCAAGGTGAAATGTGCATATTTCATTAAATTGGCTTTGCATAACCACCCAAATTGCACAGGATGAATAGTATTTGCCTTTCATAAAATCAACACACACACCCAAGAGAGGATATTTTCTTCTAATAGTGTTTTTGAAAACATTAAAAAGTGTGCATGCCTTAAACTCCAAGAACCAATACAAATGTTTTCCCTGGAACTTGAAGTACCGAAATGGGACATTTCGCCTTTAGTTGGTTATTTTTCATTTGGTAATATAGTGCAGGGGTGAAGTGTCCGGACTGACAACTGCAGTTTGATCCCCGAGGTTGGCTTTAATTCATAAATTCAAAGAGGAAATTCTGTGTTTCTCATTTTAGCCTGGCGGGGACTGAGTCCACCCTCTGAAAAAAGTGGATGGACTCCGTCCACCCGCATGTACCCTCGACTTGAGCCCTGGAGCTAAGTATTTGTTTGGAAAGTGGGAGATGAACAGGAGGTGAAAGGGAGGGAGCAATGGGATGAGTAGGCGAATATCAGAAAGTTCCCATCTTGAAGCTAATAATGGCATGATTTCTTATCGGTAATCATCATTACACAGTGTCTTGGTCTTCCTTGCCACCGCCATTACCTACTTGCGGCATCAGTCTGTGAGACAAACTCTCCTTACCACCCTCAGAAGACCTTTGCCCTAGTCCTTCTTCTATGTTTTTTTCTCCAAATCATGTGACCTATTTTTAATTTTTTTTTATTTGCATTGGCTGAATTAAATCAACCTGTCAAACATTTATACATAAAAAAATTCAAGATACAAAAAACATAAAACAGTGTGAAAGCAACTAAACACATTTCAACAAAATAATAACACCACTACCCTGTTCACAAAAGTAGAAAGCTGAGGCTTTACAGACCAATTACATTAGAGGATAAAGCGGATGGTTGTGTAGACAAACCACCTTTATCCTAATCAGCATTCCGCATTATCAGTTCTCATGATTAAAAACGGTGAGAGAAAAATGAAAAAATAAAATTCATAAATCTAAAACATTTGTTGCTAAGACGATATGACAATTTAACAATCCAACGATTCTAAATTTGAACATGTTAAAAAATTAATTGTTGCAACGTGTATTGCCATATAAGAAGAACCTAAAATTATAGAACAACTTTCTTTCGGGTCTAAACCTCTCAAAAATTTGCAGTGTCTTGAAAAGTGTGTTTCCTCAACGAGCGCAACGGAACACATTCCGTTATCAGATGGATTAAAGTTTCTTGTGAATCACAATTCAAGCAAAATCGACAGAAATTAGCCTGTGGTAAAATTAGCTTGCGTTTTGCTTGTATATCCTTTGTGAGCCACATATTAAATCGCAAATGTAAAATACCAGTGCGATGAGGCGCTCGCACTAAGTATGAAGGCAGGGTGCAGACTTTTTTCGATGGAAACCTAATCACATCACCATCTCTATATTGTAGACAAAGTTCTCTTGTCTTAATGCAGTCTCCCTGGTAAATTTTTGACTTGGCTTTATCGGGGTTAGTAAGCAGCATGTCAATGGACACCTCTGCATCGGCCAAGATATGATAGATTTTCGACAACCAGACACTCACAAAGACATGTTTCACCGAAAACATGTACTGGGTTAGTGTTTTTAGAATAATATCATGCTCTGTGGAGAGCAGACACTTCTTAAACAAAGCGCATACTCGCCAGTTATAGAGCACCTGTAGCGAAACCAGCCCCAGCTCATATCTGATCCAGGCAGAAGGAGTACATTGAGGCAGATGTAATATATGCCTCCAAAATTTGGCCTCCCATTTGACAAATTGTGGAGAGAAGTCATTGGACATGGTTTCCAAACCATATAACAAAGTAGGTACTATTTTCATGTTCCAAAATTGCCATATGAGGTTGATGGAAAATTTCCCATATTTGTACATGAGGATACTGGCCTGAGATAGTGCTGTGGCAAGTTTGGCTTCCAGGCGGTCTTCATGGCCCCTCGCATGTAATTTGCCCTCAAAAATCATCCTGAGATAGGTGTAATGTGAAACTATAGTCAAAGGAAACTGATTGATGACCCATATGTAACTCAAGGCCCTAGATCTCCTCGGTGAATATAATACAATTCGAGTTTTTGAAATATTTATTTTCAATTTGTTAAGTTGTATATAGCCATGGAAAGCATCCAAAAGATGTTGCAGGCCGACCTGTGTTTCTGAAATAAGAACCAAATCGTCCGCATACATTATGGTTTTTATGGGATGATTATTGAATTTAGGGGAATCTGAAATAACATTTGCAAAAACAGATCTCACATCATGGATGAAATAATTAAATATGGCTGAGGATAATAAGCAACCTTGTTTTAACACTTGTGCCGCATTGATGCTTTCTGATAATAGGCCATCCAAAGAAAGGCGAATTCGGATAGAGGTGTCTGAGTGCAGAGCATGTATTAAGTAATACAATGATGATGGGCAATGATGTCTGAGTAACTCTGACAGTAAGATTTGCCGGCTGACCGAGTCAAACGCGGCATGGAGATCCACAAATGCAAAAAAGACTTGCTGTTTTAAGGACTGGCATTGAGCTTTGATGGTATTTAAGCAAAATAAATTAATGCTTGTGCCCATGCCAGCCACAAAGCCTGTTTGCTGGGGATCTCGCAGATGGAATTTTAGGGTCCATGCATTAAAGTCACGTAGGATCAATTTGGAAAAGATCTTGCCTGCCGCATCCAATAATGCAATGGGGCGATAATTGGAAGGTATACTAAGATCTCCCTTTTTAAAGATGGGTATGATAATTGATGTTTTCCAAGATGGGGGAATTGTACATGATCTTGATATTTCACGAAAAATTATGTCCAAGATCAAAGCCCATTCATAGGGATGTGCTTTCATGTTATAGCCCATCTGGGCCTGCCGCCCTAGATGAGCTAGCCTTCATGATAAAGTCTTGGATGGTATCAATCAAAAAATCAACGTGCCATGAATTCAAAGACTCTAGCTCATATTTATGCTTGGCAAATTGGGGATCAGCATACAGAGCAGAGAAATGATTAATCCAACATGACTCAGAAACGCCATTCATTTGAGAGTCTCCCTGAATGTTACATGTATGGTTATGTAGCAATTGCCACTTTCCTCCTGAGTTTTTCTTGGCCATAGCACTAGACATCACTTCACTATCTCGTTGGAAAATGAGGGCCTTTTTTTGCTCCTTAACCAGTTTTTGTATCTACATTTGGCAGTTTTGAGATCTTGCCAACAAGTAGGATGGTTGGATGCTAATAGAGCTTTCTTTATCCTCCTATAGTTAGCTCATGTTTATTTATTTCGGGGTCAAAGGCATGTTTATGTCATGCTCTATGATGGATCGGAATTTCTATGGTATCAACAAAAGGACACAATAGTTCTGAATAGTGTGCTGGAGAATCCGTTAGCATGTTATGCTCTATTATGCTCCTAAAGGTGGCTAAAGATGGCACATTCCAACGCAAGCGAGATCTTGCAGGGTTAGTTATAAGCTCAGAGGGGATACAGGAGTTGTTAACCTGTGGAAAATTCCAACAGATGTCCAAAGACAACAATCTATGATCAGTATGAGCTTGATCGCAGATTACCAATTTTTGCACATACTGAAACAGCCTCGTATCAACATAGATGTAATCAATAATACTTAAACTTGCACCTCGCTTCCACGTGTATTGGGGAGGGGAGTCACCTACGACTGCTCCATTAACCATATGGAAATTGCGCTCCTGCATAAATGAGGACCACATGCGGCAGCTTGGTTTGCCCGCTTCTTATTCCAACAATCAAGATTCAGATCTCCCAAAACAATTGTGTGTGTTACATGTGGATTCTTCAATACCATGCCAAGAACTTTAGCTAAGCCAACATAGAATGCTTCATCTGTCATGCCTGAAATGTTGCGATATATGTTAACTAACGCAATGGTTTCAGCTTTATTGACAATTTCTACTAATTAAATATAGCCATTTATGGAGGGTCAGGCCGAAATAGAGAGACCCATTTTGGTGTTAACTGCCACGAGTAGACCAGAGGACAGTCTCCCCTTACTTGGAATTGCTGGCGACAGGACAAGGTCGTAACTATCCCATATAGGTTGTGTAGTCAGCCAGGTTTCTTGGAAGGCTATGATGTGGTGTAGGCAAGAGAGATTTTTTATAGAGAGTTGTAAGTGGGCATTACCTCAGGTATTCCAGCTTGAAATTTTCAGAGTAGATGCTAATTCTAAGATTGGTGGTTAATCGTGCTGGAGAGAAGACATAGGGACACCCCTTCCTTTCTTAGTGTTTAGACCCTGGTAGGTGTTAGATTTTGGCTGAGCAAATTGGGCCCTGCTTGTTGCGTGCTCCGGATTGTGGGCTAAAAGGGTCCCATATCAAAGAGCTGCGTTTTGCAGCACCAAATTGTATTCCAAACCACTCCAGACGGAATCCAGAGTCTGATCACGGACAATGTAGAGTCTGAGATAAATTCTATCTGGTCGATGTCATTTTTGGAAATGTCCTGAAGGTCCTCTATATCGCCAAAAATATTCAGAACACTGCACTGATTTAAATCGTACGCGGGAAAGCTCCCTTCCCTACATTTAAGAATAAAAGAATGGAAGAGGGAGCGCTGCGATGGCAGGTGTTTGAAGGAAATCTTAGTGGAGGAATTGTGTGGTATCCATTTCAAGGATGATGGATCTGAGTTTGCCCTTATGCAGGAACGCAACAAGCTCTCCTCCTCCAGATTTAAATAGGGGCCCATAGGAACATCAGCAGGCGCCTGCATGGCCATGTCAGATAACATGGAACTTGCTTTTGCCAAGCGCAGAGCAAGGTAGTTATCAACTCTGGCTTTCAACTCTTCAGTCGCTGTTTGGGAGAAGGAACTATCTAAAATGGAAGGTACGGAGGCAGGAATATGAAAAGAAACAGCTTTTCTGGCCATGGGGACCTGGCTGGATACTTGTTTAAGTCCCTCAGCCTGTTCAAGAGAATGGACTAACTGACTAAGAGGCGAGAGGGTGGCATGCTGCAACGCTGACTGGACTGGCATTGGGACGGAAGTGAGAGACTCTTGGAAAGACGTAACAGGCTTTGCGGTGGTTACTTGAGTCTTTGCTGAGGCATTCAAGTTGATGTTATTTATTTTAATATTGGAGGAATTACCAAGAGCCTGAAATAATGCAGTGGGCATGCTTTTTGTATGTTTTGCACTTGCCATGTTCTTTTTGTTTTTTTTGGGGAGGAACGCAGTCTTTTTCTGGTTGACTTGAAAGGTCTGACCTTGTTGGTTGTTTTGGGCCCGCGGCCAGGTGATGAAGCTTCTTGATGAGGTATGGCCGTATTGTCAAGAGGGCCTTTAGATGTACCAAAAGGAACAGGCATAATGTCATTAAGCATTGAAGTAGCTGGATCAAAGAAAAGGGTTTGGGGGACAATTTGGTGGATGACGCCAGGGATTGTTGGTAAATGACATGGTAAATCAGCAATAGCACGATCTGAAGGTTTGGATTGTGGCACTGCTTCAGAGACAATATGATCATCTATGCACACAATGGATTGGAGCAGAGGATTAGATTCAGGAATGTCACGGCTCATGTTAATCATTAAAAAGGGACAATTACCATGCAACCATTTTACTACCTCATCAAACTGTGCAGTTTGATGAGACAATTGTGTATCAAGTGTTTCAAACAATTTGCACATACTAAAAATGGCAGTATTAATGGCGGTTAATGCAGGTTGAATCATAGCGAACTGGTGCAAAGTGCTGTCATGAGACGGTAGTTTTTGGGGTCTTGGAGTTGGCAGAGCAAACAATTGTAGAAATGAAGAAGATAATGTTGTAGATGACCGCACAGGGGCTCCCTGAGGACACTCCTCCTCCATCAGTGAGATGGGAGATTCACACTGGCTAGCGTATATAGAAATGCCAAAGGAGTCCTGTTTCAGATAGGGAAAATTGATTGAAGATAGTGGAACCCCTTGACCAGGAGCCAACGAAAGATTCTTAACCGAATAAAGAATTGTGACATCCGACAGAGGATGTGGATTGACATGAGCCTGTGGAGTGCAAAAGGGGGGGGTTATTACTTAGTGCAACGGGAGGGCAACCACTGGGCATGGTGGAAGACATGCACGGAGCGACCGACTGAAACGCCTCAGAATGTTGGGATGTAAATGGAAATTTCAATATATTCGCTAGACCTTGTCTAGGTGGAGGGAGGGTTGGGGTAATGGTGATAGCGGAGTAGAAGGTTGGAGATGGAACTACCACATCGCCATGAGTAGCGAGTGATAACATGTTGCATGCGTTGCTGGGCATGTTAGTTGTAAGTTTGTACGCCACAAATACCATTCAGGAAGGACAACAAATAAACAACAAATTATACCTTATTCTCCGCAAATAAGATATAAATCGAGAGGGCTTGGAAGTCACAATTAACAACAAAGCAACAAGTAGAAAGAAAGAAGCCGCACTCAGCAACTTCGGGGGTAAGCGGGAAAGCAGTACTTAGCCAGGTACTTGCTCGAGTGCGCGTGTGCTGTGCGCGAGTGGGCACATTATCTGGGCAGTACCAACAACACCAATGGCTGTCCAGCAAGGGCGGGACAACAATAAGCACCAACCACAATACGGCACTGAAATGAAGCAGAAAAAAACAGATGTCAGCAGTTTAGTCAGCAGTTAATCCGTGCATGAGTCTGTGAGGACAGAGTTCGTAAAAAAATCACTGCTGCATGTAGTTGGCCACAGACGTTGAGAATAACCCAAAGTCACCTTGAAAATCCTTGGAAAGTCCTTTTGCAGAGTTCACCAGCGTTCACAGCAAGGGAGCCAGGTAGAGCACAAAGCGGAAAAGCGGTGCTTAGCAGGTACTTGCCCGAGTGCACGCGCGCTGCACGCGAGCGGGCACGTTATCTGGGCAGTACGAACAACACCAATGGCTGTCCAGCAAGGGCAGGACAACAATAAGCACCAACCACAACACGGCACTGAAATGAAGCAGAAAAAAACAGATGTCAGCAGTTTAGTCAGCAGTTAATCCGTGCATGAGTCCATGAGGACAGAGTTCGTAAAAAAATCACGCTCCATGTAGTTGGCCACAGACGTTGAGAATAGCCCAAAGTCACCTTGAAAATCCTTGCAAAGTCCTTTTGCAGCATTCACAGCGAGGGGGCCAGGTAGAGCACAAAGCGGGAAAGTGGTACTTAGCCAGGTACTTGCCCTATAAGAAACACTCCCACTACATCACTTCCTGCTAAAACACCAAGCTGCCACAGTACAGAGTGGAAGATAGTGGGAATATAGGACTGTAAAGAGGAACACTAGGCTTCAGTGTAACGAAGATTATCTGAAAGTAATCGGGCTGTTAACCCTACGTCGTCCACCTATGTCCTCACAGTCCTTGCTTACTTGAGGACCTACCGAGCAACATCCCAGTAAGAAACCGTCTTAAGACGGCATTCATGCAGACCTCCAGGTGTATATACGCAAAGATTTAGTGAAAAAACAGAATCAACTGGTTCTGTCACCAACTTCAAATGGGAATGTACCCCTATAATAACCATTTAACTGTTTGATCAGTGCAATGGAAACCAACCCCTTTCAGACCGGAAAATCGCTGGATGGATGTGCAGCTATTTATTTATTTTATTCATATACAGGAGGAACAATGCTGTTTTGATCACAAAAGAGCATAATATGGAAATGAAATTAGATTTGATGTGAAGCAGTGAGCGGTATCCAGTCATTTTACCGAAAATAATTCAGAGTGGTAAGCTTTACAGAGGTACAAAACACTGAACATTTTAAATAAATATATATATGGTTGTGGGGTAAGGAGATACAGTGGGTGGGGATGGGGTTAAAATGGTAGGAAAACAGCATTTCGGGTGACCCAAATAAAAAAATGAGGTCTTTTTTTGGTATTTTGTAACTCTGTGAAACTTTACACTCTGAATTTTACTTCGGTAAAATCACATATAACCGCAGTGAGCTACTTACAATGTGGTGAGTTCAAGTGACATTCAGACCAGTTTTTGGATGGGAGTAAATGGAACAGTTACCGGGGAGAATACATAAGTGGACATAGATAGATTAAGGACAACCAGCATTGGACATTTTTAAGAACCTGTAGGCGGTACAGCCAGTTGTGCTCGGGATGTGATCATGATGGGTAAAGTGCTAGAGTGGAGGCATGGGAAGGGAGGGGCAGAGGCAGAGTAGAGGCGATGGAAAAATGTTGGTTAGCAGGCAGGTGTGAGGTAGGTTAAGAGGGTAACTCGAAGATGAGGAGGTAGGTTTTTGTTTGGTTTTGAACAAATCCATGGAGACTGTTTCTAGGATGTCTGGGGGAAGAGAATTCCATGCAAGTGGAGCAAGAAGAGAGAAAGAGCAGAAGTGAGAGGAACCACAGGGAGGACCAGGAGCAACAAGGGTAGTCTAGGTGGCAGAGCAGATATTCCGAGAAGACTTGTAGAGTTGGATAGAGGAGGATAGGGATAGTGGTGCCTTAATATGGATAGATTTGTGAACCAGCATAAGAAATTTCAATCTCGCCTTGTTTTGCATTGTCTGCCATCCAGCCTGGTGACGGTACGAGGTAGTAGGTGTGAAGTGGGGGAGTTCAAAGAGAGTCCTGGTAGAAAAGTTAATGGTCTTGTCAAGAGGACAGAAAGCATAGTTGGGGAGACCAAAGAGAATGCTGGCACAGTAAGTAGTCCAGTTTAGAGAAGACAAGAGCGGTTAAGAGATGCTTGGTGGTGTTGAAACAAAGGAGGTGCATGATTTTCCTAATATTTAGGAGGTTGAGGTGAGTTGCTGTTCCAGTTTTGGAGATGAAAGTAGAGAAGGTGTGTGTGAGAAGGGTCATAGATGATGCTGAGGTTTCTAGCTGAATAAGTGTAAGGGAGAGTGTCAGGTGGGAACGGTATAGGCAGAAGAAGAGACAAGAGAGAGCTTTTGGCAGGGAAGAAGAACACTTCTGTTTTGGTACAGTGTAAAATCAGAGAGTGCAAAGCCATTCAATATTTAATGGAAGAGAGACAATTTGAAATTTCGAGAGATCAGAGAAGGGTTCAGGAATAGAGAAGAAGATTTGGGTGTCACATGCAAAGATTTGGTACAAGAACCCAAAGGAGGAGATTAGTTCCCCAACAGCAGAGCTGTAAAATGTAAAGACGAGCAGACACAATACAGAGCCTTGTGGAGCACGAACAGAAGTTGAGAGGTGTTGTTTCTCCAGAGGACAGAGAATTGGCAACGTGATAAGTAGGATTCAATCACGGCAAGCGCTCGGGCATGAATCCCAAAATGAAAGAGATTACTAAGTAGATCAGAGTGATTGACAGTGTCAAAGGCAGTAAAAAGGTCAAAGAGAATTAGGATAGAGGATAGCTTGGAGTGGTTAGCAAAGGCAATGAAGTTGGGCACATTTATGAGAGCAGTTTCCGTGGAGTGACAGCATCGGAACCCTGCTAGTAGGGGATCTCAAAGGTTGTGGTTGTCTAAGAAATTGATAAGGCGGTTGAACACAACCATTTCAAGCACTTTAGAGTAGTGCAGAAGGAGAGACACAGGGCAAAAGTTAGACGGTAGGTTTGGGTCTGCCCCTTGCTTTTTTAGGAGAGGGATGACTGTGGCTGTGTTACAAACAGGGAAAGTAAGCAGAGTGGAAGGACAGGTTGAAGAGCTCAGCAAAGTGAAAGGCCACTAAAGAGGCAATAGGCTTGACTAGCTGAATAGTAAGTAGATCTGATGGGGCACAAGAGGGTTTAGATTTCTTTAGTAGAGATAGGACTTGGTTAGTATTAGTGTGACTAAAGTGGGAGATAGAGGCAGAGGGTGATGGTAGAGTAGGCAGAGTGGAAAATGTTGGCGCAGGGAGTAAGAGGAAGGTCAGGAGAGAGTCTCTAATTTTGGAAATGTTTGCAGTGAAGTATTCAGCTAGGCCATTAGCTGTGAGAGTGGAGTTGATATTCATAGATTTAGGAGGAGTGTAGAGTGAGTTTAGGGTGCCCTGTAGCATGCAAGAATGGTTGGAGTGAGAGTCAACGAGGGTTAGGGAGAATTCCCCTTTTACTCTATCAAGAGTGGGCTTGAGAAAGTGCAGGGCAGAGAGGTAGAGTTGCAGGTCCTCATGCAAGCGGGTATGCCTCCTTTGCAGAGCAGCTGACACATGTCTCTGCAGTGAGAGCGTATGAATGGGATGCCCATGGCTGAGGATGCTGAGACTTAGGGGTAAAAGTAAGCAGTGGGACAAGAGAGGAAATTAGTCATATAGTAGGGATTGGAAGAGGTATTCGGCATGAAGGAGAGTGAGAACTGTAGGTCAGAGAGAAAGATGGAGTGCCAGAAGCTTTTAATTCACTTTTAGTAATAGGTGAAGTAAGAAGTGAGGACAGGTCAGAGGGTGGAAACGAAATGGTGGTGGAAGCATTTGAGTGATTGGATATGGATGATGTGACAGTAGTATTAGTGGCTGAGAGAGAGAGGTGGAGATGAATAAGAGGTCCAAAGAGTTACCCCCTTGCTGGTAGGTGGTTGTGCAAACGCATTTATTTACTGAGTGGCATACTCTCTGAGGGTTGTTTGTTAACCTTCGAGACGTTACAACAGCGATTTTCATTGTCTTGATGCGACCGGTTCCTCTATGTGTAATTCCGACATGAGATGTCTGCACAGGTTGGGAGTGGATACGATCTTCCCTGCAGTCGCCAGTAAATGCCAATATAAATCCAGAGTTAATACTCGGGCGAGGGGTTTCAACTCTCTATGAGGTCTGTCTCAATTTATAACCTTATCCCCTACTGAAACTTAAGCAGAAGTAGGAAATGGATGTTGGCTCACTGGAAACGGAAAAGTGACAGTAGGAGCTAATGTCTCTGGTGTGATTGCTAACCTGGCTAGACTCAGACTAGTGTAATTGAACATTCTGCATAGGGTCTATTATGCACGTGATTTCCTTGTCAAATGTGGCTGAGCCATGATCCGTGCTGCCTGCGCTGTAAGGCACCCATGGGATTCTTCTACCATTTATTGTGGTAATGCCCGAAAGAGCCAAGATTTCTGGGGGCCGTTCATACTCAAATGTTGATGATTCTTTATCAGGAACTTCTTATTGACATGAAAGTGTCTTTGCTGGAGGTATGGAGCGATTCGAATTACTCTCGCTATGAAAAGCTCCTTCTGTCAACAGCATTAAACGCAACTTGGCTATGGCTTGGGGAGTGGGTGCACCTCCTACTTGGCATATTGGGAGCGAGATATGGACAGGTGCATGTTGTTGGAAGAACAGGTGTACAGATCTCGGGGGTTGCCCTCAGATATTTGGGAAAATTTGGGATTGGTGGACGTCTTATGGTTGAATTAGCGGTTAACCAGCCCCTTGTATGTATGCCACTCTTGATTGTTATGTTCATTATCTTATTTTTCTTTTACTTTATTCTTTAATGTTACCCATACTTTTTTTTTTAGTTTCTGTTGTTTTAGAAAACCAATTAAAAAAAAATGTAAAAAAAACAAAGAGTTACCCCCTGTGTGGGTAGGTTATGGATAGAGAGGAGAGTGTGGTCACTAAGAAAAGACTTAAGTTCAGATTTCTGAGAAGTGGTTGGAGAGGGGGTATACACGCATTTCACTGCGGTATTTTTCATCGCGGGTTTTTTCATCGCCATTTTTATTTCGAAAAAAACTCAGTTTTTTTTGGGGGGGTTAAAAAATGAAATATATGGTTGTGGGTGTAAGGGAAAAAAAGGGGGGGCTTGGGCGGGCAACCCCCCCCAAACAAATAACGATGAGTTTTTCAAAAAAAAAAGGCGATGAAGAAACCCGCGATGAAAAATACCACAGCGAAATAACGTAGAATGGGGTGATGTTTAGTGGAAAGAGAATCAAAGACTTGCCCAAGATCATCAAAGAATGATCCAGTCTGGCCAGGAGGGCGATAGATGGAGATAATGTGAACCAAGTGAGGCAGAGCAATAGTAGAGATGGTGAATTCAAAAGAGGTAGGAGAGGACATGGCATTGGCTGGAAGAGAGTAGGTGTCCGACACCTCCACCTCTGCCAATCAGTCAAAGAGAGTGAATGACGGATAGTTTGGAGTCATGCAGGGCCACCAAAGTGGCAGTGTCAGATGGAGAAATCCAGGTTTCAGTGATAGCAAGAAGGTTTAGGGGAGGAGAGCTGGAGTGAAAGTAGTCAGCAATAAAGGAAGTTTTGTTGTATACAGACTGAGCATTACATAGTGCAATGTTCAGTTGATGAGGTAAGGAAGAGTAGAGAAGTTGTGTCTCGGGAAGAGAGGTGAGGTGTTTATGTGTTAGAGGAGGTATGGTTAGCTCATCGGCTTTGTTTGTTTGAAGGAGGTGGAAGAGGGATGGTGTATTGGGAGCTTCGAGTTGTGAGTTTTATAATAGGGATAGGAAAGGGGGACGTTGTAGCGTGACTTGTGAAAACATAGTTTAGTTTAGTTTAGTTTAGTTTATTTGCTTATATAGCGCGCCGAACCCGGAGGTGTCTGGGTGCTTAGGGAGAGGTGAGTAGGAGGAGGAGCAGAAGGGCAGCAGGAGGAGCAGAAAGGAATGCATTAAATGTAAGTAGTACAGTGTGGAGAGGCAGTATAGTATTTAGGAAGCTGGGGGTACTATGAGGTGCAAGAGAGAAAGGAAAAAGCAAACACCCATAGGCTTAGAGGCAAAGAGGCTGTTCTGCTCTTAACTGGGACACCCCTTGATGGACGCCCATAGGGAGTTCAGATGGGATAACACACATTTTTGTCACCTGATTGCCTGTCCATCAGTGGTTGGGCTCTGGGATGAGGCATCAGTGATATTTGCTGGGATGAGGCAATTTCTTCCTGATTGGAGTTCTCAGAGGAGCCTTAGGTGGCCTTCAGCTGGAGTTGGGGTTGAACCATGATGGCCACCAGGCAGTGATGTCACCAATCCAAGATGACCACTGGAAGTGAAGTCACCAATCCCAGATTGCCTCTGGCAGTGAAGTTCCAGACAGAAACTGAAGTCAAAGACCAGAAGGGATGACACACACACACTTGTCACCTGATCGCCTAGCCCATCAGTGGTTGGTCTCTCTGATATTGTCCCTCATGTTGCTGGGATGAGGCGATTTCTTCCTGATTGGTGTTTCTAGAGGAGCTTCTTGTGGTCTTTAGCTGGAGATGGGGTTGATTTAAACATGGCCCATGAGGCCGCTACCACCCATGTCAATTTCCTCATGAGAGGAAAGAGAGAAGGGAACTTGATAATCTAGTAGGTTTTGGAGATTGCCATTTTAGGCCATCTGCATGATGATGCAGAGAAGGAGTGCATCTATATTTGAAAGTGCCCCAGGATAAAACCAATGTGTAGACCTGCCATAATTCATTAGTCCACCAATGGTAGATTGCTTGGAAAGATGACACATATACTGGTAATGACATATCTGCTGATGCAAAGGAAGGGTCACTTGATGACAAAGGGACTGAACGATGGGATTGAGTAACTATGGCCATGATCCTCAGAAAGAATGAAGGAGGGAGTTCACTAACATATTCCATAGCAAAAGGAGGCATGATCCATGTCCGAACAACAAACTCAAGTCAGGAAAGCTACTACTAGCAGACATGGTGAACCAGAATGTAAATACATGAGAGAAGCAGAAGGATTCACAGACAGGGCATACATTTTCTAAATGGAAAGATAGAAAATATCAGAACGAAGAGTCAATGGAGGAAGAAGCATGTATGTAGCCATGTCACGGAACATAGCATGCCAAAAGACTTTGGGGACCGACTGCCTTATGCGGGCAGAACCCTCACCCAATTTACATGCAAATGCATGGATGGAGCCCATATCGTATTAAAACGCAGAGTATGAGATGTTCGAAAGAAAATAATCCACTAATATATCCATGATTAGGAACTGGCAATCACTCAAGAGGATGGCCCTTTAGCGGCCAGCATCAGGTAAGAAACCACACCAATGGTGTTGGCATAGATTAAATGTTTCTAGCCTACTCCCTGGCTTCATGGTGACACAAAGCAATCAATTCAGGGACACCAATCTGTTAACGCACCCGCTCACAATCTGCTACACACCCTGATGATTCTGGAGTGTCAAAGACATGTAATGAGGGGTTGCTCACCGAACCTTCTGAAAGGCTCTGGGATGAGGGAATCCGAGGATCAGATAACCTCATGATTGATATAACAGCCATTCTCTAAGGTGGTGGTAACAGAGATCAATCATGGCAACTGGCGCTACTTTTAGAAGGCACCACTGTGACGTACGCAATCTGGAGACTAAGGTGTCAGAGTAGGGTGGCCATAATGAAGAAGCAAAAAAGTGCCTGTGCAGTTGGTACGCACCCATACACTTATTCGACAGAAGAAATTCTGCTATCAGAAATACTGAATTTGTCACTGCCAATTGGCAGTGGAGTAACTTTGCTGAAACTGTTGGGGGCGATATGACATCTAAAGAAAAAGGAACCCCTGCCAAATGAGGGGGACAAAATGGTGTACAACAAACATTGGGGGGACAAACACCCTTGTCCACCCCTAAAATGACGCTGATGCCCATTGGTATAACTAACATACAACGATTATCCAAATTGAGCAACATGTCTCTGTCTTTGCTGATTTGGCTATCAAATGGCCCTTGATTTTACTACTTGTGTAACAATATCAAAACTGATCTGATGAGTGAAGTGGAAGAGTGACCTCTGGAGACCTCCAAGGGAAGCAGGCTAGCATTTGCTTGCTATTTCTGAAATCCCCCATATGGACTAGAAATTGGATCACAACACCAATACTAATACCCAGGCGATGAACCAGAGTTGATGTTCTTCCACAGTACTAGTGAAAGTCTAGCAAGCCATTAGATATATTAACCTAATGAACCCATGCAGAAGGAAAGAGGAATCAGAGGAAACCGATGCGATGAAGCCACAGAATTATATTCCAAAAGCCAGAAAGGGTTGCTTCAAGGTGGCTATTTCGACTGCAAACGCCTCCATGATAGGGATAACTATCCAGGGAACCCTCAAGAGCAAAGGCTCGACTCCTGGGGAAAGAACCCATTTGATGTACTAGAGAAATATCGAGCCGACTATGCAACCTGCTGGAAGGTGCCAAAGCTAATAAGGGGCAATGATCCTCTGTCCAATAAGTGAAATCAAATGTCATATCCACTGAGCTAACAAGTGTCCTGCTTACCAGAGGACCATAGTTTATGCAGGAGTGGAAGCTGTGGAAAGTGACTACTGAACAAAGTCCATCTTCCATGGCCTCATTTAAGCTTGAAGATGAATGGCCAGGCCAATCTGATGTTGGTAAATGGAGGGTCCCTTCAATGGAATTGTGACCGTAGCCAGCACCAATTACCTGCCTAATAAAAGTACTCAACTATCAATCAACTCAGTTACACTTTTTCCACCATCCTGCAAGATGACACCATGTGGACCAGCCAGGACTCCTATCTGTGATGAAGAAATATGGATCTCCTGTAATGGGTGAAATCAAACATGAAATCATGGACCGTGCTGTGCAGATGGCATACACACCCAGTTCTAAATAGTATGTTGGTGGTAGACAGCCCTTTGCAAAAGATACCTCAAATTATTTTGGTCCTTGCCACATCCCTGATGGGAAATGGTGTTTGGGACGACCAGTACCAGTCAGAGAGCATTCTTGCAACTGGAGGAAATCCTGATGTGAACCCCTGTATCGGAAACATAGATCCTACCTTTCTGTCAGCTTGGGACACCTATCTGTATAAGAGACCCACCAGTACCTCACAATGTACTGCCCAGTGGAGCCATAGCAGGGGGGAGACCCTTCTGTGACATTGCTACAAATTCAGAAGAAGCTAGTACCCTAGCACATGTGCTCACTCTATGGGGTGTAGGATCCTCTATTGTGAAGAGGATGAAGGACACTGGTGCCAGATCATCCCTTGACTTCTAGCTTGTCAGCCAGGTGCGGTTCCTTTAATACAACACAGACAATATCTGGCATTCTATACAGCACAGCAAACCGAAACTTATATTTCCAGGGTGCTTGGCATCAGGTGTTATTAATGAGCATTATCATGACCCACATTTTTCGGGCTCAATCTGCCATCCCGGAATTATGATGGCAGAAGTTGGACTGGAGGGATATGAAATGTTTCCTGGAGAAATGTATGGGGGAGCAAGGACTGGAAGGGGGGAGTCATTGTTAAGTAGGCCTGTTTTGCAGTGCCTATAGAAAAGTTTAAGGAAATTGGTAGGAATGGAAGCAAGAGGGTGGCCAGAGATGCAGCTCATGTTAGTTCACTATTGTAGGCTAAAAGTGAAATTGGTGCAGAAAAAACGATCGAAGTATGCAATAGAAGGGCCGGTATTAACCAGCCCCTCCCCACAGGGACAGCAGCAGCAGCAACAACCACAGCCGTTCGCACCACCGATGGGGGGAGGGTTCATGGGGTGGGTTGGCACACACAAAGGGTTCAGAGAAAAGGGGGCCAACAGAGAGGGCGTGAATTCGGACCACAGGTGCATCACAACCAAGGGGGCTTTCCAGGAGGGTTTCGGGGATATGGGCAATAGAAGCAGCAGAGCCCAGGGGATTTATTTGGGGGTTTCCAAGGGCCAGGGAGGAAGCCAACACAGTGCTGGACATGTCAGCAATTAGGACAGATTTCAACACTGTGTAGGGACATGGGGATGCAACACAACTGGGGGGGGCAGGGCCAGCAGCCCCATCAAGGGGAACAGGACAATTACTGTACACAGGACCAACAACAGCAAGGACAGATGCAGGGCACACATCAGCAGATGCCACAAACACAAGTACAAGAACCACAAACACAAATACAGGTACCACAGATGCAAGCACCAGTACCACAATATTTGCAAGCACAGATTCGAGGGAACAAACAGCAATTGGCACTGATACAGAACAATTACACAGCAGCACACGTGGAATCCATGGCAACGGTTCACTTCAGACAATTGGGAGGAGCAACCATGGTAGAGAACAACCCCTTTACAGGGAATGGGATGTGCTTATACCCTCAATAGGACAGCCCAAAATCAAACTTAATGTGTCCCATCCTGTCGATCACACTTAACCCTGCGGAGGAAACTCGCATATGGGTGGCGATAGGTGACAAAACGTTTTCCTTTCTTCTTGACACAGGAGCGACTAGGTCCTTCATTAGGGGAGGAGCATTTACATTGTCAGGCAATGCCATGAACTCTCAAGGATTCTCTGTGGCTCAGGAAGTGGTCCTTTCACTGACAACATTTCACTCTCTACCGAATATCACAATCTATCACCGCCTTTACTCTACTCTCGACAGACACCTGTAAACATACTGGGACCAGACATTATGAGCAGACTGAACATGACCATTTCATTCAGGGACAAGTTAATAGTGTGCTCTACACCAGGAATACACATGCTCAATGTAAGACAGATTGTTCAAGCCTATTGTGGGCTCACGGTACAGAGGGGGTGCCGGTGGACGCAGAAATGTTCCAGTATGGAACTGACATTGCTATTGCATGGCTTTCACGAATTACAGGGAAGGTGTGGCGGATTCCAAACAAATACTTATTCAGGCCCAAGCTACCATTGGGAACCATAGTGCTAATAGAAATAGAGGCAGTGGTTGTGAGAGAGGACTGAATAGCAGTACATGGTATGGATGACACACAATGAGCATGTAGAGCAGTGATCGCAGTGGCAGAGGGGTGCAGGTTGACCACAGTGACAGACGAAGAGCTATTCAGGGAAGAGAGACTAGAAATAGAGATGGTGTTCGAGATGAGTGTGACTTACTGGCTAAGGATACACAACAGGGAAGTACCACAGAGAATGGCAATGATGCTGGAAGCGCCACCCCCATTCTGGGAGGAGGACATGGCCAAGGTACGCAGTACCCTATGGACAACATGTTCCTATGATGTGGGTCACATAAAGAGCATGGTGGGTGAAGATCAAGCCAGGAGCAATTTTACCCAGAGTGAAACAGTACCCCCTAACTAAGGAGGCAGATCAGGGCATTTATGAGAGAGCATTTATCACAGCACTGATTGAGAGAGGCATTCTTGTACCATCAAAGCCCCATTGCAACACTGCAGTGTACCCAGTGAGGAAGGCAAAGGGGGGGTCATGGCATTTCATACAGGATTTTAGGCCTCTTAATCACATTGTAGAAGAAGAATATCCTTTAGTTGCAAGCCCAGCGATAACTTGAAAATGCATTCTTCTCATTACCACTACACCCAGGCTCACAAGACTTGACCAGCTTTATGTATAGAACCCAAAAGTGGAAAAATACAAGACTTCCTCAGGGGTACTGCAAGTCACCATCTATATTTAACAGAGTGCTACAGATGGACGTGAGCAATATTCAGATGGCGAGCACAGTTTTGCAATATTTAGATGACATTTTGATTTGTAGTGAAACAGAAGATCAGTGTAGGCAGGACTCAGTACACATGCTGACTATGTTAGCTGACAAGGTATACAAGGTGGACAAGGACAAGTTACAGTACTGTCAGAAGGAGGTGCTATATATTGGACAGAGAATATCCCAAAATGTTCGACAGATCATCTGAGAGAGAGAGCAAAGACAATACGCAAAACACCTTAGTCTGCGACAGTGAGGGAAATGCAACAGTTCTTAGGGTTATGCAACTACTGCAGTGCATGCATCGTTCACTACGGCACATACACAAGGCCCCTACTGGGTGCTCTGAAGGAGGCACAGAAAGAGAACAAAAAATGAGCATAGACCATAGAAATGACTGAGACATTCGACAAGCTGAATGAAGAAATATGCACAGCACCAGTGCTAGGGATCCCATACTACAAAAAGGATTTTATCCTGTTCTCACACACTCACGGTGTAGTTGTGAAGGCAGTTTTGACATAAAAGACAAGCATGGGACACAAACCAATAGCTTACTACTGTGGGAAGTGCAACCCAGTAATGTGAGGACACTATCAGTGCAAACAAGCCTTGGCAGCTGCTACATTTATTTATTTGAATTTATATAGCACACAGCTGCCCTGGGGCATTGTGGCGCTGTTTGCTTAGTACAGGTGGAACAGCAATGCATACAAAATAAACAGCAGTAGGGGATATGCGTGTTCTATATGGTTACAGAAGAACAGCATATCAAGCCAGAGCGAGTGATACATGTTACAGAAGAAGGTGTACTTAGTTGAACAATTTGGTTTTCAGCATTTTGCGCAAGACAGTATATGATTTTTCATTTCTGAGTTCAGTGGGGAGGGCATATCAGTTTTTGGGGGCTAGGTGCTGAAAGCTGGAGCCTCCTACTTTTGAACTTTTGAAGGTGGCGACAAAGGTTAGATTAGAGAGATGTGTTCTAGTAGGTCTGGAGGAGGGGTTGATGGTGATTCTCTCAGAGAGGTAGGGAGGGGCGTTAAGTGACAGGCATTTGTGTGTAATAGCCATGTTTCTAAAGAGAATGCGTTCTTTAATCGGTAGTCAGTGTGCGTCTTTTCTTGACTGGGAGATATGTTCCCTTTTAGGAATACTCAGTGCTGCTCTGAGGGCATTGTTTTGTGTCACTTGGAGCTTGTTGAGGTTTTTGGCGGAGGTGCCTAGGAAGAGGGCATTACAATAGTCAAGCTTGGTGCCGACTGTGGCTCTAGCAATTGATAAGTGGTTTTTGATTGACAGGAATGTCAATCAATCAATCAGCACCGTGTTGATGATCTTAGTGGTGAGGGCAGCGGAGGAGGCTATGGCACTGACCTGACGTGTCGCAGACAGGGAGGAGTCAAGGTACACTCCTACGGTTTTTACTGCTGACGAGGTAGTGATAGTGGTATTGTCGATGTTGAAAGTGCTGTATTGGGGTGAGAGTTTCTTGCGAGTTTATTTAGTGCCTACCACGAGGATCTCTGTTTTGTCTCCATTGAGACAGAGGCCATTGGCTGCCATCCATGTTTGGATGGCTGTGTAGATTTTGGTTAGGGCCGCGTAGGACTTGTGTGTCGTCGGCATAGTTTGTGTAGGCTATGTCACAGCGATCCATGTCATTGAAGAGAGGGTGGGTGAAGATGTTATACAAGGTAGGTGCGGTACATGAGCCATGTGGGACTCCACAGTGTATACTGGTGGGAGGAGCACACACAGAGTTAGAGAATACTCTCTTGAGTCTTCCTTTGACGAAGGACTCAATCCATGCTGTGGCCTGTGGGGAGAAGTGGGCCGCGTTTGTTAGTTGCTTGCCAAGAATATCATGGTTGACGAGGTCAAAGGCAGCCAACAGATCTAGCAGAAGGAGAAGTGCAGGTTTGCCTTTGTCCATAATGTTGCCCAGTTGTATTTTGAGCTCAAATAGGGCAGATTCTGTCCCATGGCCTGGGCGGAAACCAGATTGCCTTTTGCCTAAGATCTTATATTCTTCCAGGAAATGCTGGATTTGGGTATATGCCACCTTATTCAGGATTTTGAGCAAGAATGGGATGGTGGTGATGAGCCTGTAGTTATTAGCTATTTCAGGGTCCAGTGAGTTTTTTTTTTTTTAAAAGTGGGAGAACCCACGCTTCTTTTAGGCTGTCAGGAACTGTGTTGGTTTTGAAGGAGGCATTGATGAAAGTTTTTAGAAAGGATGCGAGGGTTTCAGCGCAGTCTTTGACTAGTTTGGCTGGGCAGGCACCTCCTTTACAGTTTGATGGCCTGATTTTATTGACATTATCTATGACTTCAGACTCAGTGACTTCCCTGAATGAGAAGGGTTTTATGTTGTCTGAGGTGCCTTTATTTTCAGGAAGGGAGGCTAATTCGATATATTTAGAGAGGTTTTTGTGATGCTCATGGATTTTATTTTGTAGTAACTCAATTTTGTTTAGTAAAGCTGTTTGTACACTGGTACACCATGCTTTGTCTTTGATGATCTCTTGGGATTTGGTGGCTGGAGTGGATAGTTCTTTAAAGATAGCAAATAGTTCTTTGGACTCGGACGTGGCGTCGGTGAGTCTCTCGTTATAGGACGATGATTTGGTTCTTGTATTGAGTGGCCAGAGTCTTGTAGGAGGATAGTGTGGATTCCTGTGGGGATCCTAGCCATTTGCTGAGGGCTTCGTGTTTTTGGGTACAAAGTTCTTTTGGTTCTGCAGAGAACCAGGTATTAGAATGTTTTATTTTTTTGGCCTTTTTCCTTTGTAATGGTGCTATGGTGTCGATCGCCGTGATCATAGTTGTGTTATAGATATCTGCCGGTCCTGCTGGGTCTGGGGAGTTTGGGAGGTTGAGTGTTAGAGAGTCTAGGTGGGGGAGGATCCTTTCTTTGGTAAGGTTCTGTGCACATCTGGCTAGCACAGCTGGGATGGGGCTGAGATTTTTGGGTGAGTTGGCGCCAGTTGGTACGAAAAAGTGTATACGGTGATGGTCAGACCAAGGGGTAGGGGTGTTGGAGCTGACGTCTATATCACAGTTGTGGTCTTCTACCCAGTCAAGGGTGCACCCTTTGCAGTGGGTGGGTGTGAGGATTGTTTGGAGGAAACCAAGCTCCTTTAGCGCTTGGGCCAGGGCTTTGGATGGTCTATCTTTCTGGTCACTAAGTCCAAGATTGAAGTCACCTAGGAGAATTGTTTTGGTAGTGTTTTTGAGTTTTTCGCCTAGGAGATGGATGAGGTTATAATGGAAGTCTGCTATTGGACCTGGTGGTCCATAGGCTAGGTGGATGATAACTGTGGTGTTGGGGGAGATGGAGATCTTAACTGTGAGGGAATCAATGTTCTCCCCAAGGTTGGAAGGGGTTTGCCTTACCACTAGCCAATCTTTGACTATGAGGGCTACTCCCCCACCTTTGGCTGTGTGTCTATCCTGCCTATAGATAGAGTGTCCTTGTGGGAGGGCTAGTGAGAGGGCAGGACATGCGGCTTCGTGGAGCCAGGTCTCTGTGACCGCTAGGATGTCAAGGTCGAGGTTGGTGATGAAGTCATGGATTTCTGTGGCATGTGCTGGTAGGGATCTGGCATTAAACAATGTGCATTGCAGATTGGTGGGTGCCACGTCATCCCTTATTTTGCTTTTGCCTGAGCGGGTGGTCGGGGTTAGAGGGGTGCTGGTTCTGTTGGCCTTCTGTGGGACAGAGGCTGTTTGTGACATCATGCTACAGAGGAAGCAAGAGCCTAGTCTTGCATTTCTTAGACTGAGAGGGCATGGTATAAGTAGAGTGGTGGGGAGGCAAAAAGGGGGATCCATTCAGCAGGGGAGATAGTCTGTGCCGTGTTGGCAGTGTCTGGGTATAGAGTCTGTAGGGGTGTGTTGGCCTGAGAAGCAGGAAGGAATTTAGTGGGTGTTATAGTGTGGGATGGTGGTAGGGTGGCTGACATGGTGAGTATTGTTAGGTTTGGGGTGTTTGTCATGTCTTCGATACTTTTGGCTGGTCACGGTGGGGCAGAGATAACTGTATGGTTAGGTGCAGTGCTATGCTAGAACTGGCCGCAGCAGGTAAGGGGCAGTCTGTGCAGAGCATTAGTAGTGAGGCAGGCAGGGGTACTTTAGTCTAGGCATGGTGCTAGTAGCAAGAAGTAATGCAATTAGACCCTATGACGTACAGATATAGGTAGGGCACATGGTAATAAGGTGGTCAGAGGCAAGGCAGAGCAGTTCAAGCGTAAGCAGTACAGATTTAGATAGCGCACATGGTAATAGGCGATTAGGAGCCAGGCAAAGCAATTTGAGCGTACGCAATACAGATTTAGATAGCGCACATGGATTTAGCGGTGCAGGCGAGTAAAATGCAAGGTAGGCGGGGCAGTAGAGAAGAGACAGGCAACAAAGTTAAATGCTGTGCGCGCTGTCCAAGGTTCATTGAGGGCGTTGAGGGCTAAGGAGCGCTTACCAGGCTGGAGGGGGTGGAGCGGGTCCTCCGTGGGATGGATGCCACAGGTGATCAGGAGGAATGGTGATGAAAGGCGGTTGGAGTAGGGATCCTGGCCGAGGCGTACAGCGTCTCAGTCAGGCTCAGTCAGGCAGGCGCCTTACAAGTGCGCCTTGAAAGTGGGCCAGCTTTGCCTGCCGGCAAACAGTGGTTGAACAGAAATGCTGATGCCTAGCTAATCAGGCAGTTAGAGAGGCGGGTTAGGAAACAAGGAAGCAGTAGTTACGGCAGCGGCCATCTTACAATGGAGAAACCCACGCGGTTTCGAGTCTGGAGCTTTAGATAAGATGCACGGGGTGCATTTGTATTCCTGGGAGATTTCTGTTGTTGGCATGTCCGCAATAGTAGATCAGTGCTGCAGGCTCCGGATACAAAATAATGGGAGTCAGCCGGAATGGCGGAAATCGCTGTGAAGGCGCACAGCCTTACCTCTGTCTGGGTAGAACGAGGGCTCTGCTCCTGTGCAGCGCGGACCCCTGAAGACGAGCTTCTGCTCGTGGGGCTTCTGGATGCACACTCAGGCTTTGCAGTGGAGAAGTCGGCAGAAATAACCATGGGGTGCACTACCACTCCTTAGGTGGAACACACCCTCTATGCGATACTACGGAAGCCAAAGAGCACACTGACAACACAAAGAGCATCAGGGTGCGAGGTGATACTATCGAATGCAGCGCTGAAGATAGTGAGGTGTAGACTTGTCAACTCAGCAATATTCCTAGCAGATGCCCTACAGGTAGGAGATTATGCACACGACTGCACAGCAAAAATAGAGGTGTTCAGTGACACTCGCAAGGTAGAGGAGGATGCACTTGAGGAGTGAGACGTACTCTACATTGATGAGTCTTCAATGATTGACCAGATAGATGGGGTCAGGCATACAGGGACTGCAGTAGTAAGACTGAAGGAAGATGGGACAAGTCAGGTAGTAGCAAGTGCGTGACTACCATCTCATTATTCAGTACAGGCAGCAGAACTAGTGGCCCTAATACTAGCACTGGAACACAGCAGAGAGAAGGAGGTGATAGTGTACTCTGACTCCACCTATGTGATGTCCACAGTACACTTATGACTGTCATGATGGCTCAGAAGATGATTCAGAACGGCGGACGGGACCCCATAAAGCATCCACTTCTATTGAGCAGACTGATTGAAGCGATTACTTATCCAGCAAGGATAGCTTACATGTGGATTATGTAGACATGATCCAAGTTTGCCAAGGATATCGCTACATGATATTGGTTGTATGTCCATTCTCCAGGTGGATTGAGGCAGGCCACTGTTCACACGCTAACGCCCTTAGAGTGTTTAAATTCCTGGTCAGGTAAGTATTCTCAAGATGGAGCGTGTGTGTGGTCCTGCGGTCTAACAATGGCTCTAACTTCGCCAATGAGATGTTCCAGCACATCACAGCGTTGCTGGGCATTCAACACAGTCAAATGGGGTGTGTGAATGCCTGAATGGTCTCCTGAAGGAGTGCATAACCAAAATACAGCAGAGCACTAAGAAAAATTGGCTTCACTGCTTACCTCTTGCTTTGGTTGAATTTGGTTGAATTGCGCAGTAGGCCTGGGTCTGACCACCATTTAACAGCCCATGAGGTGGTGACGGGAAGGCGCATGGATCTCCCACTTTCTCCTCCCACAAGAGAACTGAAAGACTGTGAGAATAGTACAGAAATGTTAGGACAAGAAATACATGAGTACATGTCTCCCTTGATTGCTAGTGCCTCTATTATCTCTCGCCAGATACAACGACACCGGGGAGGCCCAGAAGACGGTGCCGAGAGCAACTGCGACAGTGCACCAAAAGACTCCAGATTAAAAAACCCAGTGAATGTAGGAGATATTGTCCTCCTGAGGAACTTTGTCAGGGGCTGGAATGCGCTACGGTTCATGGGATCGCACGTATTTGAAAAAGTGGCAGAACGTGCTGTCAAACTCGAGGGGGAGTCATCTGGAACCACCTGGCAGACATCAAGCCCTACAGAACAGCACCCACACCGGGCAACAAGATCACTGTGTTCGACAGGGTACAGTTCAGCACCTATGAGAGCTACAAGAGTGTTCTGAACTTACACAACCAAGGGGAGGACATCCAATGGCCACACGCTCGTGGGCAACAGAGTTAGCGACAGGACTGCTCATCGATTTAGAGTGAGGGCACGCTGTCTGTTATTTTACTTTTCTGCACACAATCGACAAGTAAGCCGATGTAATTGTTGATGATTGTTCATGTTGCCCTCTGCCCATCACCCAGATACTTTCTCAAACCAATTTTTCCATACTGTGAGGAGACCCAGCAGATTCAGAGCACGATCCCCTGAAGTATACTATCTTGCCTTTATAGAGTAGTTGGCCCAAAAATACCCAAAGCTTGAGCATGGCAATCCCCCTATCCTCGCCACACTGAGAGACCTATCAGTAAGAAAAGTGTGGGAAGAAGTATTTGCATGTGCTATAAGTGATTACTTGGTCCGCGGGGCTTAAGAGTTATTTACACTACTAACCCATTAACACATTTATTTGCGCATTGCAAGTGGGCAACTATCTTCAAGATGCCAGGATCAAGCAGCAAAAGTGAAAATGAACGACATATTAAAAAATGTAATGGTTCTGTTGATCTTATTTATTTATTTATTTAATTATTACATTTGTTGTACGCCCAGACCCTGAGGTATCATGGCGTAGTTACAGACACAAGCGAGTACAACCTTAATGTTGAGCAATGCAGTAGGACAGAAAATACAGGTATACATGTATACATTTCTAAACACTTATATACAGTGAGAATGGGGAGTTGGGCGGAGTTAATAGGTATCCAGGTGCAACTTAGAACTGGTTGAATAACCAAGTTTTTAGTGATTTTTTAAATTGTGGGAAGGACGTTTCATTCTTGATATTGGTAAATAAGGCATTCTAGTGCCTGGGAGCGAGTACTTTGAAACTACTGCCCCCTGCTTTTTCTCTTTTGTATCGTGGGATTTCGAGGTTTTCGCTGTTGTTCGATCTGAGGAGTCTGGTATGGTTTTTCTTGGTGACTGTGTTGAGGCAGTATTTGGAAGCTTTGTTGGCAATGCATTTATGGGAAATGCTAAGGGCTTTGAAGAGTATTCTGGCTCTGATGGGAAGCCAATGATTTTCTCTCCTGATATTGGAGATATGATCGGATTTTTGTATGCCTAATGCATCTCGGAGTCCTTTGTTCTGCATGAGTTCGAGTTTGGATAGGTTGGTGTTAGAGGTGCCTAGGAATAGGATGTTACAATAGTCAAGCTTTGAGAGTATGAGCGCTCTTGCTAGTGTGACACAATTTTCAGGTGTGAGGAATTTGCGGCTGAGAGAGATAAGTTTGGCTGTGTAAGAGGTGGAGGAGGCTAGGGTGTTTACTTGCTTAGACATGGTTAGTGTAGCGTCAAGGTAAACCTCAAGTGTCTTCACTTGTTTAAGTACTGGGATTGTGGTGCCATCAATGATGAAGGATGAGTAAAAAGAGTGTAGGGAGTCGATTTTGGATGATGATCCTAGTATGAGTAGCTCTGTTTTGTCGTCATTGAGACATAGGCTGTTGTTAGCCATCCAGTTTTGGATTAATGAGTAGATTTTATTAATAAGCAAGGAGTCTTGCTCGTGATAACCTGTTAGTGGTATAAGGATCTGGGTGTCATCTGCGAAATTGATGTAGATGACACCCATAGGATCCGGCGCTGCGATGTGCAGCTCGGTGTAGGCGTTGTAGAGGGTGGGGGAGATACAAGAACCTTGAGGGACGCCTATCGGGACTGGTATGGGATCTGCTGATTCTTTACCAATGGCGACTCTTGAGGTCGTACCTGCAAGAAATGATTTAATCCAATATGTGGCATTGTTAGATAGGTTGACGTTGTTGGTTAGGGTGGCGCAGAGTTTATCATGGTCGACCAAATCGAAAGCCGCCGAGAGGTTTAGGAGCATTAGTAGGCAGAGTTTGCCTGATTCTCTAGTGGCATCCATTTGGATCTTCAGGTCGAGTAGGGCTGTTTCCATACTATGGTTAGGGCAGAACCCTGACTGTCGGTCCCCCAATAGTTGGTGGTGTTTTAAATGGTTTTGAATTTGGGAGCATGCTATATTGTCGATGATTTACAGTAGAAATCGGACAGTAGTTATGGGTCGGTAGTTGGTGGGGATTGAAGGGTCCAGGGTTGGTTTTTTGAGGAGGGGGGTTGCCCAGGCTTTTTTGATACTGGCAGGGACTGTGTTTGAACTGAAGGATGCGTCTACAAATTCAGTGATGACTGGTGATAAGGTAGGGGTGCACAGTTTGACTAGATGGGAAGAGAATTGGTCTTTGCAGTTGGAAGCTTTTAGTTTCTCTATTGTGTCTAATACTTCTTTATTAGTGACTGGGGTGAATTGAAAAGGGGTGCAGGTGGGGGTAATGGAAGGGTTGGTGGCTATGTTAAGAAGTGTTTTTTCAGCGAGGAATGTTTTTTTGCTGTCGATTTTCTTTTGAAATAGCATCATTTTAGAGGCTAATGCGTTTCTATTGTGGTGCATCACGTTTTACTAGCATTATAGGGTGCTGTCCCTTGGCATGGGTTCTCAAGCTCTCTGAGGATGGAGAACAGCTCTTTACTGTCAGAGTTGGCATTGGTTATGCAAATGTTGAAGGCGTTGGCTTTATGAGAGATTATGGATGATTTAAACTTATTATTGGCTGTTTCAAAGGCCTCTGCTGATTCAATGGTGTTAGTTTTCCTATGTAAATGCTCAAGCGATCTTTTAGTACGTCTAAGGGAGACTAGTTCTTCATCAAACCAGAAGCAGGAGCGTTTGTCTGATTTCTGAGTTTTAATGGTGACAGGGGCGAGTGTGTCAATGGTGCGAGTGAAACTTTGTTGGTAGCAGTCTGCTAAGTAGTCGGGATTGTTCATATTTAGGGTAACATTGGCTAGGGCTGTGTGCAGAATGGGGGAGAGGTTGTCTACTGTGAGTTTTTTGATGTTTCTAGTTTCAAAGGTGTCTGGTGATTTGGAGCTGGTGAAGTCTGTGCTTTTATAGTCCAAGGTGAAACTAATGACAAGATGGTGTGACCATTCTACGGGGAGGATGGAGTCAATAGTGACTTGAGAGTTGAGGGTGAGGATCCAGTACAGCGTTCTGCCTTTGGAATGAGTGTGTTCATTAATCAACTGAGTAAAGTTCATATCTGACATTGCTGTGTGGAAGGCGGAAGCGTCCGTGTCAAGGGGGTCGCTGTAACCTAGGTTGATATCCCCTAAGATGATGCATTTAGTATTGTGCTTGATGATGAGCGTAAGCAGTAAGGGGATTTCTAAGTTGGGGTGGCTAGTTTTATTAGGTGGTCTGTATCCTACTAAGAAATTGTTGGTGGTTTTAGGGTTAGAGGTGAATTTGACGTATAAAAGTTCATAGCCCTGTACTTGTGGTTCTGGCTATTAAGGCAACTCCACGTCCTTGGAGGTTGTTCCTATCTGTTCTAAAGATACTATACCCTGGGGGGATAGCAACAGCTAGGAGAGGGCCTGCGGCAGGGTGTAGCCAGGTTTCGGTGACTACTAATATGTCGAGTAGTTTATCCTCAATGAGGTCATGGATTTCTATGGCGTGTGCACAGAGTGATTGTGCATTGATAAGTGCGCTTTTAATCGTGGGGGAGAGCTCAAGGGGAGGTGTGATCTCTGGGTTAGGAGGTTGAGTAATGTTTTTGGTCTTTATACGTGATTTAGTGTGTTTTTTGGAGAAATCTTTGAATGGGCGGTTAGTAGGTGCAGTTGCTATTTTGGTGACGGTGTCTGTGGTTGCGGTGGGTCTAGGCGCTTGATGGTTTGAACTGGTTCTTACTTATTCCAAGTAGTGTTATTGTGTTTGTATTTTGGACAATTACCTGCGTTGCTAGTGCTACCGCTGTGCCCTCCACAAACATTCTCCCAACCCAAGCAGGTGGAACGACAATGTCAGGTGGACAGGAGAGCAATGCAGGAATGATAAGGCGAGGTAAGCGCATTGTTGACACAGATATGAAGGAGGTAGATATGTATCTCACCGACACTGCTTGAGTGTCTAATAGCATGTGGAACAAGCACATGACCAAAGTAGGTAAGAAAACCGCCGGGGAAAGCTGTTATGTCTGCTCCTTAATCTCCTATGCCATGAGTGCTTCCCGAACGTTCATAGCAACTGAAATACCAGCAGCAAGAGCACAATGCTTAATGTATCTCTCGATGGTTACAACTAGAGGGAGGTTTCAAGGAAAGACAGTGACATTAAGATGGATGTCCAGAGCAACGTTCCCATATGAAAATAATTACATAAAACATTAGACATGATGAACAATTATTGGCAGCTAGATGAAGCTATACAGTACATAACTGAGGGGCCTGTTAAAGGAGAAACAAAGACTATCACCGTGAAGGAATTGCCATGTCCATGGACAACAGTGAAGGAGACAGGAGGAGAACATGGCTGCTGGCAAAGACCACAGATATTGGTGTATGGCCAAGTGTACACGGAAGATGGATGGAAGGATGGAGTTGTAGGGAGCAAGGCACTGACACTAGCACAATCACCAGTGAACAAGGTACAAGAAGAAAATGACAAGTGCCTGAAGGAATGGGAGGCGAGTGCAAAGCTACTGACATGCGTGGAAAATGAAGCTGGACTGATGCCGATAATGCCCCTGAAGACATCAGCATTGTGCTATCAGTGCAACGGTGAAGTTGAGGTTGGCAAAAATGGTGTGTGCAGAAGCATCGAAAGACACGCTGCTCTGAAGGTGGTAACGGCAGTACTGATGGATCATTACTGGGCGTGCGAATCGAAGGAATACGAGAAGCTTCCACCTGACCGGGGAGGAGTTTGCTTGTTGGTATACACCGACATGTCTTTGTTGGTCGTACCAAAGAAAGACGTGAAGCTCAATGAGTTCCCGAAGATGGACAATGACAAAAGAAAGAAAAGGTCGATCGAAGAGGTATCAACAGCCAAGGCAGAGAAGCCGGCTGGATTGAGCAGATTGAAAAGAGAAGGAAATTACTTCTCAGAATGATCAGAAACAGCACTAGATGAAGTGCCAGCAGAACACAGATTGTTCAGCAGGATGCAAATGTTCTTTGCATCATTAATACGTTGGGAGCTGATGGTGCCAATTAACTCCACAGTGAATGGGTTCAATGAGATAAAACGAGAGCTCTGAGAAGTAAGGTCGTGGCACCCCAGATAGATATGTTCTGGATCTGCCTGCAGCTATGGAAGGAGGAGTTTGCACAAATATAGGGAGTTCCCGTTGCACATTCATACTTGCCAACGACGAAGACAATGATACCCTGTCAGAAGCGGTACTCCAATTATCGGAGATGCATGCCAAAATGGGGGAAGAAGCAAAGGGGACAGGCAAGGACCAGAGCTGGATAGCATACATATGGTTATGGATGCCATCAATGCTGTCAGACGGACTAAAGGAGATAATGGAAGCATCAATACTAGCAGCAATTTAAATGTGTGGGATAAATATCTGTATGGCAAGGCGCAAGAAAACAGCGGCGGAAGCCATCGAATGCAGGTCCTGATGGATGTGAATATAGGAGGAGCAAAAGATGAGATTGTGGCAGAAAGGAACAAAATAAGGGAGAGGATTGTGCAATGGGAACTGTTCCCACTTGGGCTAATGAAGTTGGGCAACCCATTCGATGCAAAGTACTATGAAGGAAAGTGGGTATGGTGTAACCCCGAACGAGTGTGCTGTTATATGAACTGCTCATTCAATGATCATACAAATTACTATGGGCACCCCGGAGGAATAACGAAGATATGGCAGCCAAGAGCAAAAGGACTGTCGTATAAGGATGTAGTCGACAGGTCGACCAGAGGGGGGACTGAAGAGGGAGTTGGAATCCTGCCACCACCCCCTCCCACCAAATTCATGACAAGACGAAAAGCCAGGAAACACTCCAATCATCCATTCTATTTCGGACGAATCCTAATTGCAGCTATGATTCACAAATACGTTGAGAGGTATTCCCTCAGCCAGCCATACAGACCAGGCGTGGGACAAATCTATCCATGTGTGGATGAGGAGCTGCAGGCCATGGTCAGAGACACCGATAATGGAAGCCTGAATTAAAGCACCAAGAAGACATGTTGCTGATTTCATAAGAGACACCACGACATAGCAGCGTTAGACATGAAGCACATGTGCCATCCGCATTTTGGAACACAAACACACACTTGAATACATGAAGAACACAAGTGTACAGTTCTATAGTTAGAGGACAGATACATATGCATACTGTACTGCTTTTATTATTTTTGCCCTAAGCCAAGTGCAGCAACGCAGAAACCGCAAGGCACAAGAGATCCTGAGCAAAGCTTGCAGATGCTTAAATGTGAATAACCCTATGGAACTGCAGGAACACCTATGGGACCTGACAGAGCCAAGTGTGACTAACCTAAGGAAAATGTAGTATAGTGTGGACAATGTAGAAACCGCATTATACGGTTTAGGAAAATTATAGTGTGGACAATGTAGAAACCGCATTATACGGTTTAGGAAAATTACAGCAGGCCTTGGGCCTCTGAGCAAGAGATGAGCTGAGCTGATTCAGGTTGGACAGAAAGCAAGATGTGTGAAACATGACCCGCAGCCAAGGTCAAGAGATACGGATGACATTCCAATCCCCAGACGACAAAGGGACCAGATGCAGGAAAAGGGAATGAATCCTCTTAAATCAGAGCTGCAGAGCTCAAATTCGTAGTCTCCAAGCACGTGATGCAGCCAAAGCAGACAATGGACAGTGATCAGTGGTTAGAAAGGAGAGCCGATCCCAGGCAGCCAGACACAGACTGCAACAAGTATGCAACAAGTGTTGTGCAAACCAGGAGAATATTCTCATAAGGCAAAGGTGGTATACACATACAAGTTACAAAACAGACACATAGTTGGTCTCACCACCTTGGAAAAGTACACATTGAGCTGGGAACCATTTTGGGTCCCAGGCCTGAGGACGCCAACTGCAGACAATCACAGTTTAGTACCCTAGGGGTGGGTAGCAATGGCCAAGAACCAATGGTAAGTCCACAACAGTGCAACAGTGTTATAGATAGTGATGGAACAAGCCAGTCACCTGACATGGAAGAACCAGTAGAATAATATATATGTACCCATATAGGTTATTATGCTCCTGATGGCCAATGCCACACCGCAAAAGGTTTCTGGAGAGACCAAAGTAACGACGGAGCAGTGATGTGTTTGTTAGACTAAAGTGGCCTGCGCGCCATTTGCTGTGTGACATGCTGGAATTTATTGAGTTCTTCTATCGATCCCTGTGGTTTTTGCTGTAATAAACCTCAGTTTGAACTTGCCATTGACTGAGTCCTCCGTGTCTTCTGGGGGAGCGTGTTGGGCCCTCTCAGTCTGCGCACTTCCAGTATCCCTCTGGCATACCTGGGAGTTCCCCCAACACTAGGCCTTGAGACATTCGGAGCGTGCAAGTGCTGTTACAAGAAAGCATCAGGACAAAAGGTGGGGGAGCAAGGATGAGGAAAACAAAAACATTCTTACTAGCCATGAGACATGCCGAGCGTGCAAGTGATGTAACAAGAAAGCTTCAGGACACAATGCAGGGGAACAAGGATGGGGAAATCTAAACAAAAACGTTCCTTCTAGGCCTTGGCACATTCAGAGCGTGCAAGTGCTGTAAAAGGAAAGCTGGAGTGGGGGGAAGTAGAGGTACAAGGAGGTACAATGCAGCCTTTGCATGCCTCATCTCATGGTGCAATGGGCTTCATCAAATATGTTGGTACAAGTAGGTAAAGTGCAACACTGGAATGCCACACATCAAGGTGACAGGGGATACATCAAGTATGCAGGTACAAGCATCTCCTTTAAAACCAACCCCCCAACCACTTCACTTTACAATAGAGGAGGGCTATAAAATGGCCTCCCACACAGCTCCTGCAATGTTATACACCCAGTACCAGTCACGCGCCTTTCGCTTACTCTGCCAATTGAACATCCAGCAATAGTCTGGAAGGACGCTGCAAAGTTTAAATGATATAATGTGCCACGTTTTGGTTGGCTAGAAAAGTTATATGTTGTCATTGTTCTGTTTTGTCATCAACAGGAATTTCTTTGAGCCTAGAGTTGCGCTGTCAGTGCATCAATAAGATGGCCGACTTCATCCCTATGCGACAGATCAGCAGGATTGAGCTCGTACTGACCGGGCCCCACTGCCCCAAAGTGGAGGTCATGTAAGTATCTGCTTGGTCATCTGGGGGTTGGGAATTTGTTTTTGTAAATTGGTCACAGTTATGTCCAGTACCACTAGAATAACTAGAAAGGTCACTCAGTCAAGGACAGAAGGAATATTTTTTGGGCACACACTTATGACCCAATAACCTGGAAAAAAAACATTAGGAATTAGACGTAGTATAAATCCCTTCGTTGGCATTCGTCACAGCTTGCCTTGAGCAAAATACCTTGGGTTTAAAGATTTACTTTGTGAAGACTTAGTGCCTCCTCTGGTTCAAAAGACATGCAGACTGATGTCCCTCTAAGTCGTGTGACCCTACTCACAGTGGTGACGTGGCATGGCTCATGTGAGTATGCGATATGAAATGCAATAAAATAAAGATAGCATTTCACAACCCACACTTTCTTCATTATTACAATACAAGGGCAAACAAATAATGTACGATTTCCTTGGCCAGACTACACCGGCCTGTTGAACAGAGACAGGCCAACAAATGGAGTACTATGGTTATAGCAGTCATCTCCGCTATACAAACATCACATTG
Organism: Ambystoma mexicanum; assembly: GCF_040938575.1. Taxonomy (NCBI): domain Eukaryota; kingdom Metazoa; phylum Chordata; class Amphibia; order Caudata; family Ambystomatidae; genus Ambystoma; species Ambystoma mexicanum. The sequence goes on from NC_090937.1 coordinate 186,164,391, forward strand.
GATGATGTTCCTGGAGTATTAAAATGACTTGATAATTACCCTGACAACATTGAAGGCTCCTTACTCAAAACTCTAGCCGTGGGGAATAGAGGTGACCCTTCACACGTAGGTAAGACCTATAGGTTTCCCTTTGTATCTATTGTGTCCTATGCAAACCGACCTAGCATTACCCGGTGTAGCATCATTTGAGATAGCCTGCCTTTGCCCCATTGGCTCCTCCTTAACTGCGGACAAATATTACAAAGGATCCGTCCTATCTTCCCATACAGCTCTTGGCTGGAGGTGGTATCCTGATAACCAACGGACACCCGAATTCCATTCTGCGGACCTGTCAACCTCTCTGCTGTCACATGGCAAAGTGACAAAGGGATCCATTAGCTCTTCTTCATGGGCCGGAAATCCTCCACCATTTTAAAGAGACTCTTCTGGCTGACCGTGCATGACACCCCCAGCATGAATGCCACTCACCAGTTTTTTTTAAGCCTTCTAGATTCCCCTCTCTCTTCAAGATTGGCACGACAGGTTTGGGAGGTCCCTCCAAATGGTGAGGCGCCAAGCTTCTCTTACCACACACATTCTGTCTGCACTCGCTGATGTAACATGGTCGGTGCCCCACCTGATGTGCTTGCCTGCTATATCCCTAGACAAACAGTCTCATAGCTCATAAATGCCCAAACCCCGACCAGTATTGGTTAGCCTTCCTCAGTAGCACAGTAACATAGGCTCATAGCTTTGTATCAGGTGAGTATTGACCGCAAGGAAACCGGTACAAATTGCGTCCATACGCGTGCAAAACGAATTAGAACACAGAAAAAAGCACTATTCCACAACATGCAGTGAATTGTACATACTTAGCGGTCCTCAAACCTGGGGAGCCCTGTCTGTAAAAGCACGCAGCTAGTAAGGAGCAACACTGATGACTCCCCCTGCTTATGTGTGTGGCACACACAAGTGGAGAAAGCACCCTTATGTGTAAGCCAGCGCACTGGCAGATGCTGGCATGGGGGGTGGGGCAACAAAGCACAGGCCTGATTAAAAAAAATGGATGCCGTGTGATCTGAGTCAGGTCTGCATCCCTCTCCCCTGGAAGAGGAGAAAGTAGAATGCAGACAGGATCTACACAGTCCCTTCAGAACTCCCGCAGCACCAAATGCAAGCACACATGCTTGACAGGAGTGATCCTATGTCCATATCGCATGCCGACCTCCTAGAGGTGGTCATGTAAAAACGGAATCTGCAGTGACATGACCTTTGCAAACTTTCACTGCAAATTGCTCACTAAATCCATTTGTCACCACATTTGCGCTCATGTCGGTTCAGTTGTGCAATGTGTGTTTGAGTGTTGGGTATATGCCAGACGCTTAGATATGAATAGAGGGCGTGGCTGTGGTAAAGGCTGTTCTGGACATTCTACGTGATTAAATCTAAAAGAATTTGTCAAATAGGATTTCGGCAGGTTTATTTTTTTCTCTAATTTAATTTGTCCGCAAATACATGCGGGGGAGAGGCCCTGCAGACTACCCCTCCTAACTACCCCTTATATTTATTATCACGATGACACACCTTCTCACCCCCCACATATATTTTTCCGGACAAATTCTTCAAAGAAATTAGACGCAATCGAATTTGACCAATTCATCCGCGTTGTAATCTTCCTATCCCTCTGGATATTCTAGTGCCCAGGATGAAATACTAATACGTTAATATTTCACCATGGGCGCTAGAATGTCCACTCCAGGTTTGAGTATAGCAGGCAAGCACCTCATAAAGCCTGCCCTAACATTACAAAATCAAATAGAGATACAAAAGTTGATTTTATTAACTTATAATGAAAGTACTTAAAAGTATTGAGAAGACACAACTGCTGCATAATCTTATGTTCATCATTATTTTGCTCTCAAACAAAAGCTCATCTGCCATAAAAGGCCAATTTATGGATGCGTATTTACTGAAACCCCTCAATTATCAGCAACAGCTTCTGGAATTGAAACCAAGTGGGCCACACAGATTTATAAAGACACATTTCTTTGTATAACATTCAACAAAAGAAACCTTGTCACTACTAATAAGACTAAACTGAACCGTGTCTATGGACTCCCAATTTTTGCAGATAAAGCATGGAGAGATTAAGGGCCAAATTCATGGAACGTTTCGCGCGGTGCAAAGTCACTTTGCACTGCCAACAAACACGTTGAACCGGGCCTAATTCACAGAGCGGTGCAAGGACCGGTTCAACGTGTTTGTTGGCAGTGCAAAGTCACTTTGCACCGCGCTAAACGTTCCATGAATTAGGCCGTAAACGACTTGTCGTGGACCACACAGCTTAGTTAAGCGGTGAAGCCAGACTTTTAGAACAGTCTGCCATTTAGGGACTGGACCACCTTTCTGCTGAGCTCTAGCTGGTGCCACTACTTGTGAAAGGGTGCTTGTGATCATTGTTTCACACAGCATACCACATTTTAGGCACCCCTGCTCCTGCCCTACCACCTCCACCCTTAATACTTCGTAGGAGAGGTGCCACTTCCAAAGGCACACTCACTGCTGTGCCCGCAGCCATCTGCCACTAATCACTTTCCTTGTCACATGCACGTCTGAAAACAAGGGCTGCCAAACTATACTACACTGCTGGTGCCTAATAAGGGTGCGACTGGCATGCAGTTGTCAGCAGCCTTTAGATCTGTCTGTCTTGGGTTGAAGAACCAATGTATAAAATAGCACTGCCCTGTTAGACAAAGACAATTCTACAGAGGTAAAAGCTTGCGCTTGTGCTAATTCTCATGCCCGCAATGCTCTACTCATGTGGCTCTAAACTGGAGATGGACTTCTAATGACATTCACTAAGTGGCGCTTGGCTCAAATGGTTTATTCTACTTTCACGTTTCAGGTGGGAGTGTTTTTTCAAGCCACAACAAAATGCTAATAGCTGCTGTGTCGCATGCCTGGATGTATATTTTGTCTGAAAACTGGATGGGAAGTTCTTTTGCTAGATCAGAGTTGTCCAACTCCGGGCCTCGCGGGCCGGAATGCTGACAGGTTTTCAGGATATCCCTCATTAATATTCATGAGGAAAAATGTGCATACATTTAGAATCATTGTATGCAAATTTACCTCATGAATATTAATGAGGGCTATGCTGAAAACCTGGCATAGATCAGCCCCTGAGGCCCAGAGTTGTCTAGAGACCTTCATAATTTTTCGGACCTTTTTGATCATGGAATGATGTTCTGTCTCAGAATTCTGCTTCGTACTGGTCTACAGGATAACGTCAACCCTCACAGTTGGTCTTCTCCTGGGATCCTCAGCAGTGCTTGGTAGAGCCAGGAACAGTCTCAGCTCTCTTTTTAAGCTCAGTCCCACTCATAACTCATAAGAATGTCTTCAGGGATGTTTCGAGGGCTGTCGGTGCAGACCTTTCTACCTCTTGGCACAGGACCTGGCAGCTTGTCACTAAGCCTTCTATCAGTTGGTTAAAATCTTTTAATTTTAAGGCAAGGCAACAGTCTAACTTGATAAACTATAGACTGCTATATTAATTCCCACATTCCCACTTCACTTGTTTGCATCTGTCTGCAAAAGGCTGCACAGCAACATTACATGCACCTGTGAAGTTCCGAAGGCGAGGACTTTGTGCCAGACAGCGCAGATCAGGGAGTCTTTCAGAACCTCCCCACCCCTTAAATACACTCAACAAAGTTTGCAGCCAGACCTGTTCGACTAGGAGCCAATGTTAGAGCAATGTTTTCCCACAATGCATTGCAAGCAGCCATTATTCTTGGGAAGGCAATGGGGTCTGAAGTTTGGGGAGTAAGTCAATCTTTGCATGACTTTATCTTTACATTAATTGCCTTAGCTAGAACTGTTTTAAAGTGGGCGGGTCGCTCAATGTCAGGGAAATTCATATTGGACACTTTAGGGTCTTAACAGCCCACCAGTTATATATCTAGGGACATACTTATATGGCTGCGGACGAAGGTGGGCATTGCTGCATTCAAACATCTCCAAGCTCCCTGCCTAAATCGGATCAGTACTGTTGGCTGCTTCGGCGTAGGTCTGCCTGCTCCTTCCACAACTATCTACTAGACTCGAGGCATACAACTGCATCCTTGCTGGAGTCTGACTTGTTTTGCTCTCTGGTGACAAACAGCATCACCCTATACTCTCCCTGTGGGCAACTATCCTTCTGAAACACATGCAAAGGCTTTGCTTGCCCAGTGGGAGCCATTTGCCCAGAGTGCCATTGACAAGTAATTATGAGATCGCTGGTTCAATCCTGCTACGGATTCTGCACTGGATTTCCCCTCCGACTGTTCTTGAGTTCGAATCCCGGGCTCTGCTTTTGACGCATCTCCATATCTTCCACTGCAGCATTGGGTCTGCAGCCGGTGGAGGATTTGGACTCTGAATGGTAGGATTCCTCACCCTTGATTATGCTTGCTTGAGCTGATGGGAGGTGTAGACCAAACACGAAATAGGTTGCAGACCTTTAACCAGCTACCATTCCCCATGCCCCGCCCAGTTGCCTCTCTGTCTTTTCCATGCCCTTGGTCCAGATGGTGCCCAATCTTAGATAGATGCATTTCATGAACCGCAGCAGCAGCCATCAAACATCATGACCTCAAATGTATTGATGACCACATGACAGCAGCATAGCGCTCAACATAAGCAGGAACAGCTGTGGCCAGAAAGAGATGAAGGGTGTACATCTCTAACATTGAGGCAGAATGAACTTGAAAGGAATACACAACATAAACGTACTTGACAAGTGTCCATTTGCAGTTCTGGAAATCATGACTGACTTTCCTAAAGAGGGAGGATTGTGTGGTCGCCACTTCCATATACTTTGTGCCCCAGAGGCTTGGCTTGCTCAGCCCCACCTCCCACAACTTCCTAAGCCAGTGTCAGATCAGTTAAAGACCCCACCTCCACAGCCACCACAGACACAGATACATGCCCACTTACCCGCTGCATCTAAGGTTCTGGCAACAAACCACCATATCCTCCTAGAAGGTCACATCGGGCAATGCAGAGGCAATGGTAGAACACATCCCGGCAATTGCACATCCACTGGTCGATTGCAGGCTGCCGCGGACCCAGACTTTGGATGTTGCCTTCCTTTTTATGCTGGTCGGAATTAGACACGCAAACAAACCAGTTAAGGAAAAACTCAAACAATATGAAGTTTTATCTTTTTTGATAATTCGTACAGCAAAGTGTGAGGTGCAAACAATTTAGATGCCCCTGAGGGCCTAAAATGTCCCACTTACCTCCCAGGGCCTGTCCGTCATGTCAGTGGGACGTGTTTTCCACCCTTCCAAACAACCCACATTGTTTTTTGTATTCGTTTTGTCTATTAGGTGGTGCTAAAGGGCCACCTATAAACTGGAACTATAACATTAGAATACAGCTAGGGAGAGGGCACATGAGGAGGGACACAAAGCTTGTAGGTGTTGTTTGGTTGTTTACCCACCCAATGACTGCCCATGGCCATGTTAAACCCTCTGGCCATTACCATACATTTCCTGCCCCTCCCTGCAAAAAACATATCCGCTTGGGATATCTTTGAGCTAGCTTTATCAAGCCTTACCATCAAACATTGTGCTCAAAGTGCTTGCCAGTGTTTTTTTCAAATTGTGCTCGAAGTGCTTGCCAGTGTTTTTTCAAAGCAGTCTCTGAGAGTTAATGACTTAATTGGAGCTGTACATGTGTGCGTGTAATAGAAATGTGTTAACCAGGTCTGTCCTCAGCCCCTGAATTTATACGCACTATGTGTGTCCTCCACTGAAATCCTTTTAAATAAGCGTTAGCGAAGCCAACAGTTTTGGCTTGTGTATAAGTATTAGGCATGTGCCAAGAACTGCTATTATATACCAAGATACTTGCACCATTTTGCAGCTCCTACCCCACACAAAAGCCCAAACTGTTGTCATTGCCAATGGTTGCGTCCATTGCAGACGGCCCAGCTCCAGACTTTTGTGCTGATTAAAAAAAACATACCCATGCCTTAACACCAATACAATGGCATGTTACTGCATCCTACTGTTTGTTTGGTTTCCTGATTTGTGACCCTATATTAAAGTATGCTTTCAATATAATACCCAATATCAAGTATTTATGTTGTCAGAACTGCAACAGTGTTGTTTAAAGACTCAATTCAAAAGCACTGGTAGATTCTCCTATTGTCATGACCCACAGGACGCGCCCCTTTTGATCTTCCTGGTCCTTATCGCAACGGGCCTTGCATTCCCTGACACTCCCAACATGGCCGTCCAGCGTGACACGCCTTCCGCGGTCTATACGTTGGATGTAACGTATTCTACTAATAGACCGCACCCCCGCGGCTACGCGCGTCTCAATGCTATTGCCAAGTAGCGATCAGACGTGTGCTCCATAGTTCGCTGTATTGCTTTCCTGGTTCCTAGCTTTTCTACTTCCATTTCTTGCCCCTTTCCCTTTCCTCTTGCTTCCTGGACTCGTGCGCCATCAGCACGTCTTCTTCCTTTCCAGGATCCCCGGATTGCTGCATCCCAGAATCTTAAACGCACACTGGATTCGGAAGAGACTCGCTCAGCCTTATTCAAGTCCAGGTCTGTCCGCAAGAAGACACCGCCCACAGAGTTCAGCAAGGATCGGTCTAGAAGGGGGGAACTCCGTGACAGTTTTAGACACCTACCGACCGCACTCGAAGTCAACATGGAAGCGGCCGTCCAGGACCTGATGCGAGGTATGCAAGAATTAACCACCGAGGTGAAGAATTTAAAGGCAGAAAACGCTGCTCTCAAGCAATTAGTTCTATCCCGTGATTCAGCCGCAAAAGAAAGCGTGCTACTGGGCGGCATTGTTGAAAAATACGATGGGTCGGCAAAAACCCTTCGTGGATTCCTGGACTAATGTTTGGTTCACTTTACATTTAAGCCCTATTACTTTTCCACTCCCAGGGCTAAGGTGGGTTTCATAATCTCTCACCTTTCCGGAAATGCTTTAAACTGGGCTACACCCCTAGTTAACTCCGGCGACGCTCTCCTAGATGACTACGATGGTTTCATACGGACCCTAAAGACCATGTTTGATCGCCCAGAGCAGGTCTTTAGTGCCCAGGAACGCCTCTTAGACTTGCAGCAGGGATCCCAGGATGTGGTCACGTATGTAACCCGATTCAAGCAATGGGTCAAGGAAGCTGATTGGTTTCCGGAGGCAAGTTTTACCATTTTCAGGAGAGGACTAAATGAGGAGATTAAAGATGAGTTAGCCAGAGTGGCCTGACCAAACTCATTCCAGGGTCTTATGGACCTTGCCGTGCAAATAGACTTTCGCATCCAGGAAAGGAAGGCAGAGAAGAAAAAATCTAGAGGAAACCCTCCGAAGGTGTCCTTTGAGAGTACCTCCAAATCTGACACAAACCCAGGATCAGTCACCGAACCAGAACCCATGCAGACAGGAGCCTTCCGTGGACTCATATCCCCGCAAGAAAGGATGAGAAGGATTAATACGGGGTTGTGCATGTATTGTGCCTCAGACAAACACTTGGTTAGAGAATGCCCTCTGGCCCCTCCTCAGCGTTCGGGAAACGCCACCTCCCGATCCTAGATGGAGCAGGGCTTCGGGAGAGAGATGTTTGCTCCACATCAATTCCATCCTTGAACTCTCCTGGACAAAACAATCTAGTGATACTACAGGCCTTCCTATCAACCTCCGGGAATAAGACCTATCCTGTTTTGGCCTTGGTAGACTGCGGGGCTATGGGAATATTCATTGATCAAGATTTGGTTTTTAGTCACCACATCCCATACGAAACACGAAGCATCATGCAGCCGGTGGAAGCGATCAATGGAAGACCCCTCACTTCGGGGCCCATAAGCCTGCAGACCAAAGAGATCCAGCTTTCAATTAACCATCACCAAGAGCGGATTTGATTCAACATTATTAAGTCAGCTCATTACCTCATGGTACTGGGCATGCCCTGGTTACAGAAACACAATCCGTATATCAATTGGACAGCAAGATCACTATTCCTCGGCTCAGAGTTTTGTATATCTCACTGTCTAATCCTGGATCCCTCCTTGACCCCTTCCAAAGAACCACCAATAGACCATCAAGTACCTCTCATGGTTTCCAATATCGTGCAGGTTCCTAAGGCCTATCAGGCATTTGTTGATCTGTTCTCAACTGCCATAGTCCAGGCCTTACCCCTTCACAGGCCTGAAGACTGCGGCATAGACGCAGATCCCTCAGCAGTGATTCCCTTTGGCAGATGTTCATCTTTTCCGAACCTGAGAAAAAGGCCCTCCGAGAATACTTGGATACCAACCTTGAGAATGGCACCATAAGACCTTCAAAATCTCCAGCCGGAGCTTCATTGTTCTTTGTTCCTAAGAAGGACACTAAGGAACTCAGACCCTGCCTCGATTATCGTGGATTAAATCAATGCACCCTCAAGGACCGGTACCCTTTACCCTTAATCTCGGATATCCAGGAAGCGATCAGAGGCGCTGTGATTTTCACGAAACTGGACCTCCGGGTGCCTATCATTTGATTCGTATCCGGGAAGGAGATGAATGGAAAACAGCATTCAGAACACCCTTTTGTCACTTTGAATATCTGGTCATGCCCTTTAGATTAGCTAATGCCCCAGCACTCTTTCAACGTTTTATGGACAGGGTATTCTCTGACATGCTATTCCTCTTCGTCATCGTCTACCTGGATTTTTTATTTTTATTTTTTTACATTTATAAAGCGCTCACACAGCCCGCAGGCATCGAGGCGCTGTTACAGGAATAGTTTGTTTTTCTTAGTTGCGTAATTGTGTTTTTTTTTTTCTCTTAGTTACGTATTTATAACGCGCTTAAACACCAAGAGGTTTAAGCGCGGACCCGGGGATCGAACCTGTTGTTGCTTCGTGTCGTCTTGCTTCCAAGACGCGCACGCTGCCGCTGAGCTATCCTCCCGGGATAACATTTTGATCTACTTCAAGGACCTTCTAAAGCATGAAGAGCATGTAAAGGCAGTACTACAACGACTCTGTGAACATAAACTCTTGGCCAAACCCGAGAAATGTCTGTTTCACGTTGCTTCTGTTCATTACCTAGGATTTATCCTTACTCCAGAGGGAATTGGCATGGACCCTTCAAAGGTAAAGGCTATATTATCCTGGCCTGCTCCCACGTCCGTGAAACAAGTTCAATCCTTCCTGGGGCTTGCCAATTTCTACCAGAAGTTTATACTCACCTTCTCTGAGATTGTTCAACCGATTGTTGCTCTCCTTAAGAAAGACACCCCTTTGTCTGGTCTATTCCGCAAGATAAGGCATTCCAACTCTTGAAGACAAGATTTACTCAAGCCCCCATTCTGGCCCAACCCGACATTGATCGACCATTCCTTGTGGAAATGGATGCCTCTAACTACGCCATTGGAGCGGTGTTGAAGCAAGAATTTGAGGATTATCTAGAACACCCCATTGCTTACCTTTCACGAACCCTGACTCCCAGTGAGACACACTACTCCGTCCTGGAAAAAGAACTTTTAGCCATCCGCCAAGCCTTCACCGAGTGGCGACATCTACTCCTGGGAGCTAGATATCCAGTCCAGGTCCGCACGGACCACCGAAATCTTCAAATTCTAAAGTCATTAGAGTGTCGGAACAGTCATCAGGCTCGTTGGGCCTTCTTCTTTGCCCAGTACCAGTTCCACATCACTCATGTTCCTGGATCACAAAACTTGATTGCTGACGCCTTATCTCGACGGCCAGACTATGAAACTACCGAAGATAAGGCCTATCCTAAGATGTTTCCCCATACGATTTTTGTAGTTCAAGCAGTCAATCTCCTGGAAGAAATCCGAGTACAAACCCAATCCTCTGAACTCTGGAAGAATATTTCAAGAAAGAATCAATGGAACCTGAGAGTCAAAGAAGGATATTTGTTCAAGGACAACGCTCTGCTCATTCCTACACAAAAATTACAACAAAGAATAATAAACCTCTGTCATGATACCCTTCACTCCAGACATCGTGGCATCACCAACACCCTCCACCTCATACAAAGACAATTTTGGTGGCCTAAAATGAAGACTGACGTACAACTATACGTCTGAGCCTGTGCAATCTGTAGTCAGAATAAACATGACAACAAGAGGCCGGCGGGTCTTCTGCTACAACCTGCACTGCCAACAAGGCCATGGGAATTTATTGCTACAGACTTCATTGTGGAATTACCGCCTTCCAGAGGGTACACCACCATCATGGTCACCATTGACTTGTTCACTCATATGGCTCATTTCACACCCCTCAGTAAGCTACCATCCTCATCTGAACTGGCTGGAATCTTCCTGGAGCACATATTCCGCCTTCATGGACTTCCTTCCAAGATAATTTCCGATCAAGGACCTCAATACGTCTCACAATTCTGGAAACACCTTTGTCAAATATTAGGAATCCAACGCGCTCTTTCATCAGGTTATCACCCTCAAACCAACGGGGCCACAGAACGTGCTAATCAGACTCTGGAACAATATCTTTGATGTTTTGCCAATAAGGTTCATGATGACTGGTCGCTCCTGATACCCGTGGCTTAATTCACCTATAACAATTCCAATCATTCATTAGTTAAGACCAGTCCCTTTTATTGCAGCCAAGGATTCCATCCATCAGTTCTGCCCTCTGTTCTTCCACAACCCACACCGGTACCTCCTGTCGACTCCTGGATTGAAACACTCATCAACATACATAAGGAGACCAAAGAGCACTTAGAGAAAGCCAGAACACAGACCAAGAGATATGCGGATTCCAAAAGAAGACCCGGGCCTTCTTATTCAGTTGGAGATCAAGACTGGTTGTCCTCGGAATTACTACCCCGACATCTACGGCCAAACAAATTGGCCCCCCGGTATTATGGTCCGTTTTCCATCAAGGAAATTATAAACCCAGTCTCATACCAGCTCAAGCTACCAGAATCCTGGAAAAAGATTCACCCAGTTTTTCACACCTCCTTATTAAAACCTTATATTCAATCCTCCCGTAAATCCTGCAGACCCACTCTTGTGGTGGTGGACAATCAACTGGAATATGAAGTGTCCCGGATATGCGACTCCAGGTATAAACGGGGTCAGCTTCAATACCTGCTTGAATTTAAAGGATATCCCCCCAGTGAAAGAACTTGGGAACCACTTTCTAATCTGAATACCCCTCGACTGCTCAGAAGATACCACCTCATGCACCCAGGCAAACCTGGAGGAACAGGTTTTCGGAGGAGGCATGCTGTCATGACCCACAGGACGCGCCCCTTTTGGTCTTCCTGGTCCTTATCGCAACGGGCCTTGCATTCCCTGACACTCCCAACATGGCCGTCCAGCGTGACATGCCTTCCGCTGTCTATATGTTGGATGTAACGTATTCTACTAATAGACCGCACCCCAGTGGCTCCGCGCGGCTCAATGCTATTGCCAAGTAGCAATCAGACGTGTGCTCCGTAGTTCGCTGTATTGCTTTCCTGGTTCCTAGCTTTTCTACTTCCATTCCTTGCCCCTTTCCCTTTCCTCTTGCTTCCTGGACTCATGCGCCATCAGCACGTCTTCTTTGTTTCCCAGATCCCCGGATTGCTGCATCCCGGAATCTTAAACACACGCTGGAGTCGGAAGAGACTCGCTCAGCCTTTTTCAAGTCCACGTCTATCCGCAAGAAGACACCGCCCACGGAGTCCAGCAAGGATCGGTCTCAGGTGAGAAGGGGGGAACTCTGTGACACCTATATGGTGGCAAGAGAAACGTTCCAACCACTCATTTCATGTGTAACAATCACGTGACCTGCGTGGCTCTGCCCTCCCCTAGCTTCACACAATTTACATTTAATGTCTTTCTGTATTTTGATTTAACTCTTCCCTAAAGATGTTTTCCAAAGATTCCCTTTTGCCACTAGACATTCACTCAAATGTTCCGCTGCCCTTACATATATTTGTAAATCCAAAGCTTGGCGATATACGTTTTGAAAATGTACGTGCTGCACCTCACAGTCTATGTGAAGTGGGATGTCAAAAGGAACAACGGGCAGCTTCCACAAATTAGTGCAGGGTGGAGACCCCAGGCGGTGTATCACAAAAGCAGCTATGTCTGCTGGTTTACCAAGTCTTTCAAACCTATCATCACTTGTGCTCTTTAGATCAATCTTGGCATTCGCCTGGGGTTAAAGGCATAGGGTGCTCAAAAATATTGTTGTCCCGATCGTTCGGGCATGTGTTTTTCAGCATATGGTGATCGATCATATAAAATGTTCCTACGCATCTTACCTTGGTTTTCTTCACTTTTACACATGCAAAAACAAAGAGTCGGGCACGCTCATCTTGTGCCAATCTTATCCCTGGATTGATCGCCCTAAGTTCAAGTGCCCCTGCTGCACTAAATCAAATCCCCCGCCGCTGAAGTTGACATCACCTGACGCTTACGCCCCTTTTCACAAAGCCAATGCACATCTCGTGTCAAGGTTCTTTGTGCGCAAGCTATTGACGTGTCTCCATGGAAATGGCTGGACGCCTCTGTCCTCAATAAGTATAAACAGACCCGTTCTCATCAGACAACATCAGAGTTGCTTTTTCAATCGTTTCACTGTCTTTTTTTTGGATTGCCTGTGACTCGTTTCTGCTCTGTTCAGTTACTTTCTTAGCACAAAGCCCATGCGAACGGATACTTGGACTAGCATTACTATTGATTTCAATAGTTACTTGCGTTTTATTTAAAAATGTGTTGTATAATGGCAGCAATACATCCCTACCAGTACGAGCCCAAGTATTCCGAGGAGGAATTAATTGAAAGAGAAAGGTGCGGAAACAATGGGGAATCGAATGATAGTTTGGAAGATGAATCACTGGAGCATGAGCCTGAGCCTAGTCGCATGGAAGATGTTTCCAGCTCGTGTACCTGCATTCACTGCGAGGTCAAGCCAACCGAGGTGGAGAACTGCTGCTGCAAAGAGAACTCTGGATGCTGGGCCTACATATCAGAAGAAGACACACCACCGCTATGGGTTACCGAGCTGCACGACTTCAAGGCAGCCTGCCTCACAAGATCCGTGTTGAGGATTATGATGGTGCTTATGCACGAACTTCGCGCAACAGTTCGCCCTCACAATCCAAGTAACGAGTAAGTGTACTCTATGTATGATGTAATTTTGACCACTGAGACAAATAATATTTCATGTTTGTACCCTACATTGTTGCCACTTTGATCGATCACCGACAAATGAATTTAGTCTTCAAATTGGATATATTTCTCTCTCTTATTGCAAAGCGCAGTGTTCATCGCTTACGTGTGTTTCACTTTCAACTAAGAAACAATATTTCTCTGTGGCCCAAACCGTTATGGATTGAATGGGTGTTCACTCTTGCAATGTGTCTAGACTCCAAAGCCCAAGTTCATTTATCAATAAAGTGACGTTTGTAAGGGCAACTATGTCATAGAATTCAGGATGCATTTTCAAGTAAGACTGGAACACTTATTTGGTTAATTCAATTACAGTATGTATGTTTCTCTTCCACAGGTGGTACAGGCTAGTGGCCTACCGTTCATTTACATGGTGGCTTTATGGGAGGCTTGGATTCCGCGTTTGACGAGTAATACTCGCCTGTGTCGTTGGAGCCATTCGCGCAAAATTCCCCAGTGACAGCAGACAGTACAGGGGCTTTTCGCACGCTGTGCTGTAACCTCAAATGTACAATTTGTAGTTTGTTTGTGCAATCAACATCAACAAACTAAATAAAATACAAATGAGCATATACGAAAAGTTGTTTCAATTTTTCAGTGAATCAAGAACACGCTCACTCGTTTCTGAGGGACATGAAATAATGGTTGGTGCCTTATTGCGCTCACATCGCCCGCAACAAGCCATCCCCCCTCCATTATATCCCACTCCAGTACTGGGTGGGTGGGAACGGCCAAGGTGCCAAACACCATGTACATTTCAAAATTGATCTTCTGCACGGTGACCATTGTTCTCATGGCCTCCCCAGACCCAGTGTCTCCAGACTCCTCTCTGCAAGACCCCGCCTTTTGCGCTCACCTGATGCCTATCCATCCCCCCTCCAGTATCAATGTACCAGCATCACTGATAACATCATGAATAGGGTGCGCATTCTAGAATTGCATCGGTGAGGGGCCTACTGAAAAGTTGATAATATATGGGGAACAAGCTAATAATTGGCTGCCGTCTCTCAGTTGCTTTTGGCACATGTGGGTCCGCTGGGCTCATCTCTGCCGTGTGACGGTCAGGGCAAGGGAGCACACATGTTTCTAACTAAAACAAACAACAGGATCTGATAATGCCGAAATAATGGCACACATAAAAACTAGCATGAATAGCTCTATTCCGGTCGCATGAGCTAATATATTGGCATTCTAAGGTTTACCCTTTTGGATTCGCTTTGATACTTTAAACTCTTCACCCAGGTGCCGACCCCAAAGGTTTGATTTGCCATCTGGCCTGCTTGGGTCATCATAAAATAGATAGACGTTTGTTGTTCTTTGGGAAAATACATTGCCACACAGGATGAGGGCTGTGTTGGGGGTACGTTAGTGATCGGTGTGCTGGAGGGTAGGATGGGTATCACCATCAAAGCCACTGGGGGGGGCGTCGGAGATGAGGGGCTCTGGACTGTCAGGGATGGTGGTTGGGAGCTTACAGGAAGTTTAGTGGAGATTAATGGGCACTTGGCTTATGACTAGGCACTGCCACACGCTCTTCGCAGAGCACATTCTTTTCTTTCGGAAATCATACCACAGGATTGTAACAAGGCATGGCTGGCTTGCGTGAGAACAGGGCTCACGCAGAGCTGGAAAGGGGGAGGTGATGGTGTGGGCAGCCTGTGCGAGGTGCTGTGGATGATGGATGAGAGCTGCATTTCTACATAGAGATTGTTTTTTGGGCCTTGTAGAAAAGATGGCGTTGGGACTAGTTCACAAGTGATTTCTTATGGCTGAGCTGGGGGCTATAACGTAAGGGTTATTTTCTATGGGCTGTGGTGCAACAGAATGCCGCAGGGGGTGGCTACTCTGAACGATATCAGGTGCAATGTGAAAGGTATATTATGACTGTTTACGAGGGTATGTTCATATAAATTTTCTCTTAGTGTTGCAGTATACGGTTCTTACTCATTTAATAATACATTGTGTGTAAGTGCACAGGTCGATGAAAGATTTTAATTTCCAGTACGAATCACTTTTCCTTTTTTTAATAAATATTCTGTTCAAGGAATGTACACAAGGTGTTGAAGTAGAAGAGGAGGCACATTGACCAGAGGAAAACATAACCTAATATTGAATACTATTGGACACCAAATTGCATTTGGAATACATTTTAATGTTGTAATTTTTCCTATTTAATCAAGTTGGTTCTGTTTGTAGATATGTACAGATGTTGGTTTGCGATAAAATTAAATGTGCTAGATGTACACCATATAAAAACGTTATTTTATTCAGCTTGCTGGTGCGGTGGAAAAAGAGAATGCCACGGTTTCCAAGAAAACAAAGAAAACAAGGGTAACAAACAAACAAGTCTGCTTTGTAGAACTTTTTAAGCTGTTGATTTATTCATATAATGTTTTTGTATATAAAGTGGTATCTGCTGTATGTGTGCTATACTTTGAGCATGTTTCTCAACACATCTTTTAGAGGCCCCGAAGGAAGCGAAGTATAAAGACACAGACAACAAATGAAACAAAAGATGTTGCTTGCCAAACTGATTTCACAATGTAGCAACTACTATTTGGGGTGCAGAGTGGTCCAGTCACTAAGCAGACTTGTGATGCTTATGCCCAATGCCCGGAAAATGAATGTAATGTGACCGGCGATCTGTGCAAGTGTCCATGGACCATTGCTACCATGTGACAACTCGACAAGATGAGACTGAATACAATTCCTCACAGACCCCTTGAAACAATCTACACCCGCCAAAAATGTTCCACCAAAGAAGCATTCGATTATATCTGTTTCTCCAATTCGCGTGCAAATATCACAACCTGAAATAACAGAGATTGAAGCTTCAACAGAACTGACTGAGGAACTTGCTAAAGATCTCGACTTCAGTTTGCCCAGTTCTTTCGATGTGTCCACCACAGCCGAATCACAAACCACATTCATGCCGGACGATTGGCTGATAAAGGAGCAAGAATACATTGTATTTGACAGCTGCCTGCTAGAGATTGTACATATGCTGAAATGTGTCCATACATAAGGGGGAACATACGCGGGGAGCCATTGGTGAATGTATCTCATGTGTTACAAGGCACTAACCTAAAAATCCATGCCAGCTGTGTCCACCTCCATAGTACATTTTCATGGTCTGCTCAACCGATGCCAGGCAAAGTGCCAGCTGGAAATCTACTGTGTTCAGCAGATTTACTTTTCAGTGGGTCTACTTTCGGTAAGATTTCCAGTTTCTGTCAATTTGTGGGAGTTGAGTTCCCTGCTAAAACCCAGTACTTCAAATATCAACAGGAATTCTTATTCCCCGCCATTAGTGAAGCCTGGAAAGTTGAACAGATGTCAATCGAAAGCACATTCTCTGGCAAACGTTTTTGGCTAGCTGGCGACAGACAGTGTGACAGCCCAGGATTTTCAGCAAAGTACTGCACATACCACTTTCAAGACATGGAAAGTGAAACCATTGTGAGTTCAGAGATGGTGCAGGTGTCCGAATATACATCTTCTGTGGCCATGGAGAAACGAAAAAAGAAGTGGTTGGTGCCATGTTCACCTCCACACAAAACATTTAAGAAGATTGTGTATGATAAAACGCTTTCCAGAGACATCAAGGGACTCACAGAATTCTGTCATACTGGTGATTTGGAGGTGTTCCACAATATGTGCCTAAAGTACAGGCCCAAAGGGTTGCATTTCGGCATAGACGGTATGGAGGCCAGAACAAGACTAGCTGTACTTGTGCACAATGAGAACGTTGTGAGGGAACAAGCGAAAACTGCAGGACATTTTGGGATGCATCGTTACCTCAAGGCCTTCACAAAACAAAGGAAACAATGGGTGGTTAAGCCAATATACCAGGATATGGAATTCGAATTTGTGAAAGATTTGACATTGAATGTGTTGGCCATGCATACTCTTGGAATCGATCCCGATTTTGTTCCTAGGACACATACAGTGCCACAAAACATTGCAAACAAGCCCTGTCCACCTAAAGAGGTACTTGAAAACAGTTGACTTCCCAATATAAATAATTAGTAGCTGTCTTCACAATCTGCTTACAATAACATTTTCGATATGTTCCCCAATGTTTGTACATTGTACATCAAAAATGGAATGCAATTACACTCATTTCGATGCTACAGACAGTATTAAAAAATATTTAATTATGCAGATTAAATTTGGTGTATGATTCATTAATGTATTTCATTCAACTTCCCTTCATGGATATTTATGTTACTCGAACGATAAAACACATGTCTGCGATTGCTATTCGTGATATATTTAAAAATGGATTTGCCCTAGCACATCGTTGCTGCACTGCCCATTTCGGATGCTGAAATAATGATGGGCAAATTGGATATTAGCCATCAGTCAATGGGACACTGAGACTTGGTGTCTTTCAGACCCTTAATTCTTGACCCAAACCACATACACATATTCAGTGCTTGCCACTGGCACTGAAAGCCTATGGTGGGTAAGATTTCACAGCAATGATCAATCGACTGACCTGTGTCAACCCCCTAACTTCCAGAACGTTCTCTCTTAGCAGTTGTTTAAGTTTTTTAAGCACCACCTGTGCTATTAGGCCCCTTCTCCTCTCTCTGATACTATTTCAGTATTTTGATGTGTGAGTTTTTTAAGTTTCTCCATAGCTCTACAGCTCACCACTGCGTCCAAAATATCATTTTCAACAAAATGATCATCTTTGTCAACATTTTGACAATTAGTGCCTGCTGTTGCTGGGTTTCCATAGAGTGTGACTCCGTGTTTTGCTTTGCATGCGCCCCTCCTTGTGTCCTTCCCTTGTGTTTTTCACAACCCCCTCCAACAGCATTTCTCTTCTTCCCTATGCTTACAAACACTCTGGTGCTCTCTGTCTCTCCTATCTTTTGTAACTGTTTCTCTATCGACTACCCTGTTCTCCTGACTAAATCTGGTAGGAAGAAGTTTACGAAGGACTTCTTGGTCTCCAACCGCAGCCTCCTTATCACGGATACCTATACCTGTCCTACGTCCAGGCAAACCCTCAGCGAGATCCTCTTTGTCGTTCCCTCGCCACACCTATGGACTCTACATATGGTCTCTGACATCTCTCCTTTCTCTTCTTCTCACATTAATGGTGGCACCCGGTGGGAGGCCCTCTTGGCCTCCTTTCACTCTGTGCAAAGTCATCATTAATGTTTACTTAATGCCTCTTAATTAAGAATTCTACTTGTTAAAGTCTCCTTCTTGGAGGATTTAACATCCAACTGGATGCTTCATGTACTTCCTCAGGACACACAGAAAACTGCTCTCCTGGATATCCCCGATTATGTGCTTTCCAAACTTGATTCCTTCATACCCTGTGTCCTCACCTTACTCGATCGCTACTTTGCCTTTGACATGGTGAACCCTACCATCCTTTTCAACCATCTCCATGGTAACCAGGGTTATCACTGCTCATGCCCTGGCTTGGCTGAGTTCTTTCCTCTCTGGTCGACCCTTCATGTTCCAACTTGGGTCCTTCCTCTACTCTATCTCTATCTGCATTTTCTCCACCTATCCCCCACTGATCTGCTGACTGAAACTGTGCTGGTTGCCAGGATACCGTCTGACCTTGCTATCCTTTGATCTTGGGGTCAGGTTTCCTCCCCGCCAGTTGCCCACCTGAACTGCCCCCCGGACAACACTTGCACCGCTTTTTATGTATTGGATTCCTTTATTTTTTTTTACTGTTTATCATATGCACTCCACTGGCCCCTCCACCTTTCCCATGCACTTTTACTCTTGCCCCCCCTTCCTTTTGTGCTTTCGCGATATCAAAGTCACCTGGACTAGTAAGATCTTTGTCTCTGTCTTCCCTCTCGCTTCCCTCCCTTGCCTCGTCGCGCCTTGAAGCACTTGTATATATGTGCGTTATAAATGCCATATCATATCATCATATGATATCGTGGTTTGTTTTGTACAGAAACAAAATTAATTCTAGATTACACGAGGCTTTTAGTGCCATGTGCTATCAGTTTTACTTACCGTCAGTATAACTGTGGTCAAAAACTAATTTGAAGTCATGGCTTCCCCTGCTCTGTGAAAAAAAAGCAACTGTCAATTAATATTACGCCCCAAGGTCCAACTCTCCTGGAATGACATTATACAGAATACAATTCATAGTTCTATACCAATTCATAATTCTATACCGTGCCTATTATAGACTACACATAGACAAAGGATAGAGTTTAGCAAAGGAATACTATGTTGGCTGGTTTGGCCTGGGCTCACAGGCCATTTTCAAATTTTGAAAACTTATCTGCCGCGAAGGGCACACCCTGCTGCAACAGTAGGAACCAATTCTTCTTCGCCTCAGGCCCCTTCGTGACTTGCTACAGCCTTCCCAAGAAGATAAACCTTTCGCTTGACCGTCACGATTGCGTGACTTTGCGCACTACTGCAATGTTGAGCACAAGACTACAGACTTCTCAGGTCCATGTTTGAAATTCTGGTGCAAGAATCCAAAAAATTAGCTAACGCTCATCCGTGCTTGACCTATGCACACGCACTACGGATTGAGACAAGTCATAGTCTGATCATAAATACAACTAACCGGGTATGGGCAAGCACTGTGACCTGCCTCGCTTGAACCTAGACAGGGCTGCCTCAGGTGGAATAGATAGTGTGAACGGCTGTCCCATGTTACGCTCAGAACCTAATGAATACACACCTCTCGTGAAAGAAGCAAAGAGATAGGTTGAAGGGTTTCACAAGGTTAACTTTATTCCGAAATTAAATAATAATCAACAAAGCTAGATGATGTTCGTGAATGTTGAGACTCCAGATCTAATGCTTTGGCCTATAGAAAGGCCACATCGTTGTGAATGACATCACATATAGGTTCATAACCCGCACTAGTGATGGGTGCGACAGTATTCAAGATTGAGTGGCATTGATGGATGCCAACAATTTGTTTATTTTTCTTGTGTTTTTCGAATGCCATGTGCACCTGCTGCGCTCAGTGCTCCATGGAGTGAAGGTCACTTCGTGGGATGATGCTTGTGCTGAAAGAAGAAATGTATCAGTTCACACTGCCATCAAACACAAATAGGAACCCCAGGTTCAAATGAAACCCGACCACACCTGGGAAACACTCATATATATGAAAACTAATAGGTCGGGATTCAACTGCTTCAATTTAGGTGTAAGGCAGAGCAAAACAAAAGCAACTATTACATACCCACACCAAAAATTGTAAAACTATTCATCTCATGTTCAGAAGTGAAAGAATTCAATTCACTTCCATATGCATCTTATAAGAATAAATGTATTTAGTCATAAAAACTGCCATATGGATAATAAAATCTATTAACATATGTCAATATGGAGAAAATTAGAAAAACACATCCATCATAAATATACAATTAATTCATATTCCTCTTCACAGTGCAGAATCTAACAAAGCCAAACACATTCACATCACCACAACACCCCATCCATACTACACTCAAACGACAACATACTATACATACTATTAGTCTAAATATAATCAAAAGAATATATAAAAAAAGACCTACAACATTAATATCATGTAGCAAAAAAACTAATCTCCCACAGTGATATACTCATTAACAAAAATAAACATAGTATAACCAGTAACAAAAAATCATAACACTGTTAAATGTAATGTTCTCAGTGACTGGAGAACCTAGTCACAGCTTATTATATCAGTTTATCACATCTTCATAACAAAAAGCGACCCGACATGTTTCTTTCCATCTTGATTATTAATTATTTTTATGGAAATTCATCAGAGGTTCTGAAGTCTGAAGTATTCGGAGAGGAATGAAATCGAGTTGTTAAAATGCACCAATAGCTGTTGCCTTGTCCTTACACCTAAACAAAGAAGCAAAAAATGACTGATCTCATACAAATTGTCATTATTTGAGGTCAGTCTGCATACATATGGCTCTATAATTTAGTCACCAGCAGGCAGCTAAATTGCCCAAATACCTAAAACTCGGTTGCTAAATTAATTAATTACTCCAACCATCTCAACAAAGAACTAGTTAAATTTCGTTCCTGCTTAAAGCACTGTTAGTAAGAGTGAGGAACACACCCCCAGAAAATGGCTACACACTACCTGTTCAAAAGCAATCAATACTGCACTCCGTCCCGTGTCACCACTACAATTATTTCCAAAAGATATGATGAGACGGTCTAGCACAGAATATGACTCTACTCATAAAAAGAGTGAGTACAGCTAAAACATCCAGTTATATTAACTTCACTAGATCAATAATCTGTGGTTAGAAAGACTGGCGCTGATGTTAGTATAATTATAACAGAACATAAGTTTGTCAACAGCCAGCATGGTACAAGATACGTTTCCCATGTCATGGACGGTTTCACAATAAAGAAATTGTTCGAAAGAAACACTCACACTCTATGTGAATGGATACTCGAGGTCCGGCCGTTCTGTTGATAATTGTATAAAACGAATGGCCTTCTCAGCAGCTGTCAATGTTTGTAAGAAAATACACCCTATAACAAGGGAAGCTGTACAAAAGAAGGCAACTTAAATGGGGCACTATAATATTCAAAGCAATGCCCTTGACCAACGCTGTATTGGCCCTCTAGTTGTAAATGGAAATGTGAGGGAAAAACAACCCAGACACTTACTTGTTTAGGCAATCCATATCGTGCCACTGTTCTTAAGCAGTCGCCTCCTGTTGTGCAAAAAACTTGTAAATGCAGCGATCAGTAAAAACATCTCCACACTGACTCGGAGCTCGTAACTGTTGCAGGTTAAACAAACAGTAAGTTGATATTAAATGGTGATAGTAAAATAATTCGGCACTCTGGCGGCTCTCAATTCCAACCATAAAATGAACCCTTTAAAATGAACCCTTTAAATTGAAAAGGTACACTCTATGTTAGTATTCAACAGCTGAAAACCGTTCTCCCGCATCCGTTACTATAATCACAAGCTGTACTTCAAAAACTAGACAGTAGAGACAGTTCACACTGCGGCATCTTATCCAGTATGTTTTAATATTGTGGCATTCATTCTCAAAAATGAAACCTACCAAACATAAGCGCTGAAAACAAGCTTCAATTGTTATGTGTCCTTGGACCGAAGGGAGCAATCTCCAGGCTAGAAGGACAGAAGCTGTGGAATACCTGCAAAAATTATAACATTTACTATTATGAAATTGGATATTGGAACATTTAGTTTCAATTTATGCAAACCGTTGTTCATAGCGGACAATGCGCGTTACGCCAAGAGAATGGAACAACCAAACATAATGTAAGTTGAACTATAAAAAATATTTTTGCAATGAAAAAAGGGGAAATTGTTCTTTTTGCATATTGGAGAATTTACTGATGTGCTAAAATGGCATTTTGATGTAAAGAGTGGACAGAATACGTTGTTCCGTATACTGTGCCATATTTAAAATACTGAGTGCATAGCTCACAGTGTATTTATAAGTATACTAATAATTGCTATTGGTGTTTTGGTTAAGTCAGGATGAGTAAAGGTTGGGATTTTTGGCCAGTATTGATTATTGACATTGTTATGGGTTGTTCGTTGGAGCATATTGTGAAAATTACTCATAGACAAGACAAAAGCACAACCTGTATGCAGGCTAGTGATATCTAAACCACTTCATCCCATGAAATATCAGGGTGTGCAATCAATGTTGCATTATTGAAAGGGCATTTTCCAAGGGTAATTGGTTCGCTTTTTTATAGATAATATTCCTAGTTCCATTACAATGCCATCTGTCTGTCGTGCCATTTCTGAGTCACTTTATCCATACCTATACCGACTCCTCAGTGCTAACCTTTCATGCACATCATAGTCTAAAATAGTCCCCCACGTTGTCTGTGTATGTTCATTGTGTGTGGTTTGTGTTCAATATTCTGTTTCATCGGGTGCAGAATCACAACCTAATTTGTAAAAGAGTGGATACTAAAATATATTTTTATTCTGTTATCTACACAGATATATTGTACCGTTCAGCGAATGCTATAGTTTCCAGCTGCCGTGGGATGGCTTTTTCAACCAGCAATGGCAGATAGCCTAACCACATCGTTCAGCATCACCATCATGTGGGAAGATAGACCGGGACCGATATCCCCTTTGGTGGTACCAACGTCAAGGAGCAACCTGTCATAATTTACAGTGTAGCAAGAATCTGATGCGTCGAATCCACATCTTCTCCCGAAAGGAACACCATGTGCGTCATTTTAAACTTTTGTCACTCGAGCCTAAGGACGCACAACTATTGGTGGTTCATCGCAATCAGTGTATCTCAATGTTGTTTTTGAAGCGTTCTCTGATAAATAAAAGCACTTGCGAAATTGCAGATTAATGATGTTTTCTGGAAAATTATTGGTAGCAAATTCGATTTGGGATGCACTGTGACCGTGTGTTGATCTTCTGTGTTCTGCGTCAACTGACGTTATTACATGAGTGATGACTGGGCACGTTTGGCTATGCTGCCCACTAAAGTCATGAAAATAGGTGGGAGATATCATTTGGAATAGTGATGTCAGCATCAGGGGTGGGGGATATTATTTAGTGCCACAGGAGCACTTGAATTTAGGGCGATCGATCCACGGATAAGATTAGCTCAAGATGGCCACGCCGACTCCTTGTTTTCGCGTGTGTGAAAGTGAGGAAAACCAAGGTAAGATGCATAGGAACGTTTTTACGATCAATCACCGTATGCTGAAAAACACATGCCCGAACGATCGGGACAGTAATATTTTTGAGCGCCCTATCCCTTTAAATTCGGGATCAGAGAAATGAAAGTGCAAGGCTCAATTTCCTATCAGTCTCCAAAAATAGATTGGAACATCACAGGCAGTGAAAGACTGCAGTGTCTTTGCGGGAGGCCATCCGCTTCAGCAAGTTCTGCACTGACCCCCACACTCCTTATCCTTCAAGCCCGCACACAGTTCCTGAACTGTATGATAGAAATAACCCCCCACCCACTTTTCAGTGAGATAATAGTTTGATGCACCAGCAAATGAACTGCAACAAATGGATAAAGTGGAATAGTCAATGAAAGTTCTCTACATGGCGCCTTCCATTCTGCTGATGGTGGCTTCCATTTATGCGTGAACAGTCGTAAGATTTTTGAGGGGAAGTGGGACTGATATTTGCATATACATGAAGAAATAAAAGAATGGAGTCGATTGGTCAATCCGGGTCACCTGCAAGTAGTCGAGTGTAAAGGAGTCCTGCGGTTTTATGCAGTCCTTTTATGCATTAATGAGCATAAGAAGTTTAGAGGTAATTGGGACTGTTTTTTTCTTGGGCGTCGATGCTTTTCAATGCCTTAGCGTACCAGAATTATGAATTCTGGGAAATAAGTGATCATGTGATAAGAAGCCAGCTAATGGAAAGGCGACAAGCAATACAACCATTTCAACCATGAATCAGAACTTTGAGGGTTAGCGTGTATTTCGAGGTCTTGACTGCACATGTGGTTATCATCAGGTCTTCCAAGAAGGACAGGTAGGCCCTTGTGGCCGCCCATGTTATGGGTGGTCTTGTGGCATAAGTGTCATGTATGATATGCCATGAACCATGAAAGCATTAAGGGAGGAGGTCGTTGTAGTTTATTAGGAAATGGTGGATGGTGGAAATGAGTAATGGTAGATAGAAAGGGGGGGGTCGTTTCTGAGCTGGAAGGCTTTGCAGTAGAGGTGGGTGCTGAAAGGTGATTTCAAGGCTGTGAGTTAAAGACCACTGGAAGTGGCTTCTACTCTGGCTTTAAGTACTGCTCTAAGAATGCCGGCGGTACAAACGCTGCTGGCGGACTTTCTATTCATTACCTAAAACTAAGGGTGGTGGCATCAGAGCTAAGGGAGGTGAAAGGGAGACCGTCTGGAGAAGAAAAAAAAAACAGCCCGAAACATTTTTCGGCCTACATTCTAAGAGAGGTATTTTTAATGGAATCTCATGGAATAGTCTGGGTGGCAGACTAAGGATGCGTATATGGGCATGTGAGGAGAAGGACAATGGCACACAAAATGGATGCTATTGCATAGCAGAAAGAACGGGCAGGGTCAAAGCAGATTAGGATTAATTGACCTGCAGAATGGGAATAATGACACATGACATGCCGCTGTTGGTTCCATGTAATAATGTTGCTGTGAAAATGTCACCAGGTAGGAAAATGTCGCCAGCTGGCGGCCATTTTCATGGCGAGATAATCACTGGATATCACCTTGGGCTGGTTTAAATGATCGACAAAGTAGAGCTTATGTCAGTGGTCCATGCAGCTGTGTGCTATCGGGAAGGTAGATAGCCAATAAACGGGAGTCGGTTGTAGTCAAAGCAATAGGTGTTGAGGGTCTGTCAGGAGGTGGAAGTATTGTGAGTCACTACTAGGAAAGGGCATACATGGCAACATTCAGAAGTTGCGAGGCTCATGAGTTAGCCAATGTTTACATGTGAAGCAAAATGGCAGAGTTGAAAATAAAGTCATTGAGTTCACTCGCAATCAGGTATTATTGGTACAGGAGAAGTGAAGGGGTGCTCTGGATATGGTGGGGTGTGCAGGGTCGGACTGGGGCCTAAAATTGTCTCGGCCACCAATGAAAAAGTGGCCCACAGTTGCAAATAGCAATTCATTCCTTTTGTGACAGACTGTTTGAATAGAACCCTGGGGGAAGTTTTTTGATAAAATGTAACGCAAATTGTGCAATTTAAAGAATATGTATTCAGCAACAATGGTCAAAACTACTAGCCACATAGTGAAGCAACTCATCAAACTAACCCACAATGCCCACAAAAGTGTCCCACTTTGACCCAAAAAAGTGTCCCACACTAGCATTCTTTGTTTTGGGTTCGGGCATTGCCCTATAGGCCAGTCCGAGCTTGAGGGTGTGAACATCCGTTTGATTGGTCAGAAGGTAACATACTAAAAATTAGGGAAAGTACCTAACACTTGTACATAATACAGACTTCGCCCATAGATAAAGTTGAGTGTATAACACACGGATACAGCTGTAAATTCATTTTGAATGTAAGAGTTTCTAAATATGACCCTCATGCAGTGAATTGCGCAATAAGCCTTGCCTTCTTCTTAGTGCCACACTCAAGCAGGGGATGCAGACATGCCTGGACCCTGAGGCCGACTGGGTGAAGCTGATAATCAACCGAATGATGAACAGGTACGTAACTGCTTCCGTGCTTCATCCCCCTTCTGAATGCACCCGCTTCTCAAATCTGGAGGCCTATTGCATAAAATGGTAGGCCAGCCTAGGGATGATGCTTGAGCGCAACCAAGGCTTTTCGCATGGAATTAGCGTAGACCGTGCAGTGCAAGATTCCATTTTGCATTCTCCATCTTGTGCACGCCAAGTCCAAGATATCATAGCCCAGCATTTACTGGATTCCAGGAATGGCAGCGTTTGCGCACTAGACACCATGCTTGACTTCATTAAACTTACCCTGAAAATATTACATTGGATACAGGTGGCTTCCGTTGCGCACTTTGGGGTTCTACCTGTGGCATAAAAAGCTGTTTGAGAGACCCATGCATGCTCCCTCTGGTCTCAATTCACTAGTACACACCATTAAGACCGCTTAGGTCAAAACCAACCATTGAGTAACCTTGAAATGTTACAAGCGCAGAAGCAGCAGCATTCTGGATGAAGTGGTCTTGAGAATGCCGGGCCCTCTTTCTAAACAGCACAGAGAGGCGTGGAAGCCATAGAAAGACAGGAGGGCACTAGAAACAACTCATTCAGGGATGCTCTTCCAGGGCTAGATCTGAAGCAGCCGTTGCATGCACATATCATGCTCTATAAGCACACTGCATGCATTAAAGCATTCATCACCTGGAATGAGCGGGCTGGCGACCGGGGTTAGCGCATATGATGGAAGTAGCCCCACTTCCTCATAGGGCCAGTCTGTCTGATCATTGCCAGTCCATGTTTTAAATCGTCATGGTAGATGACCTGTTGGCAAGGATTCAATCTCATGATCCCCCGTAATCCTTACGATTTGCCACAAATCCCCTATTATTTTAATTACTGTAAACTGATGTTAGTTATTTATGGGACGGCGCAGTCTTAGAAACCTTACTGATAGCCAACGAAGGTCGGCCGTAGCATCCAAAATGGCTGACAGGAAGGAATAACACAGATCTACTTTCAAGCTAGTTCTCGAGTACTTAGTCTGCCTCAGCAGTAAGTAAATCGTCTTCTGGTGCATTCCTGCATTTCCTCATCTGCTCAGTTAATCACTTATTCATTCTATTTTATGTCGCTAGTCCTTTTTTTTGTTAACAAGGGTTTCTAAGCAATCGCGTAGAGGTTGACTGTGTACTCAATCCTATAGTATACTGCATTTAATTGTAAAGACTGCAGACGTCTCTTTATTATAGAGGGGAGACAGGTTGGGAGACCAATTGGAGGCATTATATTAAGCAACCACTGCATTTTTTCCTAGTCATTACAAGGAAGATCTGGATGTTGTTACCCATGCTGTGGACTACTCTGTCACTGACGCAGCAGAACCCAAGGACCCGCGTGTCACAAGAAAATCTCTCAGGTTAGTGACCTGGCATTGGGTGTGGTACTCTGCTTTTCTATTGTTTCCGGTTAATGTGCAAAGATATACAGGAGTTGAGAAGAAAAAAGAAAAAAACTGATAAGAGGAAATAAGAGGAAAAGGAGTAGGACACAATTCACTTAGTGACAGAGAATCAGAATATTATAATGGTCAAGCAAATTTAAAAAGGAATGACCCACTTTAATGTATGCTTAAAGTTCAAGTTAAATTAATCTGTTACCGTGTTAATACAATTTCCCCCAATTCCATTTAACAGCCTTAGATCACCCTTTTTCGAATCAGATACGTTTTTCTAAAAAATAACCCTATATCACAGCATTGAACCAATCCACTGCTGTCATCGCGCAGCTGTGGTGTCACTGTGATGACATCTTTAAGCAGGCGACAGAAATTGTTAGAAAGAATTAGCTTCCTCTTTTTGCTTATTTATTGTGTCAGCTGTTTTGCTGACGTCAAACCAAAACCAGGCTGTCATATATGGGTTGCATCTGCGTCTGCATAGAGACAGCGAGGGCGGAGCTTCTGTTCCTCAAGAGACCGTTGATTACATTTGGCTGATCATGACACATTACGAACATGTTTTAAAATGCTGAAGCAATATTTAGAAGCTATATGAGGGAGTGTAAAGCAATCCGTTGAAAATAACGGTATCCATCTGTTCCTGTCAATAGAAGACAGTCACCCACTTTCAGACTACAGCACCGTCTACAAAAGATGAGTTTGATATAATATTTGATAAACATTTTTGACAACTGTTGAAATTGATCTCAAAAACAATTAATAAGAATCTTTTTAGATACAGGAGCTGTTCCCTGTCCAAAGGAAACAAGGTAACTACTGACAGCAGATACTTTGAAATGCTACTGCGATATAGATGTTATTTTGAATAAAGTTGCTCAAATGAGGACACAGCTTTGCCTTGGAACAGCTTTGTCTTGGAACAGCTTTGCCTTGGAACAGCTTTGCCTTAGAACAGCTTCCCAATTCATTGTAGCTCATTTAGATTTACGGGGGATGTGGATTCCCTTAGAAGCAGGGACATACATGGCTTTGGCATGGCAGGGGTTGATAATGAGACATGTTAATGTTAATGTTAAAGGACATTTGTACCGCGCACTATCACCACCGGAGATGTCCCCTGGCGCACTGGTGGCTCTGAAAGAGGAAGGGATGGTCAGTTAGTGGGAGGAAGCAGGAAAAGTGCAAGAGAGCAGTGATGTGCTGTTGACGGCCATAGCCCGGTGGGTCCCTTGACTGGGCCTAGGGTGTTTGGAGTCAGTAGTCATTGTGTACTGTTGTGGAGGTCTATGTGTGTTTTTGTTTTGTTGTTGCAGTGTAGTGAAGTTTGTGTGGTTTGTTGTGCTGCAGGTTCCTGGTTGTGTTTGGTTTGGAGTTTGAGAGGTGTGTGCAGAGGTGGAAATTGTTAGTAGAATTGGTTAGTTGGCATCTCTATTCTGAATTGAGGCGCTGGGCTTGCAAATTATCTCCTGAGGCTCCTCTGTCCTGAACTGGGCCCATCTTGCACTAAGATCCCTTTCACATCTGGCCCCCACCTCAACCAGCCTACATCACAACCCCTCCTGTCCTCCTTACCTGACCTTTTTTCTGCCAGTGCACCTGCCAATGTCGACCACTCAACTAATGTGGTGATTGCCAGTGTCTCTGCAATCCTATTAATATTTTGGTACATGGTAGCAATTGAGGTGGAGTGAGAGGGGATTGGCTGGGATAGTTGACTCTGTCTCAATAGGTGTTACCTGTGTTTTAAGTCTATCCTGTGTCACCTGCCTGGCATTGCGGGAGCTTCCCTGTCGTTTCTAGGGATGTTAGTGTCCTTTCCTGTACCGTCATCCTTTTTTCCTGTTTCGATTTTCAGATTGAGTCTGTGGTCTTGAAGAGCCAGGTTTTTAGTAATTTCTTGAATTTGTGGTGATCTTCGGTGTTTCTGATCTCTTTTGGGATGTTGTTCCAGGTTTTTGCGGCTAAGTGGTAGAAGGAGGTGCCGCCAAGTTTTTTCTTAAGGTATGGTTTTAGTTCCAGGCGGATTTCGTTGCTGGATTGAAGGGGCCTCTTTGGTTTGTAGATTGTTATTTTGTTTTGTAGGAATTCTGCTCCTTGTCCACTGATTGCCCTGTGCGTTATGCACATGGTTTTGAAGGTGATGCAATGTTTTACTGGGAGCCAGTGTAGTGTTTTTAGGGCCGGAGTGATGTGGTCTCTTCTGGATAGTTTGAGGAGTAGTCTGGCTGCAGCATTTTGCATCCGTTGTAGTTTCTTCAGGAAGTATTCTGGTATTCCTTGGTAGAGGCTGTTTGCATAGTGGATTCCTGACATGATGAGGGCGACGATAGTGAGTGTTTTGTGTGTGAAGGAGAGGAAAGGTAGGATTCTTCTTGCTGTGTGGAGGAGGAAAAAGCATTTCTTCACTGTTGCATTTATTTGTGGTTCTAAGGTTAGGGTATTGTCCATCAGGACTCCCAGATTTTTACTACCTTTACCTTAGATGGTGTTGGTGCGGTTCCCAATTCCGTTGGCCACGGGATGGCGGTTTTGTTCTCTTGGTCTTTGGATATGATCATGATTTCTCTCTTTCCTGGGTTGATTTTCAGGTTGTTGGCATTCATCCAGTTGAAGATTTCTTTCAGGCAGTCGATTAGAGCTGAATGATCCGCTTCGGAATCTTTGATTTGGTAGATGATTTGAGTGTCATCTGCGTAATTGTAGCAGGTAATGTTGTATTTTTTGAAGATTTTGATGACCGGAGTCTGGTAGATGTTGAAGTATAGTGGTGACAGTGAAGATCCTTGTGGCACCCCACAGTCGTTAACTCGTGGAGAGGATTTGAAGGGTTTAATCCATACGGTTTCTGTTCTGTCTGCTAGGAATGATTTAGTCCAGAGTAGTGCTGTGTCTGTTTGGTCAGGGTGTCATGGCTAACTGTGTCAAAGGCTGCGGAGAGGTCGAGCAGAATAAGGGCTGAGGTTGTGTTTGGGTCTGCGTTGGTTTTTAAGTCGTCCCAGATGGATAGTAATGCTGTTTCCGTTCCTCTTGCTGGTCTGAAACGGACTTGAGGTTGGTCTAGCAGGTGGTGTCTTCCTATGTATTCTTGGGTAAGTTTATATACATAGGTTTCCAGGAGTTTTGCCGGGTAGGGTATGTTTGAGATTGGCCTGTAGTTGGAGAGGTCTTCTACATTGCCACTTGTGTTTTTTAGAACTGGCTTGATATATGCCGATTTGAAGATCCTCAGTATGGTTCCTGTTGCTAGTGATACATTTAGAAGGTTTCTGTATTATTCTGCTGGCGCTCCTTGTGCAAGGATTGATTTGTAGATGTCCAGGGGTCAGGGATCCATGGGGGATCCAGCTTTCTTGCTGCGTTTTACCAGCATTGCGAATGCCTCTGCTGAAATTTCTGCAAAGTTTTTGAGTTTGTGCTGTGGTTCTGTGTTGGGTTCTTTTGGTTGTATCTCGTGGTTGGTTGGTTGTTCTTGTTTGGTTTGTCGGATGTCATTGATTCTTTTCTTGAAGTGGTCTGCCAGGTTGTTGCAAAGTTTCTCTGAAGAGGTTGGGGTATTATCGCAGCCTGGTGGGTTTCTCATCTCTTTAATGATGTTAAACATTTCTTTTTGTGTGTTTTCGTGGCATTGGTGATTCTATCATCATAATGCCTTCACATCGCCTTTTGAATTTCCTTCTTGTATGCGCGGATTTGTTTTTGGAACAGTGTTTTTTGTCTGCGTTGTATTCTTTCCTCCATTCCAGTTCCATCTTTTTGTTTTCCTTCTTCATGGTGCTTAATAGTGGGGTGAACCATTTTGCCGTTGCTCTTTTTTTTGATGGGGTGAATGGTTTTTCAGGGGCGATCTTATCTATTGTGTCTGCAATCCATTTGTGTAGTAGTTCCGCTTTCCCGTCTAGGTCAGCTAACTCTAGTTCTGCAGTTGAGGGCTTGGTTAATTCCAGTTGTTCGAATAGGTTACTTTCTTTGACGTGTTTCCAGTTTCTTTTTGTGGTGGCTGTGAGTTTAGGAGGTTGGATGCATACTTCGGTGGTCATGGTGATCGTGAATGGGATGATGAGGTGGTCGCTCCACAGTATTTGTATCGGCGGTGCCGTGGTGATAGGTTTTTCATTGGCGAAAATTGTGTCGAGGGTGTGTCCTGCCGAGTGTGTTGCCCCTTTGACTAGTTGTCGTAGTTTCATGGTAGCTAGTTGTTCAGTCAATGAGTTATGGGAGTTGACGTGACTGTTTTCAAACCAGATGTTGAAGTCCCCTTGGATGATTAGATGTTCGTGGTTGATGGCCATGTTGGTGATGGCTTCTATGAAACATCAAAATACCACTCAGTGGCAGATGGCAGAGAGACAACATGACATGTGTGTGGCTCATTCCGGGCTAATGGATGGAAAGGAGAAGACGATCTTAATCTCATCAGTGAAGCATGGGTCGGAGAAGCCAAAGGACGACATGGGAGCAGAGGGCATAGAGAAGTTGACCCAGCACAATGCCTTGGGGGAACCCCACTCGGGGAGGGGTGGGATTGGAGGTGCTTGTGTTCTGAGAGGTAGAGAGAAATTGTTCTGATGAGCAGAATGCAATCAATGGGAACTTGGGGGTCCTGGATGCTGAAGTTGGTTTACGCTAGGGCAGTCTCAAAGGATGCAAGCAGATCCGGCAAGACGGGAACTACAGAGATTTGTGTGATGAGCCTCAGTGAGAAAATTGACAACCTGAGTGAGTTCCATTTCCACAGAGAGTCCGCTGGCAGAACTCTGATTCAAGGGGGTTGCATCATACATTGGCTGCAAAGAGGTTGGTGAGCCAGTTGGGCACTAGCCATCCAAAAGCCCGGAAGGTAGTAGTAGGGAGAAGGAAGACAGACCTGTACTTGGCATGATATTCAGCAGAGGATTCTTTGGAGGTGGGCAATACAGATGTTATTTTGAAATAAGAAAAAGAAGATCCCAGTGGCAAGTGAGAGGTTAAAGAGTAGGGAGAGAAATGAGACGGGTGTGAGGTCCTTCAGAGGAGGCAATGGAGTGTGGTCATTGCAGCAGCAGTGCCTGGAGGGTACTTGGGAATTCACTGGTGTGAGAGCAGAGGGATAAGATAGGGTTCAGAGAGTATCTGAAAATAATATTGTTCAAGACATCGTTTAAGGCACTTCAGAGGGTGCAGGTCCATTTGCAGCTAAGATACGCTCATTTAAAACGTCCTTTGTGAATTGGATTGCTCCTGTTTTTGGCGCAAGTGAGGACATGAGCTGGTGCATCTCCTGACTTGAGCCAAGAAAAGGTTTGAGAATCTGGACCATCCTGTTTTATAGTAAAACCTCTGCCCTAGATGAGCCAGAAGAGGAACACTATCATCCATCATCATGAATTGGGTTGCAGCATTGTTTCCTAATGGAGTGGGCATCTTGGAATTGGGAGTTGTGGTAGAGAATGAAATGGACAGTGAGGGACTGTGCTATGCCAGAAGCATGCAAATCTTGCACTGCATCTCCCTTCAGAGCAAGAGGAACAACAAAATACCAGGTAAGCAGGTGGCACGAAGGGGAGGCAAGAGGCTGTCGTCCCCCAAAAGGATAATAAATAGTCAACAAAATCAAGTCCCTGGTGTTTGAGGCAGTGAGAGGGGCCTGGAAGAAATATGTTGGTATGGGAGGGGTCGGGAGACAGCATGAAGGTAGACTCCCATGCGGTGTGCATCAGAAACTCCGCCAGACGATTGGAGGGGCAGGAATACAAAGGTTTCGTGAAAAAGGGTGTGAGACGGTGGAGGATCTCTTTGAGAATGGTAAGTTGCTTACCTATCAGGAATGGTGTCTGAAGTTCAGTCTCCCACAGGGTCTTTTCCTGGTATATGGAGCGGTGGTCCGACGACTGGCAGAGATTTGGGAGGGAATCCCAGAGGAACCAGAACCGAGTCCGTTGCTGCGAGTACTGCTAGATCAATCAGAGGGTAGGGCATGAATCTCGCGGATCTATAAAGCCTTGCGGGAAGTGGATTCCAGGGGGTGGGGAGGGGGGGTTGAAGGTTAAGGAGTAGTGGGAGAAGGACATGGGATACCAAATATCGGAAAAAGAATGGACACAGGTATGGGAACTGGTCTGGAAGGCATCACGCAATGCCCGCTTCCAGTTGGTTCAATTCAATATTATACACAGGACATATGTAACCCCAGTGAGGCTCCGGGCAATGAATAAAGAATTGTCGGATGAATGCCCCAGACATGGAACGGGCCAGGCGGGACTCTGGCACATGATATGGGAGTGTGGCGTAATCGCTGAGTACTGGGATGAGGTGATCAAAGGGGTGAATGAGATGTTGGGGACCAAGTGGGAAAGGAATCCGGGAATATGTATATGGGGTAAACTCCCAGGGGGGAAAAAACACGGAATAGGATGGGCTGGTTTCTGCTGATACTGGCCAAGCGTTGGATGGCTATAGCATGGAAACGCCCACAAGGCAATAAATATGTGGAGGGCGGATGTCCGTAGGTGGGGTATGGCGGAATTGACAATTCTGCAGAAGGCAGACACAGATGGAAGGGGAGGGAGTGACGATACACTGGTTCCAATTGCTGGATGACTTGTTAAAGGCCAATGATCTACGGCTGCCCTAAGGGGTGACTAGTCAGGCCTGGGATATGGGCGGAAGGAGGGGATGGGGACGGTGTGGACTAAGGGAGCTGCCGCAGATCCGTCCGGCTCTCAGGGACACTACAGACCACACAGGATTGTTCGTCGTCAGCCATGGAAAGGACGGAAAGGCCTGGAGGGCACAACCTGGATACTCAAATGTGGAGGGAGGGGGGCAAGGGTGCTATCTTTGAGGGTTGTGATCATGGTTATGTTTAAGGAAAATGTTAATAAAAAGTGTTTTAAAAAACAAAATCAAGTCCTGCATGGACCATGGAGGATGTCCAGAGCACTGATACAGGTCACTCCAAAATTGGATGAAGAGGAACGAGCTACCTCATAAGACCGGTGACCTGGAGTTCGGTCTCATGGTGGGGGCTGCTCCCAGAGCAGTGAGCTTGACAGTACTGACTGAGGGTCTTGGGGGCAGCTAACGGGAAACAGCAGACTATGTATTCCTCTCCTTTCATTGAGCAGTGCCCGTACTGAGCTCTATGGGCCCAGGAGCGGGCTGTGATTCTAACTTGGTTATGGGCTACATGGCCAGTCCCTGCGGTTAGTTTGGCATTTGGTGTTGTGTGTCCAGAAGCTGGGTCTGCCTCCGTGAATGTGGGCTGCTTGGGCAATTGTACATCTTGGTTCAGGGATCCTGACATCAACCTAGTGCGTGCAATTGGAACAATTGGGGCACTGAGCGCCTGGATCATCAGAACCCTTTCAGGGCCAATAAAATTGCTCTTTTGGCACAATGGCCCCGTCCCCATTAGCCCCAGGCAAGTAGCTGCAAGGTTGGGTGGTTGCTTGCCTCCCCCAGGTTTCACTGGGCCCATTTCAAATCCCCCCAATGGTTCTCCTCTTCTCTGTGTCCCAATGAGGATCAACAACAACCTCTTAACATCCCTTAGTTTGTTCAGAACTGCTCTACAGTTACATCTGCATGCAGTATGTGCCCCCTAAACAGTTGTAGCAAAATTATGCTGTATTAATGGATCAGGTAAGTACTGGATGCAAGAGTAATTGATGCTCAACAGAGAATTACTCCCATGATGGTTCGCATTTTGATTATGTCTTGTAAGGGAAGAGTTAGTAAAAGGCACAGTGTCACTGGGCGGAGGCTGGATAGTCTTGGTGTCTTCAGGTTCCTTTTTATCCATTATGGCTGTGGCCCTCTCCAGATTTCTGCAGAGTTCCGATAGATTCACATTTGGTTTTACGCTCTCCAGTGTTTGGGTCATGGTGTCCTCATCCTTTAAGACCTCCAGATTGCTTTAGTCATTTGTTACAGTATTCCTGGGTAACACCTCTCCCCTCGGGGGGGCTGGGGCAAATACAGGATCAAAGGGGGGCTAAACAGACAATTCCAGTCCACAGGCACAAGATCGGGGGCACATGTGGACACTAACTGTCTTGGTGGCCTAGCAGGGCAAATAAAGAGCCAATCATTGGGCATCGGCACTACGGGGGTCGGGATTGTTGCAGCTCTGGCATTACTGCTCTCTGACTCGTCGAGATGTTTGTTGGCCAAATATATACACAAACGTTCATGGCTATATTTAGCCAACGTGTCAGTGCTTGGGGGGTCAGAAATAGGGGCAGCTGGTATAGCTGTAAGACTAGTTCAACTCCCTGACCCACATGCCCCACAGCCATGATGCCCTAGTTTTGCGGAGAAGTTTTGGGGTGAGTCTACAGTCTCTCCCACAACCTCATGAACTCTGTTCTCACGGGTATTCCATTCCTGCTCCTCTGAACCACTAGCCTCCTTTCTGCTACCTATGGCGCTGGACAGACAAAAATGCCCCCTTGCATTGCAACCCTGGGTCTTAGCCACACTGGTTTCATGACTTAAGCTGAAAAACAGGTTGATTTCTAGAATCAAGAAGTAGACATCCTCCATGATGGTTGAGGAATTCTTATTTGGAGGGGTACCAGAACCTGGGTTTATCGGGGCTGCCAGCTGTCTCTCGAGTGTCAGAAATGTGTGTTTTACCTTTACCTGGTGCTCCCCCATGTTGGTGCTGTTGCGGTGAGGCAAAGTTCCAGCTGGACTGGTGAACATAATATAATGTTACAGTCTCTAACCTGGGGTTCAAGTGCTCCCGTTCACTTCTGCTGCTTGCAGGGGAGGAGCCTCCTCCTACGACTGCCAAATTCACTGCAGTCACCAGACTCCTGCGCCCTTTCCCCCACGGCCTTCACCCTGCGAGACAAGGGCGGGACAGAAGACTTGTGGGAGGCATGGCCAAAGTGAGAGCTTCCCGCTCTGGTGACTTGCACTGAAACTCCCATGCACTTTGCCCCATGGGTTTCACCCTGCCGGGGGAGGTTGCAACAGAGAACGTGTGTGGACATGGCCTAAGGGAGAGCTTCCCCCTCTGGTGACTTGCACAGCAACTCCCGCACCCTTTCCCCCGGTGGCTTCACCCTGCTGGGAGAGGCCGGGAAAGAAAACTGGTGGAGGGCGTGGCCCAAGTGAGAGCTTCCCGCTCTGGTGGCTTGCATGGCAATTCCTGCACCCTTTGCCCTGAAACTCGAGTTTCGTGTCTTTGAATGGCGGACAGAGAAAAAGAAGACTTGCACCAGGTATTCCTTTCCACCACCGCTCTCCACCAACCAAAAAGAAGGCATTCCAGAAGTAGGGATTCCAGAGCCTACCCAGATCAGAGCAGCAAGGGGTCCATTGACCGATTGCGAACGCTGACAACAGCAAGATCTCTGCATGTATTACGGTTCCAGGGAACATTTAGTGAGTAGGAGTCCATAGCCCCACCTAGGAGATCAGAAAATGACAACACCCGATCCTAGAGGGGACAGAGGAATGAGTGACCATCACTGATCCCTTATCGGCAGAAACACAATCGCTTTTGTCCGGTCACAATTTAATCATCCTTCTGGTAGAGACTGTCAACCTTTTTAGTACCAAAAGCTGGAAGGTACCTGCCTTGGTGGATTCCGGAGCAGCAGGATATTTATGGGTCAAGACTGGGGACCTCAACACAATCTAGTTCCTAGATCTTGGAACCAGGTGCCTACTGTAGAAGGAGTTGACAGTTACCTGTTGCTTTCAGGCCCAGTCACACATTATACAGAACCCATGGTGATATGATATGATATGATATGGCATTTATAACGCGCCTATACACAAGTGTTTCACAAGTGACAGTAGCCGCTCATCAGGAAACTTTAGTATTTGGCCTGATTACCACTGTGCACTACCCCATGATCTTGGGTATACCATGGTATATGTACCAGAACCCATATGTAAACTGGACAGCAGAAACCTTATTCTTGAGATCAGAAAGATACGATCAACATTGTACCTTGACTTTGGCTCCCTCTCCAGGTGCTTGGAATGACTATGACCAGAGAACCATAACTCAATTGCTATCAGTGGATCTAGTTCCTACCAAATATCAGGAATACCTCAACTTCTTTCAAACTTATGGTAGTCAGAGGCTACCGCCTCATTGGCCTGATGATTATGCCATCGACCTGCTAACAGATAGTATGATTCGCTTTGGTTGGATGTACACTTTGTTAGAGAATGAGAAACCCACATAACGTACCTATTTGGATAACAATCTACGATCACTGAGCCCAAATCACCAGGAGCTACCTCATTGTTTTTTGTCCTCAAAAAGATATGTTGGAGTTTTGTCCATGTTTGGACTATTGAGGTCTCAACAAAGTGACGTTGAAGGGCACATATCCATCACCACTAATACTGGACATACTCACTGCTGTCCATTGAGCATCCATGTTCACCAAGTTGGACCTACCATGTGCTGATTGTATTAAAATATGTATTTATTTATTTTACATTTGTAAAGTGCACTAAACCGTAGGCATCAAGGTGCTATTGAATGCATGTTACTCGTAGTGCTTAAGGTCACAGTACATCAGATTAGGTTAGTGATGCAGCGTGAGGCTGCCGAGACAAATCAGGTAAGTTACAGTGCATCAATATAAGCAAGTGGAACAGCAAGAGGCTGCCCAGTCAAATCTGGTAAGTTACAATCCATCAAAAATGATAAGGTGATGCATGGAAGACAGTGTTTAGGACAATGTATGGCCATTTTGAGTACTGTGTTATGCGGTCTTCCAACGTTTGTGGACCATCTATTTGCCGACATTCTGGACAGTTACATCATCATCTATCTGGATTATATTTGAATTTTTCCCCATAACTCTACTCTCTACACTAACCATATCAAGGAGGTTTTGAACAGGTGACAGACCAACCACTTACTAGTGAAATTTGAAAAATACAAGTCTGATGTACGTTCGGTTCCATATCTGGCATTTAGACTGAAGGTCTTTCTATGGATAATAGAAAGGTTGATGCAATCCTACGGTGGCCCGAACCCACATCTACAAAGGTACTTCAAAGATTCATAGGTCTGGCCAACTTTTACAGAAAGTAAATTCCTAATTTCTCTCACGTAGTGCTGCCACCGACCGAACTATTGAAAGCCAACAAAAAAATTATCTTGGAAAAAAAATACTGCCAATGTGTTCCAGGAGTTAAAAGACATGTTTACCATGGCTCCTAGTTTGTGTCACGCTGACCTCTCAAAACCATTAATTGGAGAGACAGATGCATCTAGCTCAGCTATAGGAGCAGTGTGCAAACAAATACAAGAAGATCAATTAAAACACCCATTGGTCTACTATTTCAGAAGGTTAACAAACTCAGAACTTCATTATTCTATAATAATAATAATTTTATTGTGATTTAGTTTACCATGAAACTTTACACATAAAATATACCTTAAGTAAGAACAAAGTTATAACGAGAAAAAACATCAATAATTAACAAAAACATTGCATAAAGAATTACCAAGGAAGGCAAAACATTCAATTCTCTAAATGTACATATCCTAAAAACCATATAAAACATCTTCATTTTAGATTCACATTTACAATAGTTCTGGAACCGGATCTTGCCACATACTACCACATATTCTCCAATGAGAGTTTCAGATGGAATACCAATCTAATTTCACTATTGTTACAATTCCTATATAAATAGGGGCCTGTATTGGCCAACAACACCTCTTGGATTTCAACGATGGCTATACATCAACTCCTCTTTATATCCTCCTATATGGTTATGTTAAGGCTAATTTCCACCTTCAGCCAAACATTGTACAATGCCATCAGGAGCCTTATACTGTTGGAATTAATACAGTGATGCCAAAATAGCTCCTCTTTAATGTAACCTTGGTTATGCACAAGCTTACCCAAGCCAAGGTTTATGGTACTTAAGATTTTGTGACATTCAGTCAATACATGTCTGGCCGTCTCTAGCTGATTCACTCCTTTACATAAACGGCAAAGCCGTAATTCTGGGGAGATCATGTCTCTTCTGCCCGTTATCGTTAAAGTAGGTAGTTGTTCTAGCCTTAGAAGTAAAATAAAATGTCTAAGTCTCCTATCCGGGCATAAATTGAGATAGCTCTGCAGATTTTTGTAATTATACAGTCTATACTGGACAAACTGATAGCTTTTCAGCTTCTGGAGATGAGCGTAATTCTCCAGCCAATCCCAGAGTTCTATGCGTTTGACCAGAGCCCTTTGCATTTCTACAGTGACACTGCCCACCCTAATTTGCCACCCAATGGTCATCAGGAATTTAGACATTTGCTCCTTCAAGGGGCACAAGGATTTATCCTTCGAAATCTCTAGGTAGACCGCATTGAGTAGCCCATTCTTAGTCTCACCCCTCATTCTCAGGTAGAGTAGGGCTCGCTTCTTTAGTACTATCGCTTTCAATGAGGTCAGCCCCAATTCCAATCTTAATATTGCCATTGGGATTCCCGGTGGTAGGCCAGGATAGAGCGCCAGAATTTCCCCTCAATCACCTGCAACCATTTCAGGTCAGAGTTGAGGAGGGCTTCCAGACCGTAGGTGATCATAGGGGATAATACCTGCACGTACAGTTGTCGCGTACCCCAGATGGTAAATCCACCCTGATTTACTGTAATTCCATTTGAACAGTGCAGTCAGTTCGGTTGCCTTTACATTGCGTGACTGTTTGCAGAATCCATGGTCGCCGATACTCTCAAATTCTATACCTAGGTAACGATAATGAGGTGAATAGGCAATGATATCTGAACCAACTCTGAGCTGCACACAAGTGGTATTCTTGCTGGTAAATCTCATTGCCTTAGTTTTTTCCAAATTAATTTTAAGGCTGTTCCTCTCGGCGTATTCCCACAGAGCGATGGCCGACCTTCGTAGCCCACTAACAGTGTGGTCCAGTATAACCAGGTCGTCCGCATAGGCAAGGACAGGACAGATGGAATCCCCTATTTTCGGTGGGAAATTTGTTGCAGCACTAATGGCCTCCGGGATGTCATATACGTACATATTATAGATCAGCGGGGCCGTAACACAACCTTGTTTGACCCCCCTATTTTGGAACACACTTCTAGTAGTGTGTCCTTCCTGATCTAATTTTACTTTAGCAGATGTATTCTGATGGAGTAGTCTGAGATAATAAGTCAGGCCCTCCGGGCAACCCATTGCTTTTAACTTCCGCCAGAGGGCCTCTCGTGGAATAGAGTCAAATGCCGCCGAAAAGTCTATATAGAGGGCATATAGTGGTGGTTGCCCTCCTGATCTGGCTCGTGTTCTCAAAAGGTCCAGCATCATGATGTTGTGTGCCGTAGAATACCCTTGCCTAAAGCCACTCTGGAATTTACAAAGTATGTCAGATTGCTCTACCCAGAGCTGCAACTCCTTTAAAAGGAGAGAGGCAAATATTTTGCCCGTGACATCCAGCATTAAGAGCAGTCTATAATTGCTAGGATCCGCTCGATTACCCTTCTTAAAGACTGGTATAAGCACCGCTGTTTGCCAAGATCGGGGTATTTTCCCTTCGTTTAAGATCTTTTTAAACATTATAGCTAACAGGGATGCCCAGAATTCAGGATGCGACTTCATCACAATATTTGCTAGGCCATTTGGGCCCGGGGCTCGGGAGGATTTTAATTCTGAGATTGCATTCCGCACCATTTGATATGTCACATTAAATGGAGGGTTTGACGGCCTATTAATCAATGTATAGGGTTCCTCTATATCTGCCTTGGAATTCCTATTTTTGAGAAAAGCTATCCATGTTTCAGCATTAATAGGGTTAACTAGTGTACCTTGTACAGTATCTCGCGCTTCGCCCAACAAAGCCCAGATATTACGAGTTTTGCCTGTACAGATCGTGTTTACTAATCTTTGCCAGGACATCATTTTATCTAATTTCCGTTTGGCCTTGATCATAGCTCTATATCTGTTTTTAACGCTCCTAACCTTAATAAAATATAGGTCTGAAGGGTAAGCTTGTCTCTTGGCCAGCCGGAGTTCCGCTCTACACTCTCTCTTCAGGTTTCTAATAACTATGTCAAAGGGCGGCTTTTCCCCTACCACAGCTAATCATAGACCCCATACGACAGACCGCATGTTTCTCAACAAAGGTACAGATCCAGTTTTCAATGGCATCACTCGACATCTCCTGGAAGTTCGATAACAAATTTAGATCATTATTAGCCAAAGCTGCCACAGCAAAAGCGACATTTTTATCCGACCAGCTGATCGTAGTGCCAGCTTTATTTGGCATGATGTTACCCATGTTAATACTAAGAGGGACTTTTGTCCCGATATTCAATTTGCATATGAGTGTAGCATGATCACTCCACTCATTAGGTGTTATTTGCATATCCTCCACTATCTCATACAATCTAGGGGAAACAAAAATGTAGTCTATGGTACTACTCGAAATGCCATTGGACCAAGTATGATTACCTGGAGAGTCGCTCACGGTTTTACCATTAAGCATTTCAATGTCCCATAGATCAAACAAATGTTTCCATCCTTGGCCTTTGGGATCATTTTTTTTGGTGTGTTGCATATCATTTTTAGCTTTTAACTTAGGGTTATAGGACTTCCCTATGTTTCCGCTCATGTGGCAGTTGAAGTCTCGAACCACTTTTACCCCAGTGTTACCAAGTTTTAGCAGCCAGGTAGCCAATAGATTATGTAAGGCCTCCTGGAGTTGTTCTCTTATTAGTGCACCCGGGGGGTTATATAGACTAACTAGTAGAAAGTGATCCTTTCCTGTCTGGTTTTTATAATCGACCTCAACTGCCATCAAATTGCTGGGACAGTCAGTTTTCACTAATTTAGAACCAAACATGTTAGCC
Organism: Ambystoma mexicanum; assembly: GCF_040938575.1. Lineage (NCBI taxonomy): Eukaryota > Metazoa > Chordata > Amphibia > Caudata > Ambystomatidae > Ambystoma > Ambystoma mexicanum. The sequence goes on from NC_090937.1 coordinate 186,206,975, forward strand.
ACCCCTGTGATAAGTCCGCCATAGGGTCTTCCCTTTGTACCTTTATTAGCTGCCATTTGATAAATGACAAAGCCATCCAGAATCAATGGCTCCATTGCCCAAGTTTCTTGAAGGCAAAAACAGCCATGTTTATCCAGAATCTTGATAGAGCCCTCAGTTGACAACAAATGAGCAAAACCCCTACAATTCCAGGACAGAATAGTCATATCTCATTACTTTAACAGCACTTCAGGTAGCGAATCCGCTAGCCATTTTAATACTTGTTGTATGTCTGAAATGTCCACATTTTTTCCTTCAGAGAGATTGGGGCGGAGGTTGGTTTCAGCTGTCAGATCTATCTTTGCGGGCAGTTGTCTTAGGTCTGGTTCATTTAGATCGGCATCAACCTCCACATCAACCGCTTTCAATTCGGTCTTATAGTTCCTTAACAATGTCGCAGTAGATAGGAACTTACAACGCAATGCTGAGACCTGAGGATTAGGGCCTTTTAATGGTTCCATGAATTGGAAATCGTCTGACTTGAGGACCCTCAGTTGTGGTACACAGCTCAGTCTAATTAACAATTCTGAGCGAGAGAGCCATTTTGAGTTTTCACTTAGATATAAATTCTTTATAAGGCATATACGATTTCCTTCCGTAGTAGATGTAGATTCGGTGGGACGAGTTATGATAGATGTTGCTGATAACTCTAATGGACTCCCGAGGTTGTCCTTGTCCACAATCACCGGCCCTTCACTCAGATTCTCCCCCTCACATATATCCTCCACCTCCTCAGGCTCAATCATCTTTTCTCTGTCAGATATTAGCCAACTAGTCAAGCAGCCCTCGCCACTGTTCTTCCTTTTCTTTGCTCTGGCTGCCCGTTTTTTGGCTTTCTTTGAGGGGTGTCCAGCGGATTCCTTAACAGGCTTGGAGATGGCCATTTCTTTAGCTCTTTTAATCCCCGCCGCCCTCCTGGCCATTCTGCGTTGCTTACGCGAAAAGAATGGTTCTTCGTTTTCTTTGTCTGTCTCCACCCCCGGGCTTTGTAGCTCTTCAGAATGATGTCCTTCACTTACATCAGCCAGTTTTATGGCTTCCGAGAGATTGGACTCTGCTGACTGATCAACTTCAGCAGTACCCTCTACTTTCTCTCTCACGGCCATCTCTAAGGTTAGGGCATTTGAATTATCCAGTATTTTCCCCGTCATTTTCAGTAAAACCTTAAGGGCAAATTACAGTGATGCAACAGAGGACTGGATCTCAGCAATCTCTGTCGCCCCCGGATAAGTATCAGCCAGGCATACACTTTCAGCTACGGGGCTATCTTCCACAGAAGCCATCGCCAAGTTCGGTGATGCTGATAGTCTGCCCATGGATTCAACTGGAGTAGGGGATACAAATGGAGTATTTCTCTGCTTATTAGCATTGGCGCAGTCCATGTTGGTAGGTATCGATCCTGGGGCAGGAGTCATTTTCCTTTGAATATTAAGACATAGCTCCAATAATGAGTTATTGTCAATGTCATCATAATTAGAGGCACATAAGGACCCTACATTAGAGGGCACGAGAGCCAAGGCTTCCTCAATAGTGGTAGAATTAGTTTCAGGAAGTGGGTTTTGTGGAAAGAACTCAGTGATCATTCCCTGGTCCGCAGGTATGTCATTCTTAGCTTTCTTTCTGGGTTTTACCCGCACAGTAGGATTGTTCGAGGGACTCTTAGCTGTCTCCATTCCCTTGGTTCCTCTAAGATTGTACTTTGACTGTGTAGTTCTCTTCTTCGGAGGCATACGGGTTTTCGCCAAATAGCGCCCTCCGCACTTAGATATCACGGGGGACAATATCAGGAAAAAGGTATAGAGACTACTGGAGGAGAATTATCAATCCCTTTATCCCTGAGAAAATGGAGAGGGATTAGCCACCGTTGTCCAGGCAATCCCTCTCACCTGGCGCCAGAGGGATTGCTCAACACTCACAATAACACAACACGCCCAGGATCAAAGGCCTAAGCCCGCAGTCTCCTGTGCGTATGACCTTGAGGCCCGATTGCGTATATTGGGCAGCACTGGCCCCACTCCTCAAGTTTAACAAAAATGGTCTCGAGGTATGAGTATGGAATCCAACAATACTCCCACAAATGCCACACTGATCAAGGTAGGTGACGGTTTGCGCACAGCCGGCGGTTAATAGGGAGCAAAAACTCTCCACCAGATTATTGTATTATCACAGCTGGCACTCTGATTTTACTGTACTGACAGACGCATACATAGTGACCAAAGAGCCTCAATGGGGACTATGTGAGGATCAGATGCGGAGAGCGTAAGATGCAGCCCCAGGGATATGCCTCACAGCTCTCCACTCACCTCCAATATTAACAGCAAAGCCCTCGTAATGCTGTACCACCAGATCCTGTGTGTATGGGAGTCAGCAGGAGAGAGCATGGTACCCCGCCTCCTTATTCAGCTCCTGCACCCCCCTCACCGGGTTCGTGCTCACAGTCCCCGTCCTTTCACCACTCCGCCAGCACAGTGGCTCCCGTGGGCGTAGGGGGACAGAGGACCACGCAGTAACTCGTCACGCAGTAACTCGTCTGCCGCCACGGAACTCAGCAGCGTCCGTGTCCAAACCAGCCACTCCTCCGCCGCTCCACCGCCGCTCCGCGTTCCGTTAGAGGAAAGGACCCTGCGGCGTGGATAGGGCGTGCATACACGAACAAGGAAGCCGTGTCAAGCCGCACCTCGATTCAGACACAACGTACCCAGAACAGCGCTGTGAGAGGCCGCTTCCGACAAAGTCTTGTGTATTGGTTGTTGACCAACTGGATTATTCTATAATACAGAAGGAGATACTCACCATCAAGGCGGCATGCAAGGAATGGAGACAGTTCTTACTGGGAGGATGCAACCCTGTAGAGATACGATCTGACCATCTCAAAATGTACAAGTTCTGCAACAATTTTGGTGCAGCAACAGCAGACAGGCCAGGTGGGCATTCTTTTTTTCCCAGTATGATTTCTTCATCTCCACTGTGGCTGGTGCTGTTTCCTTGAACACTGCGGATACAACCAGAGTGTTAGGCACTAAGATGTTCATAGGTCAGATTTCCCAATTTCTGGACATCGTTAAAAAAGAGCAGGATCATGGTTCTTCAGATCTATGTCCCTGCTCGTTAAGGAATCACAAAGGTCTTGTATATCATAGATGGTGACTTTACTTGCCTTCTCACACACTACAACAATTGACCCTGACTTCTTGTCATGATTTGCACATGGCAGGGCACAAGGGCATACAGAATATACAAGAATTGATTGGCTGAAGGTTTTGATGGCCTTCCTGGTGCTCGGACATGCACCAATACATATCATCTTGCATAAATTGTTATCAGAACAAGTTCCCTCGCACACTTTCAACAAGCAAGTTATGCCCACATGAACTTCCTGTGGCTCCTTGGAGACAGTTGTCTACTGATTTCATAGTGGACCTTCCTCATCATACGGAAATACCATGATCATGGTAACTGCTGATCACTACACCAAATTAGTACATTTTTCACGGTTTGCCAAAATTCCTGCGGCAGAAGCTATGACCCGTGTTCTCCAAGGGGACATGTATCGTCTCCATGGGATACAAAATAGCATCATTTCCGATAGGGGTTCCTAATCAAATTGACAGTTTTGAAAGACCTTATGCACACAACTGGAATGTAATCAGGTAATCACGTGCAAACCAATGGTTCTAGAGAGCGTTTAAACCGGACCTTAAAGTAATACTTATGTTGTTTTGCTCCTGCGACACAGGACACTTGGCATGAATTCTTACCATTAGCGATATAGGCGTACAACACCTGCTACCACACCACCATCTAAAGCAGTCCTTTTCAGTGCACCTATGGGTAGACAGTCCACAATCTTTTCACAATATTTTCCTATACCTGCTCCATTCATGGACCAAGTACCTGCAGTTACACAGAACATTGTGTTCCTCCGTAATTGTCATCAAGCCACACAACAATGTTTATCAGATGCTGCAAAAAAAAATGAAAAGATCAGCTGATGCTTGTAGAATGCAGGAACCTACCTACACTATAGGTGTTAAAGTGTGGTTATCAGCTAAATACCTACCTAAACACGTAACTCACACCCAACTCGCTCCCAAGAATTTTGGTCCTTTCCGCATTGTCCATAAAATCAATGCAGTTATCTGCCGTCTTCAGTTACCAACATCATGGCACAGAATCGATCCAGTATTTCATGTCTCCTTGTTGAAGACCTTCGTTTCCAGTAGTTTTCCGGCACTCCACCACCGCCAATCCCAGTCAGCGACCATGAAGAATACGAGGTATGTGACATTTGCAACTCCTGAATACATAGAGACCATCACCAATATATGATCGACTTGCTTGGTTATGGTCCTTCTGTTCGTTATTGCAGCCTGCTTCTCCGTTGTCGGTGCCACGTTTCATTTGCCAATTCCATCTTCCGTATCCCTGGAAGCCTGCTTCTTTAGCATTGAGAGTGGTGCATACTGTTATGCTCACCAAAGCATACACATCACGGGTACGCGATCCTGAAATAAAGTAGAATTCTATGCCCCGTGTCTCAATGCTCCTAAAGTTGAGTGGGTGCTGTACTCCATCATCTTCCAAAAAAGGTAAGACCTGTCACTGATATAGAGGCCCTAAATTCTCTGGAAACATCAGTCGTGGACTGTCGTGTGGGCAAACGGTAACCCAGACCTGCTCAGTAACAGAGCTCATGTCAGGGATACAAAAGGCTGACTGGCCATTGAAATAAGGGGTTCTGGAGGAGTTTGGTTTTTGGGACAGAGTGGAGACATTTTTTAAAAGGACAAATAAACTACAGGACTAAGATGCTACAATGTAATTTCGAGCTAATGGCCCCTGCATGAAAGCACTTTTGGTGGAATAAACAGTGTGCACACAATCCCAGGAACTTCCGTCATCAGTTGGTTGCACTCCCCACGAGAGCTGTTGAACATAGGGTTGTCAGGCATATCTCTCATTAAGGAAATTCTGGAACATTCCTTGAACAGCATGATCAGCCCTCAATGTAAAGTAATGTAATGTAATTGGTCTTGCATGGCGCCCATCTGCCACTATTGGTAGCCTCGCTGTGTGGAGCTCTGTAAGAAAAAAGGGGGTGGGGTTCATTAGTAGGACAGTGGGAAAGGCAGATGCGCAGATGCGAGACCTGTGGTGTTGATGTGTGCAGGTCGGAAGTGCCCGGTTCTTGAGTGCCAACTTGCTTTTTGTACATTTGCCAGAGAAACTTGGGAGGATGGATGTGATCCGCCTGGGAGAGCCCAAGATCGGAACACTACAGTGCTTTGTGTCTAGTTAGCTTCTGATGTGTGAAAGTGTGACAGGGCTAAAGAGGACAGCTTAGTTGTGGCTTAGTTAATGTTGATGTGCTAACAACTAGCCCTGTGGTGGCCATCTTTGGCTGGGTTTTTTGTGAAATGTAATGTGGTAGGAGATCTTGGAAGCTGAGACCGGTAATCAGGAGAGTGGGGGAGTAGGTCTTACATGGCACAACAGCCTGCAACCCTGCACTCCCACCTCTAGCCTCTTGCATGCAGGTTCTATTTCACTAGCTTACACTGCCACAGTGAAACAGTCTCTCTCTCTCTCTCTCTCTCTCTCTCTCTCTCTCTCTCTCTCTCTCTCTCTCTCTCTCATTCTCATAGATACATGGTATCCGATGTGCAACTAAACAAGCATCTGCAAGATGGCAGATGAGGGAAAAGAGCCAGTCTGTAAACTCCAGTCAATCACCATAAGCTTTAGCTAAGGGTTATGGGGGGTAAGAACCTTCGCCTCCTAGAAAAGAGTACTTGAAATTTGGGGTTGCAGTCACCCATTTTGCCTTGCTTAACATGCTGGTTGACAGGCTGAGAGATGCCTCAAAGCTCACTTTACCATGCCCAGGTTCTAAGCTCAGAGGCCTGCTGGGAATTCTGCCATCTTGGGAAGGGCAAGAAGGCATTTGTCGGGTGTTCATCAGCAATTGGTCGGGCCCAGAATCCCCACAATTTCCTTCAGGGGGGTCTTCAGGATGATACACAGAGCAGAAAAATTGGATGGCGGAGATTAGTAGTTTAAGAGAAGACCTCACCAAGGCGATCAATCAAAATTAAAGGAGATTGCGAAGGTGGGGGACAGGGTTGACACCAATGCTTATCAGTTTATGGTACTGTTGCAGCAGGTCGCAAAAATTGCTGTTCAGGCTAGATCACTCAAAATGACAAATGACCAACTGCAACTAAAATGCGAGGACCCAGAAAACAGGTCAAAGAGGGCAAGTATGAGGATTAATTACTTGAAAGAGGGATCCATAGGGGATGGCATGCTGACCTGTGGAAAGGGCAGGTTCAGATTGCTTTTAAAAGCCCAACAAGATACCAGATTTGCCATTAATGAGATCCATAGAGTGCATAGAAAGTTCAAAACCCAATAACAACAGATGGCACAAGGGCATAACGTTTATTCATCGACAGTCATTTTTTTAATACTTTTTTTCTGAAATATTTTTATCGAAAAATCTCTGAAAAATGTATGGGGGTGTGGGCAAGGGTATATAAGGGCTCGGTGGTCGGGAATAGTGTAACATTAATAAGGGGATGGGGGTTGGGAGTGCACCCCCCAAAATAATAAATACAATTTTAATGAGTTTTTTTAAAAAAAGGTTTCGGGAAAAACCCATAACAAAAGACTGTCAATCAATGGACATAGAACCAGTACAAGGCATAGTGCTGAAGCTGCACAATATGGTACCAAGCAGTGCAACATGGCAGCAGCTAGGCAAATCAATCATATCCATTACCGGGACAGCAGGGTTCAGATATTTCAAAACCTGGCACAGGGCACATTGGCTAGAAGGACAGAACTGAAGCTAGTGCTGGGGGGAATGAGCACGTGTGACAAGCTCTACAAGCGGACTCAACCATTTAGATTTCAATTCAACTTTCAGGACAGGGCAACTACTGTTTTCTCTTTGAGGGAGAAGGAGGACATGAAATTGAATATAGCTTCTTAAAGCTCCTATTATTGACAGAAAGTATCACCAAGGCGACCTGCATCAAACATGGCAGATTAAAAGCTCAAAAAGACCAAGAGGAGGCAGATCTGGGGGTTCTGTGTACCTGCCTGAAAGTGGCCTTATGACAAATGCGCAGGTCATCGTATGCAAAATGGCAGGCTACGATGCAGCACAAATGATGCACTGGCATGCCCACTTTCATGCCTTAGTGGCTGCAGCAAATTGATTGCTGGGAGAGTATTTCCTCAGGACAGGGCTTAAAAAAAGCCTGTCATTGTGAAATTTGTAAAAAAGCAAAAAAAGAATCCTATCCCTGTTTGAGGGATAGTAATATAAGTGGGAAAGCATCGGATCATGCCTGCAGGGTTAGAAATTACTTTGTCACGGATTGTACTTTCCCAGAGGCGCTGGGGAACGTGTTTGTTTTGATGATATTTTAATGTGCATCCGTATCTGAATTGGGGGAAGTGCATTAAAATATGCAGAAACATCGCAATATATGTTCAAATTTGCAAAAAGGATGAAAGCGGGAATCTGAATGTGGGCATCGCTGAAGCAACCAGTCAGGGGAACTTTGAGAATAGGACACATCTTTTTGGGTGCAAGGGATGAGATGCAATAGCACATCTCTTCCCTTGCCCCAGCAAAGGTTTTGAAAAATAACCCTGTTACTGTAAATATGTTATGTGTTTTTTCCAGGTACAGTGCTGATGGCATTGCAATCCTACCTGACTAAATGGTATTCCTTTCAGGAAAGTCAGAGTCTACTCTACATCATGATTGTGACTGGCTCTGCCTCAGCCCTACTGGCCTTTCTGAGGTCATAGATCTGCAGCCATGGCCTGCCCCTATCATTTTCATGCATTAGCATAGTTTGTACTAAGCCTAAGAATTGAAAGCAAGCACCAGGAGGAATATTTGAGCACTTTAGATAGTCCAAGACTGTTTGATGCTTAGAGGGTATACTTAAAAATCCCTATGTCACCTCAAGAGGTTCTTGAGGTAATTAAAAACCTGAAGGTGAACACAAATACGGTCCCAGAAGGTCTGATGGCAGGGTTCAAATGGGCACTGGACCAGGCATTGGTGCAGCCTCCTGAGACCTCTATAAGCCAATTAGAAATGGAGCCTAATTGACCTTGTCCATGACTGAAACCCACATCACAGTTATCACCAAATCAAAGAAGACCCCTGCGGAATGGGCCTCTTACCGTTCTGTTGTGCTTATGAATCTGGGGGTGCCAGGACTTTTATGAAAGTGCTCACCAATAGGATGGATAAAATCATGTTGCAAATAGTGCATCCCAACCAATCAAGTTGTAGGGGTGCAAAGGACCTCATGTGATAAGATTCATATGATCCTGCATGTTGTAAGTCAGGCTAATAAAGCGCTGGTCTAGCCCTATTGTTGTCTTTAGATGCATAGAAAGCGTGATACCAGGTAGGATGGGAGTTGTCAAGATTGGCCATACAAATCATTGGCCCTTACATGAGCAGGATGAATCTGGCCAATTATAAGACTCCCTGGAAAAGGAGAGAGGTGAATGGCTCGCTTACTGACAGTTTCTGTCATACAAAGTGAGAGCCTCCCCAGGGCATCGTCAGAGGAACACGGCCATAAAGCTGCTTACTATTGAGATATCGGAACAGAAGATTTGGCAATTTGCACATTGTGTGGTATTGGCCTTTTCAGTCCCTAATATTTCCGTAGTGGAGGTAATGGAGGAAATTGAAGCGTTGGTCAAAGTCTCGGATTTTAAAGTAAAGGATGCAAATCCTCAATCTCACCGTCCTCAGAGGATGGTGAAATTATAATCATGCCAAAGTTGTCTTCTTATTTGGCTGGTAATTATTCCAGATTCTTTGATGCAATATGCGCTACTGGAAGAAACCTTTTGTTACCTGGTTGGGAAGGATAGTTGTAACAAAAAAAAAACATTTCTTCCTAATATTTTATACATATTTCAGCTGGCTCCAATCATAGCACCTGCAAAAAATGTGTTAACATTTCAAACACACTTTTAATATGATTCATATGGGACAGAGCCATGCCTAGGATCAACAAAGCAGTTTTGGTTGCCTCCAATTCTGAAAGTGGGCTGGGCTACTAATGCTTGTGCAAATACTGTTCAAATTCCCGATTAAAGATAGTGGCAGATGGAACCAGGTAGCAAATGAAAAGCAATGGGTGTTCATTGAGCAGGCTATTGCAGGTGCACATATCTGTCCACAACCATGGCAGATCAAAGAAGATAGGTCTGGAAATGTGTCCACGAATTCAATTACAAGAGGCACTGTAGAGATGCGGTATGACTGCAGGTTTAAGGCGGGGTTAGCATCCTTTCCAGCATCATTCATGCCTGTGCATAGCAATAGCCTGTTTTCACCAGTAATGGAGGGAATTGGTGATACGGTTATATATGAGATGAGGAAAGAGGGTTGCACCAAGCTACTTTACTTATTCCTTAAAGGCAACATCAAATTGTTTGTACAATGCAAAGCACCATTCGGGCTAGAGGAAAAGGATAGGCTGTCATATCATCAACTGGAACATTGGGATTTTCAGAAGGATATGCAGCCAGCGGAATCCAGGAAATTACCATACTTTGAATCCCTGATCCAAAAAACCTCAACCTCGAGGGGTCTCATTTCATCGACAAACAGTCCCCTCACTCGTAAAACCCATCAGGACGCTGTCTCTTACCAAAGATCATGGCAGGCCAAGTTGGGAAGGAAAGTGGAGATTTGGGCAGGGGATTGGGACAGATTATCCAAGACCAGCATTGCGTGCAACTAGTTGAAATGCAGTATAAACCTGTTACCAGCTGGTGTAGTTCCCTGGTCACATTGAGTAGGCTAGCCTCAGCTCAGGCTCATAAATGTTGGAGGGGCTCTGGGCAGAGGGGCATCATACTTCACATTTGGTGGACCCGCCAGCAGATTCGAGACTTCTG